>NC_091991.1:153788301-154475048 GCF_044704955.1 Pristiophorus japonicus
AGGCTGAACGGCCAGGCCCAAGACTTTGGGCTTGATTTACAGGTAGGTGGCATCGGGTCTCGGTGGGCGGGAGTCGCGGGGATCCGGGGAGGGAGAGAGTGGAAGGGGAGTAGAGAGGGAGGGGGGGAAGGAGAGAGGAGGGAGGGGGGGAAGGAGAGAGGAGGGAGTGAGGGAAGGAGAGAGGAGGGAGGGAGGGAAGGAGAGAGGAGGGAGGGAGGGAAGGAGAGAGGAGGGAGGGAGGGAAGGAGAGAGGAGGGAGGGAGGGAAGGAGAGAGGAGGGAGGGAGGGAAGGAGAGAGGAGGGAGGGAGGGAAGGAGAGAGGAGGGAGGGAGGGAAGGAGAGAGGAGGGAGGGAGGGAAGGAGAGAGGAGGGAGGGAGGGAAGGAGAGAGGAGGGAGGGAGGGAAGGAGAGAGGAGGGAGGGAGGGAAGGAGAGAGGAGGGAGGGAGGGAAGGAGAGAGGAGGGAGGGAGGGAAGGAGAGAGGAGGGAGGGAGGGAAGGAGAGAGGAGGGAGGGAGGGAAGGAGAGAGGAGGGAGGGAGGGAAGGAGAGAGGAGGGAGGGAGGGAAGGAGAGAGGAGGGAGGGAGGGAAGGAGAGAGGAGGGAGGGAAGGAGAGAGGAGGGGAGGGAAGGAGAGAGGAGGGGGAGGGAAGGAGAGAGGAGGGGGAGGGAAGGAGAGAGGGGGGGGAAGGGAGAGAAGGAGGCTGAACGGCCAGGCCCAAGACTTTGGGCTTGATTTACAGGTAGGTGGCATCGGGTCTCGGTGGGCGGGAGTCGCGGGGATCCGGGGAGGGAGAGAGTGGAAGGGGAGTAGAGAGGGAGGGGAGTAGAGAGGGAGGGGGGGAAGGAGAGAGGAGGGAGGGAGGGAAGGAGAGAGGAGGGAGGGAGGGAAGGAGCGAGGGAGGGAGGGAGGGAAGGAGCGAGGGAGGGAGGGAGGGAAGGAGCGAGGAGGGAGGGAGGGAAGGAGCGAGGAGGGAGGGAGGGAAGGAGAGAGGAGGGAGGGAGGGAAGGAGAGAGGAGGGAGGGAGGGAAGGAGAGAGGAGGGAGGGAGGGAAGGAGAGAGGAGGGAGGGAGGGAAGGAGAGAGGAGGGAGGGAGGGAAGGAGAGAGGAGGGAGGGAGGGAAGGAGAGAGGAGGGAGGGAGGGAAGGAGAGAGGAGGGAGGGAGGGAAGGAGAGAGGAGGGAGGGAGGGAAGGAGAGAGGAGGGAGGGAGGGAAGGAGAGAGGAGGGAGGGAGGGAAGGAGAGAGGAGGGAGGGAGGGAAGGAGAGAGTAGGGCGGGAGGGAAGGAGAGAGGAGGGAGGGAGGGAAGGAGAGAGGAGGGAGGGAGGGAAGGAGAGAGGAGGGAGGGAGGGAAGGAGAGAGGAGGGAGGAAGGAGAGAGGAGGGAGGGAGGGAAGGAGAGAGGAGGGAGGGAGGGAAGGAGAGAGGAGGGAGGGAGGGAAGGAGAGAGGAGGGAGGGAGGGAAGGAGAGAGGAGGGAGGGAGGGAAGGAGAGAGGAGGGAGGGAGGGAAGGAGAGAGGAGGGAGGGAGGGAAGGAGAGAGGAGGGAGGGAGGGAGAGAGGAGGGAGGGAGGGTGAGAGGAGGGAGGGAGGAGGGAGGGCGGGAAGGAGGGGGGGAAGGGAGAGGAGGAGGGGTGAGGGAGGGGAGGAGGGGGGCAGGGAAGGGGAGAGGAGGGAGAGAGGGAAGGAGAGAGGAAAGAGAGAGGGGGAGGGAGGAGAGAGGAGGAAAGAGAGGATGGAAGGAGGGAAGGAAAGAGGGGGGGGGAGAGAGAGGAGGCTGAACGGCCGGTCCCAAGACTTCAGGCTGGATTTACAGGTAGGTGGCGTCGGGTCTTGGCGGGCGGGGGGGGGAGTCGCGGAGGTCCGGGGAGGGAGAGTCGCGGAGGTCGGGGGTTGGGGGAGAGGTGGTGGGGAAGAGTCGCGGAGGTCGGGGAGAGGGTGGGGGGACGAGAGTCACGGCAGTCGGGAGGGGAGGGGAGGGGGAGGGGAGCGGAGGTCAGATCGGGTCAGGGGGGGCGGGGGGAAGCAGAGGTCGAGTTGTGGGGGGGAGGGAGAGCGGGGGTCGGGTTGAGTGGGAGGAGCCTTAAGCACGCAGCCCCAGTGAGGCCATTCGGCCAGGGCTAGGGGCTGCGTGTTTCGGGCCCCTCCCACAGTTTTGGGCGCCTGGAGCTACTGCACATGCGCGGCCCACTGTAGCGCATGTGCAGAGGTCCTGGCACTTGTTTCAGCGCAGGGACCTGGCTCCGCCCCCAACAGCTTGTGCTGTGCTGCGCCCAGCTGCAGAGGGCCTGCAGGGAGCCGGAGAATAGGTGAGTTTTTTTTAGGCGCACTTTGTGGCGCGAAAAACGGGCATCCAGGTCCGGGCTGCGCCGTTTTAGGCGCTGCCCGAAACTTGGGCCCTTTGTTTTCTGCATCTCTGAACTTCACACAGAGCAGCTGCTGGCACAAAATAATGAGAAAAGATACTCAACTACAGTGTATTATAGGAGGTAAATGCAGTCACATTTTCAGGCATCACCTGATCAAACTTTCAGGGACAGCTTCGGTGATTCTAACACACACAAAGAAATAAAATAAACCTGCAAAGTGCTCAAGTGGAAAACAGGGGATAGTTAAATGCCTGATGTGATATTAGCATGATGAGAGAAATCAATAAAATTAAAGACATTTACAAGACATAGAGAACATGTGAGTAGCTAAGGTAGTGGACGATAAGACAGGTAGAATTGGAAGGATGAAAAAACTGGCAATGCTACTGTTGTGACTCGGGAATTGGAAGCACAATTTCTAAATTTGCAGTTGACACTAAATTGGGGTAGTAGTTACCAAGAATGTGACAAAATACAAGAAGACATTCATAAATTGGCAGAATGGGCATTTAATTGTGAAATTGATTTCAATATAGGTAAGTGTGAGGTGGTGTATTTGGTAGGAAGAATAAAGAGGCCACATACTGCTGGGATAAGAGATTAAATGGGGTAGGAGCAAAGGGATCGAGGGGTTGATACCCAAATCATTAAAAGTAGTGACAGAGGTTAATAAGGCCATTTAAAAAGCAAACCCCAAGCACTGGGATTCATTTCTAAAGGGATAGAATTGAAAGGTAGGAACATGGCCTTTATTTCAAAGGGGATGGAGTATAAAAGCAGGGAAGTCTTGCTACAGCTATACAGGGTATTGGTGAGGTCACATCTGGAATACTGCGTGCAGTTTTGGTTTCCATATTTACGAAAGGATATACTTGCTTTGGAGGCAGTTCAGAAAAGGTTCACTAGGTTGATTCCAGAGATGAGGGGGTTGACTTATGAGGAAAGGTTGAGTAGGTTGGGCCTCTACTCATTGGAATTCAGAAGAATGAGAGGTGATCTTATCAAAACTTAGAAGATTATGAGGGGGCTTGACAAGGTGGATGCAGAGAGGATGTTTCCACTAATGGGGGAGACTAGAACTAGAGGGCATGGTCTTAGAATAAGGGGCCCCCCAATTAAAACTGAAATGAGGAGAAATTTCTTCTCTCAGAGGGTTGTGGATCCGTGGAATTCGCTGCCTCAGAGAGCTGTGGAAGCTGGGACATTGATTAAATTTAAGACAGAAATAGACAGTTTCTTGAACATTAGGGGAATAAGGAGTTATAGAGAGCGGGCAGGGAAGTGGACCTGAGTCCATGATCGGATCAGCCATGGTTGTATTAAATGGCTCGAGGGGGCGTATGGCCTTCTCCTATTTCTTATGTTCTTATGATGTTGAACTTGTATCGAATCTTAGTTAGACCACACTAGAGTACTGTACAGTGTTCTGGTTTCCATATTATAAAAAGGATATAGAAGCATTGATAGTTCTGGTATCATCCTTGTGAAACTGAGAGGTTATAACTCTCAGGAAAGATTTAACAGGCTGGTGCTCTTTCCTCTAGAAAAGAGAAGGCTGAGGTTGTCTGGATAGAGGTCTTTAAGATAATGAAACGGTTTGATAGGGTAGATGGAGAAATGAGAACCCATAAATATAAGATAGTCACTAATAAATCCAGAATGGAATTCAAGAGAAATTTCTTTACTCAAAAGAATGGTATTTGGCACACGCTAACACAAGGAGTAGTTGAGGCAAATAGCAGAGATGCATTTAAGGGGCAGCTAGACAAGCATGAGGGAGAAATGAATAGATAGGAACGATATGGTGATAGGGTTAGATGAAGAGAGGCGGGAGGAGGCTCATGTGGAACATAAACAGCAGCATAGACCAGTTGTGTCGAACGACCCGTTTCTCGATGTAACGCAAGGCAAGAATCCAGTGGCCCAAGAGTCTGTTACAAAAAGAGTAGTTTGGCACTAAGAGTGCAAACCATTCTGCCAGCAAGATGCTGTAACAGAGAGGGACAATCCCAAGCATCAACTCTTCCAGCACCCCCATTGACCGAGAAAACATCAATACGCTGATCCCATTTCACCACCACTTCCTGACAGAAAGTGGTAGCGCCTTTGCCTCTGAGGCAGAAAGTTGTGGGTTCAAGTCCCACGCCAGAGATTTGAGTACAAAAATCTAGGCTGACACCCAGTGCTGTGCTGAGGGAGTATTGCTCTGTCGGAGGTGGCATCTTTCGGATGAGATGTTAAACCGAAGCCCAATCTGCTCTTACAGGTGGATGTAAAAGACCCTATGGCAGGGGAGTTATCTCTGGTGTCCTCGCCAATATTTATCCCTAAAAAATATTACCAATAAACAGATCATCTGGTCATTATCACATTGCTGTTAGTAGGAGCTTGCTGTTTTCAAACTGGCCGTCCCGTTTCCTGCATTACAACTGTTATATATGTAAACTTGTCTGTACTCTGTACAGTCACCAGAGGGCTCATCCCCTGGAGTCCCAAGGGATCCCATAATCCCTTGGGAGCACAGGTATTTAAGGAGGCCTCACAGGTTGGAGGTGCAGTCTGGAGACCTGCAATAAAAGACTAAGGCCATAATGCTACTTTGAGCTCACAGTGTTCAGTCTGACTCTTTCTCCATTCATAACAACAACAGTGACTACACTTCCAAAAAGTATTTCATTGGCTATACAGTGCTTTGGAATGTCTGGTGGTGGTGAAAGGTGCTATATAAATGCACATATTTCATTTTTCTTTCAGAGAGATAATGTGGGAGCTACAGTTATTACTGTCCAGTGCCTGATAGAAAGATTTAAAATGAGTGAAGTTGCTCATTCTTGCCACAAATGCTGCCTGATCTCCTAAGTGTTGGCAGAATGCTCTGCTGACAATACTTGGTTAGTATTTGTAATGTAGGCCTTGGTCCATAATCAAAGTACATCTGCATCAAACTGCAACTTCAGATTCGGTCCTGGTAGCAGATTTAAAAGCGTGCTGTCCGTCTATTCAGCGAACTGCTTGTATTATCAAGTGTTAACTGCTAGTTTTGTTTCATCACCAGTTGTTGTCCCAAACTCACCAGCCGATAAATGGTCGCCGTGTATTCTCCGTCCTTTATCTGCACCAGCGTCATCTTGATTACAGCGTGCCCGAAAATAATGCGGCTTTGGAATAAAGAACGGCGTTAATTAACTTAGGATCAATGCCATTAATTATCCGTCACGAATCTCGTGAAGAATTGCGCTCCTTTGCTGACGCTGTGATCATGGAAACCGACCGGAAATAAGGGAGGAACTGGAACCAGCGACTGGCTATTCATTGGTGGGCCAAATTGAGGTCAGGGCGCCATCTTTAGTACTGGCACAGTCAAAGGAAACTGCACTCTTGTTGCATTTCCCAACAAATGTAGCTTCATCCAGTATTGATGAGCAATAAAGATATATAGTGCATACATTTTCAAATAATTATTAGAGGCCAATTGTTGGAAGCTTATTTTTCTGTGGAACAAAGGGTCATGTAAAACTCAAAAGAAGCTGACATGACCAACACAAAAAAATGACATACAACTGAAAAGAGCTCTTAACTAAATGCCACAACAAAGTCATTGCTTCGAGGTCACTGAATAAGTTAAATTCCTTTTCTTTACACCATGTTTGCCAAACTCACCGCGTCATAAATCAGGAGACGAACTCTTTAAAAAATCATGAGATTTGGTATAGAAATCATGAGTGGCTATTTTTTTTTCTCGACCTGACCCCTCGCTGAGCTTTGCTCCTGGACTAGAAGTGCATTCCCCACCTTTACTCTCGGACAGGAAGTGCATTCGGCTGTTACTAACCGATTATTAACATAAGAACATGAAATAGGTGGTATAGGTGGATCAGTGGCCCCGCTGTCGTGTCATTCACAGGCTGGCCTCACTCTGCCTTTGACCGTGATTCTTTCCAGAAAATAAGCTCCTCCAGCCCTACGTCCCTCCGAGATCTCTGCGCTATTGCAATTCTGGCCTGTTGTGCATTCTCGATTTTAATCGCTCCACCATTGACGGCCATGCCTTCAGCTGCCTAGGCCCTACGCTCTGGAATTGCCTCCCTAAACCTCTCCACCTCTCCTCCTTTAAGGCACTCCTTAAAACCTACCTCCTTGACTGAGCCTTTGATGACCTGCCCTAATATCGCCTTATGAGGCTCAGTGTCAAATTTTGCTTGATAAACACTCCTGTGAAGTGCCTTGGGACGTTTTACTATATCCAAGGCGCTATATAAATGCAAGTTGTTTTTGTTGCTATTATCAACTCTGGCCCTCGATGCCTGGTTACCACCTGCCCCAAACAGCTAACTATTCTCTGTAAAGACAAATCACCCACGAATTCACACATCCAGTCCCGTTAAACTGACATGGGGCACAGTGATCCAACAGGAGTAGAAATTAAACACTGTGCCCATGCCCCACCCATGGTAAGTAGAACTGGTAACTTACTGGGAACTCCAATGGTAGCCAGCATTGGGTAACAAATGTATTTGATCTTGAAGATGATCTTGGTGCAATGCATTACCTCTTAAAAAAAACTCAACATGCAGCCAAGAGACCATTATAATAGATGCACTTTCAGAGGCAATTTAGGTAGTCAGTTATGTTGACTAACCGGCTTCTAAGCACCCTAGTGAAGGCAATAGTCTCCCTTTGTGTCCCTAATCCACAAAGATCAAAACACCATCATCATCGTAGGCAGTCCCTCGAATCGAGGATGACTTGCTTCCATGCCAAAAAGTTCACAGGTGTTTCAATGAAGGACCGAATATTCCAGGTCCTGAACTACATGTTGAAGGGTGGAAGATGCCTGTGCATGGATTTATTTAACGTGTGGTGGCCGCTGCATACCAGCCACCACATGGGCTTGACAGAGCTAGGTCTTGGTCTTGGTCCAGTGGCAAGGATTAACCAAGACAACTGGAGACCAGCTCTGCTGCACGGACCTAGCGCGCACACACATCGCAGTGTGGGCTGGCCCGTGCTGCCCCTGGGCCCTCGCCTCTTCTGGGCCCCGAACTCTCGCCTCTCTTGGGCCCCAATCACGTTGCTCCACCATCACTTGCCGCTCCTGCGCCTCGACCTTGCCACTCCTGCTGTACTTGCACGCTCCAATCATCGATCTGGACCTTGGTGACATCCACTCCAGTCGCCTTCTTCGCTGCCGTCGCTCTCCTGCTCCAGCACGTGCACATGCTACACCAAGGTACTAGCTGTCTTACTGAATGGCAAGACATTGCTGAAATATTGGTGTTTCCGACATACAACAGTGACTATACTTCAAAAGTACTACATTGGATTTGAAGCACTTTAAGAGATCCTGAGGTCTTGAAAGGCGCTATATAAATTCAAGTATTTATTTTTATTTTATTGTTTAGAAGCTGTGCAAAACAAGTGCCCATCTTGCATTCAGAATACCTCGAGACTGCCACTGCATTGACAACTCAGCTTGGGACTCTCTGGAATAACAAATCACTTTTGTGCTCGATTCTGTTCAAAACACTTTTTAAGTTTATCCATGTCTGGATCCTATTCTTCGGGGGAAAAGATGGTTACAAAATCCTGAACTGTGACACCATTGTAGTGCTGAATTTCACCGTTATTTTTTCTGTCTGCAGTTGTGAATTTTTTCTAGGTTGCTCTTGGCCATCTAATCATCCTTTTAGACTCTTGCACTGTTCCAATGAAGCTCAACACAAGCTCGAGGAACAGCACCTCATCTTTCGGTTAGGCACTTTACAGCCTTCTGGACTCAACATCGAGTTCAACAATTTCTGCCATATTTTGCTCTTATGTATTTTCTCACTTTTGCTTTGTTTCCCATGGCAGCTGGTAACTATCCTAACCATTCACACTCTAGCTAAACTAATCTTTCTCTAACTATTGCTATTACCATCTCAGGTCGGCCCATCATCCCTTTGGCCTCTCTAATCTCTCCTGTCTTCCACCCTATCACAGACCTTCCCTTTTGTTCTTTCCTCCCCTCCCCCTTTCAGTGCTCCTTAAGAATCCATTCATTTCGAACAGTCACCAGTTCCGATGAAGGGTCATCGACCTGAAATGTTAACTCTGTTTCTCTCCACAGATGCTGCCTGACCCGCTGAGATTTCCAGCACTTTCTGTTTTTATTTCAGATTCCAGCATCTGCAGTATTTTGCTTTTGAAATCATCCTTTTAATTTGTTTCCACATGTTTCTATATTTATACCAATGAACCCTTTTAGCCAGAAGCATTTACAAAGGACATTTTTCCTCTTTATTTCACTTTTGATTTGTTAATTCATTTAGGTTACTCTGATCTTGCTTATTTGAGGTATATATTTTATCTACATTTGCAGCATTAAAGGCGTTTCACTTGTCCACTACTGAAGTGTTGTTGAATAGGGATTCTCAACCTTTTTGATTCCGAGGCCTGCCTCCCTGTTATCAAAAATCAACGGACCCCCGTAACACATACAAATATTTTTTCTGTATAAAAACAAGTTATACAATTAAGCATGTATATATATTATTATTTTTATCTTACTTATTTAATGATCCTGAAATTCCAGCCTTCCTGGGTCTGTACAGAGTTTCTACAGACTCAGGAAGGCATCAGAAAAGCCGGTTTTCAGCACACAATGCTGGAGCCTGACAGATCCTCTGCATCTCGGGAGCGAGGACATTTGCAAGGGCAAGATTGCGGTATTTACCCATATCTTGCCCAGCAAATGTCCTCAAAACTTTTGCGCTTGGCGTAAGAGTTTTAAAACACTCAAAAACGTTGGAAAATAAAATTTTAAAAACATTTTATTGTTAAAATCCCTCCCCACTGCGGTAAGTTTATTTTAAACCATAATTTAAAAAACTTTTTAAAAATTGGAAAAATATATATTTTTTAAATACATAAATAACTTTAATTTAAATGAATTAAAATATGTTGTGCATTTTTTCTATCTTTTATTATTGGTTATGTGTGTTTTGGGGGCTGTTTCTCATTCAACTTACGGAGTTCCCATTATTATGAATGAGAATATACTACACCTGATTGGCTGTCCAGGGCCATGTGACACCAGCTCCAGGCCTGCGCATGTCCCGACGTGCACATGCTGCGATGCGCAGTCAGGGGAGGCCTCAGGACCGGGATCTCGCATGGGCACAGCAGCTTCAAGTAGGTGCGCTTCTTTTTTCTAAAATCCAGTCGCACGCCCGCGGAAAGGAGAAACTGGGATTTCTGGGCCAGTGGGAAACTTGTTGCTGGGGAGCACGAAAAACCGTGATAACGCCTTCAGCTATTTTATTAACTCAGACCGAAGACATTGAAGGAGCGAGTCACACCAGATCCTGATTATTAATGCCTTGCCGCAGGCCCAGAGATTGGGAAATCTCTTTATTTTCGCCCCCCCCTCCAAGGCCACATGGTGCGCGCACCCTCTCCATTGACAGCGCACCCTCCCTGTCTCAAACACCAGGAAAAAAACGGTTCCTTTTCAAACGTCCAAGCGGCTTCCAACCAACACAGGGTGGCTCTGTTCAAGGGGAAAGAAAAGGATTGAAAGTAAGGCATGTTGCTACCTCAGCCCGTGCAACACCGGACTAACTCGCGGATTTCCCCGCCCCCAACTCAGGTTTTAATCCCCTGGATGAGAAATTATAACTCCCACTATTTTATTTAAAATAGTTAAAACCAGTGAGTGATTTATGAACGTGGAAGCGAATAGGGCTGGATCAGAAAAACAATTTAACGAGATAAATACTGCTGTAAAAGTCAGTGGCACGCAAAGGCACTTGTCTAACCTAACAAATGGTGTCCAACAGTAAGAACCTGAATTGACTGCGCATGCACAGTCTTTGTATAGCTGGGACTATTCCACTCGTCTCAATATACAGGGGAGACTACTGATGTTTAAATATTAATACTTTCCACTGTATATTGATGGGACAAACCAACTGGCGGACTCCCTGCAATCTTCTTGTGGACCCCTAGAGGGCTGCGGACCCCCTGGTTGAGTGCCGCTGTTGGGGAACAACCTTCTCCAATCCATTTACTTTAGTTGTTCCTCATTTCATTGAATTTAACCCTTTTAAAGTTATTTACCTTTGCCCCGAAATTGTTGGCCTTACCGCCCGCTGATGCCGACTGCCACCGTGTTTCTTTGGCGGTCTCCCCTCGGTGACAGATTCCTCCAGGTCTACTGCCGGCGGCAAAGTCGTGTAAGTGACCTCCCTCCTGCTGAGCTGGCAGATTTCTCCAGGCGGGAGTCGGTGGCCGCAGGGGGAAGGACCGCTGTGTGGAGGCAGGTCTAACCCCAAAGGTGAGTATGAAAACCTGCAAAAAAATGTTAGTGAATTTCTTTTAAATTTTTTTTTTCCAGTGATTCATCTGTATGGGATCTCCTGAAGCTGTTCCAGTGTTTTTTTTTTGTGAAGATTTTTATTTTTAGCTGTTCCCCCCCCTCCCTGGGCAGCACTTTGGCGAGGATCGCATTTGCCGCCGAGATTGGGAGCTCCCACCCGCTGCCCCCCAGATTGATGGCATAAGCCATTATTTTGCCGATGGGCGGTACTGCCGTCTCTTGTAGAGGAACCTTCCTGGCAAAGTACCTCCCGGTCTCTCGGTGGTCCTTTGGGTGGCCCTTTGGCAGGTTTTGGCTTTGACCAAGTTCGGGCCCCTGGCTTTTGATCTTTTGCATATCTGAATCTCCGATCATGTTAAACCTCTATTTCCTGTACGTTGTTGGGATCAGTAGCAAATATCAGGTCAAAGTGAACGCTGCTTCTCCTCGCTTCCTTGACTCACTGGGTCATGAAGCAGTCCTGCATTATATTTACCATCTCTGATTCTCTAAATTGCTTGGGCTTTCCTAGTTTATATTGTGTTGAATTAAAGTTTCCTGTTAAAATAAATTTCCTGTTCTCACATACCAATTTTATTTCTAAGAGCAAGTTGTCCTCTTCCTTATGCTAACTTACTGGTCTGTAGCGTACCCTAGTGTTAGTTTGAAGTTTTCCACATTTCAAATGCTTAACCAAAGTAGTTAATTTTCTAGTTGTTCCTCCTTGCACAGGAATAACTTCATTTACCTCCCAAATACCCCTGCATATCAGCTTAGATCTCCACTTTTTCTGTCCATTCTGCATGTGTCATGTACTTTTGGGATCACTAGCCACTAGATGGCCATTGGGCTGCATGCATGTGTGTGCAGCCCAAGTATAAAAGGCCAGCCATTTTGTATATTAGTCACTTTGGGCCTTAATAAAGCAGAGCCAAGGTTAATACCTCTTGGAGTTAAACAATACTCAGTCTAACAGTTATTGCATGCACAACATTTGGCGACGAGGCAACAAGAACCTTTGCATGCAAAAATGAGCACAATTAGATTGTTGGAGCGATTTGTGGAAGGAGAAGGTTGGACAGACTTTGTGAGCCGTTTGAGCCCGTTCTTCATGGCCAACAAAATGGAGGAGGTCGGTGACGCAGATCGGCGCCGGGCGGTGTTCCTCACGGTTTGCAGTCCAAAAATTTATGGTCTGATAAAGAATCTGCTCCTGCCTGTGAGTCCAAGAGAGAAGACGTATGAAGAATTGTGTACACTGGTACAGGACCACCTTAAGCCAGACGAAGGCATCATCATCTCGAGATACAGATTTTATATGCACGTTCGCTCAGAGGGCCAGAATGCAACGGAATTCGTTGCCGACCTGAGACGTCTAGCGGGACTGTGTAAGTTCGGGGCTGTGTTGGCAGACATGCTTCGGGACTTCTTTGTTATCGACATCAACCACGAGGTGATCCTGCGTAAACTACTGGCGGTGGAGACGTTGGACTTGAACAGGGCCATCACGATCGCTCAGTCATGCCTGACGAAGGATAGAAATCTAAAGCAGATATCAGTGAAAAATCGAAACTCGACAAGTACTGTAAATGTGATTGATTCAGTGTTCGGCAGAGGGCACATGGCAGGGCCTACTGACTGCATACGCAAAATCTGTGGCTGCCCAAAATCTGCCAGCAGGAATGGGGGCGAGTCAATCAATAATGAGCCAGAGGGCATTCGACAAGCTGTGGGATACTAAGGCTGTGAGGCCCAGGCTGAGTCCAGTCAATGCCAAGTTGTGCACGTACACCAAAGAACTCATAACGGTGATTGGCAGTGCCACAATTAAAGTGTCGTCGGTTTGAACTGGAGACAGATCACAAGCCGCTCATTTCACTGTTCTCTGAAAACAAAGGTATCAATACCAATACTTCATCCCGCATCTAGAGGTGGGCGCTGACATTATCCGCTTATGATTATGTCATTCGCCATAGACCTGGCACCGAGAATTGTGCCGATGCTTTGAGCCATCTGCCATTACCCACACCGGAGGTGGAAACGCCACAACCGGCAGACCTATTGTTAGTTATGGATGCTTTTGAGAGTGAAGGAACCCCTGTCACAGCTCAATAAGTTAAGACCTCGACCAGCCAGGACCTGATTTTATTGGTGGTGAAGAGTTGCATCCTCAAAGGATACCCAAGCAAATGTGCAAGGAAACCAAACCTTACATTCGTCGCAAAGATGAACTGTCTATTCAGTCGGATTGTATACTGTGGGGCAATCATGTTGTTATGCCCAAGAAAGGGAGAGAGAAATTTGTACGTGAGCTACATAGCACACATCCCGGCCTTGTAATGATGAAAGCCATTGCCAGGGCTCATGTATGGTGGCCGGGAATTGACTCTGAGCTGGAATCATGTGTGCATCAGTGCAACACTTGCATGCAGCTCAGCAAAGCACCAGCAGAATCGCTGCTGATTCTGTGGCCGTGGCCGTCGAAACCATGGTACAGGATCCACATAGACTTTGCAGGTCCCTTCCTGGGGAAAATGTTTTTAGTTGTGGTGGATGCATATTCGAAGTGGATAGAGTCTATAATCATGTCATCCAGCACATCCACAGCTACCATTGAGAATCTCAGTGTCATGTTCGCGACACATGATCTGCCTGACATCGTTGTTAGCGACAATGGATCGTGCTTCACCAGTCAGGAGTTTCAAGAATTCATGAAACTCAATCGTATCAAACATGTAAGGTCAGCACCGTTCAAACCTGCATCCAATAGGCAAGCAGAATGTGCTGTCCAAATCATAAAGCAGAGTATGAAGCGAGTAACCCAAAGGTCACTGCAGACCCGCTTGTCATGCATACCGCTTAGTTACAGGACAAGACCACACATGCTTACCGGGGTCTCGCCTGCTGAACTAATGATGAAGAGAGGTCTTAAGACCAAGCTATCTCTTGTACACCCTGACTTGAATAACCATGTTGAATATAAAAGACAAAGTCAAGAAGGGTATCACGATCGTGCAGCTGTGTCACGTGATGTTTCTGTAAATGATCCTGTATATGTTTTGAATTATGGTCAGGGTCCCAAGTGGATCGCTGGTACTGTCATGGCCAAGGAGGGCAACAGAGTATTTATTGTCAAGCTCAAAAATGGGCAAACATGCAGGAAACATATGGATCAGACAAAGCTGCGGCACACAGACGAACCGGAACAGTCGGAGGAAGAGACAATCAACGACCAACCAACCTATCCCCAGTCATCAGAGGACTCAGTGGTCATCAGTGAATCAGGACTTTCAATCACTGACATGTTCAATGAAAATGGACTTTCAATTCCTGATATGGCCATTGCCACTCCCACCAGATCAGCCACCCAGACACCAGTCACAACAGATTCTGAACACTCCCCCAAGGCTGGAGTTGAACTGAGACGATCAACGCGGGAGTGTAAAACACCGGAACATCTCAATTTGTAAAAGACTATGTTAATATCTCAGAGGGGGTGGGGGGGGGGTATTGTCATGTATGTACTTTTGGGATCACTAGCTATTAGATGGCGTCACTGTTGGAGGCCATTGAGCTGCACGCACATGTGTGCAGCCCAAGTATAAAAGGCCAGCCATTTTGTTTATTAGTCAGTTTGGGCCTTGCTGCTTGACCTGCTGAGATTTCCAGCATTTTCTGTTTTTATTTAGGATTCCAGCATCTGCAGTATTTTGCTTGTGTGTTGCAATCTCATGTGTTCTCTCTATTCCTATGGTCTTGATTACAGACCAAACACTCTGAATACATCCTTATATTTCTCGACCACTCACACTTCCTTCACCCCTTCCAACTCCACTTCTTTCTGCATCTTCCCCAGAAAAAACTCTTATCCCCTCAACCCCAGTCAATTACAAATGTACTTTTAAACTCTTTACTGTCTTCTATTTCTGCAATATTTGTCCAGCAATCAATTTGTTCAACAATTCCCTCACCTCCACTTTTGAAGCCCTTTGCCCCCACAAACCTTTACTCTCTGCCATTCAAGTTGATGTGGCTCCTATCTTCACTTCCTGAAGTCCAAAAGGCGCAGACGTGAATGTGTCTGGAGCTCAACACATTTAGCCGTCCATCACCAGACCAGGCTGGACTGCATCAGGCGCTATCGGGTCTCTGTCTTCTCTCGCTATAATTAAACACGACTCCAGGATCATCCTGGAGAATAAAGATGATCACTGGTTTATTTTCTCCACCACCACCCATCTCCTTAAATCCTTCTCTCCTGTCCCCTGCTCCCTCGCCTCAAACAGCAAATATGAGGAGTTCATGGATTTCTTTGACACTAGGATTGAGACTGTTGTGTATCTGTAAAGCATGCACTCCCATGTTCCACCACCAGGGAGTGCATCCCCTGAAGTCCCGAGGGATCCCAGCACCCCTTGGGAGCACTGTATATAAGCCGGCCCCTAAGACCTGTTCCTCACTCTGGAGTGTCTTAATAAAGACTGAGGTCACTGTTACTTTAACCTCCCTGTGTGCAGTCTCACCTGTGTTAGGAACACAATAACTGGCGACGAGTATATGAATCCAACACAAAGATGCAGCAAACTGTGGGCATCCTGGAGAAGTTCTCGGCGGGTGAGGACTGGGAAGCCTATGTTGAATGGCTAGACCAGTACTTTGTAGCCAATGAGCTGGATGGAGAAGGAAGCGCTGCAAAAAGGAAAGCGGTCCTCCTCACGGTCTGCGGGGCACCGACCAACAGCCTCATGAAGAATCTTCTGGCTCCGATGAAACCCACAGTTAAGTCATATGAGGAGCTGTGTACACTGGTTTGGGAGTATCTTAACCCGAGGGAGAGTGTGCTGATGGCGAGGTATCGGTTCTACACGTGCCAGCGATCTGAAGGTCAGGAAGTGGCGAGCTACGTCGACGAGCTAAGGTGACTTGCAGGACAATGTGAGTTTGATGGCTACCTGGAGCAAATGCTCAGAGACTTTTTTGTACTGGACATTGGCCACGAGACCATCCTACGAAAACTTTTGACTGTAGAGACACCGACCTTCAGTAAAGCCATTGCGCTAGCACAGGCGTTTATGTCCACCAGTGATAACACCAAACAAATCTCTCAGCACAAAAGTGCTAGCAATGTTCATAAATTAACTGGAACTGTGTTTGCGAGCAGAAATGTACAGGGCAGAACCCACGAGTCTGCAACTGCCAGCAGGCCTCAGGTGACCCAGATGACTCAGAGTCTGCAACAAAGGATGAATGCAAGGCAATTCACACCTTGTTGGCATTGTGGAGGCTTCCATTCAGCCTATTCATGCTGCTTCAAAGGGTATGTTTGCAAGAGCTGTGGAACAATGATGCACCCCCAATGAGCTTGCAGACGAGCTGCTAGCTCTGCAAAACCTGCTAACCACCACCTGGCAGAGGAAGATCGGTTCATGGTGGATCAAAGCAATTTCGAGCCGCAGAGAGAGGAGGCAGATGCTGAAGTACACGGGGTGCACACATTTTTGACGAAATGTCCACCTATAATGCTAAATGTAAAATTGAATGGCTTACCCGTAGCCATGAAACGGGACACTGGTGCTAGCCAATCCATCATGAGTAAAAAAATGTTTGAGAGACTGTGGTGCAACAAGGCACTCAGACCAGCCTTGAGTCCCATCCACATAAAACTGAAAACGTACACCAAAGAGCTTATCACTGTCCTGGGCAGCACCATGATCAAGGTCACCAACAAGGGCACGGTCTACGAACTGCCACTCTGGATTGTCCCGGGCGATGGCCCCACACTGCTTGAAAGGAGCTGGCTGGGCAAAATCCGCTGGAACTGGGATGACATCCGAGCGCTATCACATGTCGATGAGGCCTCATGTACCCAGGTTCAGAACAAATTTCCTTCCCTTTTTGAGCCAGGCATTGGAAACTTTTTCAGGGCGAAGATGAGGATCCATTTGGTCCCAGAGGCACGACCCATTCACCACAAGGCACGAGCGGTATCTCAAATGATGAGGGAGAGAGTGGAAATCGAGCTGGACAGGCTACAACGCGAGGGCATCATCTCCCCAGTGGAATTCAGCGAGTGGGCCAGCCCAATTGTTCCAATACTCAAAAGTGATGGCACGGTCAGGATTTGCGGCGATTATAAAGTAACTATTAATCGTTTCTCGCTACAGGACCAATATCCGCTACCTAAGACAGGCGACCTATTTGCGACGCTGGCAGGAGGCAAGACGTTCACTAAGCTCGACCTGACTTCGGCCTACATGACGCAGGAGCTGGAGGAGTCTTCGAAGGGCCTCACCTGCATCAACACGCACAAGGGACTGTTCATCTACAACAGATGCCGTTTGGAATTCGGTCGGCTGCAGCGAATTTCCAGAGAAATATGGAGAGCCTACTCAAGTCGGTACCATGCACGGTGGTTTTTCACGACTACATATTGGTCACGGGTCGGGACACCATCGAGCACCTACAAAACCTGGAGGAGGTCCTCCAGCGACTGGATCGCGTAGGGCTGCGGCTGAATAGGTCGAAATGCGTCTTCATGGCAACAGAAGTGGAGATTTTGGGGAGAGAGATCGTGGCGAACGGCATTCGGCCCACAGATGCCAAGACAGAGCCTATCAGGAATGCGCCCAGGCCACAGAACATCATGGAGCTGCGGTCGTTCCTGGGACTCCTCAACTACTTTGGTAACTTCCTAGTGGGGGTTAAGCACCCTCTTAGAGCCCCTACATGTATTATTGTGTAAAAGTGAAAACTGGGTATGGGCTAAAAACCAAGTAATTGCTTTTGAGAAAGCCAGAAACATTTTATGCTCCAACAAGCTGCTTGTATTGTGTAACCCATGTAAAAGACTTGTGCTAGCATGTGATACATCGTCGTACGGTGTCGGGTGTGTATTACAACAAGCTAACATTGCAGGGAAGTTGCAACCTGTCGTCTATGCCACCAGGAGCTTGTCTAAGGCCGAGAGGGCCCACAGCATGATTGAGAAAGAGGCATTAGCGTGTGTGTTCGGGGTAAAGAAAATGCATCAGTACCTGTTTGGCCTCAAATTTGAGCTAGAAACCGATCACAAGCCCCTCATATCCTTGTTCACTGAAAACAAGGGGATAAATACTAATGCCTCAGCCCACATACAAAGGTGGGGACTAGCGCTATCAGCGTATAACTATATCCGCCACAGGCCGGGCACTGAGAACTGTGCGGATGCTCGGCTACCATTGCCCACCACGGGGGTGGAAATGGCGCAGCCTGCAAACTTGTTGATGGTGGCGCAGCCCGCAGACTTGTTGATGGTCATGGAAGCGTTTGAAAATGGTAAATCACCTGTCACGGCCCACCAGATTAGGACTTGGACCAGCCAAGATCCTCTGCTGTCCCTAGTAAAAAACTGTGTACTGCATGGGAGCTGGGCCAGCATCCCCGTTGAAATGCAAGAGCTAATCAAGCCATTCCAGCGGCGAAAGGATGAGTTGTCCATTCAGGCAGACTGCCTGCTGTGGGGTAACCGCGTAGTGCTACCCAAAAATGGCAGGGAGATGTTCATCACGAATCTCCACAGCACACACCCGGGTATAGTGATGATGAAAGCAATAGCCAGATCCCACATGTGGTGGCCCGCTATCGACTCTGACTTAGAGTCCTATGTACAGCAATGCAGTGTGTGTGCTCAGTTGAGCAACGTCCCAGAGAGGCACCACTAAGTTTGTGGTCCTGGCCCTCCAGACCATGGTCAAGGATCCATGTCAACTATGCGGGCCCGTTTCTCGGTAAAATGTTCCTTTGGTGGTGGATGCTTTTTCAAAATGGATTGAATGTAAAATAATGTCGGGAAGCACTGCCACCGCCTCCATTGAAAGCCTGAGGGCCATGTTTGCCACCCACGGCCTGCCTGACACACTGGTCAGTGACAACAGGCCATGTTTCACCAGTGCTGAATTTAAAGAATTCATGACCCGCAATGGGATCAAACATGTCACCTCGGCTGCGTTTAAACTAATCTCCAATGGGCAGGCAGAGCGGGCAGTACAAACAATCAAACAGAGCCTTAAACAAGTCACAGAAGGCTCACTCCAAACCCACCTGTCCCGAGTACTGCTCAGCTACCGCACGAGACCCCACTCGCTCACAGGGGTGCCCCGGCTGAGCTATTCATGAAAAGGACACTTAAAACCAGACTCTCACTGGTTCACCCCAACCTGCATGATCAGGTAGAGAGCAGGCGGCAGCAACAAAATGTAAACGATGGTCACGCCACTGTGTCACGGGAAATTGATCTGAATGACCCTGTGCATATGCTAAACTATAGGCATGGTCCCAAGTGGATCGTGGGCACGGTGATAGCTAAAGAAGGGAGTAGGGCGTTTGTAGTCAAAATAAACAATGGACAAATTTGTAGAAAGCACCTGGACCAAACGAGGCTGCGGTTCACAGACTGCCCTGAACAACCCACAGCAGACACCACCTTTTTCGAGCCCACAACACACACCCAAAGGATCAACGATACCACCCCGATCCAGGAAATTGAATCCATCACGCCCAACAGCCCAGCAAGGCCAGGCTCACCCAGCAGCCCTGCAGGGCCAACAACACGACAGCCCAGCGAGGGCACAGCCAACACACCAGAACAGACATTTGTACCGAGGTGGTCCACCAGGGATAGAAAAGCTCCTGACCGCATCACCTTGTAAATAGTTTTCACTTTGACTTTGGGGGGGAGTGATGTGGTGTATCTGTAAACATGCACTCGCATGTTCCGTCACCAGGGAGCTCATCCCCTGAAGTCCCAAGGGATCCCAGCATCCCTTGGGAGCACTGTATATAAGCCGGCCCCTAAGGCCTGTTCCTCACTCTGGAATGACTTAATAAAGACTGAGGTCACTGTTACTTTAACCTCCCTGTGTGCAGTCTCATCTGTGTTAGGAACACAATAGAGACCATCCATTCAGTTATGTCTGCTGTCTCCCCCTTCCCCTACACAAAACCAAGCTTCTCCTCTAGTATCTCTCCCACCTCCCCTCATGATTTCTCCAAGCTCATCTTGTTCATGAGACCCACTTCCTGCTCACTTGACCCCTAAACTGCTAACTACTTTTAAGTAGTAGAATGTCAATATCCATCCACGGAAGTATTCAACTGGCCCTGAATGAGCTGTGAAAAAAATCACAGGTCTATGGGGAAAGAGCAGGCGAGTGGGACTAATTGGGTAGCTCTTTCAAAGAGCCGGCACAATCACGATAGGCCGAATGGCCTCGGTTCTGTGCTGTATTCAATGACTCTGAGGAACCTGAGGAACCTGCTGATTGGTGCCACTGTGTGTTCAGTGAGATGGTGCTGTGAGTGCGACTGATAGCGATGCTACCGTAAAGTCAGTAATATTTCACTTTATCATAGAAACATGAAATTAGGGGTGCGTGCAATAAAGGTGCAGCAGTTATAATGGATGACTTTAATATGCACATAGATTGGGCTAACCAAACTGGAAGCAATACGGTGGAGGAGGATTTTCTGGAGTGCATAAGGGATGGTTTTTTAGACCAATATGTCGAGGAACCAACTAGGGGGGAGGCCATCTTAGACTGGGTGTTATGTAATGAGAGAGGATTAATTAGCAATCTCGTTGTGCGAGGCCCCTTGGGGAAGAGTGACCATAATATGGTGGAATTCTGCATTGGGATGGAGAATGAAACAGTTAATTCAGAGACCATGGTCCAGAACTTAAAGAAGGCTAACTTTGAAGGTATGAGGCGTGAATTGGCTGGGATGGATTGGCGAATGATACTTAAGGGGTTGACTGTGGATGGGCAATGGCAGACATTTAGAGACCGCATGGATGAACTACAACAATTGTACATTCCTGTCTGGCATAAAAATAAAAAAGGGAAGGTGGCTCAACCGTGGCTATCAAGGGAAATCAGGGATTGTATTAAAGCCAAGGAAGTGGCATACAAATTGGCCAGAAATAGCAGCGAACCTGGGGACTGGGAGAAATTTAGAACTCAGCAGAGGAGGACAAAGGGTTTGATTAGGTACAGGGAAAATGGAGTATGAGAAGAAGCTTGCAGGGAACATTAAGATGGATTGCAAAAGTTTCTATAGATATGTAAAGAGAAAAAGGTTAGTAAAGACAAACGTAGGTCCCCTGCAGTCAGAATCAGGGGAAGTCATAACGGGGAACAAAGAAATGGCGGACCAATTGAACAAGTACTTTGGTTCGGTATTCACGAAGGAGGACACGAACAACCTTCCGGTTATAAAAGGGGTCGGGGGGTCTAGTAAGGAGGAGGAACTGAGGGAAATCCTTATTAGTCGGGAAATTGTGTTGGGGAAATTGATGGGATTGAAGGCCGATAAATCCCCAGGGCCTGATGGACTGCATCCCAGAGTACTTAAGGAGGTGGCCTTGGAAATAGTGGATGCGTTGACAGTCATTTTCCAACATTCCATTGACTCTGGATCAGTTCCTATGGAGTGGAGGGTAGCCAATGTAACCCCACTTTTTAAAAAAGGAGGGAGAGAGAAAACAGGGAATTATAGACCAGTCAGCCTGACATCGGTAGTGGGTAAAATGATGGAATCAATTATTAAGGATGTCATAGCAGTGCATTTGGAAAGAGGTGACATGATAGGTCCAAGTCAGCATGGATTTGTGAAAGGGAAATCATGCTTGACAAATCTTCTGGAATTTTTTGAGGATGTTTCCAGTAGAGTGGATAAGGGAGAACCAGTTGATGTGGTATATTTGGACTTTCAGAAGGCGTTCGACAAGGTCCCACACAAGAGATTGATGTGCAAAGTTAGAGCACATGGGATTGGGGTTAGTGTACTGACATGGATTGAGAACTGGTTGTCAGACAGGAAGCAAAGAGTAGGAGTAAATGGGTACTTTTCAGAATGGCAGGCAGTGACTAGTGGGGTACCGCAAGGTTCTGTGCTGGGGCCCCAGCTGTTTACACTGTACATTAATGATTTAGATGAGGGGATTAAATGTAGTATCTCCAAATTTGCGGATGACACTAAGTTAGGTGGCAGTGTGAGCTGCGAGGAGGATGCTGTGAGGCTGCAGAGCGACTTGGATAGGTTAGGTGAGTGGGCAAATGCATGGCAGATGAAGTATAATGTGGATAAATGTGAGGTTATCCACTTTGGTGGTAAAAACAGAGAGACAGACTATTATCTGAATGGTGACAGATTAGGAAAAGGGGAGGTGCAAAGAGACCTGGGTGTCATGGTACATCAGTCATTGAAGGTTGGCATGCAGGTGCAGCAGGCGGTTAAGAAAGCAAATGGCATGTTGGCCTTCATAGCAAGGGGATTTGAGTACAGGGGCAGGGAGGTGTTGCTACAGTTGTACAGGGCATTGGTGAGGCTACACCTGGAGTATTGTGTACAGTTTTGGTCTCCTAACCTGAGGAAGGACATTCTTGCTATTGAGGGAGTGCAGCGAAGGTTCACCAGACTGATTCCCGGGATGGCGGGACTGACCTATCAAGAAAGACTGGATCAACTGGGCTTGTATTCACTGGAGTTCAGAAGAATGAGAGGGGACCTCATAGAAACATTTAAAATTCTGACGGGGTTAGACAGGTTAGATGCAGGAAGAATGTTCCCAATGTTGGGGAAGTCCAGAACCAGAGGTCACAGTCTAAGGATAAGGGATAAGCCATTTAGGACCGAGATGCGGAGGAACTTCTTCACCCAGAGATTGGTGAACCTGTGGAATTCTCTACCACAGAAAGTTGTTGAGGCCAATTCACTAAATATATTCAAAAAGGAGTTAGATGAGGTCCTTACTACTAGGGGGATCAAGGGGTATGGCGAGAAAGCAGGAATGGGGTACTGAAGTTGAATGTTCAGCCATGAACTCATTGAATGGCGGTGCAGGCTAGAAGGGCCGAATAGCCTACTCCTGCACCTATTTTCTATGTTTCTATGTTTCTATGTAAGCCTAATTCTGGTCAGCAAGTAATAGCAGTATTCTGCACTGATACAGTTTTCAATGGAGAATTTCAACGGTGACCCTTCACAACCAAGTAGCTCTGAAGGTACCGTTAAAAAAATAAGTACTATTACAATGACAACTGGAGTAAGGATAATCCCAAATATAAAAATTGCCTTTGCAAAATCAATAAATTCACGGTTGAATGCACCTTGCGTCATCAACCATTTTCCACAAAATATGAAGGGAGAAGAGCCATTGTCATGTGTACAGAACGTGCAAGACACAAAGATGTGGTAAAAAATTGAGAACAAACACTTAATATGACATTTTTTTGCAACAAAGAACATACCTCAAGAAAATCTCATGACAGCAGTAGAAATAGGAGAAGTTTACAATGGTGTGATTCATCACTTACGTTGCTTTCTAAGTTTCTACCAGATTCAGAAATTGCAAAAAAATCACATATGGACGCATAAAATCAAGTTGCATCACTGAGAATATTTCAGCTCTGAAATCGTAGTGCCTTTAGTTAATGATCTTCAATTAGCATATTTTTTCTCAATAGTTGTTTTATATTTGTTTAAGGATAGAAGGGATTAAACGTGGCTTACTTGATTTTTACCATGATAACATTGTGACATGTAATGTCATTGCTGCATGCCTTTCGGACATTTTAGAGAATAGCCATAGTATAAACTGTGTTTTGTCCTATGTAGCTGATAACACCTCTGACCATTTTGGGAAACAGTCAGTTTACCAGAAACTAAAGCTACTGAACGCCAAAATGATTCAGGTTGGATGCAAGTTCCATATGCTAAAAACGGCATGAAAGTTTTGAGTTTTGATGTGGAATTTCTTATTGTGAAACTCTATAACGAGTTCTCCTCCCCCACTATAAAGACAGAATCTCCCAGTTCATTTCCAACTTTGTAGAAATTGAGTACAAAGAACTTCTGTGTCATGTGCCAACAAAGTGGCTGTCTCTTCTGCCTGAGGTAGAGCGCGTCCTGCAATGCTGGCCAGCATTAGAGGCATATTTTGTTTTGGAGGAACAAAGAAGAATACACAATTATATGGGAAATATTCATTCAGGGTTATCAGGAGTCTCTTCCTCTTTGTTACATTTACTTTCTACATAACCTAATGGTAATATTTCAAAAGCACTCAAAAAGCTAGCATGCAACAATCTCGCCTGTGCAGAGCTACACTGTGTTATAGGAGGCCTTCGTTCTAAATTGCAGAGTAGGAAAGAGGACAAGTTCTTCCAATTAGCTCGGACTATTTTATGAAATGTCTCTCTAGCAAAGAGAATCAAATTTAATGAGGGAACAGATAAGACATTGTCAAGTTGCATTGCATACCTTGAGAAATGTCATGATTTTGAGACATCTCTTTTCAAATAAATGTCAATCCTCTCATTGGACGATGCAATGAAATGGTCTGATATAGAAAAGCTGGCTAAAGGTCTTTGTGTTGAGATTGATTTTGACAAGTTATATGATGATCACTGCCTTTTACAGGGCTAGATTTTTGTGCTTTTCTCCCAAAGATGGGCGTTATTTCTGGCGGGGCAGTAAAAAAGGGTTTCAGATCGGCGGCTCCTCGCCCATTCTCAAAGCACTTAGTCTCCATTTTTGAAAACGGGCGATACCGCGAGCGATATGAAATGGGTGGTAGTGCTAAATTTCGCTGACCTTCTGCCGTAAAGTGTGGCTGTCCTTAGCAACGGCATGGCAACGCTCGATTCCTGTGATTTAGGAGGTCAAGGGTCATCATGACATGCGCAGAAGAGGAGACATAAAGAGAGGGAGCTCAGAGGGACTGAAGGCATGTCTGGGTGTGGTGTGGCTGCTTTGCGAAGAAGGAGGGAGACTTTAGAGCTTCACAGCAAGTAAGGAAAGAAAAATTAGCTGTTGCCAGCCACATATTTGCCCGAATTTGGCCTATAATGGAGGGAAAGGAGGAGGCATCACAGCACGCTGTGGAGACTGATGCTGGAGAGAGCAGTGAGGTGGGAGAGGAGCACATTGGAGGCGCAAAAGAGCCAGGAGGTTCTCGGAAGAGGCAAATGGCTCCCTCCTGCAGGAGGTCGAGTCACACTGCGGTGATTTGACACAGAGAGGGTGTGGGAAGCCCAACCCAAAGGCCTACCAGAGGATATGGACCGATTTAGCAGAGGTGGTCTTGTCGGCGACCAACGAGGTTCGTGAGGACAACCAATGCTGCAAACGCTGGAATTACCTTGTGGGATCCGCAAGAGTAAGTATTACATTGATTTATATTTACTTAATATAATTTGATTTGCAACAGTCATGAGTGACTATCAGCAGACGTGAGGTCTGTCACTTTTACCGGGAATGTTTTACTCAAAGCCTGCGGTCATGGTGCACGTCTTTAGGTAACGAATGATAATAATCATAATCTCTCTCTCCTGCGACAGTTGGAACTGGTGCTCTCCACTCTTCCGTCCTTATATATATCAGTAATTAACTTTTAGCATTGTTGTTGCCAATTTAAGTGTATCTAAGGGTTAAGTCATGGCAGGAAAGCTCGGACACGTGTTATGCTCCTCCTGTACTATGGGAAGTCAGGAACACTTCCGGTGTCCCTGACGACTACGTGTGCGGGAAGTGTGTCCGCCTCCAGCTCCTGACAGACCACGTTGCGGAGCTGGAGCTGCGGGTAGATTCACTCTGGAGCATGCACGATGCAGAGAATGACGTGAACAGCTCGTTTAGTGAGTTGGTCTCAGCACAGGTAAAGGGTCCACAGCTAGATAGGGAATGGAAGACCAACAGGAAGAGCAGTGCAGGGAAGGTAGTGCAGTGGTCCCCTCCGGTCATCCCCCTGCAAAACAGATACACCGCTTTGGGTACTGTTGAGGGGGATGACTCATCAGGGGAGGGCAGCAGCAGCCAAGTTCATGGCACCGTGGCTGGCTCTGCTGCACAGGAGGGCAGGAAAAAGAGTGGGAGAGCGATAGTGATAGGGGATTCAATTGTAAGGGGAATAGATAGGCACTTCTGCGGCCGCAACCGAGACTCCAGGATGGTATGTTGCCTCCCTGGTGCAAGGGTCAAGGATGTCTCGGAGCGGGTGCAGGACATTCTGAAAAGGGAGGGTGAACAGCCAATTGTCGTGATGCATATAGGTACCAACGATATAGGTAAAAAATGGGATGAGGTCTTACGAGGTGATTTTAGGGAGCTAGGAGTTAAATTAAAAAGTAGGACCTCAAAAGTAGTAATCTCAGGATTGCTACCAGTGCCACGTGCTAGTCAGAGTAGGAATTGCAGGATAGCTCAGAAGAATATGTGGCTTGATAAATGGTGCAGAAGGGAGGGATTCAAATTCCTGGGGCATTGGAACTGGTTCTGGGGGAGGTGGGACCAGTACAAACCGGACGGTCTGCACCTGGGCAGGATCGGAACCAATGTCCTAGGGAGAGTGTTTGCTGGTGCTGTTGGGGAGGAGTTAAACTAATATGGCAGGGGGATGGGAACCTATGCAGGGAAACAGAGGGAAATAGAAGGGGGCAGAAGCAAAAGATAGAAAGGAGAATAGTAAAAGTGGAGGGCAGAGAAACCCAAGGCAAAAAGCAAAAAGGGCCACATTACAGCAAGATTCAAAAGGGGCAAAGTGTGTTAAAAAGACAAGCCTGAAGGCTCTGTGCCTCAATGCAAGGAGTATTCGGAATAAGGTAGATGAATTAACTGCGCAGATAGCAGTTAATGGATACGATGTGATTGGCATCACGGAGAAATGTCTCCAGGGTGACCAAAGCTGGAAACTCAACATCCAAGGGTATTCAGCATTTAGGAAGGATAGACAGAAAGGAAAAGGAGGCGGGGTGGTGTTGCTGGTTAAAGAAGAAATCAATGCAATTTTAAGGAAGGACATTAGCCTGGATGATGTGGAATCGGTATGGGTGGAGCTGCGGAATTCCAAAGGGCAGAAAACGCTAGTGGGAGTTTTGTATAGACCACCAAATAGTAGTAATGAGGTTGGGGACAGCATCAAAGAAGAAATAAGGGATGTGTGCAATAAAGATACAGCAGTAATCATGGGCGACTTTAATCTACATATAGATTGGGCTAACCTAACTGGCAGCAATGCGGTGCAGGAGGATTTCCTGGAGTGTATTAGGGATGGTTTTCTAGATCAATATGTCGAGGAACCAACCAGGGAGCTGGCCATCCTAGACTGGGTGATGTGTAATGAGAAGGGACTAATTAGCAATCTTGTTGTGCGAGGCCCTTTGGGAAAAAGTGACCATAATATGGCAGAATTCCTTATTAAGATGGAGAGTGACAAAGTTAATTCGGAAACTAGGGTCCTGAACTTAAGGAAAGGTAACTTCGACGGTATGAGGTGTGAATTGGCTAGAATAAACTGGCAGAGGATACTTAAAGGGTTAACGGTGGATAAGCAATGGCAAACATTTAAAGATCACATGGATGAACTTCAGCAATTGTACATCCCTGTCTGAAGTAAAAATAAAACTGGGAAGGTGGCTCAACCATGGCTAACAAGGGAAATTAAGGATAGTGTTAAAACCAAGGAAGAGGCATATAAATTGGCGAGAAAAAGCAACAAACCTGAGGACTGGGAGAAATTTAGGGTTTAATTAAGAAGGGGAAAATAGAGTACGAGAGGAAGCTTGCAGGGAACATAAAAACTGACTGCAAAAGCTTCTATAGATATGTGAAGACAAAAAGATTAGCGAAGACAAACGTAGGTCCCTTGCGGTCGGAATCAGGTGAATTTATAATGGGGAACAAAGAAATGGCAGACCAATTGAACCAATACTTCAGTTCTGTCTTCACAAAGGCAGATACAAATAACCTTCCGAATGTACTAGGGGACAATGGGTCTAGTGAGAATGAGGAACTGAAAGATATCCTTATTAGGCAGGAAATTGTGTTAGGGAAATTGATGGGATTAAAGGCCGATAAATCCCCGGGTCCTGATAGTCTACATCTCAGAGTACTTAAGGAAGTGGCCGTAGAAATAGTGGATGCATTGGTGATCATTTTCCAACAATCTATCGACTCTGGATCCGTTCCTATGGACTGGAGGGTAGCTAATGTAACGCCACTTTTTAAAAAAGACGAGAGAGAAAGCGAGTAATTATAGACCGGTTAGCCTGACATCAGTAGTGGGGAAAATGTTGGAATCAATCATTAAGGATGAAATAGCAGCCCATTTGGAAAGCAGTGACAGGATCGGACTGAGTCAGCATGGATTTATGAAAGGGAAATCATGCTTGACGAATCTTCTGGAATTTTTTGAGGATATAACTAGCAGAGTGGACAAGGGAGAACCAGTGGATGTGGTGTATTTGGACTTTCAAAAGGTTTGACAAGGTCCCGCACAAGAGATTGGTGTACAAAATCAAAGCGCATGGTATTGGGGGTAATGTACTGACATGGATAGAGAACTGGTTGGCAGACAGGAAGCAGAGAGTCGGGATAAACGGGTCCTTTTCAGAATGACAAGCAGTGACTAGTGGAGTGCCGCAGGGCTCAGTGCTGGGACCCCAGCTCTTTACAATATGCATTAACGATTTGGATGAAGGAATAGAGTGTAATAGCTCCAAGTTTGCAGATGACACGAAACTGGGTGGCGGTGTGAGCAGCGAGGAGGACGCTAAGAGGCTGCAGGGTGACTTGGACAGATTAGGTGAGTGGGCAAATACATGGCAGATGCAGTATAATGTGGATAAATGTGAAGTTATCCATTTTGGGGGCAAAAATACGAAGGCAGAATATTATCTGAATGGCGGCAGACTAGAAAAAGGGGAGGTGCAACGAGACCTGGGTGTCATGGTTCATCAGTCACTGAAAGTGGGCATTCAGGTACAGTAGGCGGTAAAGAAGGCAAATGGTATGTTGGCCTTCATAGTTAGGGGATTTGAATATAGGAGCAGGGAGGTCTTACTGCAGTTGTACAGGGCCTTAGTGAGGCCTCACCTGGAATATTGTGTTCAGTTTTGGTCTCCTAGTCTGAGGAAGGACGTTCTTGCTATTGAGGGAGTGCAGCAAAGGTTCACCAGACTGATTCCAGGGATGCCTGGGCTGTCATATGAGGTGAGATTGGATCACCTGGGCCTTTATTCACTGGAGTTTAGAAGGATGAAAGGGGATCTCATGGAAACATATAAGATCCTGACGGGACTGGACAGGTTAGATGCGGGAAGAATGTTCTTGATGTTGGGGAAATCCAGAACCAGGGGACATAGTCTTAGGATAAGGGATAGGCCATTTAGGACTGAGATGAGGAGAAACTTCTTCACTCAGAGAGTTGTTGACCTGTGGAATTCCTTGCCGCAGAGAGTTGTTGATGCCAGTTCATTGGATATATTCAAGAGGGAGTTAGATATGGCCCTTACGGTTAAGGGGATCAAGGGGTATGGAGAAAAAGCAGGAAAGGGGTCCTGAAGGAATGATCAGCCATGATCTTATTGAATGGCGGTGCAGGCTCGAAGGGCCGAATGGCCTACTCCTGCATCTATTTTCTATGTTTCTATGTTTCCATAATAAGCATGATTACATCTGTCGGTTATGTGCTGTCAGTCTCTGTGACAGTACCGAGCAATGATGGCCCTTACAGCCAAAGGGATCAAGGGGTATGGAGAGAAAGCAGGAAAGGGGTACTGAGGTTGAATAATCAGCCATGATCTTATTGAATGGCGATGCAGGCTTGAAGGGCTGAATGGCCTGCTCCTGCACCTAATTTCTATGTTTCTATGATATCACGCAATGATCTCATGCCATGTCGTCCTGTCACCTTTTACAGAAGAAGCTATCGACGATGAGGTCCATGCAGAGGCAAACGGGTGGGTGGCCACCAGTCCCCTGCGACATTACTGAGATGGAGGAACGGGTGCTCGTAATCGTGGGGAAGCACCCCCCGGACAGCCACGGACGCATCTGCAGACCCTGAAGTGATGCCACGTGAGTGAAGCTTACACCATTGCGTAATGTAAAGTCAATAGATGCCACACCCACTCATATCCGAACAATCATATATGATAGATGATTTCTAAAATTATCATAGCAATAATGATGGCCTAATGAAAATCATTGCAATGCAAATGTGTTGATGGTCATGAAATGTGATGTCTGTGATGATTTTGTGAGCAGTGGTGCTTTTGTCGTGCATATGCTGTGTGTAGCGCTGGTCTCACCTTTTGACCCTAGCACCCCTTTCTCCTCTAATAACCTCATTTGTGTTTTGCTGCTCAGCCAGCAGCGCGGCCCCAGGCAAAACCACAGAGGCCAGAAGGTCAGAAGGTGGGGGCATGGGGCCCGATTCTCTGGACGATCCTACATCTGGTGCTGGGAAGCTCCGATTCTCACCCGTCAATCCGCTGGGTCTGTTCTCCACGGATGAGAGCACGGACTTCGAGGAACCTGCACCGCCATACTCCAGAAGCCATTCCACCCCAAAGCCATCTAGTGGTCCTCCAGTCATTCCTGCCTCCATTCTGGAGGTACCGGCCCCAAGCACCTCACCACAGGGCACCCAATTTTCCCCAGGACGGCGCCGACCCTGTAGAGGTCTCGTGGATGTGGCAGGTCTGTTTCACGAGTGCCACATGAGAGCGGAGAGATGGTACAGTTGTCCAGAAGGACTGTAGACATTGGTGACCAGCTCATCGAAGCATTGGGGAGCATATTCCGACAGCTGGCCACCATGAGTAAATTCCACGGATGGTGGAGGCCCTGGATGCGATAGCCAGGAACACTGCTGGCACAGGCCTCCCAGTGGTCCCCGAGCGCGGCACTCCACCCCTGGGCTCCACACCACCACTGTGAATGACAGATGAGAGCAAGTACCAAGATCCTGCTTCTGCATCAGAGAATGTTGCCCCCTCAGCATCCCCCGCTCCCGTACCTCTGCAACCACCGCATCTGCCTTCATCCCCCCCAATGAGGCACCACCTGAGGAGCTCCTCGGCCAGGCACCGTGGAGCGAGGAGGGGAAGGGATAGAGGTGGGAGAGAAGAAGGGTAGGAGGGAAGGAAAGTGAGGCGCATGTCCGCAGGTGATGGCTGTGTTATATCTCCATCTGAGTGTATGCAATTTGTTGTAATGTATGGGGCAGGGGACCACCATCCTGCTTTGCATTTGTATTCTGTGTTGCTGGACATGTTGAACATTTGATTGATGTCAATGGTGGAAAAAGTGGGGTGTGGGCGGGGGTTGGGTGTTATTGCCTGTGATACTTATGATTTCAGACCAATGTTGATATAACATTTTTTTTATTGAACATAACCTTGTTGCGCATTGTCTCAGATAGCTGGACCGTTACATACTGGAGATTCCTTAACGTGAAAAGGTTAAATACAACTTAACTTCAATCAAAGTAAATTTTAACTGGCACCAAGGTGATGGGCACCATTGATGTCTGAGCTGCACACACACAGCGGTATGTCAGCGTTGTCACACACACCAATGCTCTTTCAGGCAAATTGTTCATATATCAGCTTCTCACGTAAGAGTCTTGTAACTATGTAGCCACCACGGGCCCGTTCCCGCTGTCTGGAGGGGGTCATGAGCATGATTGCACAGTCAGCCTGATTGTCTGGCCCTAGGTCAGCATCCAGCCCCTCGTTGTCCTCTTCCTCTCTCTCCTGAGGTGGAGCATCAGTGCCTTCTGGCAATTTTTGGCCCCTCCTAATAGCCAGTTTGTGCAGCACGGAGCACACGACAACGAATTTACCTACTTGCTCAGGGTTGTATTGTAGCTCCCCTCCTGAGTGGTCAAGACAACTGAAGCGCTGCTTAAGCACAGTTATTGTTTTCTGGACCACAATGAGTGTGCCTCTGTGGCTCCAGTTGTATCGCTTCTCGGCCTCGGTGTGGGTGTCACGCAGTGGGGGTAATCAGCCAGGTGGCTGGGCCATATCGGTTATCACCAAGCATCCTGCATTGTCCTTGTGGCTGGGTCTTAAAGATGTCAGAGACAGTGCTCTCATGAAGGATGTGAGGCTCATCGAAGGTGCTCGGACATTTGGCATTCACTGCCAGTATGATCTGGTTGTGGTCGACAATTGATTGGACCTTCAGGGAGTGAAATCCTTTAGTGTTACGAAAACACTCCGGGTCCTGAGAAGGTGGCCGCATGGCGATGTGAGTGCACCATATTAGTTCCCTGCGCCCTGGGGAATTCAGCAATGCGGTAGAATGCTCCAGCCCTGTCAGTCTGAACCTCTGTGGTCATGGGAAAGCTGATAAAGTCCACCCTTCTCATGTACAGGGCCTCCGTGACCTGTCTAATGCAGCGATGGGTTGCATGGTGAGACAGAGGGCAAATCTCGACCGCGGAGGCCCGAAAGGAACCGGACGCGTAGAAAGACAGTGCCGCGGTGACCTTGATCTCGACCGACACTGATGTCCTGATGGCAGGCTGCATATGTGGCCTGATGAGCTCGCATATTTCATTGATCACCACCCTGTGGAAGCGCAGTCTCCGAAGGCAGGTGTGGTCAGAGACGTCGAGGTAAGACCTCTTTTCCATGTACGTGCGGGGTGTGTATAGTCTGGCTCTTCTCCTCATTCTTGCACATCTTAAATTGGGGACATAATGATGTGCATCACACATTAAGCCATCTGTACTCTGCAGCATCTTCATATTAATCGATGCAGGCTGAGAAATGGCTGACCCCATTGCATTGAAAGTATAATAGGGATTGATCAGAAGCAATGATTTCCTCACTAAAATACACCTAGAGTAAACCCCCAATAGTCCAGAGTCTGAAAATATGTCTGTTGAGATGGCCACTTCACCTGAGAAGAACTCCAGAGTCAATGCAAACTCCCCCGAAGTTGAAGCAGCCTTTTGAATGAAGTGACCTGCGATTTAAAAAATGGCAGCCACACCGCTGGATTTCAGAACAGTTCCACTTTTTCTGGGCATTTTTTGGGCGACTGATATTGTGGGCGATATGTGTGTGAGGTGGTGAAAGTGACGATGGGCGATCTCCTGGGCGTTAATTTCGCCAAATGTGCTCTTTACGACAAAAAAAAATGGGCGGGTGGTAGTATTGAATCTCGGCGTTAATTCCATGTGGAAAGTAACGCTGGCCGATATTATGAGCGTTGATTTCGCCGATTCTGATGATTCCGCCCCAAAAAAGGGGGCGAGCGGTAATATTTTTTCTCGGCGTTAACACATGGGGAAAGTAACGCTCGGCGATAAGTTTCCTAAAAATGCCCGTCAGTTTCCATTTTGTGCCAAAATGGGCGATATATGGGCGTTATACGTCATTTCAGCGGTAAAATGGGCGATAAGTGGGCGTTAAGCATGCAAAAAAAGTGGAGGTTCTAGCCCATAAAGTTTCTAAGGAGCAAAAAACTGATCAAATGGGTGGAAGTTTCCAAACGAGTACCATAACGTGAAAACAATCACATTTTTAAAGAATACCTTTCGCACGCAATCCAACTGCAAAAGGGTTGATGCGGTGGATGCAATAACATTCGCAAATTGCAGCAATTGTGTCATGTGACTGGGCATTACGTGATCAAACCTCCAGGAATACCTCCAACCAGAATTGGCAATCCTTTGAGAAGGAGCGGGTGAGAGGACTGATGTAGACACAGCGCCAGACAATGACAGGACCAGGGATAAAGAGGAATTGGCAAAAACTGAGAAGTAGTTAAGGTCATGCGATTGAGCTGCTGCTAAAATGGGACACCTCTCCGTAATGGGGAATGAATGTGAATAAATAAGAAGCAATGTTCAACAATATAAAACAATCTGTGGACCCTGAAGTGCAAAATTGTGGGCAAAATTGCCTTGAGCATTAAGCTGAGATTCTTCCTCTTGCAACCAGTACAGCTCCACAAGATTAACACCAGCTCCCTAAACTCCAGCTAAGAAAGAACAACCTTTTTAAATTAGTTTTTCCCACTTTCTACGCTGGCATTTATTTACTGTGAAATCCAGACACAAGCCTCACTATAAACTCAAGCTGTGATTTACCACTGTCACTGTTGGATTTAAGCTATCATAAAATAAGCTGATTTTTGGGTCTCTATACGAATAGAGACTAAAAGCATTGATGTCGGCACGAAAAGCAGGTGGTTGGTAACTATATGTAGACTCAAATATTCCTTCTTTACAAGAGTAAAGCTAACAGCACTTTTATCGGAAGTGATTAATTGCAGCTCATGAAGTTCATTTCATGAAATAAAATATTCATCATTACAGGGTTCAATGTTAATTGTGCCAGTCTTCTGAAGTGCTTGCATTCCATAATATTGGCATCAGTGGGATTGATATGTTTTAGTGACTGATCATCGGCCATCTGTTTACTTTCTTTCTCATCCTCCTGAGAATCTGTTAAATGGACAATTAATTTTAATATATGAAGATGATCTACCTACCATCAATAGCAGCTACCCATTCAAATACTTGAAAGGAAATTACCGACCCACTGAGCACACGACTGTTCCGATCAGACAAAGCAGTCAGAGTTGGGGCAATGTTGGAACAAGATAAAAGGAGGTGGTGTGCAGCACCTTGTAAATGGTGCCGAGCATGAAATGTGTTGATTTGGTGGAGTAATACAAACAGCCCGAGTGGAGGTTCAAAACTCCGACCTCCAGATTTTAAACCCCCCCTCACCCAGCGAGAGTGGTGCGTGGGAGGAGTTAAAATTATTCCAATTCGACTTACCAGCCTGAGGTCCCACCATTCCCGCCTGGCGCCATTTCATCTTTGCTGACTTTCAAGTCAGCCGAAGCTCCTGTCACAGGTAGGCCAACTTTAAAATCGAAAGCCACGGCCCGATGATGTAATTGGTGCATCTTATTGAAAAGTCAGGGGGAGGCCCGCATTGTCTGGAGGGAGATGCTGACTGGCCAGAAGAGTCCATGACATGTTTTAAAAAATACATTTGCCATTTAGGTCGGCAGGGCGTCCACATCTCCACTCTCTTCTGGTACGCTGCTCATTTTGGGGCTTGCACACACCGTTCCCGCCCCCATCCCACCCTTTTAAAACTAAAGCCTATGCTTCAAAAGAGGATGATTGGCAACTTTCTTGTATCCACAAGTAGAAATTTTTCCTTTTGAAATGTAATGATTTTAATACAGCAAGGTTCCAACAATAGCAATGAGATAAATGACCGGTTCATCTGTTTTAGTGGTGTTGATTGAGAGATCAATTTTGGCCAGGATACCGGAAATCCTTTGTGCTTCTTTGAACAGTGCCATGTGATTTTTCTATATCCACCTGAGAAGGCAGGTAGGTAGTGTCTTGGTTTAACATCTCATCATAAGATGGCGCCACTGGCAATGCAGCACTCCCTCTGTATTGGACTAAATTGTCAGCCTACATTATGTGCTCAAGTCTCGGGGTGTTTTTTACTCAATAATTGTCTATTGGAGGGAGCGGAAAGCTGGAAATCCTGATCAATTCCATGAATGAGCCAATCATAAACATTTTTGAAATTGTATACACAGGTGCATGCTGAGATTTTTAATGAAAAGCTTGATTCATTGATTTCCTGTGATTTATCAACTCTTTGTTGGAAGTTTTGTTCCCTGGTTTCTTCACACTCGTTTCACATTATCCTTGGGGATGATTTTCCCTGGATACTTTAGGTGCTAAAGAGTCTCCTTGGTGGCCAAGATGGGGTCTTGAGCTGCAATGCCTGGTTAGCCCACCTTTAGTACAAGGCACCATCTTGGTAAAGGAGTTGAAATGCGCTCTCGGAATGGCCGCTCAGAGGATCATTAAGGCTCTCATGACCAATTAAAGTGACTCCTAATGCTCATTAAAGAGGCTGCTCAACATTTTGCTAGCTCGCTCTGCAATTAATGACCTCTCCTAACAGCGACCAGCTGACCAGGAGTAAAGAAGTCATCAAGTGCTACTTAAAGCCATACTTAGCTTTCACTGTTCACTTGCTGCTGGAGATCGACTGACTACACTGTGTTTAAAGAGAACTTTTGATACACATCAGGAGGCACTTTGTCAGGACTTCATCATTATTTATTTGGCAAATTCTCTGAGGACGTCGCCTGAAGAGAGTGAGTGCTGTACTTCTCTACCTTATTGGAGACCTGATAGAAGTCACCAGGAGAAAGTTGATCATGGGGACCTTGCAAGGGGCCCCCTTGGTCTGGAGGAGGAATGGGAGGAGGAGATGAGCCAGACGGAACAGCACCAGCTACAGAAGGAGAGAGGGCGAGGAAGGCTGCAGATTTGTGATGACTTGCTGCATGTTTCACATTCTGGCAATCATGAGAGACCAGCCATTACCACCAGAACTTGTGCCAGAGAGTCAAGCTCAGGAGACACAAGAGGAGGAGGTTGAGGAAGATGAGGGGGACCAGGGGGAGCACCACAGGGTTCCAGGTAGTTGGCCTGAAATGGGAGGGACACTCTCTGCCATCTAATAGAAGACCATTTTTGAGAGACATCCTCCACCATATCCTAGGCACAGGCTCATGGCTGTGACCTCCTCAGCGATCCGCTACCACATCCGCCACATTATTTGCCTCTGTGGCCTCCTTCCCCCCATCCTCCTCTGTACTTCCTTCACCAGGACCTCCAGAGCCGCATCCGAGAACCTTTGAGTCCTCTCCCTCGGTCCCTGAGCCATCCTGATACGTGCTGTTCTCTGTCAGCCAGTGCACTCCACACCTTCAGTGGAAGTGCGTACGTAGAGACTTCATATACTGCTGCAGAAAAATTGCTCCTAATCAGTGCTTGAGATGTCTTGAGGTCATGAAAGGCGCTATATAAATGCAAGTCTTTCTTTTTCTATTTCTAATTATGCCTCTCTCTCACTTTGACTTTTAAAATTTTTTTTTCTCTCTTTCTGGCATAGCTATTCTTTTCTCATTACTGTGTCTGTCACACTCAGCCCAACAGGTTTTCTCATTGTTTTCTCTCACTTTTCTCGACATCTCTCTTCAATTTTGTTTCCTCTCCCTTTTGTATGTCTCTGTGTGGCTGTCATATACTTTCTTTTATTGATGCACTCAATATGTTGACGATGGCTTGGAGTTCTGCCTCTGAATGTACACAGACGCAAGTGTCGTCCACATGCTGTAGTTCGACGACAGAGGATGGGATGGTCGTGGATCTAGCCTGGAGGCAACGAAGGTTGAACAGGTTCCCACTGGTTCTATAGTTCAGTTCCACTTCAGCGGGGAGCTTGTTGAGCATGAGATGAAGCATTGCAGCAAGGAAGATCGAGAAGAGAGTTGGCGCGATGATGCAACCCTGCTTGACCCCGGTCCGGACATGAATTGGGTCTGTGGTGACATTTCTGGAGAAGTACCACCAACGATGTCTCCGCAAGATCCTGCAAATCCCCTGGGAGGATAGACACACCAACGTGTTCTTGACCAGGTCAACATCCCCAACATCGAAGCACTGACCACATTCGACCAACTCTGTTGGGCGGGCCACATTGTCCGCATGCCCGACACAAGACTCCCAAAGCAAGTACTCTACTCTGAATTCCTACATGGCAAGCAAGCCCCAGGTGGGCAGAGGAAACGTTTCAAGGACACCCTCAAACCCTCCTCGATAAAATGCAACATCCCCACTGCAACCTGGGAGTCCCTGGCTAAGGACCACCATAAGTGGAGGAAAAGCATCCGGGAGGGTGCTGAGCACCTCGAGTCTCGTCGCCGAGAGCATGCAGAAAACAAGTGCAGGCAGTGGAAGGAGCATGTGGCAAACCAGACTCCCCACCCACCCTTTCCTTCAACGAATGTCTGTCCCACCTGTGACAGAGACTGTAATTCCCGTATTGGACTGTTCAGTCACCTGAGAACTCACTTTTAAAAAAATGGAAGCAAGTCTTCCTTGATTTTGAGGGACTGCTTATGACTGACTGACTCAATATCTGTCTCACCTTTTTCAATGCCTCAACTATGCATGAAGATGAAGCGGCAACGTATATTGGTTTTGAGGCAGAGATAGGATGAGGCTGAAGGAGAGACATTGCAACATGGATAGTGGAGAGAAGGTTATGCTGAAGGAGGACTTGGGAACAGTGGTTGGCTTAAGACTGTGGTACACTGGGAAGCTGAGTTTGGGGGAGTAGGGTCAACTGGAGTAAGGGTAAGTGCACTGAAATGGGGCTGAGTTGTGGATGTACACTGATGGACTAGGAGCATGGAGGAGGGGGAGAGTAGGTTCTATGAATTATTGGAAACTTTGAGGGAAAGGATGGGGACTGAAAGCATTGAGGGTGGAGTTGGAGACTGGGACTAGAAGCACTGAAGGTATGGAGTTGAAAGCAGTCCAAGATACATGGCCAGGCCCTGAGTATGAGAGGTTACAAGTACTGGCACAAGCAGACCCAGAAATAGAGAACAGATTTCAACCGAGAGTACAACTGACCTGCTGTGGCAGAGTCATTGGCAGTGGTGAGAAGTAGCTGCAGAAGGCAAGAGACACAGCTGCAGAGGCTTTGGAGGCTCTCAGATGGGAAAGGTACCAAAATTAGTTATAATGAACCCAACACATCACTTTGAGCAAAATCCTGAAAAATATTTAGTTATAAATTTTTAAACCTGTCTTCACTCAGAGCTCACTCAAGCAACATGCCGATCCTTAACAATAAATGTCTTTGAAAACTATCCAATTCCGTAGTTATCAAACATTTTATTAAACCAAATCCCACCAGGAATACTCAGATTCTCATACTCTTCTATCTAAGGATACTGGTTCTGATAAGTCTGTAAAATGTCTCTCTTTCTAATTTTTCATTTGATTCTCTTTCATTTGTCTGTGTGTGTGTGTCTCTCTCTCCTCTACTACTTTTTTATTTGCTTTTGTCTTTTTTCTCTATCTCTTTCTCTATTTCGTCATTCACTTCTCCACGCTGTCTCTCTATCTTATGCCACTTCTGTCTCCCTCGCCGACGCTGCTTCTTGCTTGCACTCTCACTCTCTGTAAAGTCCTTACTCTACAGTATGAAACCACACGAAGCACATTCTGGGGACAAGGTCACTCTGTGACCTTAACTCTTTATTCACAGGACTCCAAAGACCGTGACCCTGCGTGGGACCTCCCTTTTTATACCTGTGTGATCAGGTAAGGAGTGTCTCCCACAAGTTCACCCCTTGTGGTCAAGGTGTGCATCTAGGTTGAGTGTATACAGTAATACAATGGTGTTACATTGTGGTTACATACATGACATCACCTCCCCAACCCCCACCACCCTCAAGGTCTTATTGGGATCGTAGGTTTAGTTTTTCAGGTGGTCTACGCTCCCTCATGGAGCGCCGCAGTTGGTGCTCTGGTTGTTGGACAGTGACGTGTCTGTCACCTGTGGTGATTCCGGCCTGTCCGGGCTGACTGCTGGGCCTGTGCATTCTTCTGATTGCTCTTGTCTCTCGTTCACTGGCTATGTTGTGAGCTCCATCTCATGGTCTTCTTCAAGTTCCTCCTTGTCGATGCTGAACATTTTTTTTACTTGGTCCAGATGCTTACGGCATATCTGACCATTGTTGAGTTTTACCATGATGACCCTATTCCCCTCTTTGTCAATTATAGTGCCCTCAAGCCATTTGGGCCCTATGGCGTGATTGACGACGAATACAGGATCATTTATTTCTATACATCACCCCCTCGAATTACGGTCATGGTACTCGTTTTGTGACTTGCGCTTGCCCTCAACTATGTCGGTCAGGACTGGGTGAATGAGGGACAACCGAGTTTTGAGTGTCCGTTTCATTAGTAGCTCTGCGGGCGGGACCCCCGTGAGCGAGTGCAGTCGTGATCTATAGGCCAGCAGGAGACACGATAGGTGACATTGTAGGGAGTGTCCTTGAATCCTGAGCATACCTTGCTTAATGATTTGGACCGCACGTTCCACCTGGCCATTGGAGGCCGGCTTGAACGGTGCAGTACTGACGTGGTTGATGCCATTGCCCGACATAAACTCTCAGAATTCATAGCTTGCGAAACATGGGCCATTATCACTAACCAGGATGTCCGGCAAGCCATGGGTTGCAAAGATCGCACGTAGGCTTTCCACGGTGGTGGATGATGTGCATGAATTCAGAATGATGCACTCGATCCATTTCGAGTAGTCTTCTACCACAATAAGGAACATCTTTCCAATGAACGGGCTCACGTAGTCAACATGAATGCATGATCATGGCCTGGTGGGCCAGGGCCACGGGCTGAGCGGGGCCTCCCTGGGGGCATTACCCAGCTGGACACACGTTGTGCACCTCCGAACACAGTGTTTCAGTTCTGAATCAATTCCAGGCCACCAGACATGTGACCGCGCAATAGCCTTCATCAGCACAATGCCTGGGTGCTCGCTGTGGAGTTCCCTGATGAATGCCTCCCTGCCCTTCTGGGGCATAATTACCTGGCTGCCCCATAGTAGGCAGTCGGCTTGGATGGAGAGCTCATCCATCCGTCTGTGGAACAGTCTGACCTCCTCAGGGCATGCTCCGTGTACGGGCGCCCAATCCCCAATCAAGACCCATTGCTTTGCTCCGCTGCCCCCTCTTTGGTGGTCAGTGGAAGCCTGCTGAGTGCGTCAGTGCAATTTTCAGTGCCGGGCTGGTGTCGGATGGAGTAGTCATAAGCAGCCAGCATGAGAGCCCATCGCTGTATGCGAGCTGATGTGTTGGCATTGATAGCTTTGCTGTATGACAACAGGGATGTTAATGGCTTGTGGTCTGTCTCTAATTCAAACTTCCTACCAAAGAGTTACTGATGCATTTTGTTTACACATGCAAGCGCTTCCTTCTCAACCATCCCATATCCCCGTTCTGCTTGAGAGAGCGACCTGGAGGCATAAGCCACAGGTTGTAGTTGACCCTCAGCATTGCCCTGCTGCAACATGCACCCAACCCCATAGGACGATGCATCACATGTCAGAACCAATTTTTTACAGGGGTCGTACAGGGTCAACAACTTGTTTGAACAAAGTAGGTTTCACGCCCGATCAAAAGCCCGTTCCTGACAGTCCCCCCAAAACCAATCGCAACCTTTATGCAGGAGTATGTGTAGCGGCTCCAACAACGTGCTCAAGTTCGGCAGAAAGTTCCCGAAATAGTTCAACAGTCCCAGGAATGAACGCAACTCCAATGTGTTGCAGGGCCTGGGTGCTCGGCGAATCACCTCTGTTTTGGATTCGGTGGGCCGAATCCCACTTGCAGCAACCGTCCTGCCCAGAAACTCAACCTCGGGAGCTAAGAACACACATTTAGACTTTTTGAGTTACAGGCCTACCCGGTCCAGTCGGCGTAGCACCTCCTCCAGGTTATGGAGGTGTTCCTCGGTGTCTTGACCCGTGATGAGGATGTCATCCTGGAATACGATCGTTCCAGGAATGGATTTAAGCAGGCTTTCCATGTTTCGTTGAAAAATCGCGGCCGCTGATCGAATGCCAAACGGGCACCTGTTATAAACGAACAGTCCCTTGTGCGTGGTGATGGTGGTTAGTAGTTTAGATTCGTCGGCCAGTTCCTGGGTCATATAGGCTGAAGTGAGGTCCAACTTGGTGTACAGCTTGCCGCCTACCAGCATGGCGAGTAGGTCCTCCGCTCTCGGGAGCGGGTATTGATCTTGTAGGGACACCCGATTGATGGTGGCCTTGTAGTCGCCACAGATCCTGACGGGGCCATCCGCTTTTACGACGGGAACGATGGGGCTCGCCCAGTCACTGAATTCAACAGGCAAGATGATGCCCTCTCTCAACAGCCGGTCCAATTCGCTCTCGATCTTTTCCCGCATCACATACGGCACCGCTCTGGCTTTGTGGTGCACTGGCCTGGCGTTTGGGGTGATGTGTATCACTACTTTAGTGCCTTTGAAAATCCCGACGCCAGGTTGAAATAGTGAATCGAATTGTTGTAGGGCTTGTGAGCACGAACTTCGCTCCACAGATGACATTGCGTGAACAACCCCCCATTTCCAGTTCATCTCGGCTAACCAGCTCCTCCCCAACAGTGCGGGACCATTGCCAAGGACAATCCAGAGCAGCAGCCGATTCACTAACCCATTGTGACAGCCAACATTGCACTGCCTAGCACCGGAATGATTTATTTTGTGTAAGTCCGTAATTGTGTCTCAATACGTGCTAATTTGGGTCTACTGGCTTTAAGTGGCCATAGCTTCTCAAATTGCTGAACGCCCATGAGTGACTGGCTGGTCCCAGTGTCCAGCTCCATGCGTACAGGGATACCGTTTAATAAAACCCTCATCATCATTGGTGGCGTTTTGGTGAATGAACTGTGAATATTCGCCACATGGACCCACTGCACCTCGGCGTCCATCGATTTGCCCCAAAAGTCATCCTGCTCAAAGAACCCTCTTCTGGTCCATCCGCCTCATATATTAGTCTGGTTGCAGACTTCCTGCACATTCGAGCTAAGAGGCCACTGAGATTGCAGCTCCTGCAGACAAACTGTTGAATTCTGCAAGGTCTAGCTGAGTGTTTTCCCCCACACCTCCAGCATGAGTTAAAGTTTCCATTGTTGGGAACAAAGGGACTGTGGCCAGGCATTCCGTGCTGACTATCCCTTTTACTGCTCTTAAGTACCCTATTGGTGGGTGTCAATAGCCCCATCCCGGGCCGCATTGTCCACTGTGATGGCGTGAATGTCCGTTCAGCCTGCCATTGTCTCTGTTGAAGTCCTACTCTGGGGTCTATTGCTGCCTGGGGAGTGTCGGGTTGCCCCTTCCTGCCTGCGGGTCTCTGAATCACATTGATGATGTTGACTCCCTGATCCATCGCCACATTGGAGGCAGAATTGCGTGTGTGTATTATTTTCATCTCTTCCTCCCCGCCGTGAAAGTTTGAGCTATCAACGCTGCCGCTTCCAAGGTCAAATCCTTGGTCTCAATTAATTTGCGGAAAATTCCAGCATGACCGATGCCCTCGATAAAGAAGTTCCTTAGCATCTCCCCCCTGCAGGCGTCTGTGAACTTACAGAGGCTGGCCAAACGCCGGAGGTCCGCTACAAAGTCCGGTATGCTCTGTCCTTCACGACGTCGGTGGGTGTAGAATCTGTGTCGGGCCATATGTATGCTACTCGCCGGTTTGAGGTGCTCCCCGATCAATTTGCTCAGTTCTTCAAAGGTTTTGTCCGCCGGCTTTTCGGGTGCTAGTAAGTCCTTCATGAGCGCGTAAGTCTTTGGTCCGCAGCTGGTCAAAAGATGAGCCCTTCGCTTGTCGGCCGCTGCATCCCCCAGTCATTCTTTCGTAATGAAGCTTTGTTGAAGCTTCTCGACAAAATCGTCCCAGTCTTCCCCAACACAGTCCCGTTCCTCTGTGCTACCAGTGGCCATTCTTGTGGGTCGTGAATTCCCGTTTCTGGTTGCCAATGTAAAGTCCTTACTCTACAGTATGAAACCACACGAGGCACATTCTGGGGACAAGGTCACTCTGCGACCTTAACTCTTTATTCACAGGACTCCAAAGACCGTGACCCTGCATGGGACCTCCCTTTTTATACCTGTGTGATCAGGTAAGGAGTGTCTCCCACAAGTTCACCCCTTGTGGTCAAGGTGTGCATCTAGGTTGAGTGTACATAGTAATACAGTGGTGTTACATTGTGGTTACATACATGACACTCTCCTTCATTTGTTTTGCTCCTTGCCTTCAGTTCTCACTCTTTTTTGGGTCTCCTGCACCCGCAGCTCTCTCTTTTCCTTTTCTTCACTTCTCACTTCCTTTCACTCTTCCTTCACAGAAAAAGAAAGAACGACTTGAATTTATATAGCGCCTTTCACGATCACCGGATGTCTCAAAGCGCTTTAAAGACAATTAAGTACTTTTGGAGTGTAATCACTGTTGTAATGTGGGAAACGCGGCAGCTAATTTGTGCACAGCAAGCTTCCACAAACAGCAATGTGATAGTGACCAGCTAATCTGTTTTTGTTATGTTGATTGAGGGATAAATATTGGCCAGAACACCAGGGATAACTCCCCTGCTCTTCTTTGAAATAGTGCCCTGGGATCTTTTACGTCCACTTGAGAGAGCAGAGGGAGCCTCAGTTTAACATCTCATCCGAAAGACGGCACCTCCGACAGTGCAGCGCTCCCTCAGCACTGCACTGAAGTGTCAGCCTAGATTTTTGTGTTCAAGTCCCTGTAGTGGGACTTGAACCAACAACCTTCCGACTCCGAGGCGCGAGTACTACCCACTGAGCCACGGCTGACACGGGTTGACAGGATTTGAGCACTCAGACAGGCGACCAGGCAAGAAAGCCAGTGGGCAAGAAAGCGATACTATACTTGTCTACTGGAATTACAGATACATAATGAAATGAACCACAGAAGGATTTGGGTGGGTTGGAACAGGTCAGCGAAAAATAGGAGATCAGGGTTACTATTTAATGGAATTAAAAAAAAGTGCTGAATACGTTCAGAAGATCAGGCAGCACCCGTGGAGAGAGAAAAGTAGGGTTAATATTTCAGGTTGATGACCTTTTTTCAGAATCCTGGGAATGTGCCATGTGGTAAGGATGCAGGGGTGGTTGGCATTTGCAAGGAAAACAATTAAAGCGAACTCAAAATTAAAGTTCCAACTTTTACTCCATATTACCTCAGGATAAATTGGTGGAATAGAAGTGTTTTTAGAGTTCCAAATGGAAACTTCTTATAAAAGTCAATAAAACTTGTTATTTATAGAGCACTTTACTGTAATAGAACATCCAGTAGCTTTACGTAGGAGAGCACATACACTTAGTGGTAATGTAAGAGCTAGGAACACATAATTGAAAAGATAGGTTTGGATCAGGCTTTTAAAAGAATGGAGGAAGGTACCAAGATGATGTTTGACTGAGCAGAACCAAGATGGTTGAAAGTTCTGCCAGCAATAGAGGAATGTATGGAGTGGTAATGCACCGGTGGCTGATGTGGGAGGACTGAATGTTATGGGCTAGGACAGTGGGCTGGCAGTGATACAGACATTGGATCAGTTTATGGAGAGATTTGCAAACAAGGACAATGACTGAATCCAATACACTGGGGCACAGAGAGGAAGTTAGTGGGAACAAGGGGCTGGGACAGCAGTATTCATTGCTGGTCAAGATACGGGAATCAGAGTTTTGGACAAGTTTGTCAATGATGACAGTTCGGAGGAGAGAGGTGACTGGGCAAGAGCTGAACTGGGCGAGCCCAGGTTCTTCCTGGCTCCACAGAAATTAAAGTATAAAATAGCTACTCACCTTTTTGTGGACCACTCCCATTGGTTAGGCCCTACACTGTCCAGCAGCCGAATTTCAAGAGAAGTCCTAAAACAGGCATTAGGACCTTGATTTGCATATTTAAGATACTGTACCAAACACATTTACAACATTTTCACTCAAAAAATGAGCGTGATGAGGACTCATTTCTGCCCTGTAATCTCAAAGGACATTCAAGGAGTGGGAGTTAAATTGGATAAGCCCTGAAAAAGGGTGTGGGATGTTGGTACACAATCAACCTGTGACCATTCATAAGAACATAAGAAATAGGAGCAGGAGTAGGCCATGTGGCCCCTCGAGCCTGCTCCGCCATTTAATACGATCATAGCTGATCCGATCATGGACTCAGGTTCACTTCCCTGCCCGCTCCCCATAACCCCTTATCCCCTTATCTTTTAAGAAACTGTCTATTTCTGTCTTAAATTTATTCAATGTCCCAGCTTCTGAGGCAGCGAATTCCACAGATATACAACCATCTGCGAGAAGACATTTCTCCTCATCACAGTTTTAAATGGGTGGCCCCTTATTCTAAGATCATGCAGTTCTAGTCTCCCCTATCAGTGGAAATATCCTCTCTGCATCCACCTTGTCAAGCCCCCTCATAATCTTATACGTTTCAATAAGATCATCTCCCATTCTTCTGAATTCCAATGAGTAGAGGCCCAACCTACTCAACTTTTCCTCATAAGTCAACCCCCTCATCTCCAGAATCAACCTAGTGAACCTTCTCTGAACTGCCTCCAAAGCAAGTATATCCTTTCGTAAAAATGGAAACCAAAACTGCATGCAGTATTCCAGGTGTGGCCTTACTAATACCCTGTATAGCTGTAGTAAGACTTCCCTGCTTTTATACTCCATCCCCTTTGCGATAAAGGCCAAGATTCCATTGGCTTTCCTGATCACTTGCTGGACCTGCATACTATCCTTTTGTGTTTCATGCACAAGTACCCCCAGGTCCCTTGCACTGTTAAATTCATGTAGCCTTCTGATTTGACTGACCACAGTGTGCAGCCCGCATTACTTACACTGCTGATAGGCTGTACGCAGCAGCAGTGGGACGAATATTATAAGTGTCAGAGCTTAAATGCGGCCTGCTCCTCTTAAAGGGGAGGCGCATTGTGGCTGGAAGAAGCAATGGGAATCCTTTTGTGAATTGAATCTGTGCTCTAATGCTTTGAACAATGGTTCAACATGCGAGAGAGCGCGCACCAAAGTTTTCTGATGTTGCACTGTGTGAGGAAATATGGGTTTTAAAGGTATTTTGGGAAACTGGTCCGAGAGAATTTAAGAATTGCAGCTTGCATGTAACAGTTCACCTTAAACTGCTACAGTTAATAACAGGCTCCTTCAGTCTAACGCGTAGTCTGATTACTCTTTTGACCAATCTACAAAGCACTTTAATGAGTTTATAATATTGGGCCTTGGTAGATTACATTTAATCTCTTAGCTTTGATAGGCCACAGTTACATTCATTTCTCTAATTAAAATAGTAATGAGGACAATGTTTCAAGGCCATTAGTTTCAACATCTGCAGGAAGGGCCATTAATACAGGCACAACGGAAGGTTGTTACAAGGCTGGAGTCAGAGATAAGAAGCGCCCAATCACCACATGTGCCTGTACGTATCATCAATTTGATATGGTGATTGGGTAGGTTGGGGGGATTATGGAAGAAAACATGACTGGATGAATTCTGCTGGAAGTTCCTGTTTGTGGAGTATAACCAAAAGTTTGGATTCACTCTCGGTGTGGAAGATTCAACAGCGAGCACCTGGAGGGTGAACAAGGATGAACTGTAGAAGGAACATGGAACAGAACATCACAGCTTCTACCCAATGAATATAATTCTCAACTGTACCTTGTGAACTGCTCCTCAAATACTGTAATGCACCTTACTTTACATCAAATAATTACTACCACTGTTACCAATACGGTGCCAGCTTTGGACAATTGGAAAGAGTCCAAAAAGGCCTATAACTGGAGGCCTTGGTACAAGAGGAGGAGAGGAGAAGGGGCATTCTCTATCAGCAGGGGCCAGGAGGCCCTCAAGACATATGATGAGGAGGCAATGGGGGAGACAGCTGCAGAGGTCAATGCCATGGGTATAGCTCCAAGAGTATGGATGTAGTGCAGGAAGAAGTTTAATGATCTGATCAAGAGTTATTCGGGTGAGTTCAATCTTCAAATAGCATATCCTACCAGCTGCACAACTAGCCTCATCAACTGCTCAAGTCTCAACTCCCCCATCCTCCACCTGCCAATAATTTCTATCAAGCAGTGCTCAACACACCAATTCATATGCTTCACCTTGCCCTCACAAAGTCAGAACTGTTGTAAGCCTCATATCCACAACTCACAGGTCACACACACTAGCAGCTATTCAGCCACATCACCTAGATATATCACAGCACACTCACTAACACACTTCTTTCTTGCAGGAGAAGGTGGTACATAGTAGAATGCACCAGCAAGCAACTGAATGAAGAAAAACATGCCTGCATCTTTTAACCCCAAGGAGGAGACAGTCCTGGCAATCATGGGATTGGACATCACAGAGGCCATGGTGAATGTCAGCGTTGGAGGGGTAAATGATGGAGGTCTCTACATTGCTAATCTTCCATCTATCTTTCCAATTCTACCTCATCCAACAGTCTCTTCTGACTCACAAGCTGCAGATTATAGACACGCACTTCTTACTCTCCTCTTTCCCCTCACCACAAGCTAAACCTTGTCCCTTTCTCATTTCAGATACCCAATTCTTATAGAATCATAGAATCATAGAAATTTACAGCACAGAAGAAGGCCATTTGGCCCATCGTGTCTGTGCTGGCTGAAATAAAACTATCCAGTCTAATCCCACTTTCCAGCTCTTGGTTCTTAGCCTTGCAGGTTCTGGCACGTCAAGTGCATATCCAAGTACATTTTAAATGTGATGAGGGTTTCTGCTTCTACCACCCATTCAGTCAATGAGTTCCAGACCCCTACCACCCTCCGGGTGAAAAATGTTCTCCTCAACTCCTCTCTAATCCTTCTACCAATTACTTTAAATCTATGCCCCCTATTTATTGACCTCTCTGCCAAGGGAAATAGGCCCTTCCTATCCACTCTATCTAGGCCCCTCATAATTGTATACACCTCAATCAAATCTCACCTCAGTCCCCTCTGTTCCAAAATGAACAACCCCAGCCTATCAAATCTTTCCTCATAGCTAAAATTTTCCAGTCTCTTCTGTAGCCCGTCTGGTGCAATCACCTCCTTTGTGTAATGTGGTGACTAGAACTGCATGTCGTACGCTAGCTGTGGCCTAACTAATGTTTTATATAGTTCAAGCATAACCTCCCTGCTCTTATGTTCTATGCCTCGGTTAATAAAGAAATTATCCTGTATGCCTTCTTAACCACTCTATCTACCTGCCCTGCTACCTTCAGTGATCTGTGGACATGCACTCCAAGCTCCCTCTGTTCTGCACCTCTCAGTATCCTACCATTTATTGTTTATTCCCTTACCTTGTTAGCCCTCCTCAAATGCATTACCTCACATTTCTGTGGATTGAATTTCATTTGCAACTTTTCTGTCCACCTGACCAGTCCATTAATATATTCCTGCAGTCTGCAGCTTTCTTCCTCGCTATCAGCCACACGACCATTTTTGTATCATTTGCAAACTTCTTAATTATATCTCCTACATTGAAGTCAAAATCTCCTTAGAGCAGAGAAGATTGAGAGGAGATTTAATAGAGGTGTTCAAAATCTCGAGGGGTCTAGACAGAGTAGATAGAGAGAAACTGCTCCCATTGGCGGAAGGGTCGAAAACCAGAGGACACAGATTTAAGGTGATTGGCAGAAAATCCAAAGGCGATAAGAGGAAAAACTTTTTTACACAGTGAGTGGTTAGGATCTGCAATGCACTGCAGCTACGGAGAAATGGTGGGGGAGTGAGACTAGTTGAAGTGCTCATGCAGAGAGCCAGCACTGGCTAGACAGGCCGAATGGCCTCCTACTGTGCTGTAAGGATTCTATGATTCTAAATGCAAGGGATCTAGTACTAGAGGCTCTTGGAACCCCACAGGAAACAGCCTTCCAGTAACAAAAACACCCGTCGACCACAACCCTTTGCTTCCTGCCACTGAGCCAATTTTGGATCCAACTTGCCACTTTCCCTTGGATCCCATGGATTTTTACTTTTTTGACCAGTCTGCCATGTGGGACCTTGTCAAAAGCCTGTCTAAAACCTTTGTGGACCACATCAAATGCTCTATCCTCATCGACCCTCCTTGTTATCTCCTGAAAAAATTCAGTCAAGTTAGTCAAACACGACCTTCCCTTAACAAATTCATGCTGATTGTCCTTGATTAATCTGTGTCTTTCTAAATGATGATTAATATTGTCCCTCAGAATTTTTTCCAATAATTTGCCCACCACCGAGGCTAGGCTGATTGGCCTGTAATTACTTGCTTTATCCCTTTCTCCCTTTTTAAATAACGGTACAATGTTAATAGTTCTCCAGTCCTCCAGCATCACACCTGTAGCCAGAGAGGATAGGAAAATGATGGTCAGAGCCTCTGCTATTTCCTTCCTTGTTTCTCCTAACAGCCTGGGATAAATTTCATCTGGGCCTGGCGATTTATCTATTTTCAAAGATACTAAACCCATTAATATTTCCTCTCTCACTATGTTTATCTCATATAATATTTCACACTTCTCCTTAACTACAATGTCTGCATCATTCCTCTCTTTTGTGAAAACAGATGCAAAGTGTTCATTAAGAACCATACCCATGTCCTCTGCCTCCACACACGTTACCTTTTTGGTCTCTAATAGGCCCTACTCTTTCTTTAGTTAACCTTTTGCATTTCATGTATTTATAAAACATCTTTGGGTTTTCTTGGATTTTACTTGCTAATATTTTTTCATGCCCTCTCTTTGCTTTCCTAATTTGTGTTTTCATTTGACCCTTGCACATTTTATACTCCTCTAGGCTTTTTGCAGTACTTAGCTCTTGGTATCTGACATAAGCCTCCCTTTTTTGCCTTATCCTACCCTGTATGACCCTTGACATCCAGGGGGCTCTAGATTTGGAAGTCCCCCACTCTTTGGCTGGAATTTTCTCACGAGAGGCGGGTTGGGGGTGGGTTGCCTCCGAGGCGGGCGGCCAGGTTTCCCGCAGGCCCTGCTGACTATAATGGCAGGGCCTGATTGCATGCGATCCCTCAGATTCCTGCCTGCAGCCAGCCAGAAAGATGGCAATAATGTAAAACTGGAAAAGCTTACTCATCAGTTTACTGGGAAAAATATTTCAGTCTGCATGGGCGTAGCCAGGAAGAAACAGTTCATTTGGAAACAGCTATACAAATTTGTTAAATATTGGTAGTGTTTTTTCATATGATGCAGAGGAGAATGATAGCATAAAGACCATTATGTGGAGGTGGTAGTTATATTAACTACTCACTGTATATTCTGGGACATGTTCTTTTACTTGTAATCTTCTCCAGCACAAAAATAATATAGTGCTATGAAAAAAAAACTTGGCTTCAGGAAAAACATAACATCCTGAAAGTTAGATTAAAGCAGCATGTGCCAGTAATAAAATGGTCCGACTACGTGGCACTATCATTAAGAACTTTATTCCCTTAAAAAAGCCAACAACATTCCTGCTTTCTTTATTTACATAAATGTATTTAAGTAAGTTGAGAACTTTTCAATAAAAAATACAATTTAGTACCTAACTACTTTCTGCATATTTTATTGGCAGTTTACATGCCGAAGAGTCTCTCAAATTATTATTACAATTGAATTCCACTCAGCGATAATTGGATACCTGTAATGACTCAAGAATCTGGTTACTGTAAACTCATTCAGGTGCAACCTGATCTATCTTTATTCCAGCCTGCGTGACAAAGACACCCAGCTTATAGACAGGTGACCAAACACACATGCCACATGCGTACAGCCCGATGACCTCAGACCACGCGCCCTCTGGTGTCTGGTGACCCACAAGCATTAATACATAACAACACCCCCCTTTTAGAATCTTAACTACAGTCTTTTTACAAATTAAGACGGTCTGGAGCTTTACTCTCACGAGTTGATCGTCTCAGTTCAACTTTGGCTCTGGGTGAGCATTCTGAGTCCGTTGAGACTGAGGGCTGAGTAGCCGATCTGATGGGATTGGTCATGACCACATCAGAGATTGAAGGCTCAGAGTCAGTAATGTCATCAGAGTCCCCTGATGAGTGAACAATGGTTGGTTGGTCACTGACTGAATCTTCCTCACTCGGTTCCAGTTCATCCGTGTGCCGCAGTTTAACCTGGTCAAGGTGTTTCCTGCATGTTTGCCCATTCTTGAGCAAGACAATAAACACTCTGTTACCCTCCTTGGCTGTAACAGTGCCGGCGATCCACTTTGGACCTTGACCATAGCTCAGTACATAAACCGGATCATTGACAGAGATGTCATGTGACACGGCAACATGATCATGACACCATTGCTGACTTTGACGTCTGTTTTCAACACGATCATTCAAATCAGAATAAACAAGAGAAAGCCTGGTCTTGAGATTTCTCTTCGTCAGTAGTTCAGCAGGAGGAATTCCAGTAAGCGTATGAGGTCTTGACCTGTAACTGAGCAATATACATGACAAGCTTCTCTGCAGTGAGCCCTGAGTTACACGTTTCATACTTTGCTTGATCGTTCGAACGGCATGCTCTGCTTGACCATTAGAAGCAGGCTTGAATGGAGCTGATCTCACATGTCTGATGCCATTGAGTTTCATGAACTCCTGGAACTCAAGACTTGTGAAGCAAGGTCCGTTGTCGCTCACAACAATGTCAGGCAAATCATGAGTAGCAAATATGATACGAAGGCTATCAATGGTAGCTGTAGATGTGCTGGATGACATAATAATAAACTCCATCCACTTAGAATATGCACCTACTACGACAAAAAACATCTTTCCTAGCAACGGGCCCGCAAAATCAATGTGGATCCTCGACCATGGCTTGGATGGCCACGACCAAAGACGCAGCGGAGATTCTGCTGGTACTTTACTTAGCTGCATGCAAGTATTGCACTGATGCACGCATGATTACAGATCAGAGTCAATTCCAGGCCACCATACATGAGGCCGAGCAATGGACTTCATCATGACAATACCAGGGTGAGTGCTATGAAGTTCACGTACAAATTTTTCTCTACCTTTCTTAGGCATGATTACACGATTACCCCACAGTAAACAGTCCCTCATCATGTATGGGACAGACCGTGCTTTGTGATAGACAGGCCTTACATTGGAGTCCAGGTGAATCTGCACCTTGGCTCCCGTAAAATTACCAATGGCTGGTTCAAACAAAGAAGAAAACTTTTTCAATACTTGAGCACACGAAGTATCATCCACCGAGGACAGCATCTTGATATCATTCCAGTTCAGCTTGATTTTCTCAAGCCAATTCCTGCCAAAAAGCGTTGGACCATTACCTGGGATGGTAGCTCATGAACTACACTACCATATGACACCTCGGTTGCTGCACTGCCAAGCACCAGTATGAGTTCCTTAGTGTAAGTACGCAACCTGGCATTGACTGGACTCAGCTTCGGTTTCGCAGCCTTAGTGTCCCACAGCTTGTCGAATGTCCTTTGGCTCATTATCGACTGGTTCGCAACTGTGTCCAGCTCCATTGATATAGGCACGCCATTCAGCTTCACATGAACAACTATCGGCTGGCTCTTGCTCAGGAACGAATACAGTCCATTCACTCCCTCCTCGGGTTGCGCATCCGGGCCATCACTGAACTGGTCCTCATCAACCATATGGTGAGCCGCACCACGCTTGCTCCGTTGTGGACACATCCTGTGAAGATGCCCCACTTTCGAACAGCCATTGCATGAGTATTGTCTAAACCGACACTGATGAGGCTGCTGATTGCCCCCACAATGCCAACAGGGTGAAACCTGGTTTGAACCAGTTGGCGGGCTCTGAGCAGCGGCAGGTTTCACGTAAGCAGCTCTAGCCGAAGGTGACGCCATCTTGTTTACAGTACTTGCCGTGGAACTCTGACTCGTCGATGATATCTGCCTCAAATGATCATCCGTTGTCATGCATGCCTGGGCATTTGCGATGGCCTTTTTCAAATCCAGCGTCTCTGCAGCCAACAGCTTCCTGAGGATCGCATCATGGCTGATGCCTATCACAAATACATCACGCAGCATGTCTTCCAGCATGTTCCCGTACTTACATGGCTCAGCAAGACGTCGCAGGTCAGCGACAAATCCCGACATGGCCTGGCCCTCAGCATGAACATGCATGTAGAAACGCTAGCGTGATATGATGATCCCCTCTTTTGGCTTCAGATGGTTACCCACCAACGTACACAATTCCTTGTACCCTTTTTCCGCCGGATGTACAGGCGAGAGAAGATTCTTCATGAGACCGTAAATTTTCGGACCACAAATGGTGAAGAGAACTGCCCTGCACTTAACTGCGTAGGCCTCTGCCTCCATGCCGTTGGCCACAAAATACTGATCCAAGCGGTCGACAAAATTCTCCCAATCTTCGCCATCCACGAATCTCTCCAAGGTTCCAACAGTGCCCATTGTGCATGCGAAGGTTCTTAAATTACCTCATCGCCAATTGTAATGACTCAAGAGTCTGGTTACTGTAAACTCACTCAGTTGCAACCTGATTCATTTTTATTCCAGCCCTAAGAATTCCTGCGTGACAAAGACACCCATCTTATATACAGGTGACCAAGCACTCATGCTACATCGCACAGCCCGATGACCTCCGACTGCGGCGCCCTCTGATGTCTGGTGACCCCCCAAGCATAAAGACATAACAACACCCATTTTTGATTGGCATTTATATAAAAGTAGTTCAGTTGTATTTTATATTGACTTTAGATTTTTTTTAATTGCAATGATTTCATTGTATAGGCTCTATGCTACATCAAATATGTTTGAATACTAATTAAGGGAGGTGTAGAATATCTCTTTTAATTATTTAATAAGTTAGAAACAATCGATGGTTATCCACTATATATACATTTAATATTTAATTTAATACACATTTAACTTCATTGTTATGCTGATAAATTGATATATGTAAACAGATTTGTTGCAGCAAATTATCTGTTTTTATTAACTTTATTCTCTCAGACAATCCAAAAAATCCTTAAATTATGGGAGTAAGTCGGCTTACTTGTCATCTTGCTACATTCTCAACTGATTTTCTCACGATCTATCATAAAGCTGTATTTACATAAATCATTAAGAGTAGTTGGTTGGAGACACACATGGGACCCAACAAAATAAATCATCAGAGCATATATTGATAGATCCTGGACTTGACATTTTGCCGTGGGATACTATTAAATCAATACCTAACATATTTGTCTAAAATTCCTCTGTCCTCTTTTAATGGAATTATTAACATATTTATTTTAAACAGATGAATGTCACAGCTAAAATAGGGGAGGAATTTCAGAAGAATTTGTTAAGTGTTCTTATGTTGCTAACCTACAATGTATTTTAATGTTATATCTAAACGCTGCTAACTGTTCATCTGCAACTTCTAAAGTCTCAAGATTTTCAAGGAAGAGTAGCGTGAAAATTGAAATTTGTTTTATTTCCTGTAAATGTATTTGCAAGTTTGTGAAATATGCTTGTAGGTGGCGCCTCTCAGGTGACAGCAACAATAACATGGCCATTGACGGTTAAAACAAACACAGAAAATGCTGGACATACGCAGCAAATGAGGCAACACCTCTGACGAGGACAGATTCAGAAGTGGTCCCTTTCATTGAGAATTGCCAGCGTGAGATTGGCTACCAGTTTCTCCACTCTTCTCCCTTGCTCTAATCTATCTCCTTCCTAATTTGCAACACTGTAATATAGTCCAACTCGAGGAACAGCACATCTTTCGTTTTGGCACTCTACAGTCTTCTGGACTCAACATCGAGTTCAAAAATTTCAGAGCGCAACCGCTGCCAATCTTTGGCTCCCTTTCCGCCCGCCCCCCCGCCCCCCCCGGCCCCCCTCAGAGCCTGTTTCTTTCTTTCTTTTTGTCTCCTTTACTCTAATGGCAGTTGGTCATTATCCCACCATTCACACCCTCCCTTGACTAATGTATTTCTAACTCCTGGCATTACCATTTGAATTAGGGCCATCATCCCTTTTGTCTCTCCAATCTCTCCTGTCTGCCACCTATCACAGACCTTCCCTTTTGTTCTTTCTTCCCCTCCCCCTTTCAGTGCTTGTTAAGAATGTGTTCTTTCCAAACACTCTCCAGTTCTGACGAAGGGTCATCGACCCGAAACGTTAACTCTGCTTCCTCTCCACAGATGCTGCCTGACCTGCTGAGATTTCCAACATTTTCTGTTTTTATTCCAGATTCCAGCATCCGCAGTATTTTGCTTTTGTATTACACATCTGCTGACAATACCGCCGTTGTCCAGTCTAAATGCCAACTCTCTGAGAACTCCTCCTGTCTCGCCCTGAATGACAACCCCAGTCATTTGGAACACCAAGCCAACATTTCCCAGACTGATCTCATCTTTTCTAAAGATCCTTCCCCCACGGCCTCCAACCTCATAGTTCTCCAAAACCTACAAAGTCTGTGTAAAGTCCTGTCCCCTCAGTACAGATTCACACGAGGCATGTAGTGAAGTCAAGGTCACTCTGGACCTGCACCTTTATTTCACAGGTCTGGAATGCTGCACTTGCCTGAGACCTGTCCTTATATACCTGTCTCTTGCAAGTGCACCCCTGGTGGTAAGGTATGCTGGTGGTTACAAGTCATATCTTATTGCAGTCATGTATAGCATGTTAGGATACAGTTATATATAATAATGTAAGATACATGACATCACCCTCCCCCAAGGTCTTATTGTCTTTATAGGTTCAGTCTCTCAGGTGGTCTACGCTCTCGAGTGGAGTGTCTGAGTTGTGGTTCAGTTGTTTGCCTTGGTGTCTGTTTTTCTTTGGGTGTGGTTGCTGGTATCTCGCCTGGGCTGTCTGTTTCGATTGGTGTGATTGTTGTTGACTCACCTGGGCTGTCTGTTGGGATTGCCCTTTCCTCAGGTTGTTCCCTCTGTCTGTCCACCAGGTGTGGTGCGAGGTCCACATTGTAGTCTGCCTCTGGTTCCGCAGTGTTGTTGGTAAATCTGCTTTTGACTTGGTCTACATGCCTCCGGCAGGTTTTGCCATTGTCCATTCGTACTACCAGTAGCCTGTTTCCTTCCTTACCCATTATTGTCCCTGCAAGCCATTTGGGACCCCTGCCATAGTTTAGTACAAACACTTTGTCCCCTATCTCATTCCATTCCCCCTCGAATTTCTGTCATGGTACTCAGTCAGCTTATGGCGCTTTGCCTCAATGATTTCGTGCATGTCTGGGAGGATTAATGAGAGCCTTGTTTTTAAAGTCCTTTTCATCAACAGTTGCGCGGGGGGGATCCCAGTCAGTGAGTGCGGACAAGATCTGTATGCCAGCAGCAGTCGCAACAGGCGACCCTGCAGCGTGGGACCTTGGATTTTAAGCATGCCTTGTTTAATGATTTGCACTGCTCTCTCCGCCTGGCCGTTGGAGGCCAGCTTGAATGGTGCCGTCTTGACGTGATTTATGCCGTGGTCAATTATAAAATCTTGGAATTATGCGCTGGTGAAGTACGGACCATTGTCACTGACCAATATGTCAGGGATTCCGTGCGTTGCAAACATGGTTGCGAGGCTCTCCACAGTGGTGGAGGTTGTGCTCGAGTTTAAAATGGTAAATTCGATTCACTTTGAAAATGCATTTACAACTACGAGGAACATTTTGCCCATGAATGGGCCCGCATAGTCTACGTGCACCCGCGACCACGGTTTGGTAGGCCAGGTCTAGGGGCTCAGTGGAGCCTCCCTGGGGGCATTGCTGAGTTGGGCACAAATGGTGCACCTTCGGACGCAGAGCTCCAAATCCGCATCATTGCCAGGCCACCAGACGTGGGATCTGGCTATGGCCTTCATGAGAACGATCCCCGGGTGCTCGCGCTGAAGCTCCCGGACAAATGCCTCTCTGCCTCGCAGAGGCATGACTACTCGGCTGCCCCACATCAGACAGTCTGCTTGTAGTGATAGCTCATGCATGCGCCTGTGAAAGGGTTTTAATTCCTCGGGGCAGGCATCGCGAGCCTCTGCCCAGTCACCGGTTAGGACACATCTTTTTACTAAGGATGACGTGGGGTCGATGGCCGTCCAGGCTCTGATTTGGCGAGCCGTCATGGGCGAACCTGTGGACTCAAAGGCATTGATTGCCATGACTATCTCACAGTCCTGTTCGTCAGACCCTTCCGTGGTCGCCAGGGGTAGCCTGCTGAGCGCGTCGGCACAGTTGTCTGTGCCTGGTCTGTGCCTTATGGTATAGTCGTAGGACGCCAGCATGAGTGCCCACCGTTGAATTCGCGCCGAGGCGTTGGCGTTTATTGCCTTGCTCTCAGATAGTGAGGGGCTTGTCGTCAGTTTCTAACGCGAATTTGGCCCCGAAAAGGTATTGGTGCATCTTTTTACACCGTACACGCACGCGAGCGCCTCCTTCTCTACCATTCCGTACCCGCACTCTGCCCGCGAAAGTGACCTGGAGGCATAAGCTATGGGTTGTAATTTGCCCGCACTATTGACATGTTGCAAAACGTACCCGACCCCATACGCTGACGCATCGCATGTGAGAACTAGCTTTTTACCTGGGTCAAAGAAAGTCAAAACACTGTTGGAACACAGAAGGTTGCATGCCTTATTGAAGGCGTGTTCCTGGGCGTCCCCCCAAAACCAATCGCACCCCTTCCTGAGTAGCACGTGGAGAGGCTCCTGCAGCGTGCTTAAGTTCTGCATAAAGTTCCCAAAGTAATTGAGTAGCCCGAGAAAGGCGCGCAGTTCTGAGACATTCCGGGGCCTGGTGCCAGGCGAATTGCTTCTGTTTTGGACTCTGTTGGGCGGATTCCATCAGCGGCAATCCTTCTGCCCAAAAATTCAACCTCGGGTGCGAGAAACAGGCACTTGGATTTCTTGACTCGTAGGCCTACCCGATCCAACCGCTTTAGTACTTCCTCCAAATTACGGAGATGGGAGTCGGTGTCCCTGCCCGTGATAAATATGTCGAGTTGAAATACAACCGTCCCCGGGATGGACTTGAGCAGACTCTCCATGTTGCATTGGAAAATGGCAGGTGACGACCTGATGCCGAATGGGCATCGATTGTACATGAAAAGGCCTCGATGTGTGTTGATGGTGGTGAGTATCTTGGATTCCTCGGTCAATTCTTGCGTCATATACGTAGATGTGAGGTCTAATTTTGAGAAAAGTTTACCTCCAGCCAATGTGGCAAATAAGTCCTCCGCTCTGGGCAGCGGGTACTGGTCCTATAGGGAGACTCTGTTTATGGTAGATTTGTAGTCCCCACAGATTCGTACGGGGCATGTAGTGAAGTCAAGGTGACTCTGGACCTGCACCTTTATTTCACAGCTCTGGAATGCTGCACTTGCCTGAGACCTGTCCTTATATACCTGTCTCTTGCAAGTGCACGCCTGGTGGTAAGGTATGCTGGTGGTTACAGGTCATATCTTATTACAGTCATGTATAGCTTGTTAGGATACAGTTATATATAATAATGTAAGATACATGACAGTCTGCTTCTGCTTTGCGAAGCTGTCAGTGGAACGGACCCGTGGCGAGACAATTTCCCCCACGGGGCGGAAAATAGGTTGCCACCGAGCGGTAAGGGGTTGGTGCGCGGCCGACAAAGAGTTGTAGCACGGGCGGGGTGCGGCAGAAAGCTGTTATCGCCGCCCCTGACCCAGGGGCATTTACAGAGGGGTCACACCCTCCGGCTTACTGCCCGGTTACCTAACGGGCCTTAATAAAAGCGGACAATTTCGGCCCCATAGTCTCTTCACATCTCCATCACTCTCCAAGACTGCCTCAGGGCCCTCTGTTTGTTCCTCAAACAGTGGTCCAACTATCCCCTATCCACCATCACCTTCCTCTGCCTGACTAAACTTGTTCTCACATTGAACAACTTTTCCTTTAATTCTACTCAGTTCCTCCAGATAAAAGGTGTTGCTATGGGACTCCACATGAGTTCCAGTTATGCCTGTCATTTTGTAGAATATGTTGAACACTATTTATTCCAGTATCACAGTGACTACACTCCAAAAGTACTCCATTGGCTGTAAAGCACTTTGAGACATCCAGTGGTCGTGAAAGGCGCTATATAAATGCAAGTCTTTCTTTCTTTTACTACTCTGATACTCTCCTCAACCTCTTTTCCCACTATAATGTTGATTGTGTTGTTACTGTTTCCTGCTCTCACCCTGATCATGAGAATTTAATTAATTTTGCAGTAACGGGTTTGGAAATGATTACCGCCCAGACGGCCAGCTTCCAGCAACCTGCTGGGAAATTTGGTGCCGGTTTTGAGGCGGCGCTGAGCAGTACGGCCCGGGAGCATCGCGCCGGTGTGCAACGCCCCCTGTATCATCCCGATCTGAAAATTGGTTTCGCGCTGACCCCATAGCACCCTGTAGCCAACGTGCCAGAGAAAGCTGGCGGTCAGAGCATTACCGGCGGCAGTGAAGGGAGGAATAGCTGCATGAGGTAAGTGCAATTGTTTTGTTTTCTTTTATTTTGGGGATTTATCTTTATTTGGGGTGAGCAATATATTGGGAATGTTTCTTGCATTGATTTTTTTTCCAGGAAGGCCTCTCTTAGGGCGCTCCGAAATCGTCTCTTTAGCAATGGAATTTCAGTTGCCCACAGGTTCTAGTGCCCGAGGAGAGGTGTGGCATGCCTTCCTTAGCATTCTGCTCAACCCCGAATTTGTTGGCTGCCGTCGCAAAGCATTTCCCGGCACAAAATTTACTGCCATTAGCGCCCTAACAAGCCTCTAACCGAACATCTCTGTTCTGTCTGCAAATGTGACTCTAAACTCCCTGTTACTTTTGGATGTGCTGGATATTACTGAAAAGCAGCCAACACCTCTTAAAAGGGAGCTGCACTCTGGCTGCAGACAACAGAGAGACAGTTCTGAGCACAGAAATGGCTGCAGCAAATACTGAGAGGGCACCAAGGTTTTCTGATGCTGTCCTGTTGGCCCTGGTACAGGCAGTGAGCGGGAGAAAGGAGATCCTGTTCCCTCCAGGGGGGCAGCAAGCCCACCAGGCAGTAACCCTGCCACCAGTGGGAAGACATTTCTTAGCTCCTGGGCCACCGCTGGAATGCTGAATGATGTTCAATGACCTCACCAAAGTTGTTACGGCAACGATACTGCTTTCCTACTCTCTGCTCACAGTTCCACCACCTCCCTCACTACTCACAAATCGCCCCTCCACCGCTAGCCTGCACCCGCCGACAATCACTGCACTACATGTCACGACATCTGCTTCTCCTCACACTCACCACTATTGCAACCCTGACTACCCCACATCTGACACGAGCATATCAGCTACTCCCCCATGATAGGTACACTCTTGAAACGCCTGGCGAGACTCGATCCCATGAGGGAGAAAGGAATGGAATGCAATGCTGATAGGGTTAGATGAAGCGGGGTGGGAACAGGCACAGGTGGAGCATAAGCACCAGCAAAGACCGGTTGGGCCGAATGGCCTGGTTCTGTGCTGGAGACTCGATGTAACTGTCACTAACACACTCCCTTATTTCTTGCAGGCGAAGATTGTCCTAATTACTGACAGCGGGCAACCAGCCAGCAGGAGAAGGTCGAGCCCACCTGCACACCCACTCCCACCTCGAAGAAAGAGTGCTAGCGATAATGGGCAGGGGCGGAGTCATGGGCCTGGCAAATGGCAGCACTGGAGCTGATGTCACCCAGGATTTCTTCGCCTTATCCTCTTTTGCCCTTATTACCTCTATCTCATCCTGCAGATACTTTCAGCAGTCACTTCTCTCTCTCTCTATTCTCCCTTTACACTAAAAGCTAACCCCTTGTTCCACTCTTTCATTTCAGGTGCTGAAGATGTAGAGAAACCTCTGCCACTTTAGGAATAGGAAGCCAGCAACATTCTCAACCTCGCAAGAACCAGCTCAGATACCGGCACATCTATTAATCATAGAATAGGACAGCATAGAAGGAGGCCATTCAGCCCATCAAGTCTGCACCAGCTCTTTCGAAAAGCAATCCAGTTAGTCCCACTCCTCTGCTCTTCCTCATATCCCTGAAATTTTTTCTCCTCCAAATATTTATCCAATTCCCTTTTGAAGGCAACTATCGAATCTGTTTCCACCATCCTATCAGGCAGTGCATTCCAAATCCTAACCACTCATTCTGTAAACAAATTTTTCCTCATCGCACCTCTCATTATTTTGCCAATCACCTTAAATCTGTGCCCTCTCGTTATCGACCCTTCAGCCATTAGAAACAGTTTCTCTTTATTTAATTTATCTAAACTACTCATGATTTTAAACACCGGTACCAAATCTCTTCTCAGCCTTCTCTGTTCCAAGGAGAATGAGTCGAGCTTCTCCATCTATCCAAGTAACTGTAATCCCACATCCCTGGAACCATTCCAGTCAATTTCTTCTGGACCCTCTCCAAAGTCTTCACATCCTTCCCAAAGTGTGGTGCCCAGAGTTGGACATAATACTCCAGCTGGCCGAACTAGTGTTTTTATTAGGTTTAGCATAACTTTCTGGCTTTAGTACTCTATGATTCTATTTTTAATCCCCAGGATCCAATATGTTTTATTAGCTGCTTTGTTAGCCTGTCCTGCCACCTTCAGAGATTTGTGCACAAACAGCCCCACATCTCTCTCTTCTTGCACCATTTAGCATGTATTGTCTCTCTTAATTCTTCCTACCAAAAGGTATCAGCACCACACATACTTTAGAGGCTAAGCTGGAGGCGGTGCCTTCACTTAATGACTTACCGGGCACAAGTGTGCAGCAGTTAGGGCAGGGTATAGGACACCACAAGTGTCAGCCCACCGAAGGGCGAGATTGCATACTAGCTCTGTTGTGGAGGACACAGATACTGTCTTTTAGGGGCCATGCTACCTGAGAAGGCTGATGGGCATATATCAGGAAATGTTTGGTGCATTGGGTAACCTGCCAGTTAGCTTGCTCACAATGTCACAGAGCATAGAATCATAAAAAAATTACGATACAGAAGGAGGCCATTCGGCCCATCATGTTCGTGCTGGTTGAAAAAGACCAGCCTACTCCCACCTTCCAGCACTAGGTCCGTAGCCCTGTAGGTCATGGTTCTTTAAGGGCACATCCAAGTACTTTTTAAATGTGATGAGGGTTTCTGCCTCTACTACCCTTTTAGGCAGTGAGTTCCAGACCCTCACCACCCTCTGGGTGAATTTTTTTTCCCCTCATCTCCCCTCTAATCCTTCTACCAACTACTTTAAATCTATGCCCCCTGGTTAATGACCCCTCTGCTAAGGAAAATAGGTCCTTCTTATCCACTCTATCTAGGCCCCTCATAATTTTATACACATCAATTAAACCTCCCCTCAGCCTCCTCTGTTCCAAAGAAAGCAACCTCAGCCTACCCAATCTTTCCTCATAGCTAACATATTCCAGTCCTGGTAACATCCTCGTAAATCTCCTCTGTACCCCCTCTAGTGCAATTACATCTTTCCTGTAATATGGTGACCAGAACTGCACGCAGTATTCAAGCTGTGGCCTAACTGGTGTTGTTTACAGTTCTAGCATAACTTCCCTACTCTTATATTCTATGTCTCAGCTAATAAAGGAAAGCATTCCGTATGCCTTTTTAATTACCTTATCATCCTGTTCTGCTTCCTTTAAGGATCTGTGGACATACACTCCAAGATCCCTCTGTTCCTCCACACCTCAGTATCCTCCCATTTATTGTATATTCCCTTGCCTTGTTGCACTTCCCCAAATGCATTACCTCACACTTCTCCAGACGGAATTCCATTTTCCACTTTTCTCCCCAATTGACCAGTCCATCGATATCTTCCTGCAGTCTGAAGCTTTCTTCCTCACTGTCAACCACACGGCCAATCATCTGCAAACTTCTTTATCATGCCCCCTACATTTAAGTCAAAATCATTAATATATACTACAAAAAGCAAGGCACCAAGCACTGAGCCCTGTGGAACCCCACTGGATACAGCCTTCCAGTTGCAAAAACACCAGTTGACCATTACCCTTTGCTTCCTGCCACTGAGCCAATTTTGGATTCAATTTGCCACTCTCCCTTGGATCCCATGAGCTTTTACTTTTTTGATCAGCCTGCCATGTGGGACCTTGTCAAAAGCCTTGCTAAAATCCATGAAGGAGTATGGATGAGTCCAGCTCTAATTTGTGGCAAGGCTTCACACAGAGCATGGAGGCCATTCTATCCAACAGTGGCCAACCCCATCAATGCGACAGTGGTGTTCACCATCATGGATTGCTCTCATAGCTATCATGGAAACTCAGACAATTGCCATCTTGGCTTTGGGCTCACTATTGATAGTGTCACCTCAATTCTGCACTTTGTTCTGGTTCAGAGCTGGAGGAGTGCTGAGGCACAGTTCCTGGAGAGAAGCCTCAGCTCCATGGGAGAGGCAACTGCTGCCCTGTCCCAGAATGACAGCATATCTGCTCTCCCACCATCCACTTCGCCAGTGCCATTAAGGCAGCTGGGGCACACTACTCAGGCACATGCTGAGGTGCTGCAAGGCTTTGAGCACCCACCAGGGCCACCTGAAGTGTCATCAATAGAAATTCAGCAGCCTTTTACCTCCCAAGCTGTAACCACTGGGGAAACCTTTCATAGGAGCAGTAGAATAGGTAAGTTTGGAGGACTGGTGCTGGGTGAATAAGTAACGACTGCTGCCAGGATAGCAGGCACAGACCATGCAGGATGCGCAGTCTGTGTTTGCAAACCAGCCGTATGTTGAGGGAGATAAATCCCTTTCAATGGTTAAAGATGCCAAGCTGGTGATGGGGAGCACACAAGGCAATGTGCGTGCAGTCTATGGTACCTTGTGATATGTCCTTACTATACTGTACAAATGCTCACGAGGCCCATGCTTGAGAGAAGGTCACTCTGTGATCAGCAACTTTTATTCCAGCACTGAAGTGATGAAGGTGGGTAGAGCTTCCCCTTTTATACTTGAAAGACCAGGTTAGGAGTGTCTCCCACAAGTTCACCACCTAGTGGTCAATGTTCTCACAGTGCACAACTAGTCAGTTTATACATGGGTTAAAATGACAGTTGAATACATGACATCACCTCCCCCCCCAAAGTCTTATTGGGATCACAGGTTGAGTCTCTCTGGTGGTTTATGCTTCCTTGTAGAGCGCCTGAGTTGGGGCTCCGGTTGTTGGGCGCTGGCCTGAGTGTCTGCTGTTTGCGGTGCCTCAGGCCTGTCCGGACTGCCCACAGTGACTGGGCTCTCCTCCACTTGGTTCCGGTGTTCGGCCACCTGTGGAGGAGTGAACTCTACATCGTGTTCTTCCTCTGCTTCTTTGATGGGGTTGGTGAACCTCCTTTTTGTTTGATCCACGTGTTTGCAGCAGATTTGTCCATTGGTGAGTTTAACTACCAGAATTCTATTCTCCTCTTTGGCAATCACAGTGCCTGCGAGCCATTTAGGCCCTGCAGCATAGTTGAGAACAAAGACAGGGTCATTGACATCAATACATCGCGCCCTCGCATTCCCGTCATGGTAGTCACATTGTGACTGGCGCCTGCTCTCAACAATTTCTTTCATGGTGGGATGTATAAGGGATAACCTGGTTTTGAGCGTCCTTTTCATTAGCAGCTCTGTGGGTGGGACCCCTGTGAGCGAGTGTGGTCGGGATCTATTGGCCAATAGGAGGCGTGATAAGCGGCATTGTAGGGAACCCCCTTGGATTCTGAGCATCCCGTTTGATTATCTGCACTGCTCGTTCTGCCTGGCCGTTTGAGGCCGGCTTGAATGGTGCCGTTCTGACATGGTTGCTACCATTTCCTGCCATGAAGTCCTGGAATTCAATGCTTGTGAAGCACGGGCCATTGTCACTGACCAAGACGTCTGGTAGACCATGGACGGCGAACATTGCCCGTAGACTTTCAACCGTGGCCGAGGATGTGCTTGAATTGAGAATGTCACACTCCATCCATTTGGAGTAGGCGTCTACTACAACCAAAAACATTTTTCCCATGAAAGGGCCTGCGTAGTCCACATGGATGCGTGACCATGGTTTGGCGGGCCAGGACCTAGGGCTAAGGGGGGCTTCCCTGGGCGCATTGCCCAGCTGGGCGCACGTGTTGCACCTGCGAACACAAAGTTCCAGGTCTGCATCTATCCCTGGCCACCAAACGTGTGACCTGGCAATTGCTTTCATCATGACAATGCCCGGGTGCTCATTGTGGAGTTCTCTGATGAACATCTCTCTGCCCATCTGGGGCATGACTACTCGGTTTCCCCATAGTAGACAATCGGCCTGAATCGAGAGTTCATCCTTGCGCCTGCGAAATGGTTTGAATTCCTCAGGGCATGCCCCGTACGTGGCTGCCCAGTTCCCATTCAGGACACATTTCTTGACTAAAGACAGTAGCGGGTCTCTATTTGTCCTGACTTTGATCTGATGGGCTGTCACGGGTGAGCCTTCGCTTTCGAAAGCTTCCACAGCCATGACCATCTCAGCAGCATGCTTGGTTGCCCCCTCGGTGGTGGCTAGTGGGAGCCTGCTGAGTGCATCGACGCAGTTTTCAGTGCCCGGTCTGTGCCGAATTGTATAGTCATAGGCGGCTAACGTGAGTGCCCACCTCTGTATGCAGGCCGATGCATTTGCATTTATGGCCTTGTTGTCGGCCAAAAGGGACGTTAGGGGTTTGTGATCTGTCTCCAGCTCAAATTTCCTGCCAAACAGGTACTGGTGCATTTTTTTTACAGCATATACACACGTAATTGCTTCTTTTTCTACCATCCCGTTGCCCCGTTCTGCCTGGGACAGACTTCTGGAGGCATAAGCTACCGGCTGTAACTGACCCTTGGCATTAACATGCTGCAACACACACTCGACCCCATAGGATGACGCGTCACACGTTAAAACAAGTTTCTTACACGGGTCATATAATGTTAACAGATTGTGGAACATAACAAATTTCGTGCTCTATCAAAAGTCCTTTCCAGGCTGTCCCCCCAGACCCATTCACGACCTTTGCGTAGGAGCATGTGTAGCGGCTCTAACAGCGTGCTCAATTTGGGAAGAAAGTTACCAAAATAGTTCAGGAGCCTGAGGAATGAACGCAGCTCCGTCGTGTTACGGGGTCTGGGTGCTCTCTGGATCGCTTCTGTTTTGGACGCAGTAGGTCTGGTCCCGTCTGCTACTGCCCTCATCCCCAGGGATTCTACCTCTGGAGCTAGGAAGACGCACTTCGCCTTTTTCAGTCGCAGACCTACCCGGTCCAGTCTGCGTAGCACCTCCTCCAGATTGCGGAGGTGTTCTTCAATATCGTAACCCGTAATGAGGATGTCGTCCTGAAAAACCACCGTCCCTGGAATCGACTTGAGGAGGCTTTCCATATTTCGTTGGAAGATCGCGGCGGCCGAGCGAATCCCGAACGGACATCTGTTGTACTCAAACAACCCCTTGTGTGTCGTGATGATGGTCAGCTTCTTCGACTCACTCGCCAGCTCCTGGGTCATGTAAGCTGAGGTTAGGTCCAATTTTGAAAAAGGTTTGCCACCGGATAGCGTCGCGAAGAGGTCCTCCGCTCTCGGTAGCGGGTACTGGTCTTGGAGTGACACCCGATTGATGGTGGCCTTGTAATCACCACATATCCTGACCGACCCATCCGCCTTGAGCACCGGCAAAATCGGGCTCGCCCAGTCACTGAATTCGACTGGCGAGATGATGCCTTCCATCAGCAGGTGGTCCAAGTCGCCTTCTATCTTTACCCGCATCACGTACGGCACCGCTCTGGCCTTGTGGTGTAGTGGCCTGACGTCCGGGTTTATGTGAATCACTACCTTGGTCCCCATGAAAGTGCCAATGCCGGGCTGAAATAGTGAGTCAAATTTGTCCAGGACCTGTGAGCATGATATTCGCTCCACAGAAGAAATTGAATTGACATCGCCCCATTTCCAGTTCATGACAGCCAGCCAACACCTCCCCAGTAGTGCAGGACCGTCTCCCGGGACAATCCAGAGTGGCAACCTGTTCTCCAAATCTTTGTGGGTCACGATTACCATGGCGTGCCTAGCATCGGAATGATCTCCTTTGTATATGTCTGTAGTTGTGCGTCAATTGGCAATAATTTTGGCCTCCTGGCCTTGGACGCCCACAACTTGTCAAACTGTTTGATACTCATCAGGGACTGGCTGGCCCCTGTATCTAGCTCCATTGATACTGGGATGCCATTGAGGAGCACTTTCATCATTATCGGTGGCATCCTGGTGTATGAATTGTATATGTGCTCCACATGAACTCGCTGAACTTCAGTTTCCAGCGATTTTCCCCAGTGTCCATTTGGCCCCATAGGGCTTACATCATCCCCATCAACCTGGCAGTGGCCAAGTGACCACTGAAGTTGCAATTTCTGTAGGTGTATTGCTGATACCTGCAAGCTCTGGCTGTGTGTTTGCCTCCACACCTCCAACATGAGCCATTGTTGGAAACAAAAGGCCCATTACCAGTCGATCGTCTCTGACTGTCTGTGTAACTGTTTTTAAGCACACCATTAACAGGTGTTGATGGCCCCATTACTGGCCGCATTGTCCCTTGCGAAGGCATGAATCGCTGTTCAGCTAGCCATTGTCTTTGTTGAATTCCCCCTTTGGATTCGACTACATGCTCGGGCATGTCCGATTGCCATTGTCTGCCTGGGGAACTGTGTGCTGTGTTAACAACGTTGACTCCCTGTCCATTTGCTGCATTTAAATCAAGACTTTTGTCAAACATCATTCTGGTCTCTTCCTCCCCTGAGATAAATGTCTGGGCCATCAAAGCCGCTGTTTCCAGGGTCAAGTCTTTGGTCTCAATCAGTTTCTTGAAAACCCCAGCGTGTCTGATGCCCTCAATAAAAAAGTCTCGCACATCTCCGCTCTGCATGCATCTGGGAACTTACATAGGCTCGCCAGTCACCGGAGGTCTGCCACGAAGTCTGGAACGCTTTGCCCTTCTCGTCGCCGGTGCGTATAAAATCGGTGTCTCGCCATGTGCATGCTGCTCGCCGGTTTAAAGTGTTTCCTGATCAACTTATTGAGCTCTTCAAAAGTCTTGTCCGCCGGCTTCTCTGGCGCTAGAAGGTCCTTCATCAGGGAGTACGTCCTGGATCCACAAACCGTCAGGGGATGAGCCCTGCATTTGTCGGACGAATCCTGTCCCAGCCATTCCTTAGTGACGAAACTTTGCTATGGTCTCTCAATAAAGTCGTCCCAATCATCACCAACACCGTACTCTCGTCTGTGCTGCTAGTGGCCCTGCTCGCGTGGTTTAAATCCCAGTTTCTCGTCGCCAATGATATGTCCTTACTATACAGTACAAATGCTCACGAGGCCCATGCTTGAGAGAAGGTCACTCTGTGACCAGCAACTTTTATTCCAGCACTGAAGTGACGAAGGTGGGTGGAGCTTTTCCTTTTATACCTGAAAGACCAGGTTAGGAGTGTCTCCCACAAGTTCACCACCTAGTGGTCAATTTTCTCACAGTGTACAACTAGTCAGTTTATACATGGGTTACAATGACAGTTAAATACATGACATCTTGCACCCTGGGGAAGCCTGCCATGTGGGTGGAGCCTAACGCTTTCTCGTCCTGCTTCACTCTCTGTGGAGAATTAGATGCAGGTGTTGCTCCTGATGTAGCGAGCCTCAGTGGCCTCATTGATACAGCTTTGGGTGTCTTGTATCGGGCATGGGAACAATGTGGCCCGCCCATCGGAGCTGGTTGAGTGTGGTCAGTGTTTCGATGCTGGAGATGTTGACCTGATCGAGGACACTAACGTTGGTGCATCTGTCCTCCCAGGGAATTTGCAGGTTCTTGCGGAGACATCGTTGGTGGTATTTCTCCAGCGATTTGAGGTGTTTACTGTACATGGTCCATGTCTCTGAGCCATACAGGAGGGCGGGTATCACTACAGCCCTGCAGACCATGATCTTGGTGGCAGATTTGAGGGCCTGGTCTTCGAACACTCTCTTCCTCAGGCGGCCGAAGGCTGCGCTGGAGGCAGTATTGAACCTCGTCGTCGATGTCTGCCCTTACTGATAATAGGTTCCCAAGGTCTGGAAAGTGGTCCCCATTTTCCAGGGCCACGGGGTGGGGGCGGGGGGAGGGCAATGCTGTGTGGCTGGGTCAGGTTGGTGGAGGACACAAGACTCCCAAAGCAAGCGCTCTACTCGGAACTCCTACATGGCAAGCGAGTCCCAAGTGGGCAGAGGAAACATTTTAAGGACACCATCAAAGTTTCCTTGACAAAAGGCAACATCCCCACCAACACCTGGGAGTCCCTGGTTCAAGACCGCCCTAAGTGGAGGAAGAGCATCCGGGAGGGCGCTGAGCACCTCGAGTCTCATCGCCGAGAGCAAGCAAAAAACAAGTGCAGGCAACGGAAGGAGTGTGCGGCAAACCAGTCCCACCCAACCCTTCCCTCAACGACTGTCTGTCCCACCTGTATTGGATTGTTCAGTCACCTAAGAACTCACTTAAAGTGAAAACAAGTCTTCCTCGATTTCGAGGGACTGCCTATGAAGATGATGATGATACAGCAGTGGACTTCGAACTATGAAATGCCACCTGTTGCAGCCTGAAACGAGGCATAAAAATGAAGGACCTCGGTGACCTTGGCAGTTACAGGCAGTAATGTCCATGATCTGGTGTGAGGCTTGAATTGTAGCTGCAGTAGGTGCCACCGCTCGATGACGACCTCCTTAGTGACGCGACGGTGTCTCATACATAACTCAGTGAAGTTAATGTAGGGGATATGCTCCCCGAATACCGCTGTGGGTGTGCCTTCCTCTGTCATAGCTGCTGTCTTCGTTGGTGCTTTCTCTCCTCCTCCTCCAGCCCCAAAGGTAGGTATTGCCCGGCCACTCACGACAGCAGTAAAAAACAGTGCAACACCAGCAAAAATCTTCTTCTTCGCAGGCAAACTTAACTTTATAGTGTCAGATAACAGGCCAAAAAAAAAAACAAATTAACTAATAGAACATGGCGAAGCAGACACTGAACATAAGAACATAAGAATTAGGAACAGGAGTAGGCCATCTCGCCCCTCGAGCCTGCTCCGCCATTCAAAAAGATCATGGCTGATCTGGCCGTGGACTCAGCTCCACTTACCCGCCCGCTCCCCATAACCCTTAATTCTCTTATTGGTTAAAAATCTATCTATCTGTGATTTGAATACATTCAATGAGCTAGCCTCCACTGCTTCCTTGGGCAGAGAATTCCACAGATTCACAACCCTCTGGGAGAAGAAATTCCTTCTCAACTCGGTTTTAAATTGGCTCCCCCATATTTTGAGGCTGTGCCCCCTAGTTCTAGTCTCCCCGACCAGTGGAAACAACCTCTCTGCCTCTATCTTGTCTATCCCTTTCATTATTTTAAATGTTTCTATAAGATCCCCCCTCATCTTTCTGAACTCCAACGAGTAAAGACCCAGTCTACTCAATCTATCTTCATAAGGTAACCCCCTCATCTCCGGAATCAGCCTAGTGAATCGTCTCTGTACCCCCTCCAAAGCCAGTATATCCTTCCTTAAGTAAGGTGACCAAAACTGCATGCAGTACTCCAGGTGCGGCCTCACCAATACCCTGTACAGTTGCAGCAGGACCTCCCTGCTTTTGTACTCCATCCCTCTCGCAATGAAGGCCAACATTCCATTCACCTTCCTGATTACCTGCTGCACCTGCAAACTAACTTTTTGGGATTCATGCACAAGGACCCCCAGGTCCCTCTGCACCGCAGCATGTTGTAATTTCTCCCCATTCAAATAATATTCCCTTTTACTGTTTTTTTTCCAAGGTGGATGACCTCACATTTTCCGACATTTGTATTCCATCTGCCAAACCTTAGCCCATTCGCTTAACCTATCTAAATCTCTTTGCAGCATATCAAAATCAGAAAAGGGATTTCCAACAAGTGCAGGGTCCTGATCTGAATGCATTATTCGGTGTTTTCCATAGCTAGGGTTTGTACTCCGGATACCTACAGAGGAGACCAATCCAAAATGGTGGGTGGTGCACGTGCGGCTTGAAATGCGCGCATGCTTCCTGCTCACCGTTTTGGACGTTTATGAACTATTTAACGCCCGAAAAAGTGACGTGGCATGATCAGCTTTCTAGGCCACAGCCTCCCACGTCCCTTCCATTAAAGTATCAAGGCAGCTACACCCACTTCGGACCATGCAATTAGGGAGAGTGAGGAGGTAGCGCCAATTAAGGCAGAATTCACAGGTAAAGAAGAGCAAATGTGGTGACAGAAGAAGAGCAGGCCATTGCTGACACATGGGTGTGACATATGGTCCTAAAATTTGATGATTTTGCAGCTGTTTTACAGATGTAAAACGGACGCAAAAAAATGTCCAATATGGCAGGTGATGTGCGCTCGCACATTCTGAGCCAGAAGTAAAGCTGGGGCAAAGAGTGGGAGGATGGAGAATTGGCACAGGATAAAGGAGCTGAAATTGCCCCTCTCCTTAAGGCCTGTTACCACCGCAAATCGGCGGCCACGCTGTGGAGTGGAGTGGCCACCAACTATTTGAGCAATGGCCACCGATAGCCCAATTACCTTCCCGAGTTTTCCCGGCGGAGCTCTGGACCTCCCCCGCCACCGCTCCGGTGCTGCTGATCCATCGTAAGCGCGTCATCACTGTGCACACCGCCGATCTATCCCCCCGAAGGCAACATTCCGCACTGAAAATCTTCACCCATACCTGTTTTTTCCTGGTGGGCCAGTGAGGCTGTGGCCTTCTATAGCGGCGATGCGGCTTCCCTTAAAGGGGAGGATGCACTGCCGCCATGTTTTTTTTTTGTTGGCCGATTGCCATGTTGGCCCGACAATTATGCCCTTGGGTCGGGCCCGGCTGAAACCCTCCCTGGTGGTCCAGTGGAGCGAAGTTTTAAAATCGCGAAGGCTGTCCCCTTTAAGTGAAGGGGAGAGCTGTAGTTTCGCGGCGCCGTGGTGATGTCATTGCGGCGGTCACTCCGCACCGCCCCCCCAATTTCCACCCTTCTCATGTAGTCACTGGCCCCAATAAGAGCAACTTCTGGATCCGAATAAAAAAAACAACAAAGAATGGAATTTTGCTCAAGAGGCGACCTCAACCACAGCTGCGGTAGAAACCATTGAAATGGGGTGCGTGCGCTACGTTTCGGGGGTGGGGGGGGGCAATTTCAGCCCCAAAGTGTCATGGCAGATAAAAGGAGGCACAGACCTACATGATGCGCTGCTGGCCACCACATACCAGTTGCACATTAATGGAGCGTGCTGTGTATGGAGAAAAAGTCAGACTGAACACTGTGAGCTCAAAGTAAAGTGTGACCTTAGTCTTTTATTGCAGGTCTCCAGAGTGCCTCTCCAACCTGTGAAGCCTCCTCAAATATCTGTGCTCCCAAGGGATTATGGGATCCCGTGGGACTCGAGGGGATGAGCCCTCTGGTGGCTGTACAGAGTAAATACAAGTCCACATATATAACAACACTTCCCCCCCCCCACCCCCCCCCAAAGTCAATAGTGTAACTATTTATAATGTGAGTCAACCTGGGGCCCTTCTTGCCCTGGTTAATCATCTCGGTATGAAAGCTGGTGTTGTTGAATCAGTTGTTGGGCCCTCGCTGGGCTGCTTGCAGCTGACCTTGCTGGGCTGCCTGGTATGTTGGGCCCTGCTGGGCTGCTGTGGATGATGGGTTCTGCTTCGTGGTCAACTGTGTGCCGGTTGCCACTGGTGTGTATGTTAGGGGATCAAAAAAGGTAGGGTCCAAGGTGGGTTGCTCAGGATAGTCCATGAATCTGAGTTTGATTTGGTCCAATGTTTCCGGTGAATGAGTCCATTTGAAAGTTTGACCCGAAACACTCTGCTCCCCTCTTTGGCCACGACAGTGCTGGGAAGCCACTTGGGACCTTGTCCATAATTTAGTACAAATATAGGATAATTGATTTCAATCTCGCGTGACACATTTGCGCTATCATGATATGCACTTTGTTGAAGCCGCCTGCTCTCTACCTGTTCATGTAGATCAGGGTGAACTAATGAGAGCCTTGTCTGAAGTGCTCTTTTCATGAGCAGTTCAGCAGGTGGGATCCCAGTGAGTGAGTGGGGTCTCGTGCGGTAGCTAAGCTGGACCCGGGATAGGTGAGTCTGCAGTGAACCATCAGTTACCCTCTTCAAGCCTTGCTTGATGGTTTGCACTGCTCTCTCTGCCTGACCATTGGACACTGGTTTAAACGGGGCAGCAAAAAAAACTACCGATGTCGCAACAGGGGAAAGAGCATGCTTCAAAGTTCCCGGAGACAGCACTGGACATGAACACAAGGGGAGAGATCCTGTTTCCACAGGGGGCCAGGAAGCTCTCCAGGCAAGTGCGTGAAAGGCCATGGGAGCAGATAGCCACCCTGGTCAATGCCAGCAGTGTAGCCCTGATGACCTGGACGCAGTGCAGGAAGATGTTTAATGACTTCACACGGGTGGTCAAGGTCAGTGAATTCATCATCAAATGCTATATCCCACCACCTGCACCACTAGCTTCACACACTGCTCAATGCACCACACTCCTATCACTCACCTACCAACAATCTCTACCAATCAAAACTCATACCTCACCATCATAGCTTCAACTCACCCTCACATACTTAGCACTGCTGCAAGCCTCATACCAACATCTCACAGCTTGCAAACACTGCCAGCTGTTCAACCATGACAGGCATATCACCCAAACAGATTGCACGACACTCACTGACACACTTCCTTTTCTCTTGCAGCACAAGGTGGTTCACATATGGAGGCAGTAGGATCTAACCAGTGGGGAACAGGCGTATCTGCATTACCTTACCCCGACGGAGGAGACGGTGCGGGCTATGATTGGAATGGGGCATCATTGAGCCCATGGCCAGCGGTGGAACTGAAACAACGCAAGATGACACTATTGTTGTGTATGGAGAAAGAGTCAGACTGAACACTGTGAGCTCAAAGTAAAGTGTGACCTTAGTCTTTTATTGCAGGTCTCCAGAGTGCCTCTCCAACCTGTGAAGCCTTCTTAAATACCTGTGCTCCCAAGGGATTATGGGATCCCTTGGGACTGGGGAATGAGCCCTCTGGTGGCTGTACAGAGTAAATACAAGTTCACATATATAACAACATTCCCCCCCAAAGTCAATAGTGTAACTATTTACAATGTGAGTCAATCTGGGGCCCTTCTTGCCCTGGTTGATCATGTCGGTGTGAAAGCTGGTGTTGTTGAATCATTTGTTGGGCTCTCGCTGGGCTGCTGTGCAGCTGATCTTGCTGGGCTGCCTAGTGTGTTGGGCCCTGTAGGGCTGTTGTGGATGATTGGTTCTGCTTCGTGGTCAACCGTGGTGTCGGTTGCTACTGGTGTGTGTGTTGGGGGATCAAAAAAGGTAGGGTCCAAGGTGGGTTGCTCAGGATAATCCGTGAATCTGAGTTTGATTTGGTCCAAGTGTTTCTGGTGAATGAGTCCATTTGAAAGTTTGACCCGAAACACCCTGCTCCCCTCTTTGGCCACGACAGTGCCGGGAAGCCACTTAGTACCTTGTCCATAATTTAATACAAATACGGGATCAATGACTTCAATCTCGCGTGACACATTTGCGCTATCATAGTCTGCACTTTGTTGAAACTTTCAGCTCTCTACCTGTTCATGTAGAGCAGGGTGAGCTAACGAGAGCCTTGTCTTAAGTGCTCTTTTCTTGAGCAGTTCAGCAGGTGGGATCCCAGTGAGTGAGTGTGGTCTCGTGCGGTAGCTAAGCAGGACTCGGGATAGGTGAGTCTGCAGTGAGCCTTCAGTTACCCACTTCAAACCTTGTTGTATGGTTTGCACTGCTCTCTCTGCCTGACCATTGGACGCTGGTTTAAACGGGGCAGCTGTGACATGTTTGATCCCATTACGGGTCATGAATTCTTTGAACTCAGCACTGGTAAAACATGGCCCGTTGTCATTCACCAGGTCATCGGGTAAGCAGTGTGTGGCAAACATGGCCCGCAGGCTTTCAGTGGTGGCAGCGGACGTGCTAGCCGACATTATCTCACATTCAATACACATGGAGTACGCGTCTACAACCAGAAGGAACATTTTACCCAAGAACGGTTCTGCATAGTCGACGTGTTACCCTAGAGCACGGTTTGGAGGGCCAAGACCATAAACTTAGCGTCGCCTCCCTGGGTACATTGCTTAACTGCGAGCATGTATTACATCTGTGTATGCAGGACTCTAAGTCCGCATCGAAACCGGGCCACCACACGTGGAATCTGGCTATCGCTTTCATCATTACGATGCCTGGGTGGGTACTGTGGAGGTCATTGATGAAGGTGTCTCTGCCCTTCTTGGGGACCACTACTCGATTGCCCCACAGAAGGCAGTCTGCCTGTATAGACTTTTCATCTTTGCGCCGCTGGAACGGCTTTATCTCTTCCTGCATTTCCACTGGGACACTGGACCAGCTCTCGTGAGGCACACAGCTTTTGACTAGAGATAATAAGGGGTCCTGGCTTGTCCAGGTTTTGCTCTGCCGGGCAGTGACGGGTGATTGCTCACTCTCAAATGCTTCTATAACCACGGCTAGATCTGCAGGCTGCGCCATTTCCACCCCCATGGTGGGCAATGGCAGCCTACTGAGAGCATCGGCACAGTTAGCTGTGCCTGGCCTGTGGCGGATGGCGTAGTTGTATGCGAACAAAGTGAGCGCCCATCTCTGGATGCAGGCTGATGCGTTGGTATTTATCCCTTTACTCTCGGAAAACAGGGATATAAGTGGTTTATGGTCAGTTTCCAATTCGAATTTTAGCCCAAACAGGTATTGATGCATTTTCTTTACCCCATAGACACACGCTAACGCTTCTTTTTCAATCATGCTGTTGTCTCTCTCTGCCTTAGACAGACTCCTGGATGCATAAGCAATCGGTTGCAGTTTCCAGAAATCATTAGCTTTTTGCAACACACACCCGACGCCATATGATGACGCATCACATGCTAGTACCAAATGCTTACATGGATCATACAACGCAAGCAATTTGTTTGAGCATAACAACTTTCTCGCTTTTACAAAGGCATTTTCTTGGCTTTTGCCCCAAACCCATTCGCCCCCTATTCGTAGTAAGACATGTAGTGGTTCTAGCAGGGTGCTGAGACCCAGTAAGAAGTTACCAAAGTAGTTCAAGAATCCCAGAAACGACCGCAGCTCCATCACGTTCTGTTCTCGATGCGTTCTCGATTGCCTCCGTCTTCGCGTTGTGGGCCTGATGCCATCCGCCGCAATCCTCCTTCGCAGGAACTCTACTTAAGGCAGCAGGAAAACACACTTTGAGCGTTTTAACCTGAGCCCCACACGGTTGAGTCGACTAAGAACCTCCTCCAGGTTTTGCAGGTGCTCAACTGTGTTCTATGACCAAGATGTCATCCTGGAAGACCACGGTGTGCGGGACCGACTTCAGTAAACATTCCATGTTTCTCTGGAATATCGCTGCCGCTGATCGGATTCCAAACGGGCATCTGTTATAAACAAAAAGACCTTTGTTGTGTTGATGTGGTGAAGGCCTTCGATGATTCGTCCAGTTCCTGCGTCATGTAGGCTGAAGTCAGATCCAGCTTTGTGAACGTCTTTCCTCCAACCAGTGTTGCAAAGAGGTCATTGGCTTTTGGTAATGGGTATTGGTCCTGCAGGGAGAAATGATTGATAAGTTACTTTGTAATCGGCACAGATTCTGACGGTGCCGTCTCCCTTGAGGACTGGGACAATAGGACTAGCCCACTCGCTGAACTTGATCGGTGAAATGATGCCCTCTCGTTGCAGCCGGTCCAGCTCAATCTCTACCCTTTCTCTCATCATGTACGGTACTGCTTTCACCTTGTGATGGATGGGTAGTGCCCCCGGAATTAGGTGGATCTGCACTTTTACTCCTTGGAATTTCCCGATGCCTGGTTTGAACAGTGAAGGAAATTTGTTTAAGACCTGGGCACACGAAGTGTCGTCAGCAGACGATGGTGCTTGGACGTCGTCCCAGTTCCAACATATCATTCCCAGCCAGCTCCTGCCGAGCAATGTGGGACCCCTCGCCCGGTGGTAGCTTGTGCACTGCTCCATCGTAGGAGACCTTTACGATAGCACTGCCGATTAGATGAATCAGTTCTTTCGTGTAAGTTCTTAGTCTCATGCAAACTGGAGTTAAGATTGACCTTGAGGCCTTGTTGCCCCACAACCTTTCGAAAGTCTTTTTGCCCATGATGGACTGGCTTGCGCCCGTGTCCAGCTCCATTGACACCAGGAGTCCATTTAGTTCAACATTCAGCATTATTGGGGGACAATTCATGGTGAATGTGTGCACCCCATGTACCTCTGCCTCCTCGATCTGAGGCTCTGGTTTGTCGTGATCCTCCATGGATCTGTTCTCCTCTGCAACGTGGTGGTTTGCTGGTTCAACAGGCTTAGCAACTCGCCTGCACACTCGTTGGAGGTGTCCCATTGTTCCACAGCCCTTGCAAACGTATCCTTTGAATTGGCATGAATGGAAACGATGATCACCCCCGCAGCGCCAACAAGGTATTAATAGCCTTGCATTCATCACCCTTGATGGTGGACTCTGAGACATCTGCGGACATGTAGCTGCAGGTATGTGTGACCTGCCCTGTAACGATTTGAAAACAACATCACTTTGTTCACAGTATTTGTAGCAGCACTTGTGTGCTGAGAGATTTGTTTCGTATTGTCACTGGTGGCAATGAATGCCTGGGCTATTGCTATGGCCTTACTCAAGGTTGGGGTCTCTACAGTCAAAAGCTTGAGAAGTATGGTTTCGTGGCCAATGCCAAGTACGAAAATGTCTCTGAGCATGTGCTCCAAATTCGCAATGTCCTGCAAGGCATCTCAGCTCGGCGGCATAACTCGCCACTTCCTGGCCTTCAGACCTTTTGTAGGTGTAGAACCGATACCTAGCCATCAGAACGCTTTCCTTCGGGTTCAAATGCTCTCGGACCAGTGTGCACAAATCGTCGTACGATTTCTCCGTGGGTTTCGCTGGAGTGAGCAGATTCTTCATGAGGCCTTACGTTGGTGCCCCACAGATGTTGAGGAGGATCGCTCTACGTTTGGCAGTGATCTCTTCCCCATCTAGCTCGTTGGCCATGAAGTATTGGTCGAGTCGTTCCACGAAAGTTTCGCAATCATCTCCCTCCGAAAATTTCTCCAGGATGCCCACTCTTCTCTGCATCTTTGGGTTCGCTATCTGTATCTCGTTGCCAGTTGTTGTGTATGGAGAAAGAGTCAGACTGAACACTGTGAGCTCAAAGTAAAGTGTGACCGTAGCTTTTATTGCAGGTTTCCAGAGTGCCTCTCCAACCTGTGAAGCCTTCTTAAATACCTGTGCTCCCAAGGGATTATGGGATCCCTTGGGACTCCGGAGAATGAGCCCTCTGGTGGCTGTACAGAGTAAATACAAGTCCAAGTATCTAACAGGATCCTCATACGTAATTGTTCTTCTCACATCCCACTTCCCCCTCATCCCACAATCTCTTCTGATTTACAAGCTGCAGATGGTGTAAGCATACACCTTTTGCTTCCCCCGCCCACTGTTAGCACAACCTTAGCTGTGTGCCTTTCTCCTTTCAAATACCAAAGAACTGCACCCTGGCCGGGCAGTGCGGGAAGAGCAAAAGGTGGAAGTGGATTCTTGCTGCTGATGAACGCATAATTAGCTTTGAAAGGTTAAGACAGGGTGTTAGCTCCAGCTTTGAGGACCAAAATGACAGCACTGGCCTCAAATCAGCATTGCAAGCTGATTGACATCACGATCTGCCCAATCTACATACTTCTGGTGCACGCTCCTAACGGATGCCACCCTGTCCGCAACAAAACGGCGTCCACGCGGCCTGCACCAGAAGTGTGCGCATGTTGCGCGGATGCCATTTTTGACACAAAACGAAACCCGCAGCACTGAAAAATCGGGCGCGATGGAGCCAAATTTCTAGCCTCTCTACTGCCCAGTTTACACTAAAAAAACAGGCAGGAAATAAAATCATCCCTGTTGATTTTATCTTAATTATTTTAATCTTTTTTCCCCTTTATCAAATACTTTTGTAATCAGTGATGTCTCTCGTGAACAATAACCATCAACGACAAATATTTGAAAATTGTCTTCCATTAGCTGAATATCTTGATATCCAAATTCAATTCGCAAAAGTTCCTGAATTATCACAGGTGTAATTATTTTCCAACCTGTCAGATCAAATGGATTAATTAGGGGGACAAAGAAATTTATGCAAGTACAATGCTTTTATATGATAATATCACATAGCAAGATTTCATTCCCATAGTCAGAATTTAATTCTCAGTGGGTAAATACATAATGCATATCTATGTGAGAAGCTTCAGTGTGACTTTCTGTTCGGTCCCAATGGTAAAACAGTTACATTTTGCAGGGTAGCAAAGAAGCAACATTCCACATTAAATAACCTTCCGTTTCCAACGATCAAAGTAGCTGTAGCTACAAATAAGCATTTATTGCAGACTTCATTGCGAAATGAAGCTTGAAAGTAAACTCCCTGGCAGCTTAATGTTTAATTGCATTGACTAGAAATGGTATACAGGTGAAAAAGTCCCAAGTTCAGTTTCCAATCTGTGTTGAGTTATCTCATCTCAGCCAGAGCAGTGTTTTGAAAAACATGTATTTTTTGAGATTTATTTATTTACAAATGTTGATAGATTTTTTTTAACTTGCTTACTTAAAAAGTATTTATTCAATGTGGGTTAACACAGTGTCATCAGAAATCAGAAATAATTTTTTTCCCATCAAAATCGTTTTAAAGCTTAAAGTAACTTATTAGCCCTTAATTAGCATTGATTCATTTTATGGAAATATCCCCAAAAAGAATGGAAATTAAACTGCAGGTACCAGGATGTTTGCAAGAACCTTGATCTCATGTTTGCAATTTATCCATAAAAATCACAGCAAGACAGTCTTATTATACTCCTTCATTAGAGAAGAAAGCACCTTTCCAAAGCAAATCCAGTAGGCTTGTAAATGGCTCCAAAGACCAGCTTTTAATGACACGGCACTATAAAATAATCTAAAACATTTGCTTATCATGCTCATTTTGGTGCTTAATGCCCTTTCAGTAAATTGGAATACATGTAAGGAAATGTAAATGTAACACATTATGAGCCTCATTATTATACCTTATGAAATACTTTTGTTTCAGAATTATTTCATATATATTAGAATTTTTACACATGTTAAATCCAAATGTGCAGGCTATGGGCAAGGTGGCTCTTTTACTGCGTATATAAATATTTGAGAGTAAAAGTCAGGTTACAATATGCTTTATTAGGTGGTGCAATGTGAATGCATTGTATGAAATTGCTATAACATGCTATTTCATAGAATCATTGATTGATAAAGCACAGAAGGAGACCATTCTGCCCATCATGCCTGTGCCAGCTCTTTGAAAGAGCTATCCAATTAGTCAACTCTTACCCCATAGGCCTGCAATTTTTTCTCCTTCCAGTATTTATCCAACTCTCATTTGAAAGTTATTCCCTTTTGAAAGCTTCCACCACCCTTTCAGGCAGTGCATTCCAGATCACAACAACTCGCTGTGTAATGTTTTTCCTTGTGTTGTAGCAGATTCTTTTTCTAATTACCTTAAATCTGTGTCCTCTGGTCACTGTCCCTTCTGCCACAGGAAACAGATTCTCCATATTTACACTATCCAAGCTTTATGATTTTGAAACCCTCTATCAAATCTCGCTTTAACCTACTCAGCGCCAAAGATAACTGTTATGCATGCAATAAAGGTTCAAACTGAGTACTGTTTAACTAAGCAAGGTACAACCTTGCTTCTGCTTCATTTAGGCCCAAAATGCTTGACTCACAAAATGGCTGGCCTTTTATACCAGAGCAGCACCATGTGCGTGCTGCTCAGTGGCCTCCAACAATGACACCATCTGGTGGCTACAAACAGCATGTACATACATGACAATAATAATCCCAGTTTGTCTAGTCTCTCCCTGGTACCATTCTAGTAAATCTCCTCTACACCCTCTCCAGGGCCTTGACATCCTTCCTAAAATGTGGTGCCCAGAATTAACCACAATACTTCAGCTGGGGCCTAGTCAGTGATTTATAAAGGTTTTGCATCGCACATAATATTTGAGTTAAAGTAATATGTTGCCATTGTGTTAATTGTTACAAATTAAAGATGGTAGACTTGGAGTCTATAAACAATATTATACAAGAAAAATTATTATTTAAGAGAATATTGACATAGCTCCACAGTTACACTCCTCCAAGGTCCTTATGCCACTTTATAACATTATAAAATAACAATGGTGGACTGCATGTCAGGTGAATGCTATAGCACATTGCAGAATGGTACAACAATCCTGTGCTGCTGCTGCTAAGTGGGTAAGGTGAGTTGTAATATCAGAATTGTAGAATGCCTTAAAGATTACAAATTTTAATTCTGCAGTTGTCAATCATTGGCCAAAGGATGTTGGGATTTTGGGAAGGGATGATAGCAAGATAGTGTTGCGATTTCCGAGGTTGCAATTCCACAGAAGTACACAAAGAAAACAGGTTATATTTCACAAATTTTGCAGACTGCCTGCACAAACAAACAGCCAATCTAGTCCTGAAACAGATGGGTGGAAACCTTTGCATCATCTCACCAGAGCTACTGAGTGGTGACACAGAGAATAAAACTTGGCTCTAATTAATTTGTTCACCTTTATGTATCACAGCTATTTTCCAATGTGGTCGACAGTAATTCAAATTAAATCCAGAAAGTCCAGTTAGCTGTTTAAGGAGCTGTTGCTTTTCAAATTTGAGAGCGAGTTTGGAATTTCCAAAAGATATATGTCAAGCATCTTCTCCCAGCAGGAGTGTTCTGACAGGGCAGGACTTCTGCGTCCCCACCCCGCCACACCCCACCTCCCTCCCCGAATTCCCCGCAATCCCATTTCCCTGTTGACTCGGCAAAATCTCCTCTTTATTTAGTGCAAAACCAGCATAGAAGGGGCGGAAGACATAATTATAAACCAAGGAAGCCATGAGCTATAGATAGCATGAAAGATTAACTTTATTTTTAGAACTGTTAAACTATGAAACAAACTGTATGCAGTTGAAGCATTCAAAATTGCAATTCAATTAATTCCTGTTTCAGGAAACAAAAAAATATATAAAGTATTTACTTACAGTAAAAGTAATGAGCAAAAGAAAGGCGATATCTTATTATTGCACAGCCAAATTTTAGGGCCCTGATTTTAATGTGATGGAGTCTGATCCAGTTTTAAAATATCGTAAGTTTGATTTAATATGTTCCACATGTGCAAGCGAGTAGGAGGAAGGTGGTGTTAATTAGTAAGAGCGACTATTGATGTGCTGACTGTGACTGAAGTTCTTGAGTTAATCTGTTCAATAATGTGAATGAGCTCCCAGTGTGAATATCACCTCAGAATAGAATTTTTCTCATTAGTGAGAAGGAAATCCCGTGATATTCATAGAATTATAGAAAATGACTGCACAGAAGGAGGCCATTTGGCCTGTCGTGCTTGTGCTGGCTCTTTGAAAGAGCAGCAGTGCTTATTCCCACATCCCCGCTTTGTGTCTGTAACCCTGTTAGTTCCTCATCCCAAATACCAGTCCAACTTCCTTTTAAAATTAGTTCTGGAATCAGCTTCCACCACTTTTCCAGGTGAGCGTTCCAGATCCCAATAACTCACTGAGTGATAAAAATTCTCCTCATCGCCTCTCTAGATCTTTTGCCAATAATTTTAAATATGCGCTCTTTGGCTATTCATCAGAGGGAATAGTTTTTCTCTACTATCAAAAACCCTCATCATCGTGAATATTTCTATTAACCTTTTAACCTTGTCTGTTCCAAGGAGAACAGTCCTAACTTTTCCAACCTCGTCTCATAATTGAAGTCCGTCAGCATGGGGGACATCCTGATAAACCTCCTCTGTACTCTTTCTAAGGCCTTTACATTTTTCCTGAAGTGTGCCGCCCAGAATTTTCTACAATACTCCAGCTGAGACCTAACCAGTGATTTATAAAGTTCTAGCTTTGCTTTTATATTCTATTCTTCTATTTTTAAACCCAGGTAACCAATTTTCTTTTTTAATCAACTTACCAACTTGCCATGCCACCCCACCTTTAAGAATTTGTGTATGTGGACATCAAAGTGTTCAACTACACTTTGCAAAATTGCGCCATTTATATTATATTGTATATATATTATTTCCGTATTAGTCCTCCCCAAGTGCATTACTTCAAAATTCTCCACATTGATCTCAATCTGCCATGTAAGTGGTTTTGCCCTTGGTGGTTTCGAATCACCCCCTTACAACAGTTTCTAGACACCGGAATTATAGTGGCGAACAGAAATACACAGTTATAGCCGGATCTTTCGGTCTCAACCACCACAATGCTTTTATTCAAGTTAAAGCACACACCTGCACCCAGTAAAACACACCCTGCTGGTGTAAAACAAACAAACACAGTACGACACACAACCCTGGCCCGTCTGAACAGGCCCCTAAAGCGAAGTACGCACGACTAAAACATCCCTGCTCAGATTCAAAAGTGCACCACCGAATCTGTCCAACAGAATTGTGCGTACGCTTATGATCCTTGCAAAAACCTCCCCAGTAAACCCCTAAGACTTGGTTGGGACACACGACACCTTTCACACTATGCGGTGGTCTTAAAGATGCGTGGACTGGGATAAATGCTTACCAATTACTCCTCTAGCTTATTCGCTGCTTCTCCCGATCAGGCGTATCTTCTGGTTCTGTAACAATCTATGGTATTCAAGTGCAGTCTCAAGGTCAGCTTCCCAGTTGAAATAGTGAAGCTCTCTTTGCTCGTAGATGGTGTTTCTTATCTCCATCCCAAACGGAGTGTTCAGTCCCTGTGCATTGAATGAAACAAACAAGCGTTCAAGAGGAGAGAGAGAGAGAGATGGCAGCCGAAACCTGCCACTCTTATAACTGCAAAAATGCTTCTTCTCGCGCCAAAAGTTCAACTGTCCTTCGCCTGAGGCAGTGCAACTGAAAGAGCAAAAATCATGTCTTTGGCCTATTCCTTTGAACATAAGAACATAAGAAATAGGAGCAGGAGTAGGTCATAAGGCCCCGCGAGCCTGCTCCGCCATTCAATAAGATCATGGCTGAACTGATCATGGACTCAGCTCCACTTCCCTGCCCGCTCCCCATAACCCCTTATCGTTTAAGAAACTGTCTATTTCTGTCAAATTTATTTAATGCTCTCTGAGGCAGTGAATTCCACAGATTCACAACCCTCTGAGAGAAGAAATTTCTCCTCATCTCAGTTCTAAATGGGCGGCCCCTTATGCTAAGATCATGCCCTCTAGTTCTAGTCTCCCCCACCAGTGGAAACAACCTCTCTGCATCCACCTTGTCAAGCCCCCTCATAATCTTATATGTTTCTATAAGATCACCTCTCATTCTTCTGAATTCCAACCTTTCCTCATAAGTCAACCCACTCATCCCCGGGACCAACCTAGTGAACCTTCTCTGAACTGCCTCCACTGCAAGTATACCCTTTCGTAAATATGGGAACCAAAACTGCACGCGGTATTCAAGGTGTGGCCTCACCAATACCCTGTACAGCTGTAAGAAGACTTCCCTACTTTTATACTCCATCCCCTTTGCAATAAAGGCCAAGGTACCATTGGCCTTCCTGATCACTTGCTGGTCCTGCATACTATCTTTTTGTGTTTCATGCACAAGTATCCCCAGGTCCTGCTGTACTGCAGCACTTTGCAATCTTTCTCCATTTAAATAATAACTTGTTATTTGATTTTTTTCTGCCAAAGTGCATGACCTCACATTTTCCAACAATATACTCCATCTGCCAAATTCTTGCCCACTCACTTAGCCTGTCTATGTCCTCCTGCAGCCTCTTTCTGTCCTCCTCACATATTACCCTTCCTCTCATCTTTGTATCATCAGCAAACTTGACTATATTACACTTGGTCCCCTCTTCCAAGTTGTTAATATAGATTGTAAATAGTTGGGGTCCCAGTACTGATCCCTGTGGCACCCCACTCATTACTGATTGCTAACCAGAGAATGAACCATTTATCCCGACTCTCTGTTTTCTGTTTGTCAGTCAATCTTCTATCCATGCTAATATATTACCCCCAACCCTGTGAACTTTTATCTTGCGCAGTAACCTTTTGTGTGGCATCTTGTCAAATGCCTTCTGGAAGTCCAAATACACTACATCCACTGGTTCCCCTTTATCCACCCTATCCGTTACATCCTCAAAGAATTCCAGCAAATTTGTCAAACATAACTTTCGTTTCATAAATCCATGCTGACTTTGCCTGACCATATTTTGCTTTTCCAAATGTCCTGTTACTGCTTCTTTAATAATAGACTCCAACATTTTCCCAGCCACAGATGTTAGGCTAACTGGTCTATAGTTTCCTGCTTTTTGTCTGCCTCCTTTTTTAAATAGGGGCATTACATTTGCAGTTTTCCAATCTACTGGGAGCTCCCCAGAATCCAGAGAATTTTTTGGTAAATGACCACCAATGCATCCACTATCCCTGTTGCTGCTTCTCTCAAGACCCTAGGATGCAAGCCATCAGGTTCAGGGGATTTATCCGCCTTTAGTCCCATTATATTACTGAGCATCGCCTCCTTAGTGATTGTGATTGTGTTAAGTTCCTCCCCCCCATAGCCCCTTGACTATCCACTGTTGGAGTATTGTTAGTGTCCTCTACTGAAAAAACTGATACAAAATACTTGTTTAGAGTTTCTGCCATCTCCATGTTCCCCATTACTAATTCCCCAGTCTCGTCCTCTAAGGGACCAACATTTACTTTAGCCACTCTTTTTCTTTTTATATACCTATAGAAACTCTTGCTATCTGTTTTTATATTTTGTGCTAGTTTACTTTCATAGTCGATCTTCTCTTTCTTAATCATTTTTTTACTCATTCTTTGCTGGCTTTTAAAAGCTTCCCAATCTTCTGTCCTCCCACTAGTTTTGGCCACTTTGTTTTTAATTGGATACTGTCCTTATTTCCTTAGTTAGCCACGGATGGCTTTCTTTTCTCTTACATCCTTTCCTCCTTACTGGAATATATTTTTCTTGAGAGTTGTGAAATATCTCTTTAAATGTACACTACTGTTCATCAACCGTCCCACACTTCAATCTGTTTTCCCAGTCCACTTTAGCCAACTCTGCCTTCATACCTTCATAGTCTCCTTTATTTAAGCTTAGTACGCTGGTTAGAGATCCAACTTTCTCATCCTCCATCTGAATTTGTTATTGGGCTGTTTCCTCGATAAGGCTCCAACAAGTCTGGCTGGTCGAAGAGCTTCCTTTGTGTCTTGAGCACTGACCAATGTTGTTGATCTCTCACTGATTACATGATCAACCATCTTCCTGCCATTTCAGCCATTGATCCATGTCCACCTGATGTGTATTCCTGTGGGACATGTTTGGACCTGTCCCACATCAGGCTGCCTGCCCTTGTGCAGTAACAACCAAATTAAAAACAATGTCCAAAACTTTAAGTCCGAAAGTATATACTTTTGCTGTCGATGTTCTCGCGGAATTCTTACAATCTCCTCTATGATATTTCAAGAATCCTTCTGGAATATCAAACGTCCGCTGGTGAAAACACATTGTGGCCTCCAACCAACCCTTTGGACTGGATTTTCCATTATTTTTGCATGCATGCCGCCCACTTAACATCCATTTTAACGCTGAAATGATGTGTAACGCCCAGATATCGCCCATTTAGGCACAAAATGGAAAATAATGCCCATTTCTCGATCACTTAGCGCCGAGCACGTAATTAACGTTGAGATTTAATAATACCGCCCGGTCACTGTTTTCTGTCGTGAGGATCACATTTGCCAAAACTAACGTCCAGAAAATCACCCATCCTTACTTTCGGCACCTCGCACACATCTCGCCGACAATATCGCTCACCGAGAAAACCGCTGCGAAAAAGTTGAACTGACCGGAACCACTCACAGCGGTATGGACGCCATTTTCTCCAGTCGCATAATTTAAAAGGCTGCTCTGCTTCAACTTTGAGGGAGTTTGGATGTACTCTGGAGGTGTTTTGAGGTGATGTGAACATCCGAACAAACATCTTATCTGTGGACGATTGGAATTTACTTTACGTGTCTTAGTAGGGACATTAATTGTTTGTGAACAATCGGTGTAATACAGATAGCTATTGGAATGAAGCCTGTCATTTCTCAGCCTGTCTTGATGACCACGCACATGCTGCAGACTCGAGATGGCAGAAGGTACATTCGACAGCATCATGTGCCCAATGTAAGACGTGCCAGACTGATGAGGACGACCAGATGTTAAAACCCCCGCACTTACAGCGAGAAGCAGCCTTACCTCAACTTGTGCGACACCACCTACCTTCGGAGACTGCACTTCCACAAAAAGGTTATCAGTGGGATATGCCAGCTCATCAGGTGAGATCTGCAGCCTGCCAGCACCATCAGGACCGCAATAACCGTCGAGGTCAAGGTGACCGCGACACTTTCATTCTACGCGTCAGGTTCCTTTCAGGCCTCAGCTGGCGACATTTGCGGTATATCTCAGCATGCCACACATTGCTACATTAGACAGGTCACTGAAGCCCTGTACGCATGCAGGATGGACTTTATCAGCTTCCCTATGACCAGGGAGGGTCAGACTAAGAGGACTTTAGGATTCTACCGAATTGCTAACTTCCCCAAGGTGCAGGGAGCAGGAGACTGTACGCACATCATGATGCGGACACCGTTTCAGGATGCAGAGGTTTTTAGGAACCACAAAGGATTCCACTCCCTGAATGTGCAACTCGTTGTTGACCACCAGCAAATTATTATGGCAGTGAATGCTCAATTTCCGGGCAGCATCCATGATGCTCACATCCTGCGTGAGAGCACTGTATCTGACATGTTTACCAATCAGCCACAAGGTCAATGCTGGGTGCTTGGTGACAAAGGATATGGCCTCGCCACCTGGCTGATGACCCCCGCTTCATGACACCCACACCGAAGCTGAGAAGCAATACAACAAGAGCCACAGATCCACTCGCAATATCGTCAAGAAAACCATTGGAGTGCTGAAGCAGCGCTTTAGATGCCTCGACCACTCAGGAGGCGAGCTCCAATACCATCCTGAACAGGTAGTTCAATTCGTGGTGGTGTGCTGCATGCTGCACAACTTGGCTATCAGGCGAGGACAAGAATTGCCAGAAGGGTCTGACGGTCCACCTAGGAGAGAGAGGAAGAGGAGGACAAGGAGGTGGATGCTGACCTTGGGCCAAACAATCAGGCTGATGCTGAAACCGTGCCTCCGCCCCCCTCTAGACTGCAGGATAGGGCCCGTGGTGGCTACATAGCTGCAAGACTACTACGTCAGCAGCTCATAAATGAGCGCTTTGCTTGAAAGAACGTTGGTGGTATTTACAAAGCTGCAACACTGCTGGGTGTGCAGGTCATATATCAATGGTGTGCATCACCTTGGTGTCAGTTAAAGTTTAATTTGGTTCAAGTTAAGTGTAATTATACCTTTTCATGTTAAGGAATCACCAGTGTGTAATGGTGCGGCTATCTGAGAAAATGCGCAACAAGGTTATGTTAAATAAAAATCATTTAATCCGACCGTTTGTCTGAAATCATAATTATATCTGTAAAAAATACCCCAGTCCACAACAAATTTATCACATTTACATAATTACAATAGTCCCCATTTCACGCAAAATAGAACACAAATGCAAACCAACAAGGTAGTCCCCTCGCCCCTTGCCCCGACCCTCCCACCAAAATAGCAGCAGCAACCTAAAAATATGCCCACGGCAACACCTGCTGCCATGCACCTCACTTTCTTTCTTCCCCACTTCTCCTCCCCACCTCTACCCCTTTCCCTTCCCCTCCTAACTCCAAGCTGCCTGGCCGAGGAGCTCCTCACGCGCTACTTCATTGGGGGGGTATGAAGGCAGAACCGCTGCTTGGACGGATACGGGAAAGGATGGTCCCGAGGTGGGAATGTGCTCAGAGCCAGAAGCAAGATCTTCCTCCTGGCTCTCATGTGTCGTTAGCAATGGAGGTGCGCCACCTTTGGGTGCAGTGCCGTGCTCCGGGACCACTGGGAGCCCTCTGCCACCAGTGTTCCTGGCTAACAGCTCCAGGGCCTCCTCCATCCTTTCCATGTTATATATTATTTGTTGGACAAAAACTCGATGCCAACTATGTTCTTGGTGCTTAGAAGGCTTTTTGCTGCTGGTGAATCTCCCTCGTGCCTCCCACGACAGCCAAACAAGCACACACCACACCCACACACGCTTCCAGTCCCTCTCTGCTCCCTCTCTCTCTGTCTCCTCTTCTGCGCATGTAATGATGACCCCTGACCTCTTGAATCACGGGAAAGGAGTGTTGCCATGCCGTTGCTAAGGACGGCGACACTTTACGACAGAAGGTCAAAGAGATTTAACACTAACGCCCATTTCAGATCGCTCGCGGTAACGCCCATTTTTTAAAATGGGAACTGGGGGTTTGAAAATGGACGCTAATCCGGCGATCTGAAAACCCATATTTACCACCCACGCCGGAAATAACACCCATTTTTGGACGATCTGCACAAAAGTGGAAAATCTAGCCCATATACCTTACTTTTAAACACCTCGAATACATCCCTCAAATACAACACAAACACATTCGTACAACATATTTACAGAGAAAAATATTCAGGTTCAACCTTTAATCAAGGCCTCCCACCGACTTCGGAACTTCTTGCTTCGCCTTTTGCAAGACAGCCGCAACAAATACGTTATAATGAGAAACTGTACAATTACAAGAGTTTGCGAGCAAATCCGGACCCACGGAGAAACTTCTACATTCAAACCAATGTTCCACCAGGGTGGGGAATTTATCCCTTTAATTTGTCTTGACAAGAGAAGTACCCACGCTAAACGCCGTAGTGACATCCTTGCGCACTCCTCGCCTCTGCCTCCCCGGACCAACGTTATCGTACACTCGCCTGTCGTACAACTTTTCCCGACGCACATCCCTGTAACTGAGTTCTAAGAGCTGGAGGAACATTTCTTTAATGAGCGCCTCATAGAGCTGCTAAGTTTTTTTGGACACCATTCAGGCAGACGTACCCTGGTTAGGTTTAAAATGACCAACGCGACCGCGTAATGCACCCCCTGGAATAGAACCTTCCCGGTCGGGACTAAAACTAAACCATTCCCTGGGCCTGGTGTGGTGGCGGGGCATCTAACTTCTGTCGTCTGTACCGGTGGGGCTGTGGGCAGGGGCTTCCTCTTGTGTGCGACAAGCTCCGTGGAATTTATTGTGTTGCTAGGGTCTGGGATCACGCAGGGGTCCATACTCCGATCCCATCTGATCCCAGCCCCAGCGTCTTGCCATTGCCTCGAAAAGGCAATCGACACACCCGCTGGGCAGATCCGTTCCGGCCCCACATACACACATAAATTCCCTGTTCCTCCTTCCACCACTTGTCCCAGCACACTTCCACTCCCCCCTCTGTCCCCGTAATGTGTCGGTACGTATCGTTCCTAGTCTCTCCCAGTCCGCTGTCTGGTTCCCCGTGTCCTGACTCAACTTCCTGAGCCACCACCACCATCCCAGGGGAATGTGTCCCTTACACTTCAAGCATACGCGCTTGCCCTTGGTCACCCCAACCCGTGTGGCTGTGACCTTCAGTCTGGGACACGGTATGGAAACCTCCCCATATGTGAACCCAGCATGGCTGGAGTATTTAATCCGAATTCAACTCCAGCCACCCTGGCCACCTTCCCTCGTGGAAGTCGGCTGCCATCCCGTCCGTGTCCCCTGTCCTACCACACTGTGTCATGGTGGGTCCGTTCCCCCCAGTACAGCCATAGAGGAAGGACAACTCGATGTCCCCCCCCCCCTCCTGCTGTGCCCCGTTCCGGCCAACATCCAAATCATACTCAGTCTCAGGGCTGTCTCCATTCCGTCCTCGGCTTCCTGCAAAACAAAACTAACAAGCACCTTGCTGTGAGAGGGTCTACCTCCACAGGTCTGGCTTCATTACAATTAACCAAAACACTTTAAAAGAAAACTATGTACAATACCACCCGTGCTGCTGGGTGGCCCCGCTAGGCCGCCTCTTGCCTATGCCTTTTACGACTCCTGGTTTGCGTGTAAGGCGGCGTCCACGGTGCCCTTGGCCATGGGCTCTTGCTGCTTCTTCTTACAGCCCCCACCACGGGATCCTAGCTGTCCCAAACCATGGTAGGAAGACCCGTGTCCACCATGTTGGTTACAGTGCCTTGGTGTTTCTTTCCTCTCCTTATCCTTTCCCCCAGGTTAAACAACTTACACCGGTTCACATGGAACCACTTTGTGCGCCTTGGAAGTTTAACCGCGTAAACCATGGGGCCTGCCTTATCCACTATACTGCAAAGTCCCATTTACAGTGGCTCAAACGTCCTTACGCGAGCGTAGTTTCGGACCATCACCTGGTCCCCTACCTTCCACTCATGCGTTCTCCGGGGCTCGAGCAGCAACTGATTACTCTGGTGCTGCTTCACCATGTTACTGGCTGCCTGCCAATGAATCTGCTTCAACCTCTCGTACAGATTCTTGACAAACTTATCCCAGTTTACTTTTCTCACTTGACCTTCGGTGAGAGCCGGTGCCAGAACATGGGTGGGCGTGCGCATGACCCTCCCGGTCACTTATGCTTGGAATGTTTGTTTTGTGGTGGTTTTCATTTCAGCGTTGTGGTCAAGAGGGCACTGTGATGTTCTGTGACAGAGGGATCGTAAGGTGGGGAAATGCTGAGTAAAGGGGAAGTGGGGTTTCATTCAGGGGAACCGGAGTCTGATGATGCAGGGATCGCAGGCTGCCTCCTCCCATCCTCCTTCCCCTGAAGTGATGGCAGAACCCATGGTGGCAGGGGCTGTGCCCTCATGATGGCCAAGTTGTGGAGGATGCAGCAGACCACCACGACTTGGGACACCATGTACTGGAGAGCTCCTCCCGAGCGGTCAAGGCAATGGAACCATTGGTTGAGCACCCCGATGGTCTGCTGAATGATGTGAATGATGGCTGTCATTATATGATTGCTGGTCACCAGTGGTGGGGTAGTGGAGGGGAGTAATCAGGCAGGTGCAGAGCAGATAGTTCTTGTCGTGGGTTCGACGTCGTGGTGGCTGGAAAATTGCTGGCACAGTGGACTGGCACAGATGAAGGAATTATAACTGCTGCCAGGATACTGGGTGTGGTCGCACAACTGCACATTAAGCAGGTGGTTCCCTTTGTGGTACATCTCAGCATTGATATGCGACGTCCGCAAAGCCACATGTGTGCAGTAAATGGCGCCCTGCACCATGGAGCAGCCCGATATCCTGGCAAAGCCACGAGCACATTCCTCCTGCTTCTCTCTGTTTACAGAGAAAACAACGAAGTCCCCTCTCGTAGAGTACAGAGCCTCTGTGACCTCCCGGATGCAGCGATGGACAGCGAACTGTGAGATGTTTGCTATGTCGCCAGTTCTAGCCCAGAAGGATCCACTGATAAAAAAATTGAGGACCAAGGTCACCTTGAGGGTCACTGGCAGTGCCTTCGTTGCCCTGCTCTGAGGCAGCAAGAGCTGGCAGAGTTCTGTGACCACCTCCTTGGTGAAGTGGAGCCGCCGAACACACTGCTCGTGGCTTAAGTGCTGCCTGAAGACCCTAGGGGGGTAAGGCATTCCCCCCCCCGCTCCCTCTCTCTGCGAGTAGCTTGTCTTCTTTGCTGCCTCTGCTCCATCTCCCTGTCATCCTGTAGCATAGAAACATAGAAACATAGAAAATAGGTGCAGGAGTAGGCCATTCGGCCCTTCGAGCCTGCACTGCCATTCAATGAGTTCATGGCTGAACATGCAACTTCAGTACCCCATTCCTGCTTTCTCCCCTCGTAGTAAGGACTACATCTAACTCCTTTTGAATATATTTAGTAAATTGGCCTCAACAACTTTCTGTGGTAGAGAATTCCACAGGTTCACCACTCTCTGGGTGAAGAAGTTTCTCCTCATCTTGGTCCGAAATGGCTTACCCCTTATCCTTAGCATGAGGAGGACTGCATGACTGATAGCATGTGGTTTACTCAGAGGCTGTCCAGTAGTAGCCAATGCCTTCCCAATGTCCAGCAGCACTCCCTGCACACTTCATCAACTTAGAAATGTCTTCCAGCAACCCAGTATTCATATAAGCTCTGAAAAAGAGAAATAATCAACTTACCTACAAGTCCCACATGCAGTGGAACACTGTGCCTGTTTTGGAGAGGGCATTGATTGGAGTGGCAGCGTCCAAATTGGCAAGTTGTGCGTCAAATCAGCGTCACATGCTGACTGGCATCACGATCTGCCAACTCTTCATACTGCCGGTGCACGCACATCCCACACTGTCGGAGATGCCGTCTTTCGGATGAGATGTTAAACCGAGGCCCCGTCTGCTCTCAAGTGAATGTAAAAGATCCCATGGCACTATTTCGAAGAAGAGCAGGGAAGTTATCCCCGGTGTCCTGGCCAATATTTATCCTTCAATCAACATAACAATAAAACAGATTATCTGGTCTTTATCACATTGCTGTTTGTGGGAGTTTGCTTGTGCTCAAATTGGCTTCCGCATTTCCTACATTACAACGGTGACTACACTCCAAAAGTACTTAATTGGCTGTAAAGCACTTTGAGACATCTGGTGGTCATGAAAGGCACTATATAAATCCAAGTCTTTCTTTCTTGTTGGACAGGAGACCTGTTGATCAAGAACGTTCTCCTGTACACATATCAGAAATTCCTCTTCTTTGCTACCCTTAGCAGTTTTTCCCAGTCTATATTAAGGTAATTAACGTCTCCTAATAGTGCTACTTTATTTTTGTTGCACGCCTTTGAAATTTGCTAACAAATTTGCTCAATTATCTCCTTCTTACTGTTTGGAGCTGGATAAAAAACTCCCAACAGCTGTTCCTCAAATCAAGCCAAATAGATTGAGTTCTCGAATCATTTTGTATATCCTTTCTATTTCGAACTCATCATCATCATCATAGGCGGTCCCTCGAACGAGGATGACTTGCTTCCACGAGAGTTCACAGATATTTCAATGAAGGACCCGATGTTCCAGTCCTGAACTCCAGTTGATGGGGTGGAAGATGCCTGTGCGTGAATTTTTTTAACGTGTGGTGACCGTTGCACATCAGCCACCACACGGGCTCGACAGAGCTAGGTCTTTATCCAGTGGCAAGGATTAACCAGGACGACTGGAGACCTGCTCTGCTGCACGGACCCAGTGCGCGTACATATCGCAGTGTGGGCTGGGCCGTGCTGCCCCTGGGCCCTCGGCTCTCTGGGCCCTGAACCCTCATTCGCTGCATCTCCGCTACGATGTACCAGGGCCCGGTACTCCAGCTCTATTTATAGCCCCGACCTGCGATGGTGTTCGCACACAGGTCGGGAACTATAGCATCATCCTTAATCAATACTGCCATGCCCCCTCCTCTTATTCCTTCTCTATCATTTATGAATATTTGTTCACCAGGAATATTAAGAACCCATTCCTGGCCTTGTTTGAGCAATGTCCCTGTTAATGCAACCACGTCAGAATCCCATGTAGCAATTTGTACCTGCAACTCACCAACCTTATTAGTTACACTGTGAACATTGACGTGCGTACAATTTAATACCTCCTTTGTCACTTTTGCTATTTTCCTCAATCTGGGCCCTGCAATTTTTGGGATATTTCTAATTTTACTGCTGTTTATAGCTCTCTGTCCTCTGATCTCAGTTCTGCTCCTTTCTGCTATTTTCTGGTCCCCTCCCCCTGCCAAATTAGTTGAAACCCTCCCCAACAGTACTAGTTAACCTCTCAGTGAGAACATTGGTCGCTGCTCTGTTCAGGTGCAACCGGTCCACCTTTTAACAGGTGCTCCTTTCCCCAGAACCAATCCTAATGCCCCAAGAATCTGAAACACTTTTCCAGCCACACATTTACCTACACTATCTTCCTGTTTCTATAGACACTTGCACGTGGCACTGGGAGCAATTCTGAGATTATACTTTTGGAGTCCTGTTTTTTAATCATTTTCCTAGCTCCTGAAACTCTGCCTGAAGGACCTTGATACTTTTTCTACTGATATCATTGGTTCCAACATGGACCACGACTTCTGGCTGTTCGCCTCCCCCTCACAGAATGTCCTGTACCCACCTGGTGATATCCTTTACTCTGGCACTGGGGAGGCAATATATCCTGGGGAATCACATTTGTGTTCAGAAACGCTTGTCTATGCCCCTAACTATCCAATCCCCTATGACTACAGCATTTCTATTCTTTCTTTTTCCCTTGTGTGCAGCCAAATCTCCCGCAGGGATTGATTCTTCCTGCAGCCCTCCAAGGAGTTGTCACTCTCCTTGTGGTTGAGGTTGAGGTTGAGCAACCAGCATCACATCCTGCACGCAGGGTTATCCAGGATGTATGAAGTGTCCTGGAGTTCCCACATAGAACAGGATGAACATGCACGGGTCCCTGTTGGCCTGCCGTGGTAGTCAACCCACTGATCTCTAAATCACTGAGACCCTGACCACTAAAACAATTAACACTGAGCTACATGGGCTCGAGATTCGAGTATTTGCGCCTCCTGGAGCTAATGGGGCGCATATGGAATGCTTGCCTTTATTAGCCGAGGCATAGAATACAAGAGCGGGGGGGTTATGTTTGAACTGTATAAAACACTGGTTAGGCCACAGCTAGAGTACTGCATGCAGTTCTGGTCACCGCATTACAGGAAGGACGTGATTGCACTGGAGAGGGTACAGAGGAGATTTACGAAGATGTTGCTGGGAGTGGAGAATCTTAACTACGAGGACAGATTGGATAGATTGGGTTTGTTTTCCTTGGAACAGGGGAGATCTCATTGAGATGTATAAAATTATGAGGGGCCTAGATATAGTGGATAGAAAGGACCTTTTTCCCTTAGCAGAGGGATCAACAACCAGGGGGCATAAGTTTAAAGTAATTGGTAGAAGGTTTAGAGGGGATTTGAGGGGAAATCTCTTCACCCAGAGGATTGTGGAAGTCTGGAACTCACTGGCTGAAAGGATGGTAGAGGCAGAAACCCTCACCATATTTATGTGCACTTGAAGTGCCGTAACCTACAGAGCTACGGACCTAGAGCTGGAAAGTGGGATTAGGCTGGATAGCCTCTTGTTGGCCGGCATGGACACGATGGGCTGAAATGGCCTCCTTCCATGCACGTCGCCCCATTAGCACCCCGGCCCTGAAATTGGCAACAATGAATTTCACCCCCTATAAATCTAAGACACTTATGTTCAAGATATTGCGACACTGATCTATAAATCTCTAAGAAACTGATCTCTGAAAGACTGAGATATGAAATAGTAAAAAGTTAACTAAAAACAGTGGAAATAATATCTATAAATCTAAAACACAATGGAAACTACCAGCAAGTGAACTTCAACATTGATAAAATAAACAATTCAATAAAACAAACTCTCATCTGTTACCCACCAAACCGCTCCCTCTGCGGCACTTACTTCACTTTTGAATTTCTTTCTCGGTTGTCCGCACTCAGCTCACATATAGACTCTAACTTTGCCCCTCGCTATAATATTGTAGGCTATAACATGACATAGTGGAGGGTGGCGGAGAGGAGCAGGATCTTGCTGTTTCACAGGGCCAGCTAATGTCTGTCCTCTGATGAGACCATAGATCTGGCCCCCTGACCTGAGAGAGAACAGCCCCACAGGTGGGGCTAGAAAAGAGCTGGAGCAGCATATCACTTCAACCTCCACCATGAGCTGCTCCAAGGATTTTGAGATGGACGACTGGGTGGGTCAGGAATGGGGGCGGAGGCGAGGCAACGTGGGCCGGGGGATTAGTAGGGGGCCTGTAGTCATGAGGTCAGGATCGGGGAGGCGGGCCTGTAAAGAAAGAAAGACTTATATTTATGTAACGCCTTTCACAACCTTAGGTATCCCAAAGCACTTTACAGCCAATGAAGCACTTTCTTTGAAGTGTAGTCACTGTTGTAATGTAAACACGGCAGCCAATTTGCGCACAGCAAGGTCCCAGAAACAAGAATATGATGATGAGCAGATAATCTGTTTTAATGATGTTGCTTGAGGGATAAATATTCAAAGTGACTATTTGTACTGTGCTTTTTCTGTTGGGTCCCCGCCCCCGATCCTTCCGTCCGGTTGAGTCCCCGCCCCCGAACCGGAAGTGCGACCCCGAACTACATGTGTTGCTGATCCTACGGACCTCCACGAGCCGGCCGACGGCCCGAGCCTGCTGATCCTCCGCTGGGCCGCCCGAGCACCTCCGAGTGCTGAGCAATCCCGACCTGGCGGGAGACCGAGAGGGAGGGTGGGGGGAGAAGAAAGAGAGAGCCTGTGGGGGTAGAGAGAGGCTGGGGGGAGGGGGCGAGGGAGAGAGAGACTGGGGGGATGGGGAGGTGGGGGGCAGAAGAGAGAGAATGGGGGGTGAAGAGAGAGAGCCTGGGGGGGGGGTAATAGAGAACATGACTGGGGAGGGGAGGGGGAGAGAGAGAGCCTGGGGTGGGGGGGGGGGGTGCGGAAATAGAGAGAGCGACTGAGGGGTGGGGAGAGAGAGACCCGGGTGGGGGGCTCAGAGGGGAGAGGGAATACGGGGAAGACAGATCATGCTCTTTCAACTCCCTGGTGCGTGCAAGTTCGGTGCATGTGTTACAAGGGACATCGTTGGAGTAGATGAAATGCAGAAGTCATGACACTATCACTATTCACTAAACCTGTTAACAATCCATACACAATGCCCCATCTATGGTGGTGTGGGGGGAGCGGGGGGGTAAGGTCATGCACTTGCACTGGTGTAGGGAGACACTTCGGCTGGGGGAGGCAGCACTTGGACTGGGGTAAGGCACTTTGACCGGGGGAGGGACATACTTGCAATGGGGTACAGGATTTCGGCTGGGGGAGGCAGCACTTGGGCTGGTGTAAGGAACCTTGGCTGGCACTTGGTGGCTTCTGGGCAGATCTCTCCTCTGTGGTTTCTGGAAGTCAAAATGGATCAAGTTACAATTTGCAAAGTCAATGAGACTTTGGGATAGGCGGTTCCAGTTACACATTGCAGAGAAACTTCAGGGTGTGGCTTATCCTTCAAGGGGACGAATCATTGACAAAAGGGCGGACCGGAGTGGCAATTTTCACAGTACAAATAAATGCGTCCATAAATATTGGCCAGGCTTCCCCTGCTTTTCTTCGAATAATGCCACGGGATCTTTTATGTCCACCTGAGAGGGCAGAAGTAGTCTGCAGTCACGAGTGTTGGGAGTATGGGCAGGTGAGGCTGGGGGAGAGTGCATTTGGCGTTTTCTTTGGGATAGTGGGGGGGAACATGGGAGGGTGGGTCGAGGCCTGGAGAGGGTGGGGGTGGTGGGAGATTGGTGGTCAGGGCTGGTGGTGTGGGTGATTTGGGGCCAGGAGAGGAGGTCAGGGGTCAGAGAATAGGGTGTTGGTAGTGAAGGTGGTTAAATGTGGGAACAAGAGGAGCATTCTTGTTTATTTACGTGGTCCCTGAGGCTGGTTTCCCTGAGCACAACTAGCACTGGTGTTGGCTGCCTCAGGCCAAACCAATCTTACAGCTTGGACCTCAAGCAGGTGTTAGAACTCTTACTTAGATATGCAAATTGCATATCGCCTGCTTCAGACATAGATAAAGGACACCTCTTGTTTGTCCCTGCCCAATATGGTGGACAGTGCACTTCCGGCAGAAATGTGCATGCACTTCATGTCCACCATTTTGGAGCCTTATGTGTTTGAAAAATGGGCAGTGTGTGAGACAATTTCTAGGCCACAGGGTTTAAAATAGATACGTCCAGTCATGTTTCAGTATTCTAATTGTACCTCAATGAAGCTAAAGGTTTAATCTCTGCAAGACTTAATTTTGTGAACTGAGAACAACAATGTAAAGGTTAGCAAAATGTGAATAAAGATTGACCTAAGTTATTTTAATCCAATGCACCGACCTGTTCCAGCTATTGGTTGGGGAAAAACCCATAAAAATCAATCAGGCTGCTCTATTTCTAACAAAATAAATATCGAATATAGCAAAAGTGACATTGAGTAGTAGCAGCAGTTAAGTTTAAAGTTTAATCAGCAAGAATTAACTCCATTAAAAAAAGCCTTTGAGGACTGTAAAGTCCTTACTCTACAGTATGAAACCACACGAGGCACATTCTGGGGACAAGGTCACTCTGTGACCTTAACTCTTTATTCACAGGACCCCAAAGACGATGACACTGCATGGGACCTCCCTTTTTATACCTGTGTGATCAGGTAAGGAGTGTCGCCCACAAGTTCACCCCTTGTGGTCAAGGTGTGCATCTAGGTTGAGTGTATACAGTAATACAGTGGTGTTACATTGTGGTTACATAATGACATCACCTCCCCCCCCAAAGTCTTATTGGGATCATAGGTTTAGTCTTTCAGGTGGTCTTCGCTCCCTCGTGGAGTTCCGCAGTTGGGGCTCTGGTTGTTGGACACTGACGTGAGTGTCTGTCACCTGTGGTGATTCTGGCCTGTCCGACTGACCGCAGGGACTGTGCATTCTTCTGATTGCTCTTGTTGCTCATTCACTGGCGGTGTTGTGAGCTCTACTCATAGTCTTCTTCAGGTTCCTCCGTGTCGATGGTGAACCTTTTTTTTACTTGGTCCAGATGCTTACGGTATATCTGACCATTGTTGAGTTTTACCACGATGACCCTATTCCCCTCTTTGTCAATTATGGTGCCCTCAAGCCATTTGGGCCCCATGGCGTGATTGAAGACGAATATAGGATCATTTATTTCTATACATCTCCCCCTCGAATTACGGTCATGGTACTCGTTTTGTGACTTGCGCCTGCCCTCAACTATGTCGGTCAGGACTGGATGAATGAGGGACAACCGAGTTTTGAGTGTCCATTTCATTAGTAGCTCTGCGGGCGGGACCCCCCGTGAGCGAGTGCGGTCGGGATCTATAGGCCAGCAGGAGACGCGATAGGCGGCATTGTAGGGAGGGTCCTTGAATCCTGAGCATACCTTGCTTAATGATTTGGACCGCACGTTCCGCCTGGCCATTGGAGGCCGGCTTGAACGGCGCAGTCCTGACGTGGTTGATGCCATAAACTCTCGGAATTCATAGCTTGCGAAACATGGGCCATTATCACTAACCAGGATGTCCGGCAAGCCATGGGTTGCAAAGATCGCACATAGGCTTTCCACGGTGGTGGATGAAGTGCATGAATTCAGAATGATGCATTCAATCCATTTCGAGTAGGCATCTACCACAATAAGGAACATCTTTCCCATGAACGGGCCCGTGTAGTCAACATGAATGCGTGACCATGGCCTGGTGGGCCAGGTCCATGGGCTGAGCGGGGCCTCCCTGGGGGCATTACCCAGCTGGGCACATGTCGTGCACCTGCGAACACAGTGTTCTAGATCTGAATCAATTCCAGGCCACCAAACTGGGCAATGGCCTTCATCAGCACAATGCCTGGGTGCTCGCTGTGGAGTTCCCTGATAAATGCCTCTCTGCCCTTCTGGGGCATAACTACCTGGCTGCCCCATAGTAGGCAGTCGGCTTGGATGGAGAGCTCATCCATCCGTCTGTGGAACGGTCTAACCTCCTCAGGGCATGCTCTGCGTGCGGGCGCCCAATCCCCAGTCAGGACACATTTCTTAATCAGGGATAGGAGGGGATCTCTGTTTGTCCAGATTTTGATCTGGAGGGCTGTGGTGGGGAGCCTGCGCTGTCAAAGGTATCGACAGCCATGACCATCTTGGCGCTTTGCTCCGCTGCCCCCTCAGTGGTGGCCAGTGGAAGACTGCTGAGCGCGTCAGCGCAATTTTCGGTGCCGGGCTGGTGCCGGATGGAGTAGTCATAAGCAGCCAGCGTGAGAGCCCAACGCTGTATGCGAGCTGATACATTGGCATTGATAGCCTTGCTGTCTGATAACAGGGATGTTAATGGCTTGTGGTCCGTCTCTAATTCAAACTTCCTAACAAAGAGGTACTGATGCATTTTTTTTTACACCATAGACACATGCAAGCGCTTCCTTCTCGACCATCCCATATCCCCGTTCTGCTTGAGAGAGTGACCTGGAGGCATAAGCCACAGGTTGTAGTTGACCCTCAGCATTGCCCTGCTGCAATACGCACACAACCCCATAGGACGATGCATCACACGTCAGAACCAATTTTTTACAGGGGTCGTACAGAGTCAACAACTTGTTTGAACAAAGTAGGGTTTTGCGACCGATCAAAAGCCCGTTTCTGACAGTCCCCCCAAAACCAATCGCAACCCTTACACAGGAGCACGTGTAACGGCTCCAACAATGTGCTCAAGTTTGGCAGAAAGTTACCGAAATAGTTCAACAATCCCAGGAATGAACGCAACTCCGATGTGTTGCAGGGCCTGGGTGATCGTCGAATCGCCTGTTTTGGATTCGGTGGGCTGAATCCCATCTGCAGCAACCCTCCTGGCCAGAAACTCAACCTCAAGAGCTAAGAACACACATTTAGACTTCTTGAGTCGCAGGCCTACCCGGTCCAGTCGGCGTAGCACCTCCTCCAGGTTGTGGAGGTGTTCCTCGGTATCTTGACCCGTGATGAGGATTTCGTCCTGGAATAGATCGTTCCAGGAATGGATTTAAGCAGGCTTTCCATGTTTCTTTGAAAAATCGTGGCCGCTGATCGAATACCAAACGGGCACCTGTTATAAACGAACAGTCCCTTGTGCGTGGTGATGGTGGTCAGTAGTTTAGATTCGTCGGCCAGTTCCTGGGTCATATAGGCTGAAGTGAGGTCCAACTTGGTGAACAGCTTGCTGCCTGCCAGCTTGGCGAACAGGTCCTCCGCTCTCGGGAGTGGGTATTGATCTTGTAGGGACACCCAAATGATGGTGGCCTTGTAGTCGCCACAGATCCTGACAGAGCCATTCGCTTTTAGGACGGGAACGATGGGGCTCGCCCAGTCGCTGAATTCAACAGGCGAGATGGTGCCCTCTCTCAACAGCCAGTCCAATTCGCTCTCGATCTTTTCCCGCATCACATACGGCACCGCTCTGAATTTGTGGTGCACTGGCCTGGCGTCCAGGGTGATGTGAATCACTACTTTAGTGCCTTTGAAAGTCCCGACGCCAGGTTGGAATAGTGAATCGAAATGTTGTAGGACTTGTGAGCACGAACTTCGCTCGACAGATGACATTGCGTGAACATCCCCCCATTTCCAGTTCATCTCGGCTAACCAGCTCCTCCCCAACAGTGCGGGACCTTTGCCCGGGACAATCCAGAGCGGCAGCCGATTCACTAACCCATTGTGTGTGACAGCCAACATTACACTGCCTAGCACCTGAGTGATTTCTTTAGTGTAAATCCGTAATTGTGTCCCAATACATGCTAATTTGGGTCTACTGGCTTTAAGTGGCCATAGCTTCTCAAATTGCTGAACGCCCATGAATGACTGGCTGGCCCCAGTGTCCAGCTCCATGCGTACTGGGATACCGTTTAATAAAACCCTCATCACCATTGGTGGTGTTTTGGTGTATTAACTGTGAATATTCGCCACATGGACCCGCAGAACCTGGCGTCCATCAATTTGCCCCAAAAGTCATTCTGCCTCAAAGAACCCTCTTCTGGCCCATCCGCCTCATATATTAGTCTGGTTGCAGACTTCCTGCACATTCGAGCTAAGAGGCCACTGAGATTGCAGCTCCTGCAGACAAACTGTTGAAATCTGCAAGGTCTAGCTGAGTGTTTTCCCCCACACCTCCAACATGAGTTAAAGTTCCCATTGTTGGGAACAAAGGGACTGTGGCCAGGCATTCCGTGCTGACTGTCCTTTTGACTGCTCTTAAGTACCCTATTGGTGGGTGTCAATGGCCCCATCCCGGGCCGCATTGTCCACTGTGATGGCGTGAATGTCCGTTCAGCCTGCCATTGTCTCTGTTGAAGTCCTACTCTGGGGTCTATTGCTGCCTGGGGAGTGTCGGGTTGCCCCTGCCTGCCTGCGGGGCTCTGAGTCACATTGATGATGTTGACTCCCTGACCCCTCGCCGTGTTAGAGGCAGAATTGCGTGCGTATATTATTTTTGTCTCTTCCTCCCCGCCATGAAAGTTTGAGTTATCAACGCCGCCGCTTCCAAGGTCAAATCCTTGGTCTCAATTAATTTGCGGAAAATTCCAGCATGACCGATGCCCTCGATAAAGAAGTCCCTTAGCATCTCCCCCCTGCAGGCATCTGTGAACTTACAGAGGCTGGCCAAACGCCGGAGATCCGCTACAAAGTCTGGTATGCTCTGTCCTTCACGACGTCGGTGGGTGTAGAATCTGTGTCGGGCCATATGTATGCTACTCACTGATTTGAGGTACTCCCCGATCAATTTGCTCAGTTCTTCAAAGGTTTTGTCTGCCGGCTTTTTGGGTGCTCGTAAGTCTTTCATGAGCGCGTAAGTGTTTGGTCCGCAGCTGGTCAAAAGATGAGCCCTTCGCTTGTCGGCCGCTGCATCACCCAGCCATTCTTTCGTAACGAAGCTTTGCTGAAGCCTCTCGACAAAATTGTCCCAGTCTTTTCCAACACAGTACCGTTCCTCTGTGCTACCGGTGGCCATTCTCGTGGGTCGTGAATTCCCATTTCTCGTCGCCAATGTAAAGTCCTTACACTACAGTATGAAACCACACGAGGCACATTCTGGGGACAATGTCATTCTGTGACCGTAACTCTTTATTCACAGGACTCCAAAGACGATGACCCCGTGTGGGACCTCCCTTTTTATACCTGTGTGATTAGGTAAGGAGTGTCTCCCACAAGTTCACCCCTTGTGGTCAAGGTGTGCATCTAGGTTGAGTGTATACAGTAATACAGTGGTGTTACATTGTGGTTACATTCATGACAAGGACCGTCTACAATTGTCATCCTCTTCTGGGACTAAAGACGGACATGTCCCCTGAACCTGATGCCTTGCATCCTGGGGTCTTAAAAGTGGCTGCAGTGATAGTGGATACATTGGTTGTAATCTACCAAAATTCCCTGGATTCTGGGGAGGTCCCAGCGGATTGGAAACCGCAAATGTAATGCCCCGATTTAAAAAAGGAGCCAGACAGAAAGCAGGAAATTATTAAGCAGTTAGCCTAACATCTGTTGTTGGGAAAATGCTGGAGTCCATTATTAAGGAAGCAGTAGCGGGACATTTGGAAAAGCATGCTTCAATCAAGCAGAATCAGCATGGTTTTATGAAAGAGAAATCATATTTGACAAATCTGCTGGAGTTCTTTGTTGATGTAACGAGCAGGGTAGATAAGGGGGAACCAGTGGATGTGATGTATTTGGATTTCCAGAAGGCATTTGATAAGGTTCCACATAAAAGGTTACTGCACAAGATAAAAGTTTACGGGGTCGGGGGTAATATATTAGCATGGATAGAGAATTGGTTAACTAGCAGAATGCAGAGAGCTGGGATAAATGGGTCATTTTCCGGTTGGCAAACAGTAACTAGTGGAGTGCCGCAGGGATCGGTGCTGGGGCCTCAACTATTTACAATCTGTATTAATGACATGGATGAAGGGACCGAGTGCAATGTAGCCAAGTTTGCTGATGATACAAAGATGGGTGGGAAAGCAAATTGTGAGGAGGATACAAGAAATCTGCAAACAGATAGTGGGAAAACATTTGGCAGATGGAGTATAATGTGAGAAAATGTGATGTTATCCACTTTGGCAAAAAAGATAGAAAAGCAACTTATAACTTAAATGGAGAAAAATCGCTAAGTGCTGCAGTACAGAGAGACCAGAGGGTCCTTGTGAATTAAACACAAAAAGTTAGTATGCAGGTACAGCAAGTAATCAGGAAGGCAAATGGAATGTTGGCCTTCATTGCAAGGGGGATAGAATATAAAAGCAGAGAAGTCCTGCTACAACTGTACAGTGTATTGGTGAGGCCACATCTGGAGTACTACATACAGTTTTGGTCTCCGTATTTAAGGAAGGATATACTTGCTTTGGAGACTGTTCAGAGAAGGTTTACTAGGTTGATTCCGGAGATGAGGTCAACTTATGAAGATGGGTTGAGTAGGTTGGGCCTATATGCATTGGAGTTCCGAAGAATGAGAGGTGATCTTATCGAAACATATAAGATAATGCGAGGGCTCGACAAGGTGGATATAGAGAGGATATTTTCACTCATAGGGGAAACTCAAATTAGGGGACGTCGGCCCCGAACTTGGTGGAAGCTAAGTTCCACCCAAGTGCTGCCCAAAGGACTGCTGACATATCGGATGGTACTTTGGGTGGGTGTTTCATGGAAAAGTCTGGGAAAGACTGCCCAGCAGCCAATAAATGACTTACTGGGCAGCAGTGGGCGGGAGCTCCCAATCTCGGTGCCAAATGCGATCCTCGGCAAAGTACCACCGAGGATTGAGTCGGGAGCAGGGAGGGGGTAACATATATTTCCAAAATAAACCTCCAAAAAAGACTGGAAAACCTTCAGGTGACCCCCATCCACCGGAATTGCTGGAAAAAAAATAAAATAAAAAAAGGTCTTCATACTTACCGTTGAGGTTAGACCTGCCTCCACATGGCCGTCCTTCCCCCTGCTGCAGCAGACTCCTGCCCGGAGCAAACTGGCAGCTCGGCGGGCGGGAGGACACTTGCGCGCGTTACACGCCAGTGGATGTCAGCGGGCGGTTCCCAGCGCTTTTCTCTCCCCACCAGCGGGAGGCCTCCGCCAAACTCGCTCAGAGGGGAGACCGCCCAGAAACCAGGGAGACCGCCGAGAAAACTCGCCAGCAGTCAGCGGCAGCGGGCGCAAGCGGGCGGTGAGTCCACCAAATTCGCCCCCATAGTCTCAGAATAAGGTGCCGCCCATTTAAAACTGAGATGGGGAGGAATTTCTTCTCTCAGAGGGTTGTAAATCTGTGGAATTCTCAGCCCCAGAGAGCTGTGGAGGCTGGGTCATTGAATATATTTAAGGTGGAGATAGACAGGTTTTTGAGCGATAAGGGAGTAAAGGATTATGGGGAGTGGGCAGGGAAAGTGGAGCTGAGTCCATGATCAGATCAACCATGAACTTATTAAATGGTGGAGCAGGCGCGAGGGGCCAGGTGGCCTACTCCTGCTCCTATTTCGTATGTTCTTATGTTCACAAATCTGCAAAAGCAAAACACTGCTGGATGCCGGAAATCTGAAATAAAAATAGAAATATGCTGGATATACTCAGCAGGTCAGGCAGCGTTTGTGGAAAGAGAAACAGAGTTAACGTTTCAGGTCGATGAGCCTTCGTCAGAACTGAAAAAAGTTCGAGATGTAACAGGTTTTAATCAAGTTCAGAAGCGGGGAAAGTGGGGAGGGGAGGAAAGAACAAAAGGGACGCACTGTGATAGGGTGGAAGGCAGGAGAGGTTAAATGACAAAAGGGTTGAAGGTGCAAGGTGAAATTTTGGACTTTGACCTGAAATGTTAACTTTGCCTCTCTCTCCACAGATGCTGCCTGACCTGCTGAGCAGTGTTCCCTGTAAGGTGCACAGCCGTGATACTGTTCCAGGGAACCTGCGCAGCCGGTTTGCCGCCATTTCAATGTAAAAATACGCAGTGTTTTGAGTGGCCTGCGCAGCCCCTTAAAGGTGCCATGCAAGGCCAAAAAAAAAATTACAGGGAACATAGCTGTTGTGTATTTCCAGTACTTTCTGTTTTTATTACAAAGGATGCTACATAGGAGGTAGTTAATATAGATTTTTGTATGCATAGCATTTTGTGAGAGAAAGATACAATGCATCCACCAGGACCATACATTGATCTAAGCAGCAGAATCAATTGGGGGTATTATGTAGTATAGCCTTTTGAAGATTTCTAAGATTATTGTTCCCTACTTTGACTTTCACAACTTTGTTTTTCAAATGGGCCTAAAGATGGACCAGCCAGGAGAGAAATGGTAGCAGGAAGTTACATTTAATGACATGAATCTATACCCCCAGATCCCTTTGCTCCTCTACCCCATTTAGATTCTGATTTGCTAAGAAGTAGGTGGCCTCCTTATTCCTCCTATCAAAATGGACCTCGTCACGCATATCTATATTGAAATACATTAGCCATTTACATGCTCATTCTGCAAGTACTTTGTTTTAGTCTTCCTCAGTATAAACCATACATCCCAATTTGATGTCATGTGTAAATTTCGATATTGTACTTCCGATTCCCAAGTCCAAACCATTTATGTGAATGGTGAATAACAATGGTCCCAGCATTGATCCCTGTGGAAGTCCTCTTCTTTCCGCCTTCCGCCAGTCTGAGTAACTACCTTTAAACCCTTCTCCCCATACCAAGTAAAGTTCTCCACCCGCTGTACATCAGCATTCATAAATACAGCCCTTTAAAAATGCTGGGTCAGAAAATCCCATCCTAGTAACCCCGGTGATTCCCCCCCAGCATGTTATGCATTGCACACTGGGAGCATCATCAAAATATGCTAATGAGCTGACCTCATGTCATGGGACAAAGTCAACTCACTCGGGCATAAGCCCATTGAATACTTGAACAATGACAGGCCCCCTCACCGCCACTGGTACAGCTCTGATCGGCAGCTTTCTCCAGCAGGTTGGATATGGGGCGCTACAGGGTCAACGCAAAACCAATTTTCAGATCGGGACGATACAGGGGGCGTTGCACACCGGCGCGACGCTCCCTGGCCGTACTGCTCAGCGCCGCCTCAAAACCGGCATCAAATTTCCCGGCGGGGTGCTGGAAGCTGGCCCCCCGGGCGGTAATCATGTCCAGACCCGTTACCGCCGCTCTGGGGTGTTAATAGAGGTGCATTCAAAACAAAAATCCAGCCCTCAGTGCCCCAACCAGGGCGCTAGCCCAATGTTTTTAATGCAGCTTTTATCAAACAGGAAAATCAGTGGTCAGAGCCAGGACTTCATCACAACTGTCGTAAGTGTTTGCCATGATTAGCAGGCAAGGGTAAGAGGGTAAAATAAGTATATTTATTTTGTACAATTTCTATAATGAAGTTGCCCATCATAATAAATCATTTAACACCTTCATGGAGAATTTGTGATTCATGCTCCAAATATTAGCAGGCGAGTGAGAATCGTAGGAAGTTATTGGACTTGAATATGTAGCCATCTGGTTCAGATACTTTACTGCCTTTGCTGGAAGGCAAGAATGTCGTTCTTAGTTTTTAAAAGAGCAATTGTAAATAAAGCCCAATCAATCTAACACTGTGGATGTGCTCGCTGATAGCAGACAGACTCTTGAAACTGCAGCTTTGCAATGGACTTGAATTTGAAGATTATTGTTCAACAAAGCTGATAAAAAGAACATAAGGGAAGAAATACAGCCTGGTCCCATGACTTAATTTCTTCTTCACAGTTCCTGACAGCAATCCAGTATCCATTAAAACAACATGGTTTCCCAAATGGGAAAAAAACTTGTTAAAAACTGAAATTAAGATCAGGCTGTGATACTGCTGTGATTAGATTGAGTTGTGAACTTAAGTTTTCTGTCCCCTGTGTGTCTCTAGGGTGAATTAAAGATGAAGATGTGAAGTAAGTTACTCCCGCTACTAAATAAACAAGAACTTATATGTTGTATGGGATTTATGGTGCATAAAACCTTTTCAATTATAGGTGCAGTCTATACCCAAGTGATTAAAAATAGGTTTTCCACTGACACAAATGAATTAGTTCATAGCACATGTCTAAGCATAGATTTAGAACATAAGAAATAGGAGCAGGAGTAGGCCACTTGGCCCTTCGAACCTGCTGCACCCATTCAATAAGATCATGGCTAATCTTCTACCTGAACTCTATCTTCCTGCATTATCCCTTAATTCCACTAGCATCAAAAAATCTATTGATCTCTGACTTGAACATAATCAACAACTGAGCATCCTCAGCCTTCAGGGGTAGAGAATTCTGAAGATTCACAACCCTTTGAGGGAAGACATTTCTTCTTGTCTCAGTCTGAAATGGCCGACTCCTCATTCTGTGACTGTGACCCCAAGTTCTAGACTCCCCAGACAGGGTAAATATCCTCCTGTGAAGCCAATTAAGAATTTTATGGGGCAGATTTTGTGGTGGGTATGACGGCACACTCTGTGAGTACGCCTTGTACGCCTGTACTGGGAAGGTATGCTGTAATGTATTTGCTTCATGGGTTCTTTGCTTAAGAACTCATAGCAACACATTGTTATTAAGAACTAGTTGGTTTATTAGCAAAAGGTTTAACAATCACACTACACATTACCAGTTCATCCACCAGGTTCACAACCACCTGCCTCATTGTGGATCCCTCGAACCCAACTGGCTGGGGTTTTATTGAGTCTTGTGAACATCATGCGACTGGCTAAGCCAGTCCCAACTCAACAGCTTTCCAAACCTGTGAGAACACTCACAGGTGCATACATTACATACACCTTGACAGATGATCCGCACCGACAGGGAAATGCTCATTGCTGTCGCAGAGTTGGGTTAATTGCCTACCAACTGCCCAGCAATTTTGGCCGAAAATGTACGCTTAGTGAAAGCAGGTCCAGGAGCCTGTTTCACTGTGAAAGGAACCCATTTGTATTGAACATTGCGAGCAAGCAACGGATACAATTGTAAGGAATACAACTTTTACCCTAAAACGGCAAAATCTGCAAATTGTTCAGTAAATTTAAATAACATTGAAATAATACCATTACCAGCAAACCATTCACAGAAATAAACTACTTGTAGGTGTCTACTTAAGTGTCAGCTGTGGCTCAGTGGGTAGCACTCTCACCTCTGAGTCAGAAGGTTGTGGGTTCAAGGGACCTGAGCACAAAAAAAATCTAGGCTGACACTCCAGTGCAGTGCTGAGGGAGTACTGCACTGTCGGAGGTGCTGTCTATTGGATGAGACATTAAACTGAGGCCCTGTCTACTCTCTCAGGTGGATGTAAAAGATCCCATGGCACTATTTCGAAGAAGAGTAGGAGAGTTATCTCCGGTGTCCGGGCCAATATTTATCCCTCAATGCAAGAGACTGAAAGAAGTTTATTTGGGCGTGGCTTACTTTTTAAGAGATTTTGTGGGCGTGTCTTCCCTTACGCCTTATGTCGTGCTCCTGGCCTCTGCTGAACAGCAAGTCTACGTGTGGCGTCTTGCACAAGATAAGTTTGTACTCTTTTTGGATATCGGCGGCAAACTCCGTGGTTATGCCGCTGACTGCAATTTTTGCGGCAAAATGTTTCAATGAGATCACCTCTCATTCTTCTAAACTCTAGGGAATATAGGCCTTGTCTGCTCAATCTCTCCTCATAGGACAATCCCCTGATCCCAGGATTCAGTCTGGTGAACCTTTGTTGCACTCCCCCTAAGGCAAGTATGTCCTTCCTTCGGTAAGAAGACAAAGGGAGCTAAATTTGATAGCTCCCAAAAACGGGTCCAAGCATTGTGGTGCATGATTAGTCCATGTCCTTTGATCCGAAGCAGGCAGCATGCAAACTTTGTGCTGCCTGTTAACTTAAATGATCGTAGTATGCAGCCCAGTGCTGAATGAGCTGTTGAGTGGCTGCATGCCTCGCAGGGGGCCCAAGTTTGTGCAGTGTTTGTGTTCTTCAGCTGTCACTCAGTACTGAATGAAGCCCAGCCATAGTATGCTGCCATGTATGCCACATGGTACTATGGACGGCCCTCGCTTAATCCAAGCCATGAAATGTCATTGGAAAAAAAGCCCAAAGTTTGGAGTCTTCGCAATCATGTGCATCTGGAAACAGATTATTTTAACTATTTCAAGACTTTGTGTAAAGGCTCTGTATTGTAATAAGTTTATATTTTTATCATAATAAAGTTGTAAAATCAGTACAGTAACCTGTGAAAAAAGCACCAATTAAAGTTAGCCTGTACTACCTAAAGCCAGCCTGGACCTCTTAAAGGAGAGGTGCATTTTGGCCGGAACAGCTGCTGGAGGTGACTGGGGAAGAGATTCTGAGCAGGAAGAAGACATACTAATGACACAACAGGGAAGAGAACGGTCTCACAGGCTTTGATGCAGGAAGTGGACAGGAGGAGAGAGGTCCTATATCCATAGGGGACCAAGAGGCCTTCCAAGCAAAATGTGAGAAGGCAATGGGAGCTGACAGGCATTGCTTTCAATGGCAGCAGTGAAACCCCGAGGCCCTGGGCACAGTGCCGCATAGGTTTAATGACCTCACACGATTGGTCAAGATCAGTGAATTCCTCGTCAAATGTCACATCCTTACAGCTTTACCACTAGGCGCAGACACTGCCCAATTCACCAACCCCCTTCACTCACCTACCAATAATCTCTGTCAATCAAGGCTCATACCTCATATTCATAATTTCACCTCACCCTCACACATTTAGCGCTGCTGCAAGTCTGACACCCACATCTCATAGCTTGCACATATTGGCAGCTATTTAAACATGGGCACATCACCCAAACGCATTGCACAGCAGTCACAGACACTCTTCCCTCTCTCTTGTAGGACAAGGTGGTTCATAACCAGAGGCAGCAGGGGCTATCTGCAGGGAGACATGCGCGCCTGCATGACCGAACCCCCAGGGAGGAGATGGTGCTGAAGACTATTGGAGTGACTATCGCTGAGCTGTCTCACCGGTCGGGCGATCGGGCTGCAACACCGTAGTGCTGCCGCAAACTCCCGCTGAAGAACTGCCTCCCAACCCTACCCATCTCCCTGCTCGGCCTCTTCACTGGCTGGTCATCCCAAAGCAGGTGCTCGGTCTCAATACCAGCAAGAGGGGGTGGGGGGCTGATGTCATGGATCGGGGGTAAGAGGACTGCTGCGCCACAAAACCTAAAAGGCACAGTTGTCAAAACGCTTGTTAAAAGCGCGCCCGGAAGATTCACGTTCCATTTCAGATGACTCGGCAACTAGTTGAAACTCTTCATTCAACATCCTCAACTCGGTACTGATCTATGGTAAGGGAGCATGTCACACAATCTACTGTGAAAGAGATCTCAGATACACAGTGGGAAATTCTCATCCACAGTACAAAGCTGCTTCACTATTAACAACAAGAAGTGATCAGTGCACTCAATGCCCTTGTTCTTCATACAGACATGAAGAAAGATGATGTGACTCCATCAGCAAAACAGATTGGCTCATGGCACTTCATTCTATGCCCACCCAAACTGATTCTACTTCTTGATTTTCCAAGCCAAGATCCTTTCTCTCTACTGTCTTTATCCCATCCTTTATTATCATGGTTACCTCCCTCCTTATCCAGTTTGCCTATCTCTTCTAAAAGTCAAGTATGCTGTAATATTTAGTTCTCAACCTTGGTCACTCTGGAACCACGTCCCTGTAAATGCTATTAGATCAAATCCATTTATTTCTTCTATCTGTGCTATGAATTCATCTATTTTGTTGCCAATGCTTTGCACATTCAGATATAGTGCCTTTAGCTTTGACTTTTTTCTATTTTTCCCTGATGTCACCTTAGTCACTGATGCCCTTTTCTAAGCTCTTTGTCCTTTTCTGACCCACTCTGCTTATTTTTACCCAAATCGCTGCTCTGCTCTACAGCCTTGACATTTCTCTTACTGCTTTTCTGAATCCTCGCACCTCCCTACCCCTTCATTAATTTAGACAAACACACTAGAGGTAGGGGTGTGAAATTTGAAGGGATTGGTACAATTCAGAATAGGGGGCCAAAAATTCTGATAGCTTTTGGAAAGGCTCCGCGGCTATCTCATTTCAACTTATTTCAGACTTAGGTCTGAAGGGGAAGGTAGCTAAAATGAAAGGAAAGGAAATATAAGATTAGTCTGAAGGAAGCAGTTGGCTAGCCCACCTTCCGACCGCCTAAATGATGGCTGCTAAAATGGAGTTGGTGCTGTGTGAGGTAGAGGCTTAAGAATAAACAAATATGAGGCAAAATAATTGTGAATATATAGAATTGTATATTAAAATATATTTATGTATTTGTGTAGAATAAATATTTCTATATAATGTATAAAATATTGGACATAAATTGCATGGAGTATTTTGTATGCCAATAATACAATCAAATGGGGGAGAAATTCAACTCATGGCCACCCGTTGTTCCGGTGTAAAATCAACATACGACCTCTGAATTTGGCATCACAATCTGCCATGTCCAAACTGCACTGGATGACATATTGACTTGGGCAAATTTTAGTCGTTGAGGATGCCTGCCTGAAACAGGAACCAGGCTTTTTAAATACGCAAAATCGGGGTCTTACTGGTACAAATGGGTGCTGTTTATGCCACACATCCTTCACTTAGATTTACCAGGGTTGAGCGACCTGACCAGTGGTCCTTAAAAGGACTGATGGAGGCCGATCAGAAAAAGGAACAGCAAATTTTCAGTATTTTGTTTTAAGTGAGTAGCAGCAGGAGTTGCCCACCTGAGACCACAGGAAAACTCCTGCCCCTCGTCAGTGTTCTTGAGGCACATCCCACCCCCAGCCCCAGATTGATTTACCCTCCAGTCAGCTTGGGAGCCAGCCAATTTCTTACCCTCACCGACCAGCAAATTGCAGAAAGTCATCTCTTTGGCAACTTTGGCTCGGAACTTATTCTGCCTCGGTGCATGAATATCACTCTGTCGGCTTTGCGACCATTTGGAGAATTTTATATGTCAGTATCTGTGCTGCTCGAAATGGAAGAGTGAAGTTAATTATCACAGACCTTCCTTTTTGTTTTTTCTTCCCCTCCCCCTTTCAGTGCTTCTTAAGAATCTGTTCATTTCAAACACTCTCCAGTTCTGACGAAGTGTCGTCGACCCGAACATTAACTCTCCACAGATGCTGCCTGACCAATTGAGATTTCCAGCATTTTCTGTGTTGATTATGTGGCTCTCGCTTTCATCGCAACTCATCCCCTCCGCCATGATTTTTCAGCGTCCACCGTGCTATCCTCCTCAACTTTTACCCTTCCTAAACTCCTGCTTGTCTGAAACTCAGCTGTCTGTACCATCAGATCCTACTTGCATAAAAGCTCTACCCTCTTTGACCTACATTGGCTCTCTAACTTCCAACACATATAAAATGCCCGTTCTTAGCTTCAAACCGCTCCATGGCCTCAACCCATTCTATTTCAGCCTTATGTACCCTCTATCACCCATGGTCCTCCAACCCTGGATTTTGTGCATTACCCTCTCTTCCTTTGCCAATCATCATTACCAGAGCTCTCAGCCACCTCAGGGCTACTCTCTGCAACTCTCTCTCCCAAATCCTCCACCAATCTACATCGCTCTTCACCTTTAAAAGTATCTTCAAATCCCCTCTCTTTGAACAGGCTTTTGTTCACCATTCTTAATCCCCATCTACTTTCTGTGAAGTGTCTGAGGATATTTTCTATACTAAGTTGTTGTTGTAATCTGTAAGTCATATTTTATGGGACTGACATTCTGCTGCCAGTGCGATGAGGGTTTTTGTGCTACACTTCTGGTTCAATGCCCATCAGTGGAGCAGTATACTGATCTCATTCACGTTTCTGACTCAGCTCACTTGAGTAATTATTCATGGTTGCCAATGTGCAGTGGTGGAGCCCAATGTGTCAAATGGAAATCCTATCCAACACATTAAAAGTACGCATGTATTTCTTGCTCATGTTTGGTAAGTGCTTTGGAGGGTTGGCCTTTTTCCTTTTGTTGCATTTGTTTAAGTTTATTGGGGTCAAAATTTATTATGGCCGTTTTTGAGACGGTGTCACCGCCTGGAGTGCTGATTCTAGCGGTGGACGTTAAGTACAGCCTCAAAGTCCTAAATTCAGTTTTCACGCCCAAAGATGAGCGCTAAAAAGTGACGATGCAAACTCATCCTCGGGTGGGAGCTCAGGAGGCTGACTGAACTTCCTGATGAGAGGCCGCTGCCATGCTAGAAAAAAAATGGGAAAAGAAAAAAAAGAACTAAAACTTCTTCGATTCTCACACACACTTCCCCACTCTTAACTCTAATGAAAACTATTGTGTCTTAAGCAGTCTAGCAATGATTCCTTGAGGCAGGGTATTATACTTGAACTGTTGTAACCGTAGTCCATTTATTATAGCTCCTGAGTGAGGGTACAGCAGGGTGAGCTCCCTTTTATACCTGGTTACCTGTCATGTACAGGTGACCCCTAGGTCTCCACCAGTTGCATCCTCTGGTGATACAAGTATAGTGTATACAGTGTGAAGGTACATCCAGTAGTCTTATGTAACTGTACATTGAGTGTACAGGGTATATACTTATGTTATACATACACAACAAAAACATGCAGAACTAAATAAAGAGATAAACTTACTTGCCTTTCTGGGTGATTCTACCTGAGATCAGCTCTTTTACGACCACTATTTCCAGGCTGTACGGCCACCTTCTGTTAGTGCAGCCGTACAAAGCAATACCGCGGCAGAGGCATCACAAAGGCGTTGCACGCTGGATGACGTCACCATGCGGGTGGCGATAGCTGGTGCAGCATTGCCTCTTGGCGCCTCTGGCAAAGAGTCGACTCTGTAGTGTATGTAGGCACCTTTAGTAATGACTCCACGAGGCAGGGTATGGTGTGTAAACTCTGCAGACCTGCAGTCTTTTATAAGCAGCTCCTGAATGCTCACAACAAGCTGTGTGTTCCTTTTTATACTGCGTTACCTGCCGTGTGCAGGCAACCCCTGGGTCTCCAGCAACAGCACCCTCTAGTGCACCGGTAAGGTGTGTACAGTACAAGGGTACATTCAATGTTGCATACAGTGTTACAGACATCACACAGTAAACAGGCATGCATACACAACAATACTCCCCCCTGAGCATTTTTCATATCCTAGTTGTCATGACCAGGGGAGGTGATCAGTGGTGGGCTATGGGAGGTTGTGGTGAGGGTTGTGTGGTTGCCAGGTGTGACCCCTGTGCTTGAGGCTGGCCTCGTATATTTCCCCTTCCTCACACACAAACCAAGTGGGTGTCACTGTTGTGGGATCCCTCGGGGAGGTAGCCACAGCGGCAGTGGGTGGTGTGTATACACTGTGATCTGGGTAGTTGTGGGGTGGTGGGCAGGGCCACAAGACTGGGTGGGCTCCTTGTCCACCAATGGGGATGAGGGTCAGGTCATCCCAGGGCTTGCCAGGGAAGCTGGAGAGTATTGGCCTCTTGCTTCTGGTGTTGGCCCTGGTGGCCAGGGGCTGTAGGGCTGGTCTGGTGCCGGTTGCCATTGGTGGTGGCTGGGCTGCCCATTGACCACTGTCCCTGTAGTGGATCTGCTCCCATTGCAGGTGTGTGTGTCCTGCAAGGGGCATCACATTCGTTCCAAAGATCCAGGCTACAGGGTCAGGTAGCCTGTTGGACCTGGAGGTCTCCCACAAGGGGATTCCATTGGCATTAGCATGGTCCCGGTAGGACCCAATGTCCTTTGGCAGTGTCCTACCGGCATACATGACACCTTGGCTCTGATCTCACATAGTCAAGCCTGCATTACACATTCTAGCACTTGCATCACTTTTGGGTGTCCTGGTTTCAACAGACATGGTTACGTTAGGCATTTTACAATCTCTATCATTATTGGTAAGCATAATAAACTTGTTCTTAACCTTACTGGCACCTGCATTCATCTCATTAGTCACATTAGTTAAACCAGCATCACAATTCATGATTACATTGCATACATTTCCATACTTGCACCCTTTAATCGCATCTTTAGCTTTAAAGTCCATGTACTCAAATAGATGGAACTTCCCCTTTAAATTTTTTTGGTTACCGGTCTCCTTTAAGGGAGCTTTCAAATCCGATTGGCCGCTCGATGTCACATGATGCGCCTCCCTGTTGATTCACATTTTGAATGCAGGTCTGCTGCTCACCAAGCAGCAGCCATTTTGTGGTGCTCCTTTCTTCCATGTTCTTGTGGTGCTGCAGCCATTTTATGGTCTTGTTGCAGGCAGGCTGTGGTAATGGTGGTCTTTTCTTCCACATGCTTGTGGTGCTGCAGTCATTCTGTGGTCTTGTTGCAGGCAGGCTGTGGTGGTCTTTTCTTCCACAGCACCACTTCGCCTGATGTGGACCTGGTTCATCCAATTCCTGCCCAGCAGCATGGGACCATCGCCGACTACAACCCACAGAGGGAGTTTGTGCAACATGCTGCCCTGGGAGACCTGGACATCTACACTGCCAATGATTTGGATTTTACCTTTGGTGTAGGTGAGCAGCTTTGCCTGGACAGGAGACAGTTTTGGTCGAGTGGCAGGACTCCTCCAAATTTTTTCAAAGGTCTTTTGGCTCATCACAGACTGGCTCGCCCCTGTGTCGATCTCCATGGAGACTGGGACCCCGTCGATGTCCACTTCCATCATCCACGGAGAACTTCCGGTGGAGCAGGTAAAGATTCCATACTCTTCTCCCAGGGTTAGAGCAGCTTCATCTTCATCTGTGTCGGAGCCCCGGTGATTAGCCAACTCATCAGAGACACAATGAGTACAGCCTTTTCTGCACATTCACTGAAGGTGCCCTTTTTCTTTGCAGCCTTTGCATGCATAGTCTTTGTAGCGGCACTGGTGGGCCCTGTGGTTTTCTCCACAGCGCCAGCTCGGGGCCATCCGGCTGCCCCATGTGGCGGTCTCAGGGTTGCGGGACTCGGGGCAGCATTTCTGCCTTTAGAAGTGTCCATGCAGTGCACTGCGCTCGTCGGTTTAGAGTCCTGGGTCAGTATTCGCCTGGAGTCACTGGCCGAAACCATGTAGGCCTGGCTCACTTGAATTGTTTTCTGCAGGGTGACCGTAATGTCAGCCAAGAGCAATTTGTGTAGGAGGCCTTCGTGGCCAATTCCGATGACAAATATGTCCCTTAGTGCTTCATTAAGGTGGTCGCCAAACTCACACGGTGCAGCTAGTCTTCTTAAGTTTGCAGCATACTTGGCAATTTCCTGGCCCTCAGGTCACTGGTAAGTGTAGAACCGGTGCCTGGCTGTGAGGATGCTTTCTTTCGGTTTTAGTTGTTCCTGTATGATTGTTACAAGTTCCTCATAGCTCTTGGTGGTTGTCTTCTCCGGGGCTAGTAAGTCCCTGACGAGACCGTAGATGGTGGGCCCACAACTGCTGAGCAGATGGCCCTGCATTTGTTCGGTAGTGTAGCCGGTGTGTCCCCGCCCAGGTCGTTGGCTATAAAGAAGTGTTCCAATCTTTCCACAAAAGCATCCCAATCTTCCCCCTCCGTAAATTGCTGAAAGTTGCTAAGGTTAGACATGTTGAGCGTGTAGTTCGTGATCCCGTATTCCCGTCGCCAGTTGTAGTGTATTGTAGGCACCTTTAATAATGACTCCACGAGTCAGGGTATGGTGCGTAAACTCTGCAGACCTGCAGTCTTTTATTAGCAGCTCCTGAGTGAGGACAACAAGTTGTGTGTTCCTTTTTATACTGGGTTACCTGCCGTGTGCAGGCAACCCCTGGGTCTCCAGCAACAGTACCCTCTAGTGTACCGGTAAGGTGTGTACAGTACAATGGTACATTCAATGTTGCATACAGTGTTACAGACAGCACACAGAAAACAGGCATGCCTACACAACAGACTTAATTTAGGACGAGGTGTCGACGCCGCTTACCGTTGAAGGTAGGCCTTTACTGCCTGATAGCTGGGCGGTTTTAGAAAATGAATTTCAGCCCCATTGTCTTTTTTTGAGTTCCATTTTACTGTAGACTTTTCCTTTTTTCTTTTCCTCTTTTCACTACCTACCTGTCAGCAATGTTTCACTGTGCCATGACACAGCACAGGCTGGTAGGAAGAGCACTCCCGTTGAAATTCCTCTTGCCCTCAGTGAGCTAGCAGAAAACCAGCATTAGCTGAGGATTCTTAAGAGGGAAAGCTGACTATTGCTGAAGCAGATTGCTTACACCCATCATTACCCACAAGGGTGGGTCCATAGACACTCCCAGAGCTCTTTATCATGTCAGTAGAGATGTGCCTGTGTTCTAATTTTTTATAAATGTATGATCTGTGAGCCATTAAGATGTATGGGTTAACATTACATTGTTGTGCACCAGCAATGGAGCTGCACACCAGCCTCAGAAGGGAAAAAAATCAAGACTAGTTATCTAGCATTATGACTGCAGTGCATCTTCTTACTATGTTTATCATGTGACAATCAAATTCCAAGATTGTGTGTTTGATAACAAGCACAGAAGCCTTTTCAGATGTATGTTAGTTACTTTTGGTACTGTTCACCCCATTACACTAATTCTCATTTTATAGTGTACATTACATTTCACCCAAGAAAAATACTTTTGGTCTTCTATCAAGCAAAATATATATTTTTGTTATTTAGCAATGGCACTTATTTAAATGTGTAAAAGGAATTCTAGTTTCTGCTCTGTAAGAATTGGACCGTGTCATCTGCTAAGAATATATAGGGTTAACAAAAGTTAATTTTTGTTGTTGCCGAATAAATCTAAAACATATGGTAGAAACATTTTTAGCTCTGCCCAGATGTTAAGTACTTATTTTCTGTTTTCCACTCCCTGAACATGTGACGCAGGCAGCCACCTCTGCATGATCAATTCCAGATTAAAGATCTCATAGTGTTTGTTTCAGTAAGGGACTTCACAGTAACTTCTTAGTCCAACATAGGGTAGGGAATCGTACTTCTCATTGCAATGCACATCACTTTGAAATGATGTATTTTCATGTTATGATATTTCTATTTTTACATGTGTGTTCTAATGTTTAAAAATACTGCTACTCTGATATTTTAAATGCTCAGCATTCAGAGTTTGGTAAGATTGACATTTGCACTTTAATATCTGTTACACTTAACTTCTGTTTGTTTCTTTTCACTCTCTCCTTAATTTAGGATAGGCAACAAGGACAGCTTCCTACTTTTCTATTCAAGATGTTTTTCAGACTCTTTGTGTTTTTTCTGTTTCTCTTGCCTGTGGTGCAGGGCAAAAAGCGACCTGCGGCAAGCGATGAGTGGAATTACAGAGATGGATGTAAGTAATCTTCCCCTTGGAACTGATTAATTGCATTTATGCATTTTAAGTTTCTGTTATGAGAAATCCTGATCCAATAATCAATGTGACCTAGCTTTGAATAAATGACTTGTACACATCGGAGAACATGACATCTGTCATTTAATGTTTGTAAATATTAGTAATAAAGGTAACATATTAAAGAAAAATAATTATTTAAATAAAAGCAGTAAAATAAGAAGCACATAGAATATTGTTTTTATTTGTTATATTTTTAAAATACTATAAATATTCTGTTAAAGTATAAAGATTGCGAGGATTTTTAATTCTGTTTGCATTTCTGTTTGTACTGTGACATGATGCTACTCCAAATTGTTTCTCCGTGTGTCAAATCATGAAAACAAATAGCAAGAAGACTTATTTTAATTGCTCATACGATACATTATAATGTCAATTTTCTTTTTTTGAAACAGCTCAGTTAATATCAATGATATATAAATATTTCACCTATTTTTGTAGCTGATAAAATTAATATGCGTGGAGTTGCCAATTTGACACAGACACTGGACAACTGGAGATTTGACATTTTGACTCAGATGAGAAATATGCTGACAAACGACCACCAGTCCCTCCTCCCTGACTATTCCAGGTGATGGATGTTTATTATATGCTGCAATAACTCAAAATTGATTTATTTATTTACCTGTGACCAAAATCAGATTACTGTGCAAACACTTTTTCATTGAGCTACAGTGATATCACAGCAGTGGTAAATTAAACTAAATTTAGCCAAATTATATAAGGATTGGGAAACCTGGATTCAGTTTCAGATTCTATGGTCAGTTTGACCATAATTGACCCCTGAACTGGCTCCTGTTCACCTAATTTAAAATCAAAACTGATTCATTAAAAGTTCAAATGCAAACGTGGCTGTTTTTTTGGCAGTTCAAGTTGAGATATTTCTTTTGTAGAGCGAAGAGTGCTGGCCTTTTTCAATGAAAGAAAAATGTTTGGTTTGGCAACTTCTAATGCAGTAGCTGGAACCATCACTTTACATCTGGATGTATCAATGTTACTTTCTTCATTGAAAACAATTACAAATCTGTCCCTGAAAATAGAACAAAACTTAAAAAAAAGATTTTTGGGACGTTAACAGGCAGAACTTTGTATTTGGTATAATTTATGCCAGGTTGGCACAATCTTGGATGCAATTGCTATGTCCACTACTAGCAACCAGGGATATTTTGGTTTGATTTGGCACGAAAGGTGGGATTTTGCTATCACAAGAACCAAAGATTGAAGCCTTAAAATGGCAACTGACATTGATCAAACTAAATGACTTCAGAACATTGGAAAGCAGAGAGCATTTTGACCAAGTTATAATATAATTTCATGAACTTTAGAAAGCAAATGTAATGACAGAAACAATGAAAGGAATCAAAGATGATACTGGGTTTTCATGACCATTTGACAGAATCAAATATTTGATGGGTGTGCATATCCCTGATACCATCAGTAGCTATAGCCACATTTTAAGTGCAATCAAAAACAAATCTGCAAAGAACATAGACTGGAAATATATGCACCCTTTAGGCTGTTTTATTTAACTGAACAAGCTAATCTTCATTTCATAATATTTCCCTTGAAATAACACGGTGGTATGTGGAAAATGTCAGTACTCTAAATAGTTTTAAGTTGTAATGTTTGATAGTGCTTTTCCTGCTACATTTCCGCACACAAACAGACACACAGGCAGACAATAAACATGCATTCCTGACAGCTGTTTATGTGGTGATGTTAATATGTACAAATTGCAATGACACAGTGCTAAAAACCTTTTTATCAAAGGTGATCTTTTAAAAAATTGTTGTAGAATATTTAGAAAAAAAATACCTGTTGTATCCTCGTATAAAACAAAGATCACCTGGAAGTTTTTAGTAAGACATCCATTCCATTGCAACAAATCAGAGTCAAATCTGTCAGTTGATAGTTACAGATGCACTCAGATCATGCAGACGACCAGGAATAACTAGGAAGTTGAAATTCATTCACTTCTGGAAGAAATATAAACTGGGCAACATCAAAAACTATAGATCAACAGAGTAGATACAAGGTTTTAAAAAAGTAAAAAGGCACCTATGACTGTAGTAACGATTCTCGTAGATCATCGAGGAAGTTGGTTTGGAGAGTAACAGAGCCCAAGAATATAAAGGAGCACAACTAAAATCAGTAGAGATATAAGTGCATATTGCTTCCCCACAGGGAGGAAGGGGAAATCAGAAAGCGAATCAACTTGGCCCAGTCTTGTACACCTTCTAGCATCCAGATTCAAAGCAGAATAGGTAGAGGCTTTTCAATGGGTCAGCTGCTGGCTCTGTCAGATAAACAATTATGTTTAATTTAGGAAAACCTAAAAGGGGGAGGAAAATAACTAACAATGATGAGTAAAAAGGGATTGCTTTCAGGAAATACGAGGTTTTAAAATCAAACACTTGTGATTTTTTTATTATTATATTATGATTTCATTCTATTTCAGAATCTCGCCTCTTTCGGAGGCACTTGGCGATCTATTCAAGGAGTTTAATGCTCTAAAAGAGCACCTAAGAGACCTGACTGAAAAATTTAGTGCCCTGGAAATCACAGTTGATAAAATGAAAGCTACACGTGCTGCTTCACCGAGATTCTCTCCTAATGGACCCAATGGTATGACACCCAGGCAAAAGCCAAATCTACCGAAGAAAAAAGTTCTGGTTGCTAAGAAAAAGAACGTCCCTCCGCAATAACTCAATGTAAGAATGACCTATAAAATTCACAATTCATATATATTATATATATATCTATATACACAAAACCTGAAGGATTTGCATATACTCTTGTGGAAGTTGGTTATGGTTTGATGGTAAACACTTGTCAGGTGCTCACAGAAAGTTTTTGTTAGTTAAGAATATTTCTAATATTGTACTTCCAAATTCTAACAATCACATTTCTATGTCTTAGCTGGTGTTCTAGAAGTATGTTTTATTACAACTTTTTTCCAATCCTAACATATCCTAAATATATGCAATGATTGTATCCTAAAAATGTATCTTTTGTTCAGCATTTATGCTATTTAAATAAAAAAAAAAGCATGCCATGCCTTTTATTTCATTCTAAATGGCATGTATTTTATTTAAATAAAGTGATTAAAATAGGCAGATGAATCATACATTCTGATATGCTGATATTTTGGAGATAGATTCTTTCACGGCCATTTTCAGGCGCGTACCGGGGAATGCGCACACGGCAGGCGCTGGAAGATGACCATCAAAAATGCTCCTTGGGCCTAATTAAAATCATTTAATTGAGCTGCTGGCACCTGTCGCACCTCCAGAAGCAGCTCACCACTTTTGTACCCTGCAATTTCTGATGGCTGCCTCACTCGAAGCGGTCCTAAGAACATGAGAACATAAGAACGGAAAAATTAGGAGCAGGACCAGGCCATGCGGCCCCGTGAGCCTGCTCCGCCATTCAATAAGATTATGGCTGATCTTCAACCTCAACTCCACTTTCCTGCACTGTCCCCATATCCCTTGATTCCTTAATATTCAAAAATCTAGCGATCTCTGTCTTGAATATACTCAAAGACTGAGCCTCCACAGTCCTCTGGGGTAGAGAATTCCAAAGATTCACCACCCTCTGAGTGAAGAAAATTTTCCTCATTTCAGGCCTAAGTAACTGGTAGAGTGGACAAGGGAGAACCAGTGGATGTGGTGGATTTTGACGTTCGAAAGGTTTTTGACAAGGTCCCACACAGGAGATTAGTGTGCAAAATTAAAACACATAGTATTGGGGGTAATGTATTGAAGTGGATAGAGAACTGGTTGGCAGACAGGAAGCAAAAAGTAGGAATAAACGGGTTCTTTTCAGAACAGCAGGCAGTGACTAGTGGGGTACCACAAGGTTCAGTGCTGGGACCCCAGCTATTTACAATATACATTAATGATTTGGACGAAGGAATTGAATGTAATATCTCCAAGTTTGCAGATGACACTAAGCTGGGTGGCAGTGTGAGCTGTGAGGAGGATGCTAAGAGGCTGGAGGGTGGCTTGGACAGGTTAGGTGAGTGGGCAAATGCAGTATAATGTAGATAAATATGAGGTTATCCACTTTGGTGGCAAAAACAGGAAGGCAGAATATTACCTGAATGGTGACAGATTAGGAAAAGGGGAGGTGCAACGATACCTGGGTGCCATGGTACATCAGTCATTGAAAGTTGGCATGCAGGTACAGCAGGCGGAGAAGAAGACAAATAGCATGTTGGCCTTCATAGCGAGAGGATTTGCGTATAGGAGCAGGGAGGTCTTACTGCAGTTGTACAGGGCCTTGGTGAGGCGACACTTTGAATATTGTGTACAGTTTTGGTCTTCTAAACTGAGGAAGGACATTCTTGCTACTAAGGGAGTGCAGCGAAGGTTCACCAGACTGATTCCCGGGATGGCAGGACTGACATGAAGAAAGACTGGATCGACTAGGCTTATATTCACTGGAATTTAGAAGAATGAGAGGGGACCTCATAGAAACATATAAAATTCTGACGGGATTGGACAGGTTAGATGCAGGAAGAATGTTCCCGATGTTTGGGAAGTCCAGAAACAGGGGTCACAGTCTAAGGATAAGGCCGTAAGCCATTTAGGACCGATATGAAGTGAAACTTTTTCACTCAGAGAATTGTTAACCTGTGGAATTCTCTACCACAGAAAGTTGTTGAGACCAGTTCGTTAGATATATTCAAAAGGGAATTAGATGTGGCCCTTACGGCTAAAGGGATCAAGGAGAGAATGCTGGAATGGGGTACTAAAGTTGCATGATCAGCCATGATCATATTGAATGGTGGTGCAGGCTCGAAGGGCCGAATGGCCCACTCCTGCACCTATTTTCTATGTTTCTATGTTTAAATGGCTGACCCCTTATTCTGAGACTGTGACCCCTGGGTGTAGACTCGCCAGCCAGAGGAGACATCCTCCCTGCATCTACCCTCACAAGCACACTAAGAAATTTGTATGTTTCAATGAGATCATCTCTCATTCCAGATCATTACAGACATTGCTGAGTGTTACTTTCAGACATTGCATCATCCTCTTTACCTGTGAAGTTACTCATGCCTTGTGGTCCCTTGCATATCCCATGTTCAACAGATAGTCCCAATCATTCCACCACCAAACTCCTGCCCCCTTTGGGGTAGAAATTCACTATTGCCCTGTTTGGGGCGCTAATTTTTTAAAGTTTGAAAAGTTAGTGCCGGAGGTTAACAATTTCAAACTTAAAAAAGATTTGCTGTTTGCGCTCCAGGAAGGAAGTGACATGCTAAATGAAGAGCTCCACTTCCCTTAAAGGGAAGGGCCATCGCTGCAGGCTCTGCAATATACAAGGCACATACCTGGATCGTTGGAGTTCAGAAGGATGAGGGGTGATCTAATAGAAACATTTAAAATAATGAAAGGGATAGACAAGATAGAGGGCAGAGAGGTTGTTTCCACTGGTTGGGGAGACTAGAACTAGGGAGCACAGCCTCAAAATACGGGGGAGCCAATTTAAAACCGAGTTGAGAAGGAATTTCTTCTCCCAGAGGGTTGTGAATCTGTGGCATTCTCTGCCCAAGGAAGCAGTTGAGGCTAGCTCATTGAATGTATTCAAATCACAGATAGATAGATTTTTAACCAATAAGGGAATTAAGGGTTATGGGGAGCGGGCGGGTAAGTGGAGCTGAGTCCACGGCCAGATCAGCCATGATCTTATTGAATGGCAGAGCAGGCTCGAGGGGCTAGGTGGCCTACTCCTGTTCCTAATTCTTATGTTCTTATGTTCTTATGTTTTATCACCAAGAAGCGGTGATGCAGCGCGACCAGCCCAGCACTGATGCAGAGTGCCGGGCTGAACAATCGCGGGCAGGAACCTGCGAAAAAAACGGCAACAAGATAGATGAGGTTTTTTTTCTTGCCTCGGTCACCTCAGCTTTAATCATTGCTCCCGTAGCGGTCGGCCGCCTGATCCACGCCTCCTGCAGCTGTCGGTGCTTTCGCCTGACGCTGCTGCAGGGAACGGAGGGCAATTTCTGGGGCGCTACTGGGATGATGCGCACGGCGATGACGTCACGATGTACGGGCACAGGAGCTCGGGCTGCAACACCGTAGCGCCGCCGCAAACTCGCGCTGAAGAACTGCCTCCCAACCCTACCCATCTCCCTGCTCGGCCTCTCCACTGGCTGGTCATCCCAAAGCAGGTGCTCGGTCTCAATACCAGCAAGAGGGGGTGGGGGGGGGGGGGCTGACGTCATGGATCGGGGGTAAGAGGACTGCTGCGCCACAAAACCTAAAAGGCACAGTTGTCAAAACGCTTGTTAAAAGCGAGCCCGGAAGATTCACGTTCCATTTCAGATGACTCGGCAACGAGATGAAACTCTTCGTTCAACATCCTCAACTCGGTACTGATCTATGGTAAGGGAGCATGTCACACAATCTACTGTGAAAGAGATCTCAGATACACAGTGGGAAATTCTCATCCACAGTACAAAGCTGCTTCACTATTAACAACAAGAAGTGATCAGTGCACTCAATGCCCTTGTTCTTCATACAGACATGAAGAAAGATGATGTGACTCCATCAGCAAAACAGATTGGCTCATGGCACTTAGAAACATAGAAACATAGAAAATAGATGCAGGAGTAGGCCATTCAGCCCTTCTAGCCTGCACCACCATTCAATGAGTTCATGGCTGAACATGCAACTTCAGTACCCCATTCCTGCTTTCTCGCCATACCCCTTGATCCCCCTAGCAGTAAGGACTTCATTCTATGCCCACCCAAACTGATTCTACTTCTTGATTTTCCAAGCCAAGATGCTTTCTCTCTACTGTCTTTATCCCATCCTTTATTATCATGGTTAATGCTATTAGATTAAATCCATTTATTTCTTCTATCTGTGCTATTAATTCATCTATTTTGTTGCCAATGCTTCACACATTCAGATATAGTGCCTTTAGCTTTGATTTTTTTCCTATTTTTCTCCTGATGTCACCTTAGTCACTGATGCCCTTTTCTAAGCTCTCTGTCCTTTTCTGACCCACTCTGCTTATTTTTACCCAAATCGCTGCTCTGCTCTACAGCCTTGACTATTGCTGTTCATTTTGTCGACTATTTTGATATCAGCTATTGTAAACATGCCTTTTGAAGATCCGTACATATGTGAATTTGACACCAGATTAAGTAGGTAATATTTAGTATAATTGTTTAATAAAAATGTAGGGACCTCAAACCGAACCTTTACAGGGGGCCCTGCAAGTTGAACGCTGCTTGTGTTTAAAAGGATCCCCAGTTGCAGTTAGGTAACTACCTGAGTCTTTTTGTCTGCTAGTGGGCTTTTATGTCGATTTTCTTCCCAGGCACTTCTGCACAAACCTCCTCTGGCAATATGGTGTGCTGCTTGGTCTGCCATTGTGGCTGGAGGAAAAGCAGCAGGAAAGGCCTGATAGCAACTCGAAGGCATGTTGGGAGTGGGGGCAGGACTTACGATATCTCATGGAAAACCCAACGCGTTCAACGCAGCCACCTCATTATCATTTTACCTCCGAGTTTGGCATTGTTTACACGGCAGCGGGCGTGGTGCCGACCCGCATGGTTAGATGTCAATATCAGTATTTAAAATAATACCAATCCGAAGATGGAATTCGGAGGAGTTGGGAGCAGGAAGCAAGAGAAGATGGTTGAAGGCTGCAGCCCACTTCTATGAACCCCTCCCTTGATGTGCTGCTGGGGGCAGTGAGGAGCTGGAGAGAGATACTCTTCCCCAGCAATGGGAGGAGGAAACTTGCTGCTGTCAAAAAGATGGCATGGCTGGAGATGGCCCAGGAGGTGAGATCCAGGAGCTTTGTGCCTCCAAATCCACCAATAAGGCAATCTCCAACCGTTTCCTTATATTACTCTCTACCCATATTCCCCTTCCCCTTCCTAAACCCATTTCTTTTCGTATCCGCCCCTGGTTAAAACTCTCCCTAAAGTCCCTTACCACTGCACTTTCTAATTCCCAACTGCCTAGCCTTTGGCCTACTATTCTCCATGACATCTCTGCAGCTAGTGACTTACTAGATTACACCCTCTCCACCACCACTGATGCCCTTGTCCCCACTAAAATCATTACACTCTCTCACCCTAGTCTTTCCTCCTGGTATACCCCACATCTCCGCTCCCTTAGGTTCAAGGAACGCAGACTTGAACGTCTTTGGTGGACAACTGGTCCAATCATGTATTTCAGATTTGGCTAGAGTAAAAAGGCTTATGGGATCCTGGGCTTCATAAATAGAGGTATAGAGCACAAAAGTGTGGAAATGATGATGAACTTGTATAAAACACTGGTTCAGTCCCAACTGGAGTACTGTGTCCAATTCTGGGCACCACACCTTAGGAAGGATGTGAAGGCCTGAGAGAAGGTAGAGAAAAGATTTACGAGAATGATTCCAGGAATGAGGGACTTCAGTTATGTGGATAGACTGGAGAAGCTAGGGTTGTTCTCCTTGGAGCAGATAATATTGAGAGGAGATTTGGTAGAGATGTTCAAAATCATGAGGGGTCTGGACAGGGTAGATAAAAGCCATCATAAAGCAAACTATCCAATTCAACTTAATACATCTATCCATCCAATATAACTTCAAGAAATCAACTAATTACCCTTGTGCATTCCCCTAGTGACTGTCTTGAGTGTGCCTTTGCCTATCCTAGTGGCTGCAGTTGGCCTTGCTGGATGGCCTCAAGGGGCTTTCTCCACCTCCTCCTCCTCCTCCTCCTTCTCTTCCCCTCTCTCCCCTCTCCCCTCTTTCCCCTCTTTCCCCTCTCTCTCCTCTCTCTCCTCTCTCCCCTCTCACTCCTCTCCCCTGTCTCTCCTCTCTCCTCTCTCCCCTCTCGCTCCTTTCTTCCCTCTCTCACCTCTCTCTCCTCTCTCCCCACTCTCTCCTCTCGCCTGTCTCTCCTCTCTCCTCTCTCCCCTCTCTCACCTCTCTCCCCTCTCCCTTCCCTCTCTCTCCTCTTGCTCCTCTCTCCCCTCTCTCCCCTCTCGCTCCCCTCTCTCCCCTCTCTCTCCTCTCTCTCCCCTCTCTCTCCTCTCTCCTCTCTCGCTCCTCTCTCTCCTCTCGCCCCTCTTTCTCCTCTCTCTCTTCTCTCCCCTCTCTCTCCTCTCTCCCCTCTCTCTTCTCTCTCCCCTCTCTCTCCTCTCTACTCTCCCCTCTCTCTCCTCTCTCAACTCTCTCCCCTCTCTCTTCTCTCTCCCCTCTCTCTCCTCTCTCCTCTCTCTCCTCTCTCCCCTCTCTCTCCTCTCTCCCCTCTCTCCCCTCTCTCTTCTCTCTCTTCTCTCTCTCTTCTCTCTCCCCTCTCTCCCCTCTCTCTCCTCCCTCCCCTCTCTCCCCTCTCTCTCCTCTCTCCTTGTAAAGTCCTGTCCCCTCAGTACAGATTCACACGAGGCATGTAGTGAAGACAAGGTCACTCTGGACCTGCACCTTTATTTCACAGCTCTGGAATACTGCACTTACCTGAGACCTGTCCTTATATACCTGTCTCTTGCAAGTGCACCCCTGGTGGTAAGGTATGCTGGTGGTGACAGGTCATATCTTATTACAGTCATGTATAGCATGTTAGGATACAGTTATATATAATAATGTAAGATACATGACATCACCCTCCCCCAAGGTCTTATTGTCTCTCGCGTGGAGCATCTGAGTTGTGTTCAGTTGTTTGCCTTGGTGTCTGTTTTTCTTTGGGTGTGATTGTTGTTGACTCGCCTGGGCTGTCTGTTTGGATTGCCCTTTCCTCAGGTTGTTCCCTCTGTCTGTCCACCAGGTGTGGTGCGAGTTCCACATTGTAGTATGCCTCTGGTTCTGCAGTGTTGTTGGTAAATCTGCTTTCGACTTGGTCTACATGCCTCCGGCAGATTTTGCCATTGTCCATTTGTACTACCAGTAGCCTGTTTCCTTCCTTGCCCGTTACTGTCCCTGCAAGCCATTTGGGACCCCTGCCATAGTTTAGTACAAACACTTTGTCCCCGATCTCATTCCACCTCCCCCTCGAATTTCTGTCATGGTACTCAGTCAGCTTACGGCGCTTTGCCTCAACGATTTTGTGCATGTCTGGGAGGATTAATGAGAGCCTTGTCTTTAAAGTCCTTTTCATCAACAGTTGCGCGGGGGGGATCCCAGTCAGTGAGTGCGGACGAGATCTGTATGCCAGCAGCAGTCGCGACAGGCGACCCTGCAGTGTGGGACCTTGGATTTTAAGCATGCCTTGTTTAATGATTTGCAATGCTCTCTCCGCCTGGCCGTTGGAGGCCGGCTTGAATGGTGCCGTCTTGATGTGATTTATGCCGTGGTCAATTATAAAATCTTGGAATTCTGCGCTGGTGAAGCACGGACCATTGTCACTGACCAATATGTCAGGGATTCCGTGCATTGCAAACATGGTTGCAAGGCTCTCCACAGTGGTGGAGGTTGTGCTCGAGTTTAAAATGGTGCATTCGATCCACTTTGAAAATGCATCTACAACTACGAGGAACATTTTGCCCATGAATGGGCCCACATAGTCTACATGCACCCGCGACCACGGTTTGGTAGGCCAGGGCCAGGGGCTCATGGGAGCCTCCCTCGGGGCATTGCTGAGTTGGGCACAAATGGTGCACCTTCGGATGCAGAGCTCCAAGTCCGCATCAATACCAGGCCACCAGACATGGGATCTGGCTATGGCCTTCATGAGAATGATCCCCGGGTGCTCGCGGTGGAGCTCCCGTACAAATGCCTCTCTGCCTCGCAGAGGCATGACTACTTGGCTGTCCCACATCAGGCAGTCTGCTTGTAGTGATCGCTCATGCATGCCTGTGAAAGGGTTTTAATTCCTCGGGGCAGGCATCGCGAGCCTCTGCCCAGTCACCGGTTAGGACACATCTTTTTACTAAGGATAATGTGGGGTCGCTGGCCATCCAGGCTTTGATTTGACGAGCCGTCATGGGCGAACCTGTGGACTCAAAGGCATTGATTGCCATGACTATCTCACAGTCCTGTTCGTCAGACCCTTCCGTGGTCACCAGGGCTAGCCTGCTGAGCGCGTCGGCACAGTTGGCTGTGCCTGGTCTGTGCCTTATGGTATAGTCGTAGGACGCCAGCATGAGTGCCCACCGTTGAATTCGCACTGAGGCGTTGGCGTTTATTGCCTTGCTCTCGGATAGGAGGGACGTGAGGGGCTTGTGGTTGGTTTCTAACGCGAACTTAGCCCCGAAAAGGTATTGGTGCATCTTTTTGACACCGTACACGCACGCGAGCGCCTCCTTCTCTACCATTCCATACCCGCGCTCCGCCCGCGAAAGTGACCTGGAGGCATAAGCTATGGGTTATAATTTGCCCGCACTATTGACATGTTGCAAAACGCACCCGACCCCATACGCTGATGCATCGCATGTGAGAACTAGCTTTTTACCTGGGTCAAAGAAAGTCAAAACACTGTTGGAACACAGAAGGTTGCGTGCCTTCTCCCCCCAAAACCAATCGCACCCCTTACTGAGTAGCATGTGGAGAGGCTCCAGCAGCATGCTTAAGTTCTGCATAAAGTTCCCAAAGTAATTCTCGGGCACGCAGTTCTGAGACATTCCGGGGCCTGGGTGCCAGGCAAATCGCTTCTGTTTTGGACTCTGTTGGGCGGATTCCATCAACGGCAACCCTTCTGCCCAAAAATTCAACCTCGGGTGCGAGAAACAGGCACTTGGATTTCTTGACTCGTAGGCCTACCCGATCCAACCGCTTTAGTACTTCCTCCAAATTACGGAAATGGGAGTCAGTGTCCCTGCCCGTGATAAGTATGTCGTCTTGAAATACAACCGTCCCCGGGATGGACTTGAGCAGACTCTCCATGTTGCGCTGGAATAAGGCAGCTGCCGACCTGATGCCGAATGGGCAACGATTGTACATGAAAAGGCCTCGATGTGTGTTGATGGTGGTGAGTAGCTTGGATTCCTCAGTCAATTCTTGCGTCATGTACGCAGATGTGAGGTCTAGTTTTGAGAAAAGTTTACCTCCTGCCAATGTGGCAAATAAGTCCTCTGCTCTGGGCAGCGGGTACTGGTCCTGTCGGGAGACTCTGTTTATGGTAGATTTGTAGTCCCCACAGATTCGTACGGATCCATCAGGCTTCATGACTGGGACGATGGGACTTGCCCAGTCACTAAATTCCACAGGTGATAGAATGCCTTCCCGCAGAAGCCTGTCTAGTTCGTGTTCAATCTTTTCCCTCATCACATACGGCACAGCTCTGGCCTTGTGATGGACTGGTCTAGCATCCTGTGTGATGTAGATTTTGACTTTGGCCCCTTTGAAAGTGCCCACACCTGGCTGAAAGAGATGTTCAAATTGCTTTATAACTGTTGAGCAGGAGGTCCATTCCTCTAATGACATGGCATGGACATCATCCCATTTCCAGTTTAGTTTTGCCAGCCAGCTTCTCCCCAGCAGTGCTGGGGGGTCTCCGGGGACAATCCACAGGGGAAGTCGGTTCACTGTCCCTTTGTGTGTGACAGAGAGCATGGCGCTGCCGAGGACTGGTACGATTTCTTTGGTATAGGTCCTTAGTTTGGTGTCGACCCTTGTGAGTTTTGGTCTGTTTCTTTTATGCGGCCACAGTTGTTCAAATTGTTGAGTGCCCATGAGAGATTGACTCTCTCCCGTATCTAGCTCCATGTTGACAGGTATCCCGTTGAGTAGGACCCTCATCATTATAGGAGGCATCCTGTTGTAGGAGCAGCGGCCATTAATCGTGTTGACCCGCTGTACATCGTTGTCCCGGGTACTGTTCCCACCGTCTTCTAGTCCGCTTTCCGACCCATCCGATTCGTATACCAGCCGAGCTACCTTTTTTTTGCACATGCGGGCCAAATGCCCTGTATATTCACAGTTCCTGCAAACAGCCTGCTGAAATCGACATCTCCTTGATGAGTGCCCACCCCCACACCTCCAGCACAGACTGCTTGCAAAGAATGAGCTGCGTCTGGCTGATTTCTCTTGAGCTTCTCTCAGTTTGTAGTTGATTGCTCGCATTGTGGGTTGATGAGGTGAGAACGGCCGTTCCTGTGGCCCTTGATGGCTTCTGGCGCCACTGCCTGCTGTCGAGAGCCTGTTCTCCCGGTTTTGTCTGTGTGTGGGGGTAGCAACTTGTTTAATGCTGTGAACTTCTTGTTCTGATATTTCGTTAGTTGTCGTAACTGCATTGTAAATCAACCTCGTTTCTTCTTCCCCTACCAAGAATGTCTGTGCAACCAGTGCTGCTGCCTCTAAGGTCAGGTTCTTGGTCTCTATGAGCTTTTGGAATATACCTGCGTGTCCTATTCCTTCAATGAAAAAGTCTCTCAGCATTTCTCTCCTCAGTTCATCGGAGAACTCACATAAACTAGCCAACCTCCAAAGTTCCGCCACGAAGTCGGGTGTGCCCTGGCCCACACAGCATCTGTAGTTGTAGAACCTGTGTCTGGCCATGTGTAGGCTGCTCGCTGGCTTCAGGTGGTCTCTTACCAGTGTGCTCAATTCTTCAAACGACTTGCTTGCTGGTTTCTCGGGTGCCAGCAGATCCTTCATTAAAGCGTATGTTTTCGAGCCACAGCTGGTCAAGAGATGGGCTCTTCTCTTGTCTGCTTTGTCATCTCCTAACCAGTCTTTGGTTACAAAGCTTTGCTGGAACCTTTCTATAAAGTCCTCCCAATTGTCTCCAGCATTGTACTTTTCATCTGATCCATTGTTCGCCATTCTGTGGATTCTGCAATCCTGTAACTCGTCGCCACTGTGAAGTCCTGTCCCCTCAGTACAGATTCACATGAGGCATGTAGTGAAGTCAAGGTCACTCTGGACCTGCACCTTTATTTCACAGCTCTGGAATGCTGCACTTGCCTGAGACCTGTCCTTATATACCTGTCTCTTGCAAGTGCACCCCTGGTGGTAAGGTATGCTGGTGGTTACAGGTCATATCTTATTACAGTCATGTATAGCATGTTAGGATACAGTTATATATAATAATGTAAGATACATGACACCCCTCTCTCTCCTCTCTACCCTCTCTCTCTCTCCTCTCTACCCTCTCTCTCTCTCCTCTCTACCCTCTCTCTCTCTCCTCTCTCTACCCTCTCTCTCCTCTCTACCCTCTCTCTCCCCTCTCTCTCCTCTCTACCCTCTCTCTCTCCTCGCTACCCTCTCTCTCCCCTCGCTACCCTCTCTCTACCCTCTCTCCCCTCTCTCTCCTTTCTCCCCTCTCTCTCCTCTCTCTTCTTTCTCCCCTCTCTCTCCTCTCTCCCCCCTCTCTCCCCTCTCTCTCTCCTCTCTCTCCCCTCTCTCTCTCCTTGCTCTCCTCTCGCTCCTCGCTCCCCTCTCTACCCTCCCTACCCTCTCTCCTCTCCCTACCCTCTCTCTCTCCTCTCTCCTCTCTGCTCTCTCTCCCCCCTCTCTCCTCTCTCCCCGCTCTCCTCTGCTCTTCTCTCTCTCCTCTCTCTACCCTCTCTCTCCTTTCTCCTCTCTTTCCTCTCTCTCCCCTCTCTCCTCTCTCTCCCCTCTCTCTTCTCTCTCTCTCCTCTCTCCCCTCTCTCTTCTTTCTCTCTCTCTCCTTTCTCCTCTCTCCCCTCTCTCTCTGATATGTCCTTACTATACAGTATAAATGCACATGAGGCCCATGCTTGAGAGAAGGTCAGTCTGTGACCTGTCCTTTATTCCAAAGCACTCAAGTGCAGGAAGTGGGTGGAGCTTCCCCTTTTATATCTGAAGGTCCAGGTTAGGAGTGTCTCCCACAAGTTCACCACCTAATGGTCAGTGTTCTCACAATGTACAACTTAGGTCAGATTATACATGGGTTACAATGCTGATTGAATACATGACATCACCTCCCCCCCCAAAGTCTTATTGGGATCACAGGTTAAGTCTCTCTGGTGGTTTACGCTCTCTTGTAGAGCGCCTGAGTTGGGGCTCCGGTTGTTGGGCGCTGGCCTGAGTGTCTGCTGTTTGCGGTGCCTCAGGCCTGTCTGGACTGCCAACAGTGACTGGGCTCTCCTCCCTTTGGTTCCTGTGTTCAGTCACCTGAGGTGGAGTGAACTCTACATCGTGTTCTTCCTCTGCTTCTTCGATGGGGTTGCTGAACCTCCTTTTTGTTTAATCCACATGTTTGCGGCAGATTTGTCCATTGGTAAGTTTAACTACCAGAAGAATCCTATTTCCCTCTTTGGCAACCACAGTGCCTGCTAGCCATTTGGGCCCTGCAGCGAAGTTGAGGACAAAAACAGGGTCACTTACATCAATACATCGTGCCCTAGCATTCCTGTCATGGTAGTCATATTGTGACTGGCACCTGCTCTCGACAATTTCTTTCATGGTGGGGTGTATAAGGGATAACCGGGTTTTGAGCGTCCTTTTCATTAGCAGCTCTGCGGCTGGAACCCCTGTGAGCGAGTGTGGTCGGGATCTGTAGGCTAACAGGAGGCATGATAAGCGGCATTGTAGGGAACCCCCTTGAATTCTGAGCATCCCCTGTTTGATTATCTGCACTGCTCGTTCTGCCTGGCCGTTTGAGGCCGGCTTGAACGGTGCCGTTCGAACATGGTCAATTCCATTGCCTGCCATGAAGTCCTGGAATTCAGTGCTTGTGAAGCACGGGCCATTGTCGCTGACCAAGATGTCCGGTAGACTGTGGGCAGCGAACATTGCCCGTAGACTTTCTACCGTGGCAGGGGATGTGCTTGAATTTAAAATGTCACACTCGATCCATTTGGAGTAGACGTATACGACAACCAAAACCATTTTTCCCATGAAAGGACCTGCGTAGTCCACATGGATGCGTGACCAAGGCTTGGCGGGCCATGGCCAGGGGCTAAAGGGGGCTTCCCTGGGCGCATTGCCCAGCTGGGCACACATGTTGCACCTGCGAACACAAAGTTTCAGATCTGCGTCTATCCCTGGCCACCAAACGTGTGACCTGGCAGTTGCCTTCATCGTGACAATGCCCGGGTGCTCATTGTGGAGTTCTCTGATGAACACCTCTCTGCCCATCTGGGGCATGACTACGCGGTTTCCCCACAGTAGGCAATCGGCCTGAATCGAGAGTTCATCCTTGCGCCTGTGAAATAGTTTAAATTTCTCAGGGCATGCCCTGTACATGGCTGCCCAGTCCCCATTCAGGACACGTTTCTTGACTAGAGACAATAGGGGGTCTCTATTTGTCCAGACTTTAATCTGATGGGCTGTCACGGGTGAGCCTTCGCTTCCGAAAGTTTCAACAGCCATGACCATCTCAGCAGCATGCTCGGTAGCCCCTTCAGTGGTGGCTAGTAGGAGCCTGCTGAGTGCATCGGCGCAGTTTTCGGTGCCCGGTCTGTGCCAAATTGTGTAGTCATAGGCGGCTAACGTGACTGTCCACCTCTGTATGCGGGCCGATGCGTTTGTATTTATGGCCTTGTTGTCGGCCAAAAGGGACGTTAGGGGTTTGTGATCTGTCTCCAGCTCAAATTTCCTGCCAAACAGGTACTGGTGCATTTTCTTTACCGCATATACACATGTGAGTGCCTCCTTTTCTACAATCCCGCAGCCCCTTTCTGCCTGAGACAGACTTCTGGAGGCATAAGCTACCGGCTGTAACTGACCCTTGGCATTGACATGCTGCAATACACACCCGACACCATAGGACGCATCGCACGTTAACACAAGTTTCTTACATGGGTCATATAGCGTTAACAGATTGTTGGAACATAACAAATTGTGTGCTCTATTAAAAGCCCTTTCCTGGCTGTCCCCCCAGACCCATTCGCGACCTTTGCGTAGGAGCACATGTAGCGGCTCTAGCAGCGTACTCAATTTGGGAAGAAAGTTACCAAAATAGTTCAGAAGCCCCAGGAATGAACGCAACTCCGTCGTGTTACGGGATCTGGGTGCTCTCTGGATCGCTTCCGTCTTGGATGCAGTAGGGCTGATCCCGTCTGCTGCTACCCTCATCCCCAGGAATTCTACCTCTGGAGCTAGGAAGACGCACTTCGCCTTTTTCAGTCGCAGCCCTACCCGGTCCAGTCTGCGTAGCACCTCCTCCAGATTGTGGAGGTGTTCTTCAGTATCGTAACCCGTAATGAGGATGCCGTCCTGAAAAACCACCGTCCCTGGAATCGACTTGAGGAGGCTTTCCATATTTCATTGGAAGATCGCGGCGGCCGAGCGAATCCCGAACGGACATCTGTTGTACTCAAACAACCCCTTGTGTGTCGTGATGGTGGTCAGCTTCTTCGACTCACTCGCCAGCTCCTGGGTCATGTAAGCTGAGGTCAGGTCCAATTTTGAAAAAAGTTTGCCACCGGATAGCGTCTCAAAGAGGTCCTCCGCTCTCGGTAGTGGGTACTGGTCTTGGAGTGATACCCGATTGCTGGTGGCCTTGTAATCGCCACATATCCTGACCGTCCCATCCGCCTTGAGCACCGGCACAATCGGGCTCGCCCAGTCACTGAATTCAACTGGCGAGATGATGTCTTCCGTCAGCAGGCGGTCCAATTCGCCTTCTATCTTTTCCCACATCACGTACGGCATCGCTCTGGCCTTGTGGTGTATTGGCCTGGCGTCCGGGTTTATGTGAATCACTACCTTGGCCCCCATGAAAGTGCCAATGCCGGGTTGAAATAATGAGTCAAATTTGTCCAGGATCTGTGAGCATGATACTCGCTCCACAGAGGAAATTGCATTGACATCGCCCCTTTTCCAGTTCATGACAGCAAGCCAACTCCTCCCCAGTAGTGTGGGACCATGCCCTGGGACAATCCAGAGTGGCAACCTGTTCTCCGAATCTTTGTGGGTCACGACTACCGTGGCGCTCCCTAGCACCGGAATGATCTGCTTTGTGTAAGTCTGTAGCTGTGCGTCAATCGGCGATAATTTTGGCCTCCTGGCCTTGGACGCCCACAACTTTTTGAACTGTTTGATACCCATCAGGGACTGGCTGGCACCCGTGTCTAGCTCCATTGATACTGGGATGCCATTGAGGAGCACTTTCATCATTATCGATGGCGTCTTGGTGTATGAACTGTATACGTGCTCCACATGAACTCGCTGAACTTCAGCTTCCAGCGATTTCCCCCAGCATTCATTTCTGCAATTTCTGCAGGTATTTTGCTCACCTCTGCAAACTCCGGCTGAGTGTGTGCCTCCATGCCTCCAGCATGAGCTGCTGTTTGAAACAAAATGTCCCTTGCCAGTCCCTGACTGCCCCTGTTATTGCCCTTGAGTGTGCCATTAACAGGTGTTGATGGCCCCATTACTGGTCGCATTGTCCCTTGCAATGGCGTGAATCGCCATTCAGCTTGCCATTGTCTCTGTTGAACTCCCCCTCTGGGTTCGACTGCATGTTGGGGCATGCCCAATTGCCCTTGTCTGCCTGGAGAACTGTGTGCTGCTTTAACAATGTTGAATCTCTGTCCCAACCATTCCTTAACACAGTACCTCTCGTCTGATCTGCTAGTGGCCATGCTCACGTGGTTTAAATCCCAGTTTCTTGTCGCCATTGATACATCCTTACTATACAGTATAAATTCACATGAGGCCCATGCTTGAGAGAAGGTCAGTCTGTGACCTGTCCTTTATTTCATAGCACTCAAGTGATGGAAGTGGGTGGAGATTCCCCTTTTATATCTGAAGGTCTAGGTTAGGAGTGTCTCCCACACGTTCACCACCTCGTGGTCAGTGTTCTCACAGTGTACAACTTAGGTCAGATTATACATGGGTTACAATGCTGCTTGAATACATGACATCTCTCCTCTCTCTCCTCTCGCCCCTCTCTCCCCTCTCTCCTCTCTCCCCTCTCTCCTCTCTCTCCTCTCTCCCCTCTCTCTCCTCTCTCCCCTCTCTCTCCCCTCCCCTCTCTCTTCTCTCTCTCCTCTCTCCCCTCTCTCTCCTTTCTCCTCTCTTTCCTCTCTCTCCTCTTTCCCCTCTCTCTCCTCTCTCCCCTCTCTCTTCTCTCTCTCCTCTCTCCCCTCTCTCTCCTTTCTCCTCTCTTTCCTCTCTTCCCTCTCTCCCCCCTCTCTCCCCTCTCTCCTCTCTCTCCCCTCTCTCCTCTCTCCCCCCTCTCTCCTCTCTCTCCCCTCTCTCCTCTCTCTCCTCTCTCCTCTCTCTCCTCTCTTCCCTCTCTCTCCTCTCTCCCCTCTCTCTCCTCTCTCCCCTCTCTCTTCTCTCTCTCCTCTCTCCCCTCTCTCTCCTTTCTCCTCTCTTTCCTCTCTCTCCTCTCTCCTCTCTACCCTCTCTCGTCTCTCTCTCCTCTCTCCCCTCTCTCTCCTTTCTCCTCTCTTTCCTCTCTCTCCTCTCTCCCCTCTCTCCTCTCTCTCCTCTCTCCCCCCTCCCTCCTCTCTCCCCTCTCTCCTCTCTCTCCCCTCTCTCTCCTCTCTCCCCTCTCTCTCCTCTCTCCCCTCTCTCATCTCTCCCCGCTCTCCCCTCTCTCTCCTCTCTCCCCTATCTCTCCTCTCCCCAGGTGGTAAAACAAGAGGTGCATGACAGAATGAGAATAATATATGACGATACCAGCATTTTGTATTCTTTCTGCCCTGCCACTGGCCCAGTGCTCAGCCATGCCCCTGCCAAGAATGGCCTGCACCGTTGCCTCCAAGGGGGTGAGATGATGCTAGGAATGGGAGGTGTGCCTCGTGTTTAGTACAGATTGTTAGTAGGTGAGTGATGGGGGTCAGGGGGAGTGGTGGTGGGGGGTTGGTGGTCATACAAAGTGTGTGAGGCTAGTTGAACAGTTGGTAGAAGATGGCTTTTGAAGATGCATTCACTGACCTTGATCAGTCATGAAGCTTCTTTGGGCCCTGGAGTCAGATTGTGGGTTGTGAGGCGATACTGCTAGCAGTGACGGTCTCCATGCTGTGTTCCCACATCCTTCTTTCTGGAGGGCCTCCTGGCCCCTGAGGGTAAATGCAATTTGGGCAGCATAGAGGTAGGATTCTGCAGTATAGACTGAGGAGCTGGGAAATGCACAATTAAGGTGCTACCATGCCACCACTGGCAGAAGGGTGCAAATACATTATTGCAACTTAACACAAACAATTTTCATTCTCAAGGTCGACATAGGAAATTATAATGCGAAAAGTTGACACAAAAGTATGACAAAAATATGACAACAGAAAGTAAGGTTTTGTAAACCATTGAGGCATAAGATTTTTAACAAAATTTAGATATAGGATAGTAAATGGTATGGAAAAGGTAAATTTGTAAAATTATTTAAATTTAAATTGCATGATTTAAATTTAACTTAGTAAAAAGGCAAATTTAGGACTGATAACAGGAAGCTCCTCACGAAAAAAGTGTTCTGCATACGGAATGGACTCCTAGATAGCATAATGGAAGCAAATCCCGTAGAATTATTTAAGAATCAATTGAATGCTACAAAGACTTCAAGGTAATTCAGAATGGTTATCATGTGATCTTCTTGCTTTGTCATGCATATAACTGAATTTATTCCAGTTTCAAATGAAAGCGACAGCAGTAAAATAGCTTCTCATGTTTAGTTCCAGTGCTACCAGAGCCCCATTACTCTATGCTGATACTTCATCAGAACACTGCACAATGCAGAAAGTTAACACTAGTCAGCCATGAAAACATGATGCAAAATGTTGCTTGGATTCATTAATTGAGTCAAACATTAATCCCCACACTAACCCGTTGCTACTCCTCTGCCTTCCTAATCTCCTGCTACCAGCCCAACCTTAAATCTTTCTTGAGTAAACCCAAAGCTACCCTCTGTGCTTCTCTCCGCATTCTCTAAATGACCCATTGATGCACCCATTGCCTACACCTTACAGGCAACAACCCCAATTACATTATCCTCCTCATTTGCCAGCCTTCCCGCCCAGTGCACTCGTGGGCGCTGATCTCACCAACCTCTTTCCTGTCCTGCTCACCCCACCACTGCCAGCAGATCAACAATTACTGTCCAGCTACTCATTTCCCTCCAGAATGTCTTTTCACTTGTGACCAAGGCCGTTAACATTCATGAGCAGCCGGGCTGGATGATATCCATCCAAGTGTCCTCTCAAGGAGTTGGGACAATTGCTGTGCGAGCCCCTTGCCTGTACTTTTAATAGTGCGCTGCAGTCTGTGATGATTCCCATAGACTGAAAGGAGGTTAATGTAGTCTCCATATTTAAACAATGGAGAAAGATGGACCTGGGTAACTATAGGTCCATAGGTTTGACATCAGTAATAGGAAAGATGCTTGAGGGAATCATTAGGGATGGTTACTTGGATAGAAAGGAACATATTAGGGACACTCAACATGGTTTCAAAAAAAGGTAAAGTCTTACAAATTTGATTATATTTTTTGAAGAAGTCACTAAGGTGGTGGACGAAGAAAGCCCAATGGACATTGTCTACTTAGATTTTCATTAAAAAAACTTTTGATGTGGTAGCTCACAAGTAGCTGCTATACAAGATCGAAATCTCTGGTTTTGGTGGTAATGTATTGAGCTGGATTGAGAACTGGTTGGAAGGACGAAGGCAGAAAGTAGTTAGAGATGAATTTGGATCTGTTTACATTCACCAGTGGTGTTCTGCAGGGATCGGTGTTGGGACCCTTGCTCTTCACTATTTTTATTAATGATTTAGATGTAGGTGTTGGGGGACGATCTGCAAATTTGCAGGTGATAACTAAGATTTGTGTGACCGTCAGGACTGTCGATGATGCTTGACAGCTTCAGGCCAATCTTGATGTGTTGGGTGATTGGGCTTGTGATTGGCAAATTATGTCTTACTTGTAAAAGTATAGTGTTATGCAAGTGAGTAGGGTGAATGCTAAACATACATGTATCTTTCAGAGAAAAGCATTAAAACAGGTGGAGAAAGAAAGAGATCTGGGCATTCTAGTGCATGCATCTGCAAAGGTACATGAACAATGCTGTGATGTGACAGGCAGAGCGAATAGGACGTTGGGGTGCATTTATAGCACAATTCACTATAAGACAAAACATACTATTTTGCCCTTGTATAGGATCTCTAATTGAAAGAGTGGCATGAAGTAGGGCAGCAGGTGACATATTGCTGCCAGCAGATTGCTGAGATAGCCAAGCTGGTCGGCTTACTGTGCTCAACCAACTGGCATGTTGTGAAAGGAAATAATATCCCTAAGCAGATTGTTGAAGCCGGACTGCACAGCATCAAATATGTTTTCAGTGCATTGCACCCTGCTGTCTAAAGCTGTAATGTAAATGAGCTGAAGGGTCAACTAATGTGGCTGGTCTTTCCAGGTGCAGCAAAAGAGAACCTCAAGTTGCCTCCATATCGAATATTATCCTCCAGCTGTTTTTCCTGCCAGGTAGTGCCCACAAATATTCAATGTCATTCCACAGTGATGGTGCATTAAAAAAAAACTGCACGTGTGAAATGGAGTCAGTCCTAATATTTCTCTGTTGACCATTCTACCTCCCTGGCTGTGGCCTATGTAATTGAAATATTTACTGTCATGTCTCAAAATATGATACTTTCTTCATTACCTTTTTTTCTAATGTAGAGACAGACCAATGTAATCTAAATGTGATCTTTGGGTAACAATATTCTTATGCAAAGCTCTCTAGATATAGGAACATAGGCACATAGGAACACAGGAACAGGAGTAGGCCATTGAGCCCCTCGAGCCCGTTCTGCCATTCAATGGGATCATGGCTGATCTGTGACCTAACTCCATAGACCCGCCTTTGGCCCATATCCCTTAATACCTTTGGTTATCAAAAATCTATCAATCTCAGATTTAAAATTAACAATTGATCTAGCATCAATTGCCATTTGCGAACGAGAGTTTCAAACTTCTACCACCCTTTATGTCTAGAAGTGTTTCCTAATTTCATTCTTGAAAGGTCTGGCTCTAATGTTTAGACTATGCCCCCTAGTCCTAGACTCCCCAACCAGCAGCAATAGTTTATCTGTATCTACCCTATGTGTTCCCCTTAATATCTTGAAAACTTTGATCAAATCACCCCTTAATCATCTAAATTTTAGGGAATACAACCCTAAATTGTGTAATATCTTCTCAGAATTTAACCCTTGGAGTCTGGGTATCATTCTGCTAAACCTACGCTGAATTCTTTCCAAGGCAAAAATATAACCTTCCTAAGATGTGGTGCCCAGAACTGCTGAGAGTACTCCAGGTGTGGTCTAACCAGGGCTTTGTGTAGCTGCAGCATAACTTCTACCCCCTTGTATTCTAGTCCTCTAGGCCAGCATCCCATTAGCCTTTTTGATTATTTTCTGTACCTGTTTGTGATATTTTAATGATCTATGTACCTGGACACCCAAATCTCTTTGGACCTCCATAATTTTAGCTTTTCACCATTTAGAAAGAACCCTGTTCTATCCTATTTAGGTCCAAAGTTGATGACCTCATATTTGCCTACTTTGAAATCCATTTGCTACAGTTTTGCCCATTCACTTAATCTGTTGATATCCCTTTGTAATGTTATGCTTTCATCTATACTGCCTACAATGCCGCCAATCTTTGTGTCCTTGGCAAATTTGGATATGTGGCTCTCTATGCCATCATCTAAGTCGTTAATAAATACTGTGAACAGTTGAGGCCCCAACATCGATCCCTGCGGGAGACCACTAGTCACAGTTTGACAATTAGAGTACCTACCCATTATCCCTACTCTCTGTCTTTTTGTGTGGAAAAGGGCTTTCTGATTTCATTCCTAAATAGCCTAGCTCTAATTTTAAGATTATGCCCCCTTGTTCTGGATTCTTCCATGAGAGGAAATACCAGGGTGACACCACTTGTCATATCCCATCAATTAGAGTATTTTATCCCTACTCTTACCAGTTTATCCCTACTTTCTGTCTTTAGCTCCCAACCAATTACCAATCCATGTCATAAGCTTACTTCCAAATCTGTCTACATTTATTTTTGCTAATAACCTCATGTGCAGAACTTTATCTAATACCTTTTGTAAGTCCATAGAGACACTCTCCATAGACATTCCCCTGTCCATCATGTTAGTGATCTCCTCAAAACATTCAGTTAGATTAGTCAGGGATGACCTACATTTCACAAATCCATGCTGACTCTATTTGTTCAGCTCATACTTTTTCAAATTCTCAGTAACTCTGTTCCTGGTGAGAGAACTTCCCCATGTATGATGTTAAACTGACTGATCTGTAGTTTCCTGGTTTCTCCATCTCTCCTGTTTTAAATCATGGAGTGAGATTCCAATCCAAAAGCAGAATTTCTGATTCCAAAGAGTGTTTGAAAATTATGATTAATACATCTGCAATTTCCCCACCTATTTATTTTAACACCCTAGGGTGAAAACCATCAGGACCTTGAGATTTTAATATTTTAAGTCCCATTATTTTCTCCATTACCATTTTTTCACACATATTAAATTTAATAATCCCTTGACTTGTTTTTAGGTTTCCTTGTACTGCTGATATTTTACTACTGTGAATACATTTACAAAGGGCTGGAATTTCATGATCTTTCCGCCCATTTACTGCCCAAAATAGACCCGGCAGTAAATTCATCACTGATTACCACTGAAATAGTGCAGATTTAATAATTTACCACCGAAATATTGCTGGTGATAAATTCATCAGTGATTATCTGGCGGTAAAATTAAAGTATTAATTTAACAAGTCTGTTGTTTCCTTGTTATCGATTGTAATCCCACCTGCATCTGTCATTAATGGGCTCACAATCCCTCTTACCACTCTTTCTTTTAATATATTTATAAAGACGTTTAGTGTTAGCTTTGATATATATTGCAAATTGTTGTTCCTACTCCCTATCTTGTCTATTACTTTCTTTGTATCACTTTCTTTTTTCTAGCTCTCCTAGTCTGCTGGATTACTAATTTACCTTGCAGTTATTTTAGTTTTATACTGTTATATAACTCATTTGGTGGCTTAACTGTACAAGCAAAGCTTTTGTCCTTCAGGTGTATGTACTGGTCTTGTGTTGCACCTAAAACTTTCTTGAAAGCGATCCACTGTGTGTATATGAAGCAATCATTTATCCCTGTGTCTCCAGTTCCTTAATTTAACTATTTGTTTCTCATGAAGATAGGCTAGTGGGTTCTGTAGAGATTTTTTACCATGCAACGAATCATTAAAGAAACAGTTTAAAGATTCTGGAAAGAACCGCAAAGGTTTTAGACTCATTGGTCCGGATTTTGCGGCTTTGGTTTGATGGTGTACTCTCAGAGCCAGACATGTGGTAACTCTTTCCCCAGTGCAGATGCCAGCCATCTGGTCTATAATTCTTTGATTCAAGTTTCATTGCTTTTCAATGCTGGAATAATATTTACGATCTTCCAGTCCTTTACCTTTGTTTTCTAAACTTATAATTCTCTCCAGCTATCTTGACTTTTGTCTTAATCTTGACATTTTGACAACTGCTTGCTGTCTGTACATATCTTATATAAGACAAGAATTGCCTCTTGTAAGATGAGAATTTGTCCCAGGCAGCCTCTGCTTCTTGAAAACAACCCTCATAACTTCATTTTTTATCACTATTTTGATTCTTTTATCATCAGTAGACATTAATTTTGACCCTTTCACAAGGATTAGGTGGGGTTTTTTTTGGTTATTAATCTGTTTAATTTTTGTAATTAAATCTAATTTTCCATGATGCTTCTTGAGATATTCCTGGCATTAAATTAAGATGACAAAATGTGATAATTTGCATGTTGGTACTCAGGCATTAAATGCAAGCAATTATTCCCCATCCCTCCTTATAGTGGCCACAAACAAGATGATTCCATTATATTAATCTTAAACTTGTTGTAAAAATATTTATCTCCTAAGAGACTTACATGTTCCTCATTGCTCCCTTACTGAAAATAGATGAAACTCCTGTTTTTATTATAATTTATGACTTTGCTAAAGAAATAACTGGAATGTTTGGTGTTGAAATGTATGCTTATTGTGAAGGCATGTTCATTAGCAATAGTGAAAAACTAGCAGCCAGGCAAGGTGCAAATCCAATACTGCTTAAATGATTTTCAAGCACCCAACAAGCCATGTAATTGGAAAATAGAAAGCACTTGCATAGCCTTTTTCATAACTTTAGGACATCCCAAATTGCTTCACAGCCAATTAAGTACTTTTGAAGCTTGGTATCTATTGTAATTTAGGGAAACATGGCAGCCAATTTGTACACTGCAAAATCCCACAAACACTGAGATAAATAACCAGGGAACCTGTTTTAGTGATGTTGTTTAGTCACCTCCCTGCTCTTTTTCAAATAGCATTATATCTTTCACATCCAACTGAGAGGACAGTTTAACACTTCATCTAAAAGACAGTGCAACACTCCCTTAGTACTGCATTGAAGTGCCAGCCTAGGTTACATGGTCAAGTCTCGAGACTGGGGCTTGAACTCAAGGCCTTCTGACTCAGAGATGAGAATGCTACCACTAAATCAAAGCTCAATTGCTATGGTTTATTAATCTAGCCATTAATTAGCTAATGGCTAGATTAATAAACCATAAATTTATTATTATTGTTGTGGAATAATATTTTTGTGGAAACTAGCTCAAAGACAATTGAGAACATTTCAATTTATTGGTGAGGCCCAATCTGTGTTCACTGCTCTCTTCCATCCTCCAGAGTAGTTTCAGACGACAGTAACCTTTTGTTACATTTGAGCCTGTGGACAGGATAATGTAGTGGATGCGTTCTGGGCCAATAATCTCAAGACCTGGAATAATTACTCAGAGTTCAAATCCCACCATGGCAGTTTTAGAATTTGAATTTAGCTTTAAAAAATTTGGAAAGTAAAAGCTGGTATCAGTAAAAGTGACCATGAAGGTGCCGTAGTGCCGTAAAAACCCAACATGTTCATTGATGTCCTTTAGGGAAGGAACTGCTGTCCTCATCTGGTCTAGTCTACATGTGATTCCAGTCCCACACCAATGTGCTTGTGTCTAACTGCCCTCTGAAGAGTTCTAGCACCCAGTCGTATCACCACCTTCTCGGGGCTAATACTCGGGGCAATAAATATCAGATTTGCCAGCGATGCCCACATCCCAAGAATAAATTAAACTTTTGGGAGCAATTTTTATAAATAATCTTGTAGGCCTTATGCTATTCTATCTTTCAGCTCTGACTGCTCCATCTCAGCTCCACTTGTCTGAAATTAAATTTATTCAATCCTTCCTTTCCTGATGAAATGCTAAATAATAAATTGCATAGTAGAGTTTTGGCAAGGATGTGGGAGGGGTGGAGCAGGGGGGTGAGGATTGTAACCCACTGGAGTTGAAGCCGGCTTTCATGATGCTGGATTATGTGAAGGTCAAAGGGAGATTTAATAGAAGTGTATAAAATTATATGGGTTTTGATAGAGTATATGGGGAGAAACTGTTGTCACTGGCAGGAGTGTTAGTAACCAGAGGACATAGATTTAAGATAATTGTCAAAAGCACTAGACTGGAGATGAGAAGCATTTTTTGCGCAATGAATTGTTAGGATCTGGAATGCACTACCTGAGTGGATGGTGTAAGCAGATGCAACAGTAACTTTCAAAAGGGAATTGGATGTTGTTATATATGTAAACATGTATTTACTCTGTACAGCCACCAGAGGGCTCATCCCCTGGAGTCCCAAGGGATCCCATAATCCCTTGGGAGCACAGGTATTTAAGGAAGCGTCATAGGTTAAAGAGGCACTCTGGAGACCTGCAATAAAAGACTAAGGTCACATTTTACTTTGAGCTCACAGTGTTCAGTCTGACTTTTTCTCCATGAACTACAGATATATTAATGAAAAGGAAAATTTGCAAGGCTATGGGGAAAGAGCAGGCGGTGGGACTAACTGAATTGATCTTTCAAAGAGACGGCACAGGCTTGATGAGCTGAATTACCACCTTCTGCATTGTATGAATCTAATGCCTCAATTTTAACATGGCGGGGGGGCGGTGTGCAGGAAGGAAGCGCAGGAGGCCAGTAGCAGGTGGCAAGGATGCCCTGCTGATCTTAATGGCAGGGCTTCATTTGAATAAATATTTCCAGAGTTCCGCTCAACAGTTGGCCAGATTAATGCGGGGGGCACTGTGGTGATGGTGTGGGAGCATTCCTCCCAGCCCACAAGAAGAACTCTCCAAGCCTGTCCTCGCCTCGATGCAGATGACGGGATTCCTGAGGCTTGGGAACGCCGGCCGGCCATAGTTAAACCTTCATTGCAGATTAAATCTGAGGCTTCCAGCCTTATTATCATTCTTGAAGTGCCAACTCACCTCCTGGGAATGGGTTGGTTGCTCGACCCCCATCTCCCCTCCGTTAAAACCGGAAATGGACAGGTTGGAGGCGGGTTGGGGTCGGGATTCATATTTTTAAAACTTGAACCTCCTGTGCGACCCAAAGATGCCCCTTTTTGGGGTTAAGATCCACCCCCACTATGACCCTACCAGCATGTTGTTTCCAAATTGTAGAGTTCTCCTGAATAGGTCTAATGGTGCACAGTAGACAGACACTTAATGGCACTCCTTATTCCAGGCAGCACCAGAGACATCAATTTCACTCTACGCTAGGTAGCAGTGTATCAAGGGCGCTGCTGTGAGTCCTTTCATGTCTGATCTAACGATATATTTTTCAGTAGGCTCAATCATTTTCCCGAAAGGTACATCTCATTTCCGAAGCTATGAGGACACTGATTTTCTGTAATTCTCAATAGTCCACACATATGTGTATACTGAAGGGACCTAGATTTTTATGTCGTTGATTCATTATAGCCATCACTATCAGGGCTCAGTGGAAACTTATGCTGTTGCTCGATGAGTACGAGCATTCCCTTACATTGTCGCTTGATAGTGCCCTGAAGAAAAGTGAACAGGCTGAGAGATATTCCAGTTACTTTCCTGCTCTTTTATTGCCCTTGCTGATGCTTGCAGTGCTGGTCTTTGATCAAAATATTGCAATCAGCGATCTTGATGCAGTCACTTTCACTTAAGTCTACCTTTCAGGTTTCTTGCCAGCTGGAGTTGTCCTTTGGATGTTTGTGGCTTTCTCAAAGTGATAGGAGTTTCATGCATGTGCTGGCAGTTGGCAACAAGTGCCATCGTACGTTGGCCAGGAGTACTGGGATGCTGCGTGACTGCACCCTGTCTGTCACATCGTGCACGTTTTGTGCTGTTCTTGCACTCCGTTGCTCTGCGGATGAATCCCTGGCACTTGATGAGCACATCGGGAGATCACAAAGTGGCAATTAAATGAATGGGAGAGCCGGCAGCAATGGGAGAGCATAGCAAAACTGAAGGAGAGAAACATTTGAAAAAGTTACGGCATACATTTTCTGGCCAATGTATTAAAAAGCCTTCACGTCCTTGAGGTTACTGTACCATATTAGGATGCCCCTTGGGACAAGCGGCGAATCTGTATAATGCGTACACTTCTGAACCTCCTTGGTTATAGCTGTCTTGGTGCTGTGAAACTCTTCAATATTTACATAGTTGACAGTTGCTGGTGGATGGCTGCTGGTTTTCAGTCACTCCTTTTGCCCTTGGCTTTCCCAGGGTTAACCTTTAGATTGCGTTTCTAGCACTTTCAGTTTCCACATATTCTGCTTTGCTTCCTTGCTATCCTTTGCTGGGCCTGTCATGTATTTCACCATCTTGCAATGACAATAGTTATGTAACTGTACCTCATGCACACTGTACCTGTACCCTTGAAATGCACACCCTGACCACAGGGGGTGAGCTTGCGGAAGACACTCCTCACCTGGGTTTCCAGGTATAAAAGGGGAGGTCTCACCCAGGGCAGCACTCCTTGGTCCTGGGAATAAAGTGAAGGTCACAGAATGACCGTATCTGATATATACATGCCTCGTGTGAGTTTGTAACAAGGTGCAGAGACACTACATTTGGCGACGAGAAATGGGAATCACCGAACCACGAGGATGGCCACCGGTGGCACAGAGGAATGCTACTGTGTGGCTGAGGACTGGGACGACTTTGTGGAAAGACTCCAGCAGAGCTTTGTCACAAAGGACTGGCTGGAAGAGACAGCGGCTGACAAGCGGAGGGCGCATCTACTGACCAGCTGTGGTCCACAGACATATGCGCTGATGAAAGACCTGCTCGCACCCCAAAAGCCAGTGGACAAGTCCTTCGAAGAGCTCAGCCAGCTGATCAGTGAGCATCTCAAGCCGGCAAGTAGCGTACACATGGCCCGTCACCGGTTCTACTCTCACCAGCGTCGGGAGGGTCAAAACGTCTTGGACTTTGTGGTGGAACTGCGGCGTTTGGCCAGTCTCTAAGTTCTCCGATGCCTGCAGGGGGGAGATATGAAGGGACTTTTTCATCGAGGGCATTAATCATGCTGGCATTTTCAGGAAGCTCATAAAGACTAAGGACGTGACTTTAGAAGGGGCGGTGTTGATAGCTCAGACCTTTATGGCAGAAGAAGAGGAGACCAAGCTAATTTACGCATGCAGCCCTGGTTTTAACGTTGCGATGAACCAGGGAGTTAATGTTGTAAAAGTGATACAGAACCCCGCAGGCAGGCAATGGCAATTTGACACCGCCCAGGCAGGCAGGCAAGGGCAATTCGACACCACCCAGGCAGGCAGGCAAGGGCAATTCGACACCACCCAGGCAGGCAGGCAAGGGCAATTCGACACCGCCCAGGCAGCAACAAGCTCCAGGGTGGGCCCACAACAGGGACAATGGAAAGGGGTTCGGCAATTCACGCCATCACAAGCAACAATGCATCCCGTGATGGGACCATTAACACCCTCCATCAGAGTGCTTAGAAACAGCCAAACGGGCCATCAGAGAGGAATGCCTGGGAATAGTCCTTTTGTTAACAGCAATCTCACCTCATGTTGGAGGTGTGGGGGTAGACACACTGCCAAAAGCTGCAGGTTCCAGCTTTATACCTGTAGGATTTGTAATGTCAGTGGACACTTGGCCAGGATGTGCAAAAAGGCAGTAGCGAGGCTAGTCTGCGAGACAGAGGAACCAGACGAGGGGTCTGCAATGCAGGATGAGGCCTGGGGAACAACCATGGATGCTGAAGTTCAGAGAGTTCATGTGGCTGACGTCCACAGCTCATACACTAAAACGCCACCCATGATGATGAAAGTCTTACTGAATGGCATCCCGGTGCACATGGAGCTGGACACGGGAGCTAGCTAGTCACTCATGAGAGCCCAACAATTTGAGAGACTATGACCACACAGAGCTAGCAGGCCCAAACTGGAACGCATTGAGATGCAGCTACAGACATACACCAAAGAGATAATCCCAGTGCTCGGCAGTGCACACTTGGTGGTAACACATAATGGATTACAGAACCGGCTGCCACTCTGGATTGTTCCGGGAAATGGCCCCGCGATTTTGGGGAGGAGTTGGCTAGCTGAGATGAATTGGAAATGGGGGGATGTGCACGCCATTTCATCCGAGGAGCGAAGTTCATGCTCGCAGGTATTGCAAAAATTCGAGTCTCTCAACCTGGTGTCGGAACGTTCAAGGACACTAAAGTAGTGATACGCATCACTCCGAACGCCAGACCAGTGCACCATAAAGCCAGGGCGGTGCCGTACGTGATGTGTGAGAAAATTGAAAGTGAACTGGACAGGCTGCTCAGAGAGGGCATAATTTCGGCCATTGAATTCAGCGACTGGGCAAGTCCCATCGTTCCCGTCCTCAAAGCAGATGGCTCGGTTAGGATTTATGGCGACTACAAAGCCACCATCAACCGAGAGTCGCTGCAAGGCCAATACCCACTTGCGAGAGCGGAGGACCTCTTTGTCACGCTGGCAGGTGGAAAGCTGTTCACGAAGCTGGACCTCACTTCGGCCTACATGCCTCAGGAACTGGCTGAAGAATCCAAGCTTCTGAACACCATCACGACGCACAAAGGATTATTTGTCTACAACAGGTGCCCATTTGGCATTCGTTCGGCAGCAGTTATCTTTCAGCGAAGCATGGAAAGCTTGCTTAAGTCCATCCCTGGAACGGTCGTATTCCAAGAAGACATCCTTATAATGGGTCGAGACACCGAGGAACACCTCCGCAACTTGGAGGAGGTGCTACGCCGATTGGATCGGGTAGGCTTGCGGCTGAAAGAGGACAAGTGCGTGTTTTTGGCCCCAGATGTCCAGTTCCTGGGCAGGAGGGTTGCCACAGACGGTTTCCGGCCCACTGAATCAAAAACTGAGGCGATTCGCCAGGCGTCCAGGCCCGGCAACACGTTGGAGTTGCGATCATTCCTGGGACTTTTGAACTATTTTGGGAACTTTCTGCCGCACTTAAGCACATTGTTGGGCTTTCAATAAGGTGATGAACCTGCTGTGTTCCAACAAACTGTTGACTTTGTATGACCCCTGTAAAAAACTGGTTTTAACATGCGATGCGTCATTCTATGGGGTTGGGTGTGTGTTGCAGCAGGGTAACGATGACGGCCGACTCCAACAGGTGGCTTATGCCTCCAGGTCGCTCTCCCAGGCAGAGCATGGATATGGCATTGAGAAGGAGGCACTCGCTTGTGTGTACGATGTGAAAAAGATGCACCAGTACCTTTTCAGTAGACAGTTCGAGCTAGAGATGGACCACAAGCCGTGAACATCCCTGTTGTCCGACAGCAAGGCTGTCAACGCTAACGCGTCAGCTCGCATACAGCAATGGGCCCTCACGCTGGCTGCGTATGACTACACCATATGGCACCGGCCAGGCACCGAAAATTGCACTGACGCACTCAGCAGGCTCCTACTGGCCACCACCGAGGGGGCATCGGAGCAGAGCGCCGAGATGGTCATGGCCGTTGAGGCTTTTGACACATAGAAACATAGAAAAATAGGTGCAGGAGTAGGCCATTCGGCCCTTCTAGCCTGCACTGCCATTCAATGAGTTCATGGCTGAACATACAACTTCAGTACCCTCTTCCTGCTTTCTTGCCATACCCCTTGATTCCCCTAATAGTAAGGACTTCATCTAACTCCCTTTTGAATATATTTAGTGAATTGGCCTCAACAACTGTTAGTGTTAGTGTTTATCAGAAGAATCACTCAACACTCAGAGTCGGTTCCAACGCCAATGCGGCCTTTATTAACGCCAGCGGGGAGGAAGCCTCAGGACTGGATCCAGGCATTTCACTCCGCAGAACAAAGGGTTTCATGGATCTTTATATGTTTTACAACAGTTTACTACAGTTACATACAACAGTTTACTACAGTTACATTAGACCAATAGATAGAGTTAGTCTCTAAACGTAAAGTGGCTCATGTGTTGCCAAGAGATGTGTTGCTAAGGGGTGTGTTGCTAGGAATGACTCATGTGACTTGTAACATGGCCTGGGCCTCCCTTGTCCTTGGATGCTGTCTTTGGTAGCCTCCTTATCTTAATCCTGTTACAGAGTCGTATTGTCCTTACTTCCACCAGAACATTTAGTCCTGAGGCCTAGCTGATTAAAGACACCTGCAGAATTCCTGTGTGTGGGAAACAACAATTATCAGTTTCCAGGAATGCGGTCTAATTCAGCGAACAGAAATCCCTTGAGGCTTCACTGGTAGCCATTTTATGTACAAGTTACATATTTAATTCTAACCTTATACTACAGGTGCCGTTGCCCTAGGGTGCCTAATACCGACAACAATTCCCTCCTTTCGGTAAGGGGACTAGTCCTAGTCCCCCTTTAACTGACCACCCTACTTATGTTGGATTTTGTGCACGGCCTGGTACTCCCTGCCTCAACGTGCTGGCCAGTCACGCGGTTTCAGGAGTCCCGATTGCTGAGATCAAATTAACTAAGGTCAAATCCTCCTTCTCCTTTATTAGATATGCTTGTTTATTATTTGGGGACCGGTCCTGGGTCCCTCTTCGTTGTGTATGGTGCCTGCATGCCTGGCAGGCCATTATGCCCCATGTTATTGCTAAGATCAATTGTATCCCGACCAGTATGTGTGAAATTATACGAATCCAAGGATGGATGTTCACATTTATACCCCAGTCCCAGATCTTTCTCCACCAACTCTGACTTTGTAAGTCTATTTCGATATCTTCTTCCAGTACTTTGATTTTAGTTTGCAGTTGGTGGTAGAGCTTTACGGATTGACCCATCCTGAGCCTCAACTCTCGTAATACTTCGGTTAGATGTGGGATAGGGACCTGATCTGGCTCGTCATAATCTTGCAAATGATCATGGAGCTGATCGGTTACCTCAATAACTTCAGGCTTCCGGCGCCTAACCTGGGTGATATGTGCTTGCCCGATCGTGACAGGTCGTAGTGGCGTAAAGCAAAAGTTTGGCTGTGGTATCGGGCACTGCAGGTCATTATACTGGTATGAACGCTCTGTGGTAGAGACGCAGTATCTTCCCTTCCCTCCGTAGCCTGCTCTCGCGAAGTGCCTGTGTGCGGGCACTATTTCTAGTACACACCTGTCGGTTCGGTTAAACCCGCACTCGTCTAGCTCACCTCGGCCTATCGGGTGAGGGCATACTGTGATCTCCCCCCTTTGCTTGCAATCTGTTAGGAAAATCCCGGTAAGTATGTTGTTTCGACGAACGACGGAGGTGGTGGTCAGATAAAACTCCATAGTTCTTGTGATTTTCCCGTATTACTCCGATATTCTCTAGTTGGTACAAGGGGAATGGTCCTGAGTCTGGCGTGGCTATAGGGATCATCAGGACTATCCCTATCCCAGTATTCCTTCCCATCTGGCAGTCTGGAATTGCTGGGTATACTCGGGTAAGTCCCTTCAGAGTACAGTTATCCAGAGTCCCCCTCTGGTTTGCCAACTGAGCCAAATGTGAACTGTCTATCCAATCGGGTACTTCCCCGCGTTGGATCTGGTCGAGACTGTCCCACATCCACAGACCATAAGCGTGACAGAGTTGCCCCTGTCTTTGCTTTCCTGTATCTTCTTTTTCTCTATCAATGAGGTGATTAATGGTTTTGGCGTGAGCTTCCAGGACTGAGATGCCATCCAATTGGATTTCGCCACCCTCCTTTCCTAGGTTGGCTTGGTCTTCCTGGTTTTGTTCCACCCTTTCTAATAACCCCTTCATCACCCCTCTAAGCTGTTCCACCCTCTCATTTAATCCTTGTATGTCTATCGAGTTTACTACGGAGGTCCCTGTATTGAAACCGGTAGCAACATCATTAACTATTCCCCTCTTTGTCCTGGGGGCTGACCCCTGTCCTCGGAATCTACTGGCACCCATTGCATCGGCAGCCTGCTGCATTACAACTTTACTTAATACATTGTACATCTTCCTTGACTGTTCCGTACAGTATTCCGGCATCTGGATGCCTGAAATATTGATCAGGACAGGCACAATTTCATGTTTAACATTATCATACAATAATTCCCCTTCGTTGTACATTACAATCCCATTCTCTGGTCCCTTAGTAGTTATGGGACAAGGCAGTTCCTCGGGCAATGTAGTGGTTCTTATGGGGCGCGGTGTCGGAGGGGGTGAGAAGCATACATACAATGATATTGCAGCCGCCCCCACCTCCTCGTAGTACCCACACAGCCCCACTCCCTTTTTGCGGATGACTGATTGCTGGGACTGTCCCGGAGGTGCGCAAATTATGCCGAAAGTACATTCATCGGGCCCTTTGACATCCCTCCTTTTAATGCAGCTGCTCCTTATACCCATGGAGCACTGTAAACATACCCGGTTCTTGTTAGGATTTACTTGTAACCATGCATTAAAATAAGTCTTGTCCTTGCTCCAATCCTTGGCTGCTGGGATGCACATTCCATCCGTTAAATTAAACAAGACTCCATAGTTCATGTAGTTATTTATTTCCTGAGTGCGCTGCAATCCGTTGGTATCATCCAGTGTTTGCGTGGGTCTTGAGGTTCCCAGTATCATGAGTCCCCAGAGTCGGAGTCACCACTGCGGTCCCATCTTGGTGAGTGTTTTATCTGAAAATTTTAAACAGATAGCCTGGTCGTCACCAGGTGTTAGGTTCTGGTCTACTTGTGTCGCTGTCACTCTGTGGAATCGAAGGTAAGGATTAGGTTAACCATATTCTTTATAGTCGTACCATCTCTATCACTTCATGTCCCTGTCTGGGCAGCCGTCGGTTTTGCGTTTGAGCCTGCTGTGCTCGAGCCTGCACGATGACCCATCTAAATATTATCCAAACTCCAATCAACACCAATGCCACCATTATTCCTCCAAACATCGCTGTCTGCTTTACCGTTAGGTTGGGTTTGTGGACTACACCTACCCACCGTGGGGTACATTGGCTCTATTGCCAGAGGTGATGGTGCTATGGCTGCGCACTGCACTATCCGTCTAGTCCCGTTTTTTTTTAAAACATCTCTTCCAGCCTGTTTATTTTAGCTTTTAACTCTTCAATTTGTTTTATTTGAGTATCTATTTTTTTATTGTATCAGGCAAGTATTATTGCATAAGCTAGTTCTGTTTTTATTTTTGTTTCCTCTGTTAGGTGAGTCTTTTTTTCTATTAAGAAATCCAAATTAATAATGTTCAGTATAAAACGGCTGTCAATGGAAAGGGTTAACTCCTTTCCAGGTTTGTAAGAAGACCTGATGTCATTACGTGACTTCACGTAATCATCTGAAAAAAAAATTCTTTGTGCCTTCAAAACTTGCTTAGAAATTAGGAATCCGTTAAACAGCATAAATCATTGGAGTAAACTCCAATGTTTTCTTAACTTCTAATTCAAGTACTTGCCAAAGAATTTTTTTTTAAATTGATTTAAAACGAGACCACACATACAATAGCAATTTTGTTTACTGAAATTCAATTTTGTTTTTTTTTAATTTCTCTCTCAGCACAAAATCTAAACTTCTGTGTCAGTTCCATTTTTTATAAGAATTTAAGAATTCAGTAAGATTCTCTAATTCCCAGGTTTTTTTTTTCTGTGCTGAGTTCGCATAGCTTAGATCTCCAAAACCCTCCTGCTTGTTTAGACTGTTCGGGACTTTTCTTGATAAACACTGTCCATTTTGGAAATCTTTTCAAACTGTATTGAAACTTTCTCATAATTTAAAATCATTTGTTTACTTTCAAAGTGGCGTCTTTATCTTTTTCTTTTCTCCATAACTGGAATGGAGTCCAGCTTTGAGGGTTTGAGGGCTGCTTTTCGTTATCTCAAAATGCTCCAGTTTCAAAGTCGTTACTAAAGCTTGCTGTTTTTAACATTTTTCAAAAGTCCCTTTTACACCTTCGCAGATAGCTCGCCACTCACCCAGGAGTTTGACCTGATCAGATTTAATTTAATAATTTTTTTTTTGAATCCACCTCAGTATTTTCTGTGCCTGCTCTGAATATCTCAAAATCCTAATTCAAACTTTGTAATTTCAATCTTTATTTAAAACCTTTTTTTGTTTCGAGCTAGAAGCTTTCTTAAAAGGCATTCTTTATCTCATTACGAGACTAAATTTATGTCTTTCAATCCAATGCAATCAATCATTGCACGTTTTCTTTCGACAAGTAAATTATTTTTTTTTAACCACCGGGACCATGTATTTATTATCTTTTGCTCAACAAACCTATCCTTTGTACATTTCCTAGCTCCGTAACTTATCATCCGAATAAATCCACACCTGCGTTTCTAACTTAAAATGTCTTAAAACCTTCCACATACAGGACAACACTACAAAGGGTTAGATAAAATAAACAGACACTTGCATTCCTCTTCCAACCAGGCTTTCAGAAACATGACAACATAAAAATTCATTCCGCAGTCACAAAATCACACAGGGACTCTCACTCAACAACCAGACATTTACAACAATCTCTCTTCTTTCCTATTAATGGTTTTGGCCGGGTCTATTTTTGGATCCAAGACCTTTCAGGGAATTCCTCACATAACTTTTGTAGTGGACTACAAAATGTTTTTTCCGTTCCTTCACCCACCATTCTCGTTGTGCTGCTGGCAGGTCCCACCCTGCTCTAATCATTTTCTCGATTAGTTTCTTTTGCTTTTCCGCCAGATGTCGGGTAAGGGATCCTTCTGATCCCCACTCGAGTTTACTACTTTATTGGCCATTCCTGGGTAGGACTAGAACCGTTAGGAATCTACTCTCAGAGGTTTGCCTTTTACCTCGTACAACTTGGAGTAGACCGTCTCTGGGCTGCTGTCAGATCACAAGTCTGCTGTTACACAAACTTATACAATTCTTAAAATGCGTTTAAGCAATTCCCGCACCGCTCTACATATCCGTAACAACTACCTACCACCACTTTGTCTGTTGGTCCGACCCTGTTCACAGATTTCGTTTCCGTTGGTCGCTGTGCACTGCCTAGTCTCCGGGGTATTGCAAATCACACTACTGGGTCCAGAAGATGTCTCTCGGTATCACGATCCCACGGTCTAAGTGTGTTCCCTATGCCTACTTGGTTCCTGGCCGTCACGTGGGACAAAAGTCCTCTTAATTCAGGCTCAGGCTAGGCGTTTGAGATATTAGACCGTCTCCTCGTGTCGATCAACCGGCTTCCACCTTCCGCACCCTTTATAATTAAAAATCGTTATTTATACTCACCCGGGTTTTTCCAAGAGCGTCCAGCGACTCCGGGAAATCCTGCCGACTACGCCACTGTTAGTGTTAGTGTTTATCAGAAGAATCAATCAACATTCAGAGTTGGTTCCAACGCCAATGTGGCCTTTATTAACGCCAGCGGAGAGGAAGCCTCAGGACTGGATCCAGGCATTTCACTCTGCAGAACAAAGGGTTTCATGGATCTTTATATGTTTTACAACAGTTTACTACAGTTACATACAACAGTTTACTACAGTTACATTAGACCAATAGATAGAGTTAGTCTCTAAACGTAAAGTGGCTCATGTGTTGCCAAGAGATATGTTACTAAGGGGTGTGTTGCTAGGAATGACTCATATGTCTTGTAACATGGCCTGGGCCTCCCTTATCTTACTGTCCTTGGATGCTGTCTTTGGTAGCCTCCTTATCTTAATCCTGTTACAGAGTCGTATTGTCCTTACTTCCACCAGAACATTTAGTCCTGAGGCCTAGCTGATTAAAGACACCTACAGAATTCCTGTGTGTGGGAAACAACAATTATCAGTTTCCAGTAATGCGGTCTAATTCAGCTAACAGAAATCCCTTGAGGCTTCACTGGTAGCCATTTTATGTACAAGTTACATATTTAATTCTAACCTGATACTACAGGTGCCGTTGCCCTAGGGTGCCGAATACCTACAACAATAACTTTCTGTGGTAGAGAATTCCACAGGTTCACCACTCTCTGGGTGAAGAAGTTTCTCCTCATCTCGGTCCTAAATGGCTTACCCCTTATCCTTAGACTGTGACCTCTGGTTCTGGACTTCCCCAACATTGGGAACATTCTTCCTGCATCTAACCTGTCGAAACCCGTCAGAATTTTAAACGTTTCTATGAGGTCCCCTCTCATTCTTCTGAACTCCAGTGAATACAAGCCTAGTTGATCCAATCTTTCTTGATAGGTCAGTACCACCATCCCGGGAATCAGTCTGGTGAACCTTCGCTGCACTCCCTCAATAGCAAGAATGTCCTTCCTCAAGTTAGGAGACCAAAACTGTACACAATACTCCAGGTGTGGCCTCACCAATGCCCTGTACAACTGTAGCAACACCTCCCTGCCCCTGTACTCAAATCCCCTCGCTATGAAGGCCAACATGCCATTTGCTTTCTTAACCGCCTGCTGTACCTGCATGCCGACCTTCAATGACTGATGTACCATGACACCCAGGTCTCGTTGCACCTCTCCTTTTCCTAATCTGTCACCATTCAGATAATAGTCTGTCTCTCTGTTTTTACCACCAAAGTGGATAACCTCACATTTATCCACATTATACTTCATCTGCCATGCATTTGCCCACTCACCTAACCTATCCAAGTCACTCTGCAGCCTCATAGCATCCTCCTCGCAGCTCACACTGCCACCCAACTTAGTATCATCCCCAAATTTGGAGATACTACATTTAATCCCCTCGTCTAAATCATTAATGTACAGTGTAAACAGCTGAGGCCCCAGCACAGAACCTTGCGGTATCCCACTAGTCACTGCCTGCCATTCTGAAAAGTCCCCATTTACTCCTACTCTTTGCTTCCTGTCTGACAACCAGTTCTCAATCCATGTCAGCACACTACCCCCCAATCCCATGTGCTTTAACTTTGCACATTAATCTCTTGTGTGGAACCTTGTCTAAAGCCTTCTGAAAGTCCAAATATACCACATCAACTGGTTCCCCCTTGTCCACTCTACTGGAAACATCCTCAAAAAATTCCAGAAGATTTGTCAAGCATAATTTCCCTTTCACAAATCCATGCTGACTTGGACCTATCATGTCACCTCTTTCCAAATGCGCTGCTATGACATCCTTAACAATTGATTCCATCATTTTACCCACTACTGAGGTCAGGCTGACCGGTCTATAATTCCCTGTTTTCTCTCTCCCTCCTTTTTTAAAAAGTGGGGTTACATTGGCTACCCTCCACTCGATAGGAACTGATCCAGAGACAATGGAATGTTGGAAAATGACTGTAAATGCATCCGCTATTTCCAAGGTCACCTCCTGAAGTACTCTGGACTCATCAGGCCCTGGGGATTTATCGGCCTGCAATCCCATCAATTTCCCCAACACAATTTCCCGACTAATAAGGATTTCCTTCAGTTCCTCCTCCTTACGAGACCCTCTGACCCCTTTTATATCCGGAAGGTTGTTAGTGTCCTCCTTAGTGAATACCGAACCAAAGTACTTGTTCAATTGGTCTGCCATTTCTTTGTTCCCCGTTATGACTTCCCCTGATTCTGACTGCAGGGGACCTACGTTTGTCTTTACTAATCTTTTTCTCTTTACATATCTATAGAAACTTTTGCAATCCGTCTTAATGTTCCCTGCAAGCTTCTTCTCGTACTCCATTTTCCCTGCCCTAATCAAACCCTTTGTCCTCCTCTGCTGAGTTCTAAATTTCTCCCAGTCCCCGGGTTCGCTGCTATTTCTGGCCAATTTGTATGCCACTTCCTTGGCTTTAATACTATCCCTGATTTCCCCTGATAGCCACGGTTGAGCCACCTTCCCTTTTTTATTTTTACGCCAGACAGGAATGTACAATTGTTGTATTTCATCCATGCGGTCTCTAAATGTCTGCCATTGCCCATCCACATTCAACCCCTTAAGTGTCTTTCGCCAATCTATCCTAGCCAATTCACGCCTCATACCTTCAAAGTTACCCTTCTTTAAGTTCTGGACCATGGTCTCTGAATTAACTGTTTCATTCTCCATCCGAATGCAGAATCCCACCATATTATGGTCACTCTTCCCCAAGGGGCCTCACACAATGAGATTGCTAATTAGTCCTCTCTCATTACACAACACCCAGTCTATGATGGCATCCCCCCGAGTTGGTTCCTCGACATATTGGTCTAAAAAACCATCCCTTATGCACTCCAGGAAATCCTCCTCCACCGTATTGCTTCCAGTTTGGCTAGCCCAATCTATGTGCATATTAAAGTCACCCATGATAACTGCTGCACCTTTATTGCATGCACCCCTAATTTCCTGCTTGATGCCCTCCCCAACATCACTACTACTGTTTGGAGGTCTGTACACAATGCCCACTAACATTTTTTGCCCTTTGGTGTTCTGCAGCTCTACCCATATAGATTCCACATCATCCAAGCTAATGTCCTTCCTAACTATGGCATTAATCTCCTCTTTAACCAGCAATGCTACCCCACCTCCTTTTCCTTTTATTATATCCTTCCTGAATGTTGAATACCCCTGGATGTTGAGTTCCCAGCCCTGATCATCCTGGAGCCACGTCTCCATAATCCCAATCACATCATATTTGTTAACATCTATTTTCACAGTTAATTCATCCACCTTATTACAGATACTCCTTGCATTAAGACACAAAGCCTTCAGGCTTGTTTTTTTAACACCCTTTGTCCTTTTAGAATTTTGCTGTACAGTGGCCCTTTTTGTTCTTTGCCTTGGGTTTCTCTGCCCTCCACTTTTCCTCATCTCCTTTCTGTCTTTTGCTTTTGTCTCCTTTTTGTTTCCCTCTGTCTCCCTGCATTGGTTCCCATCCCCCTGCCATATTGGTTTAACTCCTCCCGAACAGCACTAGCAAACACTCCCCCTAAGACATTGGTTCCGGTCCTGCCCAGGTGCAGACCGTCCGGTTTGTACTGTTCCCACCTCCCCCAGAACCGGTTCCAATGCCCCAGCAATTTGAATTCCTCCCTGTTGCACCAGTGCTCAAGCCACGTATTCATCTGCGCTATCCTGCGATTCCTACTCTGACTAGCACGTGGCACTGGTAACAATCCCGAGATTATTACTTTTGAAGTCCTACTTTTTAATTTAGCTCCTAGCTCCTTAAATTCGTTTTGTAGGACCTCATCCCTTTTTTTACCTATGTCGTTGGTCCCAATGTGCACCACGACAACTGGCTGTTCTCCCTCCATTTTTAGAATGTCCTGCACCCGCTCCGAGACATCCTTGACCCTTGCACCAACGAGGCAACATACCATCCTGGAGTCTCGGTTGCGGCCGCAGAAACGCTTATCTATTCCCCTCACAATTGAATTCCCTATCACTATCGCTCTCCCACTCATTTTCCTGCCCTCCTGTGCAACAGAGCCAGCCACGGTGTCATGAACTTGGCTACTGCTGCCCTCCCCTGATGAGTCATCCCCCCCAACAGTACTCAAAGCAGTGTATCTGTTTTGCAGGGGGATGACCCCAGGGGACCCCTGCACTACCTTCCTTGCACTGCTCTTCCTGCTGGTCTTCCATTCCCTATCTGGCTGTGGACCCTTCTCCTGCGCTAAGACCAACTCACTACATGTGCTGCTCACGTCGTTCTCAGCATCGTGGATGCTCCAGAGTGAATCCACCCTCAGCTCCAATTCTGCAACGCAGTCCGTCAGGAGCTGGAGGCGGATACACTTCCCGCACACGTAGTCGTCAGGGACACCGGAAGTGTCCCTGAGTTCCCACATGGTACAGGAGGAGCATATCACGTGATCGAGCTCTCCTGTCATGACTTAACCCTTAGATTAACTTAAATTGGCAACAACAATGCTAAAGTTTACTCACTGTTATAGGAGAAAAAAGAAAAACTACTCACCAATCACCAGCCAATCACTTACCCCCTTGGCTGTGACATCACCTTTCTGTTTCTTTCTACTTCTTGTATGCCTTCCCCCTGTAGCTGCACAAGCCACGCTTCTCGCCGAACTCGCGCTGCTCCTGGTCTCACTGGCCTTTTGTAGGCCTCTCCGATCCCCGGAACTCCCGCCTCTCGCCGAACTCGCGCTGCTCCTGGTCTCACTGGCCTTTTGTAGGCCTCTCCGATCCCCGGAACTCCGCCTCTTGCCGAACTCGCGCTGCTCCCGGTCTCACTGACCTTTTGTAGGCCTCTCCGATCCCCGGAACTCCTGCCTCTCGCCGAACTCGCGCTGCTCCCGTTCTCAATGGTCTTTATATGCCTCTTCGATCCCCGGAACTCTCGCCTCTCGCCGAACTTGCTGACACTGCAGACTCCCCCATCACAGCCCGACAGATGAAACTCTTGGACCAACAGGGACCCCCTCCTATCCATGATAAAGAAATGTGTCCTGACTGGGAATTGGGCGCCCGCACACAGGGCGTGCCCCGAGGAAGTCAGGCCGTTTCAGAGACGGATAGATGAACTCTCCATCCAAGCCATCTGCCTATTATGGGGCAGCTGGGTAGTCATGCCCCAGAAAGGAGGGGAAGCGTTCATCAGGGAACTCCATAGCGAGTAACCTGTCATCGTGTTAATGAAGGCCATTGCCCGGTCACATGTATGGTGGCCGGGGATTGACTTAGACCTGGAACACTGGGTTCGCAGGTGCATGACATGTGCCCAGCTGAGCAATGCCCCCAGGGAGGCTCCACTCAGCCCGTGGCCCTGGCCCACCAGGCCTTGGTCACGCATTCACATAGACTATGCGGGCACGTTCATGGGGAAAATATTCCTGATCGTTGTCGATGCATACTCGAAGTGGATCGAATGTAACATATTGAACTCGTGCATGACATGCATCACTGTGGAGAGTCTGCGTACGGTTTTCGCGACCCACGGTTTGCCGGACATTCTGGTCAGTGACAATAGCCCGTGTTTTACCAGCCATGAATTCTAGGAGTTTATGTCGGGCAATGGGATCAAGCACGTCTGGACAGCGCCGTTCAAGCCGGCCTCCAATGGCCAGGCGGAACGGGCGGTCCAAGTCATAAAACAAGGGATTCTACGCATCCAAGGACCCTCCCTTCAGTACTGCCTATCGCGCCTCCTGCTGGCCTACAGGTCCCGGCCGCACTCGCTCACGGGAGTCCCGCCAGCGGAACTCCTCATGAAACGCATGCTCAAGACGCGGCTGTCCCTCATTCACCCAGCCCTGGCAGACATTGTTGAGGGCAAGCGCCAGTCCCAAACCGAGTTCCATGATCGAGGCTCAAGGGGGAGATGTATAGAAAAAGATGACCCGGTATTTTGTCTTAACCATGCTTTGGGACCCAAATAGCTTGACGGCACCGTAATTGGCAAAGAAGGAAACAGGGTCATGGTGGTCAGACTAAATAATGGGCAGAGATGTCGCAAACACTTGGAACAAGTAAAGACAAGGTTCAGCATAGACATGGAAGAACTGGAAGAAGAGCATGGTGAGATAGCACCCACACCACTGCCAGCACACGAGCAACAAAGACAGCCCTCAGCATGCACAGTCCCAGCGGCCAGCCTGGACAGGCCGGAATCACCTCAAGTGACAGAGACACGTGCTGAGGCTCAGCCACCAGAGTCACAACTGCGGCGCTCCACGAGAGAGCGCCGACCACCCGACTTAACCTCTGAAACTAAAAGAATCAAGGGGGGAGGTAATGTCATGTATTTCACCATCTTGCAATGACAATAGTTATGTAACTGTAACTCATGCACACTGTACCTGTACCCTTGAAATGCACACCCTGACCACAGGGGGTGAGCTTGCGGGAGACACTCCTCACCTGGGTTTCCAGGTATAAAAGGGGAGGTCCCACCCAGGGTCAGCACTCCTTGGTCCTGGGAATAAAGTGAAGGTCACAGAGTGACCGTGTCTGATATATACATGCCTCGTGTGAGTTTGTAACAAGGTGCAGAGACACTACAGAGCCCTTAGCTACAGATTTGTTCTACGCTTGTGCCAGTTTTCTCCACTATCAGTCAGTCAAACCAATCTAAATATTTGGATCTCTGAATCTTGTCTGTCGAAAATATTTCAAATGCGATGTTTCCTCTGCTGTTGATAGCAGCATTTTAAGAATATCAGAAATAGGAGCAGGAGTAGGCCATTTGGCCCCTCGTGCCTGCTCTGTCATTTAATAAGATCATGGCTGATCTGATCATGGACTCAGCTCCACTTCCCTGCCCGCTCACAAAACCCTTTATTCCCATATCGCTCAAAAATTTCTCTATCACTGCCTTAAATATATTTAATGACACAGCCACCACAGCTCTGTGGGGCAGAGAATTCCACAGATTTACAACCGTCTGAGAGAAGAAATTCCTCTTCATCTCAGTTCCAAATGGGTGACCCCTTATTCTGAAATTATGCTCCCTAGTTCTAGATTCTCCCATGAGTGGAAACATTCTCTCTGCTTTTACCTTGTCGAGCCCCCTCAGTAACTTACATGTTTCAATAAGACCACCTCTCATTCTTCTGAACTCCAATGAGTATAGGCCCAACCTGCTCAACCTTTATTCATGTCAACCCTTTCATCTGTGGAATCAACCAGGTGAACCTTCGCTGAACTGCCTCCAATGCAAGTATATCCTTCCTTAAATAAGGAGACCAAAACTGCACGCAGTACTCTAGTTGTGGCCTCACCAATACCTTGTACATTTGTAGCAGGATTTCTCTGCTTTTAAACTCTATCCCCCTTGCAATAAAGGCCAACATTCCATTTGCCTTCCTGATTACTTGCTGTACCTGCATACTAACTTTTTGTGTTTCACGCACAAGGACCCCTCTGCACTGCAGCATTTTCATAGAATCATGGAAGTTTACAGCACGGAAGGAGGCCATTTTGGCCATTGTGTCTGCACTGCCGGAGAGAGATTTTGTAATCTCTCTTCATTTAAATAATAATTTTCCTTTAAATTTTTCCTGTCAAAGTGGATAACCTCACACTTTCCCACATTATACTCCATCTGCCAAATGTTTGCCCACACACTTAGCCTGTCAGTATCCCTTTGCAGATTTTCCCTTTGAATTTTGGTAAAACTGGTGTAAAATGGCCAGTCTCAATTGGTCTAAACTTGTCAGTGAAGAGCAGCCTTCACTGATCTTCCAAACCCAACAATAAAAGCTGTAGAAAACAGCTGACATTGGACATCAAAGTCTGGATAATGGAAGCTCGTGGGCCTTATGCTGGACATCCATGGTCTAGAATAATGCTACCTTCAATCTGTAATATATACTTTATTTGTTTCCTATCATTGCAAAGGAAATGTTCATAATTTAATAAATAGACTTAGATTAAGATTCAAAATATTCAATAGTTACATGTAGCTGAAAGATACCTTATAGAAGAGAAATTAGAAACAACATTCGTAATTTAGTAGATTTGAGAAATGTACATGCTGAACATGTTCTCTTTCTTATCTCATTATGAGAATTAATTTCTATGTATAATTGATTATCCCATGGTTTTCAATTAAGCACACAGGAAAGCATAATTTTCTGCATAAAATAGATCCTCAGATATGGTTACGTGCTTTATTTCTAAACCTATGAGTTGTTATTACTATGAGTTGTTAGGCTGAAAAATATGAGCATATTTAAAAAAAATAAGATCAGTGCAACATTCTAGCTAACGTCTTGTCTTACTAATTAATAGTTTTGAGAGTCTAGTGTCAGCAACTTTAATACTTTATTAAGAAGAAGATTAGAGGATTTTCTGTCTCCATCGTATCTTATACTGATATATCAATCAAATTAAACACGCAATTCCGTGCGTCCGCAAAAAACTTTCATCAGTCAACCCGCTGGATGGAACCGTGGTGCCTTAAATTCCTTATACACTGGGATGTTCTTTAGTGAACAATCCATGTCACCTGACAGACCCCTGATTTCATGCTTGGTTACTGAGCGAAACGAAAGCTGCAACTGGGTGCCTTGTGCAGCACAAGGTTGTGTTTTTTAATGTTCAGCTTGTGTTTACCCCTTTTCTATCCGGTATATTTGAGGAATATGTCTCCCATCTGTACTGTGCCAACAACTGTCTCCTTATATAAGAAAGGATATACTTGCTTTGGAGGCAGTTCAGAGAAGGTTCACTAGGTTGATTCCAGGGATGAGGGTTTGACTTATGAGGAAAGGTTGAGTAGGTTGGGCCTCTGCTCATTGGAATTCAGAAGAATGAGAGGTGATCTTATCAAAACGTATAAGATTATGAGGGGGCTTGACAAGGTGGATGCAGAGAGGATGTTTCCACTGATGGGGGAGGCTAGAACTAGGGGGCATAATCTTAGAATAAGTTCGCCCATTTAAAACTGAGATGAGGAGGAATTTCTTCTCGCAGAGGGATTAAATCTGTGGAATTCGCTGCCTCAGAGAGCTGTGGAAGCTGGGTCATTGAATAAATTTAAGACAGAGATAGACAATTTCTTAACCGATAAGGGAATAATGGGTTATGGGTAGCGGGCAGGGAGGTGGACCTGAGTCCATGATCGGATCAGCCATGATCGTATTAAATGGTGGAGCAGGCTCGAGGGGCCATATTGCCTACTCCTGCTCCTATTTCTTATGTTTTTATGTTCTTAGCAGGTAGGAGGTTTGTTAGTGCTGTTGGGCAGTGTTTAAACTAGCTTGGCAGGGGGTTGAGAACCTGGGCATAGATTTAGGAGGGAGCGAAGCAATGCTGGAAATAGAAGGCAGTAAATTAGTAAATGAGTTTGGAAGGCAGAGGAAGCAAATGCTAGAAAATAGACAACAAAGGATTTTGGCAGTGCTTAATTGTATATACTTCAATACAAGGCGTCTGATGAACATGGAAGATAAGCTGAAAGCACAGATACACATGTGGAAATATGATATCATAGCTATTACTGAAAAATGTCTTAAAGAAGTGGAAATCGTTCCATCTCTCTTGTCCCTATTCTCTCGGATACAACCAATACAAATCCTTAGCTCCACCCTTTGAACTATGAAGCCCAAACCAGAAAACTGCTCGTTATCTCCTTTACGACATAGCAACATATTTATGTTAAATCTCTCAACTTCCATCCATTCTAAGTCTTTCTGAAACAAATTGTCTTAACGAAACATAAACAAAGCTGAAGTTTTAACGTTAAAACTATAGATAATGGTTGTCATAGTGCAGAATGCTATAAAATCTCAGCAGGGTACCAAAACACTAGCAACTTTAATATTCTAATTCCAGTCTCAGGAGACACTTCGGCTGCAGTTATAAACAATGTTTTAAAACACAGCATTCGTATCAGTTTTATATATTTTTAAGCATCCCTGATTTCTAACAGAAGGACAGGAATGGCAGCTCAACTCTCCTGATTACAGAATTTTCAGACGAGATAGGGGGATAAAAAGGCAGGGTGTCATAGGGTTGTCGCAATATTGGTTAAGGAAACAATTACAGCTGTGAGGAGGGATGATATGTTAGAAGGATCATCAAATGAAGCCATATGGGTTGAACTGAAGAACAAAAAAGTGGCAATCACAATGCTCAAAGGATACTATAGACCCCCAAACAGTCAGAGGGAGATTGAAGAGCAAATTTCTGAGAAGTGCAAAAACAATAGTAGGGATTTCAACTACCCTAATTGTTATGTATTGTCCAGGTACATTAAATGTATAAGTACAATGGTGCGCCACAGAGGGCGCTGTGGTGGGAGACGTGAAAGTACCTGCAAGACAGAGTATAAAAGGCTGCCCACCACACCTGAGAGGCACTCTGGAGTTACACAATAAAGGACTAAGGTCACAGCAGTTACTACAACACCAGACTGTGTGGAGTCAGTGATTTGAGTGCTACGTACATCACACTAATATTAACTGGTAAGAGGAATAGAGGGCGCAGAATTCTTAAAATACATTCAGGAGAACTTTTTTAGCCAATATGTAACAAGCCCAAAAAGAGAGGGAGCAGTTCTGGACTTAGCTTTCTGGAACTGAAGCTGGGCAGGTGGAAGGGGTATCAGTGCGAGAACATTTTGGTGCTAGTGATCATAATTCAGTTACATTTAGCATAGTTTACAACTATCGGATTGTCGTAAAAACCCATCGGGTTCACTAATATTCTTTCGGGAAGGAAATCTGCCGTCCTTATCCGGTCTGGCATATCATCATCATAGGCAGAAATAACAGACCTGGGGCAGAACCATTGAACAGACTGAGGGGGCGAGAAGGGCACAAACATTGGAGTGAAAGTTGACTGCAGGCCCACAGCAATATGGTTGATCTTTAACTGCCCTCTGATATGGCCTAGCAAGCCACTCAGTTGTATTTAAGAAAGCTGCTCATCACCACCATCTCCAGGGCAATAAATGCTGCCATTGCTGGCAGTCCAAATCCCATGAATGACTAAAAAAAAAAGTATGGACAAGGACAAAGATAGACCAGGTTTGAAAGTTCTTGATTAGGAAAAGACCAATTTTATTCAGAACATAAGAACATAAGAAATAGGAGCAGGAGTAGGCCATATTACCCCTTGAGCCTGCTCCACCATTCAATAAGATCATGGCTGATCATTGACCTCAATTCCACTTTCCCGCCCGATCCCAAAGCTGAGATGTGATCTAGAAAAAGATTGTAAACAGCTACTTGAAGGTAAGTCAGTGTCAGGGCAGTGGGAGGCATTCAAGGAGGAGATAGTGAAGGTCCAGAGAAAATATGTTCCCACAGAGAAAAAGAGTGGGACTCCCAAATCTAGAGTCCTCATTCAAGGTAGGATAAGGAATAATAGAATCTTATGTCAGATACCAAGCGCTCAACACTACAGAAAGCCTAGAGGAGAATAAAAAGTGCAGGGGTGAAAATAAAAAGGTAATTAGGAAAGCAAAGAGAGGACATAAACAAATATTGGCAAGTAAAGTCAAGAAAAACCTTAAGATGTTTATAAATACATAAAGAGCAAGAGAGTAACTAAGGAAATAGGGCCTATTAGAGACCAAAAATGTATGGAGGCTTAAGACATGGGTATTGTTCTGAATGAATACTTTGCATCTGTCTTCACAGAAGAGAGAGACCATGCAGACATTGTTGTTAAGGAGGAGTGTGAAACATTAGATGGGATAAACATCTAGAGAGAGGAGATATTAAGAGATTTAGCATCTTTGAAAGCAGATGAATCACCGGGCCCAGATGAAATGTTAAAAGAGGCAAGGGAGGAAATAACAGAGACTCTGACCATCATTTTCCAATCCTCTCTGGCTCCAGGTATGGTGCCAGAGGAGTGGGCGACTGCTAATGTTGTGCCATTGTTTAAAATGGGAGAAAGGGATAGACCAAGTAATTACAGGCCAGTCAGCCTAACCTCGGTGGTGGGAAAACTATTGGAAAAAATTTCTGAGGGACTGTATAATTAATCATTCAGAAAGTCACGGATTAATGAAGGACAGTCAGCATGGATTTGTTAAGGGAAGGTTGTATCTGACTAACTTGATTGAATTTTTTGAGGAGGTAATAAAGAAAGTCGATGAGGGTAATGCATTTGATGTAGTTTACATGGATCTTAGCAAGGCTTTAGATAAGGTCCAACGTGACAGGTTGGCCAATAAAGTAAAAGTCCATGGGATCCAAGGGAAAGTGACAAGTTGGATCTGAAATACACTCAGAGGCAGGAAGCTTTTTGTGGTTTATATCAATGATTCAGGCCCCCATATTGGTGGCCTTACTGCTCACTGCCGCCTGCTGCCGTTGACTGTCGCCGGGTTTTCCTGCCGTTTTCCTCTCGCTCCCAGTTTCCACTTGGGCTGGAGCGGGCGGGAGGGGAGCACTGCCACGAACTGCCCGCTGACAGCCTCTGGCGGCCAAGTTGCGTAAGTGGCCTCCCGCCCGCCGAGATGCCAGATTGGTGTGGGCGGGAGTTGCCGGGAGTCGGTGCCAGCAGGGGGAAGGTCCTACCCCGATGGTGGGTATGAAGACCTGCAAAAGAAGCTTAGTGAATATCTTTTAATTTTTTTTTACAGCGACTTACCTGGATAGGATCCCCTGAAGGTGTTCCGGTGAGATTTTTTTTGTGATTTTACTGTTCAGGTCTTCCATCCTCCCTGGGCTCGACTCCATCCTCGATGGCACTTGGGCGGCAAACCCCTTTGCCGCCGAGATTGAGAGCTCCTGCCCGCTGCCGCCCAGATTGACGGCATAAGCTATTATTTTGCCGCCGGGCAGTACTGCCACCTCTTTTAGAGGAATCTTTCAGGCAAAGTACCGCCCGGTCTCTCGGCGGCCATCAGCGGTGCTTTGGGCAGCAAATGGGCGGGCCTTGCAGCTCATGAAAACCGGGGCCTTAGACTTCAATGTAGGGGGCATGATTATGAAGTTTGCAGATGATGCAAAAATTGGCCGTGTGGTTGATAGTGAGGACAAAAGCAGTAGACTGCAGGAAGATATCAATAAACATAGAAAAACATAGAAAATAGGTGCAGGAGTAGGCCATTCGGCCCTTCGAGCCTGCACCGCCATTCAACAAGATCATGGCTGATCACCCACCCCAGCACCACCTCCTCCCCATGCCCCCTCCACACCCCCCGATCCCCCCAGCCACAAGGACCACATCCAACTCCCTCCCGAACACATCCAATGAACTGGCATCAACAACTCTCGGCAGCAGGGAACCCCACAGGCCAACAACTCCCCGAGTGAAGAAGTCTCTCCCAATCCCAGCCCCAAACAGCCCACCCCCCATCCCAAGACCGTACCCCCTCCCCCCTGCCCCCCACCGGCTCCGGACCCACCCAACACCGGGAACAATCCCACCTGCCCTGTCCCCTCAAATCCTTCCACAAATGCCGAACACCCCCGGATGTCAAGCCCCCAGCCTCGGCCACCCCGGAGCCACGCCCCCGTGACGCCAACCACACCACATCCACCAACCGCCATCTGTGCAGTCAACCCGTCCACCCCACTCTGAACACTCCCCGCACCGAGGCACAGAGCCCCCAGGCCCGCCCCTCCAACACACTTCGCCCCCCCCCCACCCCCAGACCTCCGCTGCAATGTGGCCCCTCCCATCCCCCGCCCTGGGTTTCTCCGCCTCCCAACCTCCACCACTCTCCCCTCCATCCCCCGCCCCCCCGTCTCCCCTCCACTTCCCTCTGCCTTCCCGCACAGGCTCCCATCTTGGGGGCGGTAACCTTCTGGGACCGGGAATTTTAGCCCCCAGCGTGGAAGTCCTGCTCCCGCTGCAGAATTGGCCTTACCACCCCTCAATGGAAGCGGAGTGCAATTTCCCACACTCCACTTCCTTTGGGGGCAGTTACCGGGGCACGACTGGATGCTCCTGTGACAGTTTGAACCGGTGCTCTCCACTTTCTCTCCTGTGACAGTTTGAACTGATGCTCTCCACTCTCCCGTCCTGTGACAATGGACTGGTCAGGTGGGCAGAAAAGTGGCAAATGAAATTCTATTGGAGAAGTGTAAGATAATGCATTTGGGGAGGGCTAACAAGGCAAGGGACTACACAATAAATGGTAGGATGCTGAGAAATGTAGAGGAACAAAGGGACCTTGGAGTGCCTGATCACAGATCCTTGAATGTAGCAGGACAGGTACATAAGGTGATTAAGAAGGCATATATAATATTATCCTTTATTAGCAGAGGCATAGAATATAAGAGCAGAGCGGTTATGCTAGAACTGTATAAAACACTAGAAAGGTCACAGCCAGAATACTGCGTGCAGTTCTGGTCACCACATTACAGGAAAGATGTGACTGGACCGTAAAGGGTACAGAGAGGATTGACGAGGATGTTGCCAGGACTGGAGAATTTTAGCTATGAGGAAAGATTGGATAGGCTGGGGTTGTTTTCTTTGGAGCAGAGGAGGCTGAGCGGAGACTTGATTGAGGTGTATAAAATGATGATGGGCCTAGATAGAGTGGATAGGAAGGACCTGTTTCCCTCAGCAGAGGGGTCGATAACCAGGGGGCAAAGAGTTAAAGTAATTGGTAGAAGGATTAGAGGGGAGTTGAGAAGAAATATTTTCACCCAAAGGGTGGTGGGGGTCTGGAACTCACTGCCTGAAAGGCAGGAACCCTCATCACATTTAAGAAGTACTTGGATATGCACTTGAAGTACTGTACACTGCAAGGCTACGGACTAAGAGCTGGAAAGTGGGATTAGGCTGGATAGTTCTTTTTGGACTGGCACAGACACTATGGACCGAATGGCCGTAAATTTCTATGATGCTATGGGAGCCGAACTGACTTTAAAACCTAAGAAATAATGGTAAAAGTGCTTTAACACTAACACAAATGGCTCAACAAACCAACGAAAAGGCACCCAGAGTCTTGCATGTAGCACTCCAGTTTTGTGCAGGGGTTCAACACTGCAAAAGATGTCCTCTACTCACAGGGGCTAGGAGGCCCACCAGAAGGAAGGATGTGGGACCACATCACTGAGGCCTCCAAGATCTGGCTCCAGTGCCCAAAGTAGCTTAATGACCTCAGACCAGTGGTCAAGGTCAGTGAATGTATCTTCAAAAGCCGTCTCCTACCAACTGCACCACTAACCTCACACACTGCTCATTGCCTCGACCCCCACCTGCCATCCCATCACTCAGCTACCAACAATCGACCAAACACAAGGCACACCTCCCATTCCTAGCTTCACCTCGCCCCCTTGGAGGAGACGATGCTGGCTATTCTTGGCAGGGGCATGGCTGAACCTTGGCCAGCGGCAGGGTTGAAAGCATACAAGATGCCGGTATCCTCATGTGTTGTCCTCCTTCTCACATTCCACTTTCCCTCATCTCACAATATCTTCTGAGTTACAAGGTGCGCATAGTGTAAGCATATTCTCCTTGCTCTCCCGCCCTCCCCTCACCATAACTCTACCCTTGTGCCTCCCTCATTTCACACACCTAAGAAATCGAGCAGGAGCAGGAGGAGGAGGATCAGGAGAATCAGGAGGCTCATGCGATTTAACACTCCCAGCTTCTAAAGGTCATTCTGTAAGGCCATCTGACGTGTCCCCCACTGAGGTAGCACTGTGTGACATCAGTAGGATAGACAAAGGCACATGCAAGACAGTCACTGAGAGAATGCACAAGGGTGATTAGTTGATTTCTTGATGTCATGTTGGATGGATAGATGTATAAAGTTGGATTGGAAAGTTTGCCTAGTGGTGGCTTTATTTCAGCATTGTGGCCAAGAGGACATTGCGATAGTCAGTAACAGAGGGAAGGCGAGGTGTGGGACAAATGTTGAAAGGGGAATCAGGGTTGTGGTCTCTGGTACTGCAGGCAGATTATTCCATCCCAGATATCCTGGCCAAAAAGCTTCCTCCTCTACTGGTTCCTCCTCTTCTGTGTCTTCCTCTTCTGCGTCTTCCTGCTCCCTCTGCAATCGAATGCTAGAAATCTGAAATAAAAGCAGAAAATGTTGGAAATACTCAGCAGGTCAGGCAGCATCTCGACCTGAGACATGAGCTCTGTTTCTCTCTCCACGGATGCTGCCTGACCTGCTGAGTATTTCCAACATTTTCTGTCTTGTCAGAGGCCTTCCTTTACCATCCGAAGCTTTGCAAGCGCCCCTGCACACTTTAAGAAACTTATAACATCTATTGCACAAAGCTAATACTTCAGTAATATATTTAAAAAGTCCAAAAGCATTGGACTTACCTCAAAGATGTGTATGTCCCTTTGAGAAGCACTGATTGCATCTCTGCAGGTCTGCTTCACACAAACTTTTCTGTGCATGCTTAGGACCTGGGAGTAAATCCAGCGAAAAAGTCGAAGTTTGTTGACGGGGCGTCAAGCTGGCATGTACCTCACACTCTGCTGATTTACATTTCAAGGGCTAGCGCTGCCACCGGCAGTGATATAGCCCTTACCACAATGGCAGCTGCCGAATTCCACGCCGGAGGCGGACGCAAGTGAGGCGGCTGCCATTTTTTATCCCGAAATGGGCCTTAACGGCTACAAATGTCTAGGCCTGAGTGTTTAGTTGCTTTCAAATTCACTTTAAATTCATAAAGATGATTCATTCTGACACCTCCAAAACACAAACCTACTTCTGGGTTATAGAGACAGTTATTCGTTTGATGAAATCACAACATATGTGGACAAAACAGTTTTATAACTTAGGTACTCATTATCAATATTTTTGGCATTATCCTCAATGTATAACTTGTAATTTTTATTCCTCGCCCTGCTCAAATCTGCTCTTTGTGACCCAAACCACAGAAGACCACATTAATACTGCACTCTGTGCTCTGCATTTATCTCAAGCCAACAGTTTGGGTCTCAAGCCAGTAGGTAATGAGGATTCAATCTTTCGGGGGGGGGGGGGGGGGATTTCAATTTAATCTAACATTGGATATTCCTTCACTCTACCATTAACGGCCGTGCCTTCAGCTGTTTAGGCCCTCAGCGCTGGAATTTCTTCCCTAAACCTCTCCGCCTCTCCACCTCTCCAAGCTGCTCCTAAAATCTTCCTCTTTGACCAAACCGTGGGCTGGATTTGCGGTGTTGCCGTTTTTGCGGCAAAAATGGAGGTGGGGTGGGGGGGAGTGGTGGGGGATGGGTGGCGGGCAGAATTTACCGCCCGATTAACGTTTGCGCTTTGTGGAGCAACTTTCGTCATTTGGGCCCTGCGTGCAAAGGGAGGCGTTGTATTAGTTTTGCGGTGCAAAAACGGGAACCTCGCCAACTTTAGTGCAAGGCCGGGAGCACTCCGAGAGAGGCCTCGGGAGGGGGAAGAAAAAATCACAAAAAAATTTCAAAAAACATTGCCAACACCCTTACCAAATAAATCGCTGCAAAAATATAAAAGAATGAAAACTGGAACTTTTTTACAGTTTATCCAGCTCACCGCCACCGGCAGGGCTGGACCGCTGTGTTTTCCCTGGCGGTCATCGCGGGGCACGTATTGCGGCGTACGGGTCGGTGATTGACGAAACTTGTGCCGATGCCACAATGCGGCACAGCTCTCCCCAGCGATGCAAAAATGGACCCGAGGATCGCGCCCAGACAAAAAACAGCTGACCGCCCCATTTTTCGCCATGGAGGGTCAAAATGCGACGAAAACCCGGTCGCAAATGACCCAAAAATCCAGCCCGTAATATCTCCTTATGCGGCTTGGTGTCTAATTTTGTCTGAGGGGACACTATATAAATGCAAATTGTTGTTATTCTCCAAATCAGTCACTGTAACATCAGCAGGACCCTGGGAACACCATGTAAACAGTATTTCTATTAATCCTTCTCCAAAGTTATGAAACCAATCGGGGGAACCCAAGGGACATAGAAAGAGGAGTAGGACAGTTAACCCCTCAAGCCTGTTCTGCCATTCAGTGAGATCATGGCTGATCTGTGACTTAACTCTGTATATCCGCCTTTGCCCCATATCTCTTAATACCTTTGGTTAACAAAGGGGGAATTCTCAGCGTTGATATTTAATGTTGTGATGAAGTAAAGCTGCTTTGTTGCAATGCTAAAGTGTGGGATTGCATTCTTAAAGAATGACTATTTTGGTGAGGTAGCAGAGAGCAGTTGGTTCCTGTGGAGTTGTGCTATAAGATGTAGTGAAAAAGGGAGGAAATACTTACATTGTATTTCCCACATTTTGAGCTGCAATAATGTAGTAAGTACCATGTTGTTAAAGGTTTAACTATGTAAAATATAAGATGAATTTACATTAGAATTAGCTAGCATTCTGAGGGTACTTTTTTTAGCTATCAGAAAGAGTGGTTATAACCTGAAATGTCCTTTCTTTCTGCTTGCAGGAACAATATAAAACTGGCAGTAGAATCTCTGTCCTGTAGTTCTGTACGTCTGTTCCTTGGGAAATGCCTAACAGTGATTCACGGTATGAACATTCTGCCACTGTCCTTGGCAGAGGTCATGTTGTCATTAACTAACGCATTACACACCTATTATTTTAACACAAATGCATTTGGCATTATTTATTTTCATGACAAAATTCCAGAGGAAAACATTCATTTGTTTCTTCTTCATCTTATTTTGGAATCAACAGTTCCATTTACAGATCTATCACATCCTGCAAGAGGCTTGATTGCAATTTCACTGTATCAAATAATGTCATCATTTCTGAGCCCTTATTGTAGGATTGAAATGTAATGGGTTACATTCACTTCCTGTTGGTGTGTTAGCAACAAATCCAGTTTCTGTCCGCTCACCACTAATCTGCTGCTGTTTCCTCTCTGATCCCTTATTAGGAGTAGTGTAGGAGCAGCAATGCTGCTCCTCACTAGGTTATTGCAACTACAAAGAAGAGAAATTGTGTGACATTTTAAATGCTGCAGTTAATTAAAGAGTGACATAACTTTTTAGGTAGGGTAAGGGACCCACATTCACAGATAAATCTGTCGATGCATTACTCGCTGAAATAAGGATTAAAAGGCAAAGGCTGTTGGGGACTGAAGGAAGTAAACCTCATTAGAGGGTCATTCAGGCCATAAGGAGGGTGCTGCTGAAGCAGTGAGTGGAATCTCCACAACCTCAAGAAATGCCACACAGTGTAGGAAGAAATTTAGCAACCTTTCAAGGGTGGCCAAGATACACATCTTGTACGATCAAAGAGGTTTCGCTCATCTCCTTACTTTTTCTGTGTCATCACATGGGTACATAAGAACATAAGAACATAAGAATTAGGAACAGGAGTAGGCCATCTAGCCCCTCGAGCCTGCTCTGCCATTCAACAAGATCATGGCTGATCTGGCCGTGGACTCAGCTCCACTTACCTGCCCGCTCCCCATAACCCTTAATTCCCTTATTGGTTAAAAATCTATCTATCTGTGATTTGAATACATTCAATGAGCTAGCCTCAACTGCTTCCTTGGGCAGAGAATTCCACAGATTCACAACCCTCTGGGAGAAGAAATTCCTTCTCAACTCGGTTTTAAATTGGCTCCCCTGTATTTTGAGGCTGTGCCCCCTAGTTCTAGTCTCCCCAACCAGTGGAAACAACCTCTCTGCCTCTATCTTGTTTATCCCTTTCATTATTTTAAATGTTTCTATAAGATCCCCCCTCAGCCTTCTGAACTCCAACGAGTAAAGACCCAGTCTACTCAATCTATCATCATAAGGTAACCCCCTCATCTCCGGAATCAGCCTAGTGAATCGTCTCTGTACCCCCTCCAAAGCTAGTATATCCTTCCTTAAGTAAGGTGACCAAAACTGCACGCAGTACTCCAGGTGCGGCCTCACCAATACCCTATACAGAATACCCTATACAGTTGCAGCAGGACCTCCCTGCTTTTGTACTCCATCCCTCTCACAATGAAGGCCAACATTCCATTCGCCTTCCTGATTACCTGCTGCACCTGCAAACTAACTTTTTGAGTTTCATGCACAAGGATCCCCAGGTCCCTCTGCACTGCAGCATGTTGTAATTTCTCCCCATTCAAATAATATTCCCTTTTACTGTTTTTTTTTCCAAGGTGGATGACCTCACACTTTCCGACATTGTATTCCATCTGCCAAACCTTAGCCCATTCGCTTAACCTATCTAAATCTCTTTGCAGCCTCTCTGTGTCCTCTACACAACCCGCTTTCCCACTAATCTTTGTAGTTCCATTGGGAGTGAAACTGACTTATGTAAAGGGTGATAAACTCACAACCACTTTGTGAATTCACAACATCCATTTTCCTGTGAGTTACCATCTGTTTATGGGAAGATTGGGGTGGTAAATGGAGTAAGATGAGGCAGTAATACTTATTACCCCAAAACTGCTGGTCTAATTTTGCACTGGAATTTTCCTGTTAAAAAAACTGGCAGTCCCCTTTAAGACTGGAAAGGATAAAGTGGGCACAACAAGCCCCTCTGATGCATTTTCCCCAACTTCCACCTTAAACTTACTACTATATAAATGGTGGTAGGAGCCTCATTAGGGTATCGGTGAGGTGGATATTGCTTCAAGGAGGCCATTCTGTTTGGTGCAAATGAAGCTTGGTGTTACTTTCCCTACATATCAAATTGTTTGGTACTTTGGAGGTTCTTTCAGGACTTCTGCTGCTAGTTTTAGTCAGCTCTGTAAAATATACAGCTTTGGACTGTTTTACCCAATGGGAAACATTCCAGTCCTTTATTGTGAAGGAAAGGAAGAGATCGTAGAGACTAGGCTGGGGGCACTTAGATTGAGACTGTACAGAAGATCGTTATTTATTTTATGTACCTGTTTATTCAATCGGGTTTACAGACCCAGAAGGTCTTACCTAAATGTCTCAGAATGTTGCACTTTGGCATGATATACCAGTTGCTGGCTGAAGTCCTGCAGCCCATTTCTAACAGAACAGCATTGTCTGTACCAGTCACGTTCACACTACAATGTATTTTGACCGTTGCCATGTTAATCAGATAGCTGCTCGGCACTGCATCAAAAACGTCTATACAATCATTTGGCACAGTTCATTTCCTTCCCAATGGAGCCAGAAAAACAAAGAGAGAACTAATCAGTTCTATAGACCGGCAGGGTTCCCACAGGTGCAAGGAACAATAATGCACTGAACATAGCACTCAAAACCCCATATAAAACCCTTTCCAATTCCATGAACAGCATAGGCTTTCACTACATTAATGTTTAGCTTGTTTGCAATGCTACTCACATGAATGTCTACTATCTAGGATGGCTGATTGGTAATCAGGACTGTCCCCTACAGTTATAGCTAATGAGTCCAGTAAGGCTTAGACTCTATGCAATGTAAAGAGGTGTTAAAGAGCAGACTATAGGCATTCTGAAGTCTTGTTTTAGGTGCTTGCAAGGATGATTTGGGAGCATCAATCTCTTGTACAGGTAGTGAAAAAGTTAGAGGAGTCCACTATCTGGACTACAGCGCAGGGAAGTTTCTCATGACTTGCAGTACACCCTGGAGAGTGCGACAGTTCAGGGGATTTTAACTTCCAGAATGGCAGCTAATACTGCTGCAATGAGGATCTGCTTGAGCACAAGGTCCCAGAAATTAATCACGCAGCTATTTTTGAGATGCTAACCAACCTACTAAGCCTCCAATAAGGTGGCCAGGAAGTGAAAGCTCATTAAGCCAGAAGTGCGCCATCCGCCATTTTGGTAAAGGCCAAAAAATCGACATACAGTGCCTCCGCCTGGGTCTAAGTCCTTTGGATAAGACAAGAAACGCCTGTCTGAGGCTCTCACTGCAAGATTTGTTTTCCCTAAGGCTGCAGGCGCTGGCTGCACGCAGGAAAACCAGGGCTTCGTGCGACCAAATAGGCGGACCTTAAAGGGACTGCCCGTTAAGCCGCAACCAACACAGTAAGTTTTAAAATATATTTGCCTGTATGTGGAGCCAAACCACCTGTCTCCACATACAGGTAAGTATATTTTTAAAAAGCACCTTGTTGATTGCTCCTCCTTGATCTCTGTCGCTATCTCCCCCCAATTGCCGTGGCTAACTCCCCCCTCAATCGCTGTCACTACCTGTCACTGCTACCCCACCGACTATTGTTACCTCCCCCTTGACCACTGCTTCTTCCCGACCCGGTAGCGCCTCCCGCCCCCCCCCTCACCATTTACCTGACAGCCGCCGCTGGCATGGCAGGGGCCTGATTTTGCATTCCACTTCACCCGTGAGCTGCCTGTTACTGTGCCCAGCTTGCCGACACATTAGAAATGAGGCCCGAGGCCCAATATCGGGTCGACTTTGGGCTTCACCTTTTAGCTGTAGAGATATACCTTATGCCTCCCATGCACCCATAAATGGATGTAGCGTCTCAAGGCCTACATGTTCACAGGCACGACTGAGGCCACAAGAAATTCTGGCGAATGGCATTGAGTCTGGTTTCATGAAGTCCCTCCAAAGGCAGACTTCTGTCTTATAAAGGAAAAGGATGAAATATTTGATGGTGAAGGACTTTTTAAGGCGTGGGAGGGAGTACAGGAAAGTGTGTAGTGGCTTTATTTGATATATCAACTTTTATTTATTGAAAGAACTGGATAAAAACTGTCTCCTCCTTTGTCTGGCTGCTGGCTGTTCTGCTTATTATTGTCCCATTCTTATGAGCTCTTGGCATGCTGTGAGGACGGAGGCTCGCCCTCACCCTCCTCTTTTCAGCATCATTCCTTTCGACTTCTGGAAGCAATAGGAATCTCGGAATAGAAGTAGATAATTCAGCTCCTCCAGCCTCTTCCACTGTTCAATTCCGCTGATCTGTACCTCACCTCCGTTTACCCGTCCCTGCTCCAATTCCTTTTGTACACTCACCCAACAAGTAACTAGCGATACAAAAGCAAAATACTGCGGATGCTGGAAGCCTGAAATAAAAACAGAAATTGCTGGAAATACTCAGCAGGTCAGGCAGCATCTGTGCCGAGAGAAACAGAGTTAACCTTTCAGTTCAATAAACTTTCATTTTTTTTCTCTCTCCACAAATAACAATTGATCTAAGTCTTGAAATCAATTGATCCAGCATCCACACGGGAGAGAATTCCAGATTTTCACAATCCATGGTATGAGAAAGAACATTTGTGAATTTTAGCTCTAATTTGAAGATTATGCCCCCTTATTCTGGATTGTCTTTGTCTACCCTATCGAAATCCTTTACCATTTTAACAACCTCAATTAGATTACTTCTCAACATTCTAAACTGAAGGGAATACAAGCCACGTTTATGCAACCTGTCCTTATATTTTAACCCTTTACACCGTGGTATAATTTTAGTGCATCTTTGCTGTCCACTTCCAAGGTCAATGCATCTTTCCTGAGGTACGGTGCACAATTAGCGCAGTGCTCCCTCCTGACCAGGATCTGTAAAACTGAAGCATAGCTTCCTCCTCTTTGTATTCCAGTCCCCTTGAGGTAAATGACAACATTCAATTAGCCTTGTTGATTACTTTTTGTACCTGTGTATTAGTTTTTAGTGATTTATGTACCTGGCCACACAAATCCCTTTGGTCCTCCAGAGTTCTTAGTCTCTCGCAATTAAGAAAATGTTCCAATTTGTCTTTCTTGGATCCAAAGTGGATGAGCTCACACTACCACACATTAAACCAAGGTTTTAAATTAAAATAAGGCTGACTTTGGAGGGATGAGACAGGAATTAGACCACAGTAGACCGGACAGAACTATTAACAGATAAAACTACAGATGAACAGTGGGAAATGTTTTAAAATGTAATTGGTAGAATACAAGACCTGTACATGTCCCTAAAGGGCAAGAGCTCTATGTGTGTAATTAAATAACCTTGGTTAACAAGGGAAATGAGAGAAAGTATGAAACTGAGAGAAAGAGCTTGTATGAAGGCAAAACCAGTAGAGGTCACGCAAACTTGAAGAGCGACATAGAACAGCGAAGGAATGCAAAGAACGTGGTAAGAGCTGTAAAAAGGGAATATGAGAAAAAGCTTGCGAGAGCTATCAAGGACAACGCTAAAGGTTTTTACAAATATATGAAGAGAAAGTGTGTGCTAAGAATAATGTGGGCCTTTTAATGACAGCTGCAGGTGATATTGTAATTGGAAATCAGTAAATGGCAGACTTACTACCTAGCTACTTTATATCGGTCTTCACAGTAGAAACATAGAAACATAGAAACATAGAAAATAGGTGCAGGAGTAGGCCAATCGGCCCTTCGAGCCTGCACCGCGATTCAATAAGATCATGGCTGATCATTCCTTCAGTACCCCTTTCCTGCTTTCTCTCCAAACCCCTTGATCCCCTTAACCATAAAGGCCATATCTAACTCCCTCTTGAATATATCCAGTGAACTGGCATCAACAACTCTCTGCAGCAGGGAATTTCACAGGTTAACAACTCTCTGAGTGAAGAAGTTTCTCCTCATCTAAATGGCCTACCCCTTATCCTAAGACTATGTCCTCTGGTTCTGGACTTACCCAACATCGGGAACATTCTTCCCGCATCTATCCCGTCCAGTCCCATCAGAATCTTATACATTTCTATGAGATCCCCTCTCATCCTTCTAAACTCCAGTGAATAAAGACCCAGTTGATCCAGTCTCTCCTCATATGACAGCCCAGCCAGCCAGCCCTGGAATCAGTCTGGTGAACCTTCGCTGCACTCCCTCAATAGCAAGAACGTCCTTCCTCAGACTAGGAGACCAAAACTGAACACAATATTCTAGGTGAGGCCTCACCAAGGCCCTGTACAGCTGCATTAAGACTTCCCTGCTTCTATATTCAAATCCCCTAGCAATGAAGGCCAACATACCATTTGCCTTCTTTACCGCCTGCTGTACCTGCGTGCCCATTTTCAGTGACTGATGAACCATGACACCCAGGTCTCGTTGCACCTCCCATTTTCCTAATCTTCTGCCATTCAGATAATATTCTGCCTTCGTGTTTTTGCCCCCAAAATGGATAACTTCACATTTATCCACATTATACTGCACCTGCCATGCATTTGCCCACTCACCTAACCTGTCCAAGTCACCCTGCAGCCTCTTAGCGTCCTCCTCACAGCTCACACCGCCACCCAGTTTAGTGTCATCTGCAAACTTGGAGATATTACACTCAATTCCTTCATCTAAATCGTTAATGTACATTGTAAAGAGCTGGGGTCCCAGCACTAAGCCCTGTGGCACTCCACTAGTCACTGCCTGCCATTCTGAAAAGGACCCGTTTATCCCGACTCTCTGCTTCCTGTCTGCCAACCAGTTCCCTATTCACATCAGTATATTACCCCCAATACCATGTACTTTGATTTTGCACACCAATCTCTTGTGTGGAATCTTGTCAAAAGCCTTTTGAAAGTCCAAATACAACACTACTGATCAGAAAGAGGCAACTAATATCTTTATATTTATTGATTCATTCCTGGGATGTGTGCATCACTGGCAAGGCCAGCAGTAGAGGATGTGGATAAAGTACCAGAGATACAAGGAAAAATAAAAATAAATCAAGAGGGGGAACTAACTAGATTCGATACAAGTAAAAAAAGTGGTGATGGAGAAATTAACGAGATTAAAGATAGACAAATCTGCATGACCTGATGGTTTCCACCCCAGGGTGTTAAAAGAATGAGGTGAGGAGATTGTTGATGCTTTAGTCATGATCTTCCAAAACGCTCCCAATTCAGGAATTGTCCCCTTGGATTAGAAAACTGCCAGTGTTACTCCATTATTTAAGATGGGTAGGAGAGATAAACTAGGGAATTATAGGCCTATTAGTCTAAAGTCGAAGTAACTCGAACCTGTTATTAGGGACAGAGTGACAGCATTTGGACAAATATGAGCTGATCAGAGAGAGGCAGCATGGATTTGTAAAGGTTAAGTCATGTCTAATCAATCTTGTTGAATTTTTTGAGAAGGCAACTAACATGGTAGATAAGGAAGTGTCTATGGATGTTGAACCTGAGCTGGGCTTCCGACGCAATATCCTCCGTAACATTACCCATCTCCGGCCCAACCTCAACTCATCGCTGCTGAATCCCTTATCCACGCCTTTGTTACCTCTAGACTCGACTATTCCATTGCTCTCCTGGCTGGCCTCCCATCTCGCTCCCTCTGTACACTTAAGCTCACCAAAACTTTGCTGCCCATATCCGAAGTCATACTAAGTCCCATCACCTCTGTGCTCGCTGACCTGAATTGGCTCCTGTTCCAGAAATGCCTCGATTTTAAAACTGCAGTCCTTGTTTGCAAACCCCTCTATGGCCTCTCCACTCCCTGGGGCCGAAATTCACCCCCACCTGAAACGGGTCGCACTTTCCGCTTCTGAAGTGTTTTTTCCGCCGTGTTGGATGAGGTCGCCTCTTTCAGTAAATTCGGCTCTTTGTCGTTTTTTTCTAAGCAGAACGGAAGTTGGTCATAATGGGGGCAGAAGTGGGATGGTAAGTACTCTAGAGGGGTGGAAGTGGAGGTGGGACGGAATCTCCGCCGCTGTCAGTCAGCGGCGGAGCGGTGATGATGTCATTATGCATGTGTGTCACCACATCTCTCCCCTTCACTTAAAGGGGAGAGAAGAAGTGATTCTTTAGGTTCAGTCCAGTGGGCCACCAGGAAGGGTTTCGGCCAGGCCAGCGGTCTGGCACCCAAGAGGGGGTGCTTGTTGGCGGCCTGGCCGAACCCGGGGCCATAATTGTCCGGCCGACCTGGAAGTTGGCCAGCAAAAAAAATAAAATGGCAGCTGCGGCAGTGGGCCCTCGCCTTTAATGGCCGCCACACAGCCATGTCCCACATACGGAAAACAAGGTGCACCAACAGAAAAAGCTGTCAGGGGTGCCGCTCGGCGGATCGAAGATTTTTGCAGGTGAATTTGGCTGGAAGTGTGCTGGAGGTGCGGGAGATTGACGATGTGCCCTTCGATGACACACTTAGGACTGGTTGGCAGCAGCGGGACGAAAATGGGAACTGCCAGAAAAATCCCCGCGCTGAATTTCGCTGGCGGCGGCCAGTGGACTGGAAGTCGGCGGCCGCTCGACTCCATCACCTGGCCGCCACTTTCTGGCGGTAAGACGCCTTTTTGGGGAGCTGAATTTCGGTCCCCCTATCTCTGATAATCTCCTACAGCTCTACAACCCTCCGAGATCTCTGCTCTCCTCCAATTCTGGCCTCCTGTGCATCCCTGTTTATCTTTGCTCCATGATTGGTGGCCCTGCCTTCAGTTTCCAAGGCTCTAAGCTCTAGAGTTCCAACCCTAAGCCTCTCTGCCTCTCTACCTTTATCTTCTCCTTTAAGACACTCATTGAAACACATCCACCTGCCCTAATATCGCTTTTAGCGGCTTGGTGTCAAAATTTGTTTGATAATCGCTCCTGTGAAGCATCCTATGACCCCTGCTCCACCATTGGCCCTCAGCTCCTCTGGGGACAACGTGACGTTCTCAGGGTTCGAGGAATGCGAGACTCCTGGGACCAGTGGCATGCAGCAATGCAGTGCTGGGGTTGAATCCCGCAGGACATCAGGGTGAGTCGGCAAAATCGGTCTGTGGTCAGACAGGCAGACGTGGAACTGGACATGGTGGGAATGTCCAGGGAGAGCATTCTAATCAGCCGTCAGCTCCTTGATATTTTGGGAAGGATTCTCACGAGCATTGACAGTCTGAAAGTGACAATTATGGAGGTAGGGTCGCACATTGTCAGTGCGAGCTGTGATACCAGCGAGGCCATCAATGCCCACACGAGGCTGGTGGCCTCCAGCAGTAACAGTGGAGTCCCAGAGAGTGTGGCGCGAACACTTGCAGAATATGGCAAATCACAGGCACATGCTCTGCTTCAGCTTGGGCAGGTACTGCAGTCCATGCCTGCCGCCGTACTCTCTGCATTCTCCACAGTCACACGGGGAAGTGACGGTTCTGGAACAGGCCAGCAAGGTGCTCCGGTTGCTAGCGGCCAGCCCCATCGATGACTGAGTGGCTCCAGGGATATGGGAGGTAGTGTAATTCCTCCGGATGGCAACATTCCGTCTGCCCCCACTCAGTCGCCAACCAAGCATCAGCGATGGTCATCACCCAAACCACCTGTGCCTGGTGATGCCGATGAAGAGGCTAGCCAGTCAGAAGCCGGGCCTTCCAGGAGCTGGTCCAGTGCGTCTCCAGACGCCATCGCCATTGTCTCTCCCCCCAACACAACAGTGCACTGGCAGCCTTACTGTACGCCTTGGTGCCACTTTGATGAGGAGCAGCAGGCAAGGGAGGGGGGTGAAGAGAAGGGGGGCAAAAGACAGTGGCAAAAAATAGGCGGTAGGAATTGATTTAAGTATCGCACTGCTGGATTATGTTCTTGATGCTCCCCTATTTAAAAAAAGAGGCAGACAAAAAGTAGAAAACTATAGACCAGTTAGCCTAACATCTGTGGTTGGGAAGATGTTGGAGTCCATTATTAAAGAAGCAGTAGCAGGACATTTGGAAAAGCAAAATTTGGTCAGGCAGAGTCAGCATGGATTTATGAAGGGGAAGTCATGTTTGACAAATTTGCTAGAATTCTTTGAGGATGTAACGAACAGAGTGGATAAAGGGGAACCAGTGGATGTGGTGTATTTGGACTTCCAGAAGGCATTTGACAAGGTGCCACATAAAAGGTTACTACACAAGATAAAAGTTCACGGGGTTGGGGGTAATATATTAGCATGGATAGAGGATTGGCTAACGAACAGAAAACAGAGAGTAGGGATAAATGGTTCATTCTCGGGTTGGCAATCAGTAACCAGTGGGGTGCCGCAGGGATCAGTGCTGGGACCCCAACTATTTACAACCAATATTAATGACTTGGAGGAAGGGACCGAGTATAACGTAGTCAAGTTTGCCGACACTTTGGCAGAAAAAAAATCAAAGAGCAAGTTATTATTTAAATGGAGAAAGATTGCAAAGTGCCGCAGTACAGCAGGACCTGGGAGTACTTGTGCATGAAACACAAAAGGATAGTATGCAGGTACAGCAAGTGATCAGGAAGGCCAATGGAATCTTGGCCTTTATTGCAAAAGGTTGTGGATCTGTGGAATTCGCTGCCTCAGAGAGCTATGGAGGCTGGGACATTGAATAAATTTAAGACAGAAATAGACAGTATTGTGTTCCTAACACAGATGAGGCTTCACACAGGGAGGTTAAAGTAAAAGTGACCTCAGTCTTTATTAAGACACTCCAGAGTGAGGAACAGGCCTTAGGGACCGGCTTATATACAGTGCTCTCAAGGGATGCTGGGATCCCTTGGGACTTCAGGGGATGCGCTCCCTGGTGGCGGAACATGGGAGTGCATGCTTTACAGATACACAACAGACAGTTTATTAAACAATAAGAGAATAAGGTGTTATGGAGAGTGGGCAGGGAAATGGACCCGAATCCATGATCGGATGAGCCATGATCGTATTAAATGGTGGAGCAGGCTCGAGGGGCCGTATGGCTTACTCCTGCTCCTATTTCTTATGTTCTTCTGCTGGGTGCAGCTTATTTATGTTATAATGTCACACTGCTGGATTATGTTCTGATAATGTTCTTGAATTATCACACTGCTGGATGCAGCTCATTATTATATTTTATTTTATTTAAGTATCACAACGAAGGTTGCAAAATTTGCAATGTTCCAATGTTCAATACATTTTTTGTTCACCTTAACCATTCCTGTGTAGTGCCTCATTTGCAGAATAAGAGGGTGAATGGTCAACATGGTGGGATAGAGTGGCCAGGCAATGCTCAAACATGCTGTTCACTCTTCAAGCAAAGCGTTCAATTATGAACTGCCGACATAAGGCTTTTGCAGCGGCCAAATCACCACAATGCCTCTCCTGTGGTGGTGGTGGTGGTAGCCAGGCTCCTCTTCCTCTTCTTCCTCTTCCTCCTCCTCCTCCCCCTCCTCCTGAGGTGGTCCTGCTATCCCCATTGGCAAATCCTGTCCCCTCATGATGGCTAAGTTGTGTATCATGCAGCACACCACAATGAACCCAGAGACCTGCTGAGGGGAGTATTGCAGGCAGCCTCCAGAGTGGTCCTGGCATCGGAAGTTCTGTTCGACGATGTTGTGTGTGGCTGCATGGCTCTCATTATAGTGATGCTCAGCTTCTGTCTGAGGTTTCCAGAAGGGGGGTCATGAGCCAGGTGGCGAGGCCGCAACGTTTGTCCCCGAGCATCCACCTCTGACCTTGTGGTTGATGCTAGAACATGCATGAGACACTGCTCTCACGTAAGATGAAAGCATCATGGATGCTCCCTGAATATCGGGCATTGACTGCCATGATGCGCTGAGTATGGTCGCAGACGATCTGTACGTTCAGGGAATGGAATCCTTTTCGGTTTTGGAAAACCTCTGGATTCTCTAAACGTGCCCGCAGGGCGATGTGTGTAATCAAGGGCACCCTGAACCTTGTGGAAGCCAGCAAATCGTTCAAAACCTGCAGCCCTCTCATTTTGGGTCTCCCTGGTCATTAGGAAGTTTATGAAGTCCATTCTGCTTGCGTACAGTGCATTAGTCACTTGGCGAATGCAGCAATGTGTAGCGTGCTGCGAGATGGAGCACATGTCCCCCGCTGCTACCTGGAACGAGCTGGAGGCATAGAAGGCAAGTGCCACAGTCACCTTCACCTCGATGAGCAGTGCAGCCCTTTTGCTGCTGGTAGGCTGTAGGTCCGCCTTTATGAGCTGGCATATCTCTGTCAGCACTTCTTTTCGGAAGCGCAGCCTTCTAACGCACAGCGTTTCAGAGAGCTGGAGGTATGAGCGATGTTCCCTGTAAACTCATAGGGGCTAAGGCCTCCTCCCCATACATCTGCCACCTCTTTGATTACGTTGCAAATGATCAACAATAAGCCTTCTTCCAGCTGGAAGCTGTATGAATATAGCAGCCAGTATTACTGGCTCCCGACTTAGCATGGCCCCATCTTTTAAAATGTCCTTAAATGTCCTTTATAAAACAAACGAGAAACTTGCATAAAACTTCACAATCAAAAGGATGCAGTAACGCAGTGTTCTTCTCCCAATTCTGTTAATCATTCACAACTGTGACTTCCTCCTTCGTTTTCAACATGGCGCCATTAGCGCCTGGTGTGCCTTGGGCCCGTCTGTTTTTCTGGGCGTGATCTCGGGGGACGCTAAATCAGGCGGAATGCTCGAAAGTTCCGCCCGGGACGCTAGCGCAGCGATGCACGACGCTTTACGTCATCCCAACGGCCAAGACAGCGGTGGGGCGGTAAGTTTTAGAGCCGCCGCAAAACCATTGGCGAAAGTTCCGTCCGAGCGCAAAATCTTGTGCGCCTCGTTTGATGCTCATAAAAACATTTTAGCGCCCCTCCAAGGCACTAAATGGGGTGCAAATTAATTGAAAATCCAGCCCTATAGATGGGAGCAGAAAGTTGTAAAGGGACATTGATAGATTAGATGAGTGGACAAAACTGTGGCAGATGGAGTTTAATATGGAAAGTGTGAGGTCAGCCACTGTATCACCGAATAAAGATAAACCAGAGTATTCTTTCAATGGTGAGCAGCCAGGAACTTTGGAGGAGCAGAAAGATTTGGGGTTCCAAGAACAAAAATCACTAAAAGCTAGTGAACAGGTACAAAAAATAATTAAAAAGCTAATAGAAAGTTGGCCTTTATCTCAAGTGTGTTGGAATACAAAGGGTGGAAGTTGTGTTACAGCTGTAGAGGGCTCTGGTTAGACCCCATCTGGAGTACTGCATACAGTTCTGGGCACCACAGCTCAGGAAGGGTATACAGTACTGGCTTTGGAGGGACCGCAGTGTAGATTTGCTAGAATAATACCAGAGCTAAAAGGGATAAATTATGAGGCCAGATACATAGATGAGGCTTGTATTCCCTTGTGTATATAAGATTAAGGGGTGTGTTTAAAGGAGTTGATAGGGTAGATAAAGAGAAACTACTTCCTCTGGTGGTTGTACTGAAAAGGGGGTACAACCCCAAAATTAGACCTAGGGAATTCAGGGGTGACGTCCAAAAGCACTCCTTCGCACAGTGGAAATCTGGAACTCTCTCCCCCAAAAAGCTGTTGAGGCTGGGGGTTAATTGAAAATGTCAAAACTGAGATTGGTAGTTTTTGGTTAGGCAAGGGTGATGGAACCAAGGTGGGTAGATGGAGCTGAGATACAGATCAGCCATGATCTGACTGAATGGAGGAACATGCTTGAAGGGCTGAATGGTTAACCTGTTCCTAATTTCCTATGCTTCCTATGAACTCCATCTACCACAGTATTTCGCATTCACTTAATTTGTCAACATCCCTTTGTAACTTCCTGCTCCTGTCTACACAACCCACTGTGCAGCTTTCTTCATTATGATATTCTGTAGCCTGCAGAAAATCACAGTGATGTTGGTGACACTTGCTGGGTTGTATTGCAAGGCTGCACTAGATTTAGCCAGGCACTAAAATTCTAACTTCAGAATGCATGTAGTCTGCTCCAACACAGTTCTTGTGGTGCTGTGAGCCTCATTATGTTCTCCCTCTCTGTTTATGGGCGCTTTATTGGAATCATAAGCCATGACTGGAGCGGATGGCTCTAATCACCAATTAGCCATCCTGATGCATCCCTTCAAGTGCTCAAAGCTGGTCTGCTCACCCCCGTGACGGCTTCATTTTCATGAAATTGAGGAGCTTCTCACATGGGGCTTTGAGTACGACATGAGTTCTATCAATTGTTCTTTGCAGCTGTGGGAACACTGCCAAAAATTGGATTTCTTACTCTCTGATTATCTGGTTATATTGGAGAGGAAATGGAATGTGTGGATCCCTTGAAGGGTGCATCAGTGACGTCCTGAATATTTGACTAATGTGACAAATGTTGCCAGATGTGCTTGGAAGAAGCCAGTTGAAAAAAAATTCAAGCCAATGATAGCCTTGACTAGTGCGGTTAATGCTGTTCCTCTGTTGGAAGTAGGCTACAGGTCTTGAGCTGGCAGCTGGCATATCTCTCTAATTGCCTCTGGGAGAAGCACAGCCTTCTGAGACAGTAAGATGCAGAGAAATCTAATTAGGACCTTCTCAGTCTGTAAACCCGTTAAATGAGTATCTATGATATAGGGAACAAAAGTCAGCTGAGATGCCTCATTTTAAGTGCCTGCAATCCTTTATCTCTGTGTCCCTTTTCTCTCCTTTTCAGAACTTGGAAATAGAGGGATTTCCATCAGGAAATTTATGTCCCAAGTCCAAAACCGTACTCACTCAGAGCTGACTAAATATGGCAGGAAAAGTGCTGACTGAAACATCTGAGCAACAAACAGCGAGAAACACTACACAGGCAAAGTTACAAACTTCCAGCTTCAGCAAACAAAATGGACTCCTGCGTGCAGCATCTTCCTCAGCAATACTGCTCGTACCACCACCTATATGTAGATAGTTTGGGTTGCATTTGGGGCAGAGGTTGTTGGATATTGAGTAGTCATATTGGGAAGCCCATCTGACCACATTTAAATGTGTTGGGGTGGGCTCGAGATCTAGTTATGAAAGGGAATTGAGTTTTTTTCCCAGAGGCCAACTCGGGGTGTAGTTTTCTAGTGGGGTAGGTGAGGCAGGAGGCCTGACTGTCTTACTTTATTGAACCAATCTTTTCTGTGTGCATGCCCATCACCCTTCTTCTGAAGGCCGCTCCATCGAGGTCATCATCTGAGTCCTGTGCAGCAGAACTCGTGCGTGGACCTGCCCTCCAGGGAGCTGGTACATGAGCTACCCTTTCCCCCTGCCCGGGCTGCAGCCCACTCGTCCCGGTGACTCACCCACGTGCAGATCCCGCTTCCATACCACCCTCGAAAGTACGCGCGGTGCCTTTTTCTAGGCTAGTGTCTGATGCAGTGCCGGTGTGTCTTCATCTCCTCTATCACTCTCCTCCTCCAGCACTTCAGGGGCTGGCTGGGCTGGTGACAGTTCTTGAGTATGTGAAAGGAGTAATACACAAGGGTAGAGTTGTGGGAAAGGAAGATATCCATGCATGCACCATTAGCAGCTTGTAAGTGAGAAGTGATTGTGGGATGAGGGAGAAGTGGGATGTGAGAAGAAGGATTAGGTATGAGCATCGCATCATCATCAGCAATGCTTTCCACTTCCACACACTCTGTGTCTGCCCCTCCAATTATTGTGAGCGCTGCTTCCCCCAGACCCATGAGGTTTTTAATTCTGGCTTGCCCTCTGTAAAGTCCTGACCCTGTAGTACAGACTTACACGAGGCACATGCTGAAGTCAAGGTCACTCTGGACCTGCACCTTTATTTCACAGCTCTCGAGTGCCACACTTGCCTGAGACCTGCCTTTATATACACGTGTGGAACAGGTATGCAGTGTTCCCTGCAAGTGCACCCCTGGTGGTCAAGCATGCTTGTGGTTACAGGTCATATCTAGTTATAGTCATGTATAGCATGGTAAGATACAGTTATATACAGTAGTGTGAGATACATGACATCACCCTCCCCCAAGGTCTTATTGTCTTTATAAATTCAGTCTCTCAGGTGGTCTATGTTCTTGCGTGGAGCATCTTAGTTGTGGTTCAGTTGTTTGCCTTGGTGCCTGTTTGTCTTTCGGTGTGATTGCTGGTATCTCTCCTGGGCTGTCTGTTTCGTTCAGTATGATTGTTGGTATCTCACCTGGGCTGTCTGTTGAGACTGCCCTTTCCTCAGGTTGTTCCCTCTGTCTGTCCACTAGGAGTGGTGTGAGTTCCACATTGTAGTCTGCCTCTGGTTCTGCAGTGTTGTTGGTGAATCTACTTTTTACTTGATCTACGTGCCTCCGGCAGGTTTGGCCATTGTCCATTTGTACAACCAGTAGCCTGTTTCCTTCCTTGCCTGTTACTGTCCCTGCAAGCCATTTGGGACCCCTGCCATAGTTTAGCACAAACACTTTGTCCCCTATCTCATTCCACCTCCCCCTCGAATTTCGGTCATGGTACTCAGTTAGTTTCCGGTGCTTTGCCTCAACAATTTCATGCATGTCTGGGAGGATTAATGAGAGCCTAGTCTTTAAGGTCCGTTTCATCAATAGTTGTACGGGGGGAACCCCAGTCAACGAATGCGGACGAGATCTGTATGCCAGCAGCAGTTGCGACAGGTGGCTCTGCAGCGTGAGACCTTGGATTTTTAGCATGCCTTGTTTAACGATTTGCACTGCTCGCTCCACCTGGCCATTGGAGGCCGGCTTGAAGGGTGCCGTCTTAACGTGATTTATGCCGTGGTCAACTATAAAATCTTGAAATTCTGCGCTGGTGAAGCACGGACCATTATCACTGACCAATATGTCAGGAATTCCGTGCGTTGCAAACATGGTTCTAAGGCTCTCCACAGTGGTGGAGGTGGTGCTCGAGTTTAAAATGGTGCACTCGATCCACTTTGAAAATGCATAGACGACTACGAGGAACATTTTGCCCATGAATGGGCCCGCATAGTCTACATGCACCCGCGACCATGGTTTGGTGGGCCAGAGGCTTAGGGTGGCCTACCTGAGGGCAATACTGAGTTGGGCACAAATGGTGCACCGCCGGACACAGAGCTCCAAGTCCGCGTCAATGCCAGGCTACTAGACGTGGGATCTGGCTATGGCCTTCATAAGGACGATCCCTGGGTGCTCGCAGTGGAGCTCCCGGACAAACGCCTCTCAGCCTCGCAAGGGCATGACTACTCGGCTGCCCCACATCAGGCCGTCTGCCTGTAGTGATAGTTCATGCATGCGCCTATGGAAAGGTTTGATCTCCTCGGGGCAGGCATCGCGAGCCTCTGCCCAGTCACTGGTTAAAACATACCTTTTGACTAAGGATAACGTGGAGTCGCTGGTCGTCCAGGCTCTGATTGGCGAGCCGTCATGGGCGAATCTGTGGATTCAAAGGCATTGATTGCCATGAACCATCTCACAGTCCTGTTCGTCGGACCCTTCCGTGGTCGCCTGGGGTAGCCTGCTAAGCGCGTCGGCACAGTTGTCTGTGCCTGGTCTGTGCCTTATTGTGTAGTCGTAAGACGCCAGCATGAGTGCCCACCGCTGAATGCGCGCCGAGGCATTGGCGTTTATTGCCTTGCACTCAGATAGCAGGGACGTGAGGGGTTTGTGGTCGGTTTCTAACGCGAACTTGGCCCCGAAAAGGTATTGGTGCATCTTTTTGACACTGTACACGCACGCGAGCGCCTCCTTCTCAAACATACCGTACCCGCGCTCCGCCCGTGAAAGTGACCTGGAGGCATAAGCAATGGGTTGTACTTTACCCGCATCATTGACATGCTGTAAAACGCACTCGACCCCGTACGCTGACGCATCACATGTAAGAACTAGCTTTTTACCTGGGTCAAAAAAGGCTATAACACTATTGGAACATAGAAGGTTGCGTGCCTTATTGAAGGCGCATTCTTGGGTGTCCCCCCAAAGCCAATTGCACCCCTTTCTGTGTAGCACGTAGAGAGGCTCCAGCAGCATGCTCAAGTTCTGCATAAAGTTCCCAAAGTAATTGAGTAGCTGAGAAAGGCTTGCAGTTCTAAGACATTTTGGGGCCTGGGTGCCAGACGAATTGCTTTGGTTTGGATTCTGTTGGGCGGATTCCATCAGCGGCAATCCTTCTGCCCAAAAATTCAACCTCGGGCGCGACAAATAGACACTTGGATTTCTTAACTCTTCGGCCTACCTGATCCGATCGACTTAGTACTTCCTCCAAATTGCGGAGATGGGAGTCGGTGTCCCTGCCCGCGATGAGTATGTCATCTTGAAACACAACCGTCCCCGGGATGGACTTGAGCAGACTCTCCATGTTGCGCTGGAATATGGCAGCTGCCGACCTGATGCCGAATGGGCATCGATTGTACATGAAAAGACCTCGATGTGTGTTGATGGTGGTGAGTAGCTTAGACACTTCGGTCAGTTCCTGTGTCATATACGCAGATGTGAGGTCTAGTTTCGAGAAAAGTTTTCCACCAGCCAATGTGGCAAATAGGTCCTCTGCTCTTGGCAGCGGGCATTGGTCCTCTAGGGAGACTGTTTATGGTAGACTTGTAATCCCCACAGATTCATACGGATCCATCAGGCTTCATGACGGGGACGATGGGACTTGCCCAGTCGCTAAATTCCATGGGTGAGATAATGCCTTCCCGCAGAAGCTGGTCCAGTTCGTGTTCAATCTTTTCCCTCGTCACATAAGGCACAGCTCTAGCCTTGTGATGGACCGGTCTGGCATCCTGTGTGATGTAGATTTTAACTTTAGTCCCTTTGAAGGTGCCCACACCTGGCTGAAAGAGAGGTTCAAAATGACTTAGAACTGTTGAGCAGGAGGTCCATTCCTCTGACGACATGGCGTGAACATCATCCCATTTCCAATTTAGTTTTGCCAGCCAGCTTCTCCCCAACAGTGCTGGGAGATCTCCGGGGACAATCCACAGGGGGAGTCAGTTCACCGTCTCTTTGTGTGTGACTGAGAGCATGGCGCTGCCAAGGACTGGGACGATTTCTTTGGTATAGGTCCTTAGTTTGGTGTCGATCCTTGTGAGTTTTGGTCTGTTGCTTTTGTGCGGCCACAGCTGTTCAAATTGTTCGACGCTCATGAGAGATTGACTCGCTCCCGTGTCCAGTTCCATGTTGAAGGGTATCCCGTTGAGTAGGACCCTCATCATTATTGGAGGCGTAAGAACAGTGGACATTGATCATGTTGACCTGCTGTACCTCGGTGTCCTGGGCACTGTCCCCACCATCTTCTGGTCCGCTTTCCGACCCTTCCGATTCGTATACCAGCTGAGCTGTTGGTTTTCTGCACATGCGAGCCGATGCCCTGTATAGTTGCAGTTTCTGCAAACAGCATGCTGAAATCGACACCCCCTTGTTGAGTGCCTTCCCCCATATCTCCAGCACAGACCGCTTCCATTGTTCCCGAAGCATGAGCTGCGTCTGGCTGATCTCTCTTGAGCTACTCTCAGTCTGTAGTTGATTGCTCGCATTGTGGATTGATGAGGTGTGAACAGCCGTTCATGTGGCCCTTGATGGCTTCTGGCACCACTGCCTGCTGTTGAAGGCCTGCCCTCCTGCCTTTGTCTGTGTGTGGGGGTAGTGGCTTGTTTCACACTGTGAACCCCTTGTTCCGATGTTTCGTTAGTTGTCGTACCCGCAGAATAGATCAACCTCGTTTCTTCTTCTCCTGCCAAGAATGTCTGTGCGACCAGTGCTGCTGCCTCTAGGGTCAAGTTCTTGGTCTCTATAAGCTTTCGGAATATGCCTGCATGGCCTATTCCTTCAATAAAAAAGTCTTTCAGTACTTCTCCCCTTAGTTCATCGGAGAACTCACATAAGCTAGCCAGCCTCCGAAGTTCCGCCACAAAGTCGGGTATGCTCTGGCCCACACAGCATCTGTAGTTGTAGAACCTGTGTCTGGCCATGTGTAGGCTGCTCGTTGGCTTCAGGTGATCTCTCACCAGTGTGCTCAACTCCTCAAACGACTTGCTTGCTGGTTTCTCGGGTGCCAGCAGGTCCTTCATTAAAGCGTATGTTTTCGAGCCACAACTGGTCAAGAGATGGGCTCTTCTCTTGTCTGCCTTATCGTCGCCCAACCAGTCTTTGGTTACAAAGCTTTGCTGGAGCTTTTCTATAAAGTCCTCCCAATTGTCTCCAGCATTGTATTTCTCATCTGAGCCATTGGTAGCCATTCTGTGGATTCTGTGATCCCGTAACTCGTCACCACTGTAAAGTCCTGACCCTGTAGTACAGACTTACACGAGGCACATGTTGAAGTCAAGGTCACTCTGGACCTGCACCTTTATTTCACAGCTCTCGAGTGCCATACTTGCCTGAGACCTGTCTTTATATACCTGTGTGGAACAGGTATGCAGTGTCTCCTGCAAGTGCACCCTTGGAGGTAAAGTATGCTTGTGGTTACAGGTCATATCTAGTTACAGTCATGTATAGCATGGTAAGATACAGTTATATACAGTAGTGTGAGATACATGACACCCTCCACCTGTTTGCTGCTGCTCCTGGCGGTTGTTTGCCTGCCCTGGTTGAATAGCTGGCAGTGTGTGCAAGTTGTGAGATGTGGGTGTGAGTCTCACAGCAGTGGTAAGTATGTTAGAATGTGAGGTATGAGTGATGATTGGTACAGGTAGTTGGCAGGTGAGTGATGGGGATGTGGTGCATTGAGCAGTGTGTGAGGCTTATGGTGCAGGTGGTGTGATGTGGCATTTGATGATACATTCACCCAGCTTGACCACTCGTGAGGCCATTAAATCTATTGTGGCACTGGATCCAGGTCCTGGCCACAACACTCGTCACAGTGACAGCTTGAGTAATCTCCTCTCAGCGTCCTCTGGTGCTCAGCCTCACTGGCGTCCTACCCCCCTGTGGGCAAAGGACCTCACGGCATCTTTGGACCCCCAGATCTAAGGCCTCCAGTGCCCATCGTAAAATCTTCTAGCCCTTTCCCTCGGCTGTTGGGCCATGGCTATGTTCAGACTGACAACTAGATGCTCCTGTAACAAAACACTTCCCTATGATAGATAATCAAGGGGCAATACGGAGAGGAGAAATTAAAACAATCACTATCATTAAAGAAAAAGTATTCAGTAAAATAATGGAACTAAAGGTGGACAAGTCCCCTGGCCTTCGTCTTAAAAGAAGTGACTGCAGAGATAATGGATGTGTTGGTTGCAATCTACAAAATTCCCTGGAGTCTGGAGAGGTCCCAGTGGATTGGAAAACTGCAAATGTAATGCCCCTATTTAAGAAAGGAGAGAGACAGAAAGCAGGAAACGACAGACCAGTGAGCCTAACATCTGTCATTGGAAAATGCTGGAGTCCATTATTAAGGAAGCAGTAGCAGAACATTTGGAAAATCATAATGCAGTCAAGCAGAGTCAGCGTGGTTTTCTGAAAGGGAAATCATGTTTGACAAATTTGCTGGATTTCTTTGAGGATATAACGAGCAGGGTCGATAAGAGGGAACCAGTGGATGTGGTGTATTTGGATTTCCAGAAGGCATTCGATAAGGTGCCACATAAAAGGTTACTGCACAAGATAAAAGTTCACGGGAGTTGGGGGTAATATATTAGCATGGATAGAGGATTGGCTAACTAACAGAAAACAGAGAGTCGGGATAATGCAGCCAAGTTTGCTGATGATACAAAGATGGTGGGAAAGCAAGTTGTGAGGAGGATACAAAGAATCTGCAAAGGGATATAGACAGGCTAAATGAGTGGGCAACATTTGGCAGATGGAGTATAATGTGAGAAAGTGTGAGGTTATCCACTTTGGCAGGAAAAATAAAAAATAAAATTATTATTTAAATGGAGAGAGATTACAAAATGCTGCAGTACATCTGCACCATAGGGGTCCTTGTGCATGAAACACAAAAAGAGAGCATGTAGGTACAGCAAGTATTCAGGAAGGCAATTGAAATGTTGGCCTTGATTGCAAGGAGGATGGAATATTAAAGCAGAGAAGTCTAGCTGCAACTGTAACAGAGTATTGGTGAGGTCATACCGAGGGCCTGAAATTCATCGACATACCGACCACTACTGCCCGCTTTCTACTCAAAAATGCAAGTTTGGTAAAAAAACACCTACATACCGCCGACATACTGCTCGGTGGAATATTCATCATTGACATACCGCCGAGCGGTATGCACACCGTCCACCATGCAGAACCGGCCTCATACGGTCCAAAAAGTGCAATTTTCATGGCATAACACCGACATACCACCGGAGCTGCATACCGTCCTGGAAAAGGTGGTTTTAGGCGATGTTAAGTGGGCGGGAATGGGCGGTAGTGCTCGGAGCCGCCATTTTGAAATAGGGAACAGTCAGCTAAAGTAGCATCTTTGTATTTCTGAGGTGAACAGTGACTTTACTGTGCGATTTACAATGGAAAAGGTATTTTTATTGGTACTGAGTACATTATTAAGATCAAAGGCATTTTAGATATATTTTATTCATTGAAAAATCTTCTGTTGATTTAAAAAGAATGGGGCCTGTACTGTCTCAGCCTGTATTGCCGACTACCTGTCTAATGCAGGATCCAGATGGGAGAAGGTTTATTGAGCAGAATTATCAGGGTAATGGAGGAGGTCACAGACACATGAGGAGGAGGTCTTACCCCCAAGGGATTTTCAGGGAGATGCGTTCATACTTGGACCTGACCGATTGACAGTATTGTGTTCCTAACACAGATGAGACTGCACACAGGGAGGTTAAAGTAACAGTGACCTCAGTCTTTAATAAGACACTCCAGAGTGAGGAACTGGCTTATATACAGTGCTCCCAAGGGATGCTGAGATCCCTTGGGACTTCAGGGGATGAGCTCCCTGGTGGTGGAACATGGGAGTGCATGTTTACAGATACACAACATCAATCCCCCCCCCAAAGTCAAAGTGAAAACTATTTACAAGGTGAGGCGGTCGGGAGCCTTTCTTTCCCTGGTGGACTGCCTCGGTACAAATGTCTGTTCTGTTGTGTTGGCTGTGCCCTCGCTGGGCTGGCATGTTGTTGGCCCTGCAGGGCTGCTAGGTGAGCCTGGCCTTGCTGGGATGTTGGGAGTGATGGGTTCGATTTCATGGTCCGGCGTGGTGTCATTGATCCTTTGGGTGTGTTGTGGGCTCGAAAAAGGTGGTGTCTGCTGTGGGTTGTTCAGGACAGTCTGTGAACCGCAGCCTCGTTTGGTCCAGGTGCTTTCTGCAAATTTGTCCATTGTCTAGTTTGACTGCAAACACCCTACTCCCTTCTTTAGCTATCACCGTGCCCGCTATCCACTTGGGACCATGTCCATAGTTTAGCACATACACAGGGTAAATGAGATCAATTTCCCGTGACACAGTGGCACGACCATCGTTTACATTTTGTTGCTGCTGCTTGCTCTCTATCTGATCATGAAGGTTGGGGTGAACCAGCGAGAGTCTAGTTTTAAGTGTCGTTTTCTTGAGTAGCTCAGCCGGGGGCACCTCTGTGAGCGAGTGGGGTCTCGTGCGGTAGCTGAGCAGTACTCGGAACAGGCGGGTTTGGAGTGAGCCTTCTGTGACTCGTTTAAGGCTCTGTTTGATGGTTTGTACTGCCCGCTCTGCCTGCCCATTGGAGGCTAGTTTAAACGGGGGCGAGGTGACATGTTTGATCCCATTGCGGCTCATGAATTCTTTAAATTTGGCACTGGTGAAACATGGCCTGTTGTCACTGACCAGTATGTCAGGCAGGCCATGAGAGGCAAACATGGCCCTCAGGCTTTCAATAGTGGTGGTGGCGGTGCTTCCCGACATTATTTCACATTCAATCCATTTTGAAAAATCATCCACCACCACCAGGAACATTTTACCGAGAAACGGGACCGCATAGTCGACATGGATCCTCGACCATGTCTGGAGGGCCAGGACCACAAACTTAGTGGTGCCTCTCTGAGCACACACGCTGCATTGCGTACACAGGACTCTAAGTCAGAGTCGATACCGGGCCACCACACGTGGGATCTGGCTATCACTTTCATCATTACTATACCTGGGTGTGTGCTGTGGAGATCCGAGATGAACGTCTCCCTGCCCTTTTTTGGTAGCACTACGCGGTTACCCCACAACAGGCAGTCTGCCTGAATGGACAGCTCGTCCTTTTGCCGCTGGAATGGTTTGATTGGCTCTTGCATTTCAACGGGGATGCTGGCCCAGCTCCCATGCAGTACACAGTTTTTTACTAGGAAGAGGATCTTGGTTGGTCCATGTCCTAATCTGGCGGGCCGTGACAGGTGATTTATCATTTTCAAACACTTCCATGACCATCAACAAGTCTGCGGGCTGTACCACCATCAACAAGTTTGCAGGCTGCACCATTTCCATCCCCGTGGTGGGCAATGGTAGCCGACTGAGAGCATCCGCACACTTCTCGGTGCCTGGCCTGTGGCGGATGGTATAGTTATACGCTGATAGCGTGAGTGCCCACCTTTGTATGCGGGCTGAGGCATTAGTATTTATCCCCTTGTTTTCAGCGAACAGGGATGTGAGGGGCTCGTGATCGGTTTCCAGCTCAAATTTGAGGCCAAACAGATATTGATGCATTTTCTTTACCCCGAACACAAAAGCTAATGCCTCTTTCTCAATCATGCTGTAGGCCCTTTTGCCTTAGACAAGCTCCTGGAGGCATAGGCGACAGGTTGCAACTTCCCCGCAATGTTAGCTTGTTGTAATACACACCCGACTCCATACGACGACGCGTCACATGCTAGCACAAGTCTTTACATGGGTTATACAATACAAGCAGCTTGTTGGAGCATAAAATGTTTCTGGCTTTCTCAAAAGCAATTACTTGCTTTTTTCCCCATACCCAGTTCTCACCTTTACTCAATAACACATGTAGGGGCTCTAAAAGGGTGCTTAACCCCGGTAGGAAGTTACCAAAGTAGTTGAGGAGTCCCAGGAACGACCGCAGCTCCGTAACGTTCTGTGGCCTGGGCGTGTTCCTGATAGCCTCTGTCTTGGCGTCTGTGGGCCGAATGCCATCTGCCGAGATCTTTCTCCCCAAAAACTCCACTTCTGTTGCCATGAAGACGCATTTCGACCTCTTCAGCTGCAGCCCTCCGCGATCCAGTCGCTGGAGGACCTCCTCCAGGTTTTGTAGGTGCTCGGCGGTGTCCCGACCCATGACCAATATGTCGTCCTGAAAGACCACCGTGCGTGGTACCGACTTGAGTAGGCTCTCCATGTTTCTCTGGAAGCTCGCTGCAGCCGACCGAATTCCAAACGGGCATCTGTTGTAGATGAACAGTCCCTTGTGCGTGAAGACTCCTCCAGCTCCTGCGTCATGTAGGCCGAAGTTAGGTCGAGCTTGGTGAACGTCTTGCCTCCTGCCAGTGTCGCAAATAGGTCGTCTGCCTTAGGTAGCGGGTATTGGTCCTATAACGAGAAACGATTAATAGTTACTTTATAATCGCTGCAAATCCTGACCGTGCCATCACTTTTGAGTACTGGAACAATCGGGCTGGCCCTCTCGCTGAATTCCACTGGGGAGATGATGCCCTCGCGTTGCAGCCTGTCCAGCTCGATTTCCACTCTCTCCCTCATCATGTGAGGTACCGCTCGCGCCTTTTGGTGAATGGGTCATGCCTCTGGGACCAAGTGGATCCGCACTTTCGCCCCGGAAAAGTTTCCAATGCCTGGCTCAAAAAGGGAAGGAAATTTGTTAAGAACCTGGGTGCATGAGGCCTTATCGACATGTGATAGCGCTCGGATTCATCCCAGTTGCAGCGGATTTTGCCCAGCCAGTTCCTTCCAAGCAGTTTGGGGCCATCGCCCGGGACAATCCAGAGTGGCAGTTCGTGCACCATGCCCTCGTAGGTGACCTTGACCATGGCGCTGCCCAGGACAGTGATGAACTCTTTGGTGTACGTTCTCAGTTTTGTGTGGATGGGGCTCAGGGCTGGTCTGAATGCCTTGTTGCACCACAGTCTCTCAAACATCTTTTTACTTATGATGGATTGGCTAGCGTCAGTGTCCAGTTCTATGGCTACGGGTAAGTCATTCAATTTTACGTTCAGCATTACAGGTGGACATTTCGTCGAAATTGTGTGCACCTCATGTACTTCAGCCTCCTCTCTCTGAGACTCAAAATTGCTTTGATCCACCATGGACTGATCTTCCTCTGTCACGTGGTGGTTAGCAGATTTTGCAGAGCTTGCAGCTCGTTTGCAAGCTCTTTGGGGTTCCCCCATTGTTCCACAGCTCTTGCAAACATACCCTTTGAAATGGTATCAATAGGCTGAATGTAAGCCTCCACAACGCCAACAAGGTGTGAATTGCCTTGCATTCATCCTTTGTTGGGGTCTCTGAGTCATCTGGGTCACCTGAGGTCTGCTGGCAGGTGCAGACTCGTGGGTTCTGCCCTGTACATTTCTGCTCGCAAACACAGTTCCAGTTAATTTATGAACATTGCTAGCACTTGTGTGCTGAGAGATTTGTTTGGTGTTATCACTGGTGGACATAAACGCCTGTGCTATCGCAATGGCCTTACTGAGGGTCGGTGTCTCTACAGTCAAAAGTTTTCGTAGGATGGTCCCGTGGCCAATGCCCAGTACAAAAAAGTCTCTGAGCATTTGCTCCAGGTAGCCATCAAACTCACATTGTCCTGCAAGTCGCCTTAGCTCGACGACGTAGCTTGCCACTTCCTGACCTTCAGATCGCTGGCATGTCTCAAACCGATACCTCGCCATTAGCACGCTCTCCCTCGGGTTAAGATGCTCCCGAACCAGTGTACACAGCTCCTCATACGACTTATCTGTGGATTTCACCAGAGCCAGAAGATTCTTCATGAGGCTGTAGGTCGGTGCCCCGCAGACTGTGAGGAGGACCGCTTTCCTTTTTGCAGCGCTTCCTTCTCCATCCAGCTCGTTGGCTACAAAGTACTGGTCTAGCTGTTCGACATAGGCTTCCCAGTCCTCACCCTTCGAGAACTTCTCCAGGATGCCCACAGTTTGCTGCATCTTTGCGTTGGATTCGTATTCTCGTCGCCAGTTATTGTGTTCCTAACACAAATGAGGCTGCACACAGGGAGGTTGAAGTAACAGTGACCTCAGTCTTTAATAAGATACTCCTGAGTGAGGAACAGGCCTTAGGGGCCGGCTTATATACAGTGCTCCCAAGGGATGCTGGGATCCCTTGGGATTTCAGGGGATGAGCTCCCTGGAGGCGGAACATGGGCGTGCATGCTTTACAGATACACAACGGACAGTATGTTCGAAGGGTGCGCTTCCGAAAAGAGGTGATCAGTGAGATTTGCCAGCTCATTAAGGCAGACCTGCAGCCCAGTACCACCAACATTACTGCACTCTCTGTCGAGATGAAGGTGACTGCGGCACTTTCCTTTTATGCATGCGGCTCTTTTCAGGCACCAGCTGGGGACATATGCTGCATTTCTCAGCATGCTACTCATCGCTGCTTTCGACAGGTAACCGAAGCACTGTATGCACGCCGGATGGAATTTTAAACTTCCCAATGACCAGGGAGGCAGAGAGTGACGGGGCTTTGGGATTTGCACGCATATCCGGCTTCCCCAAGGTGCAGGGTGCTGTTGACTGTACCCATATTGCCCTGCGAGCACTATTACAGGAGGCGGAGCTGTACTGAAACCATAAGGGATTTCACTCCCTCAATGCACAGCTCATCTGCGACCATACACAGTGGAAAATGGTAGTGAATGCCTACTTTCAAGGGAGCATCCATGATGCATACATCTTGTGTGAGAGCACTGTGTCTGATCTGTTGAAGTCTGAGCCACAAGGTAAATGCTGGATGCTGGGGGACAAAGGTTACGGCCTCGCCACCTGGCTCATGACCCCCCACCGCAACCCTCAGACGGAAGCCGAGCATTGCTGCAATAACAGCCCTTTAGCCACACATAATATCATTGAAAAGACAATTGGAGTGCTCAAGCAGCGCTTCCGATGTCTGGACCACTCTGGAGGCAGTCTGCAATTCCACCCTGAGCAGGTCGCTGAGTCCATTGTGGTGTGTTGCATGTTGCACAACTTAGCCATCATGAGGGTTCAGGAATTGCCACAGAGGACTGCAGGACCATCTCAGGAGAGAGGGGAGGATAAGAGGAGGAGGAAGACGAGGAGCCTGGCGATGAACCCATGACATCACACCCCCAACACCACAGGGGAAGCCTTGTGGAGCTTTTGCGACTGCAAAAGTGTTATATCAGCAGTTGATAAATGAACGCTTTGCTTGAACGGTGAGAGTTGCATTTCACCTTTGCCTGGCCACTGAATGGAACCATGGTGACTGTTACCCTTCATTTTCTAAAAGTGAGTGAGACACTCTACAAGACTGGTTAAGTTGAATCAAAAGATTTATATAAAATTTGAAATTCTGTAAAACTTTGAAAAATGTAAAAGTTAATAAATCATTTTTATAATCAACTAATGTGTAAACAGTAAATAACATTTTGGATCATACAAGAACAATAACAATAACAGTAGCAACAGCAACAAGAACAAAACACCCAACACCCCCTCACCCTGTATCAACTTTACCTGCGGGCACCACTGCCCCCCACCTTCCCCCATCCCCCGCCGCGATCCTTACCCCCAATTGCTTCTTCCTGTTACCCCTACCCCTACCCGTGTTGGGACCAGGATGTTGTGCACCACGGCACCAGAGCGCTACTGCTGTTGGGGGATCGACAATGGCAGCGTCATGTGTGGATCTAGTGGAGAAGCTCAGGTTGTGGAAGACCCGGCTTCTGAGTCGGAAGGTAGATCTGCCTGAGTGGTCTGACACTGTGGGGTGCAGTGCCAAATGCCGAGACTATCAATTGCCGCATGGCATTGACGGACTCGGTGTTTTGCCGCACCGCCACAACCAGCCCTCCAATTGCCATGTGGATTGTACGGCGATGTTCCACGCTATTCCACCCATGGCTTGGAGCAGCTCTCGACCTACATCGACACTCAACCTTTGCAGTCCCACCATGTCCAGGTCAGTGGCTGCCTGTCTTAGACCATACCTGCTTTGCTGGATCAACCTCCATGGATGTGGCATATGTGCTTGAAGACGCGGGGCTGCACACTGCTCAGTCCCGCTGCTTCTGAGGCGGTGAACCCAAGAAAGTTGGATCCCGATGATGAAGAGGTGGCCGCAGGTAAAATGCCTGAGCCCACAAGAACCTCCTCCCCCTCCTCCACCACTGATTGCGACATCTCTCCCCACCACAGCTGCTTGGAGAGGGTTCTCTGAGCTCCCCTCTTCTTTCTCTTGCCCTTCGTCATCATCAGCCAGTAGTGCTGAATGAGACAGAGGTGGAGGCTCCCGTGGTGGGTTGGAGCGCATGCAACTCATCATGTGCAACTAGAAAACAAAATGAGTGGTTAGCAGCAGGGGAGGGGTCAGGGTGACATGAGTACGGTCACGTAGCGCAGGCTTATTTAGAGGACCACCACTTCTGCATTATACATCGCTGAGAGACACTGCATGAAATGACCCTAACCCGAATGCACAGAAGCTGCAAATACATTACATTGCATGACCCTAACAATACATTACATTATATTGACATAACATTACATGACCACAACACAGCCCGGTGAATATGTAGGACTTACCCTCCGCCATCACCGGATCAGCTGTCCTGTTGTGCTGCGGCACACTCCTCCGGGTCCATTAACTCTACTATATTTAGTGGGCCTCCCTCCCGTGAGCTGCTGCTCCACATGATTGTTGGCAGGTGTCAAAAATGACAATAGCAATGTTTAACCGAATTGCCTATCTGCTCTTGCAGCACACATAGATAGCCATCTAACCACTAGTAACATATTGTGTGCATTTAATACAGTCCTTTGTTCAGTGTCCCATTAAGCTGCATGTGGTTCATGAGGAAGACATCTAAGTGCACAAACATCTTTTAAGATCTCAGAAAGCCATCGTAATAAGATCATTCATGGCAAGTAAGGTATAACACTAAGCCTACCTACATCAACATGTGTCAGATTTACATTTTAAATAATGAGGGAGTGCATGATTAAAAATATTACTTAACCTTGCAGCTAAAACTAGGTCATTCCATCTCTTCTGCCACTGGTTGGCCCACCCCGATGTACTCGAGCTACTGAGGACACCGCCTCCGAAGTTTCATGCCAGATTCTCTGGTACACAGCCGGGGTGGTTCCCCACGCCCACCCCTGGTCAATTGACCCCATCTGGCCTCCACCTCACAACTAGTGCCTCTTGGGTATCCAGAGGAAATCTTCTGGCTCTCCTTCTCCCCCCAATCTCTCGTTCTTGCTCTCCTTCTTTCTGCATTTTTTATCAGTAGGATTTATATAATATAAACAGCTTTGTGTGTGTCTCTCTCTGTCTCTCAGTATTTTCTTTCAATAATGTGCTGTCTGCTTTCTCCAATCTCTCGTATTCTATTATTCTCCTCTCTCCCTCTCTCTCTCTCTCACTCTCACTCTCTCGCTGAGAAAAACAGACCTACTGTGCATGCGCGGCGACTCCTGACCCCGAATTGCGGGAAAAAAAGACATTGAGAAAAAAAAATTGCGCATGCGCAGAAGGTCTATTTTTCTCAGTCTCCAAATAAAACCAGTCCTCCACGACTATGAAATCGGCCACCGCACACAAATACAGCTACTGCTACCACCGGTCAACTTTTGACCAAACTAGCGGCCTTCATTCTTAGCGGTATTCCGGCAGTAAAGAAAACCGCGATCCGCGATTACCACTGGAATACCGCAGGGCAGTAGTACTTGTCGAAATTCCAGCCCTTATAAATCTTTGGGAAGTCAGGAGAGCTTTAGTTCGATGTATTATTTACCAGTGTAGTAACCCAATTCAGAAGAAATACACATTTTAAATGTGCTCTAAAACATTGGGCGGATGTTGCTGGAGCAGGGAACCTCACAGTGTACGTCAATAGTTAGACTTTTCCCTGCACCCTTCAGATTGAATTTTTTTGCGTTGTAATTTGCTGGAAGTGCGAGTTCACAATGGCACAGTGAGGGCACTGGGGCATCAGGGACCTTACTGAACAGCGGGACCAACAATGTACCTCCTTAACCAATGAGATTTAAGGATTAAGAAAGAAACAGTGGAATGACAGAGGAGGATGAATTTGAGTCAAATCAGGAACAGAAAGAGAAATAAAGAGAGGGAAAGAAAGATTGAATTAAGTGAACAAGTAAAAAGAGAAAGAAAAAGTACCAAAAACATTTAAAATGTGACTTTTTTTAAATTCATGAGAGGAATTTACTATAGTCAGCAATGAGATTGAAAATCATAGAATCATAGAATAATACAACATCGAAGGAGACAATTCAGTCGAACATACCTGTGCCAACTCCTTGAAACAGCTATCCAATTAGTCCCATTGCACTTTCGCCGTAAACCTGCAATTTTTTCCCCTTCAAGCATTTACCCAATTCCCTTTTGAAAGTTATGATTGAATGTGCTTCCACCTCCCTTTCAGGCAGAGCATTCCAGATCATAACAACTCGTTGTTAACTCGCTCCAACATTTCTCCTCATCTCACCTCAGGCTCTTTTGCCAATTATCTTAAATTTGTGACCCTTCTGCCAGTGTTAACTGTTACTTTTTATTTACTCCTCCAAAACCCTTCATGATTTTGGGCGCTGCTATTAAATCTTCCCTTAACCTTCTCTGCTCTAAGGAGAACAACCCCGGCTTCTCTCGTCTCTCCACATTCCTGGTACCATTGTAGTAAATCTCCTCTGCACCTTCTCTAACGCCTTGACATCTTTCCTAAAATGTGGTGCTCAGAATTGGACACAGTACTCCAGCTGAGGCCTAACCACTGATTTATAAAGGTTTAGCATAACTTCCTTGCATTTTTGCTCTATGCCTCTGTTCATAAAGCAAAGAACCCATATGCTTCTTTAACAACCCTCTCAAATTGTCCAGCCAGCTTTAATGATTTGTGTATGTGAACCCCCACGGCTCTCTGTTCCTGCACCCCATTTAAAACTGCACCATTACATTGCTCCTCCTCATTCTTACTACCAAAATTAATCACTTAACACTCCTCTGCATTAAATTTCATCTGTCATGTGTCTGTTCATTTCACCAGTCTGTCTATGTCCTCCTGAAGTCTGTTACTATCTTCCTCACTGTTTACTATATTTCTGAGTTTTGTGTTATCTGTAATCTTTGCAATTATGCCCTGTATACCCAAGTTTAGGTCATTAATATATATTGAAAAGAGCAGTGGTCCTAATGCCAACCCCTGGGGGACACCACTTTATAATTCCTGAAAAGCAACCGTTCACCACTACTCTCTGCTTTCTGTCCCTTAGCCAATTTTGGCTGCACAATGCCACTATCCCTTTAATCCAATGGGATTCAATTTTACTAACAGGTTATTGTGTGGTACTTTATCAAACACCTTTTGAAACTCCATATACACAACATCAACTGCACTGCCCTCATTAACCCTCTCCGTTACTCAATCAAAGGACTCAATCAAGTTCGGCAATGACACGTTTAAATTGTTCCCTTTTGTGGACTAGAGAGGTTGATTGACATTGTATTAACAATTATCATGCTACTAAATGGGCACTTACTCTCCAAATGACCAACCCTACCTTTCCGCGACAAATTTAACGGAGAGGCTAAGGGCAAGATGTTGCTTGTGTGAGGTAAACGGAGGGGTTGCTTAATAAACCAGCAAGATTATGGAGATTCGCAACTCACGCCATATCTCTTCATCTCTGAACTTATTGGCTGATTTGCACATTAATAACGGCTTGCATCGTTAACACAGTGTTATTTTTCCAGCAAGATAATCTTGTCTTAAGGTAAGAGCACAAAAGTATATGACATTGAAAAAGATAATTTCCTCTCTAGCTCAGTTGGGATCTGGAGCTGAAAATACCATTAAAAAAAATCAATGTTTGATGATACCTATTCATATGGAAATTTTCTCAATCAATTCAAAGTAAACCCTTGAATTCAATGATCAGAAATCAACAATCTTGTTTAGGGACTAAAATAAAGTCAAAGATTTATTTCTAGCTAATTTAAAATTTAAAATAATTCGGGTCTTTATTCTTGCTGCTTTCTTATTTCAACAACCTTATTAAGGCAACAGTGAAGAATAGAAGGAAGTTAAACTCAGAAAAATGTAATTTAATGATTACCTTCATATAGGTTTATTTCTGGACATAAAGTATTGAAAAGTAGACTAAACCTATATCGAACCTTGCTTAGGGTGATCTTTCTGTATTTTTTTTGCAGCTTTGCTGCTTACATTTAAATATTATAAAAAATCCCAGAGCATCTTAACAACTATGATATTACATAGAATTACAAAGAGTATACAGCACATCAGTCGATGCCGCCGGGTGTCTTTCCTTATCTAACTCTATCAGCATAACCCTCTATTCCCTTCTCCCTCATATGCTTGTCTAGCCTTTCCTTAAATGCATCTATACTATTTGCCTCAACCACTCCCTGCCGTAGTGAGTTCCACATTCTCACTGCTCCCTGGGTAAAGAAGTTACTTCTGAATTCCCTATTTGATTTCTTGGTAGCTATCTTCTTCTGATGGCCTCTAGTTTTGCTCTTCCCTACAAGTGGAAACTATCGGCTGGATTTTTGGGTGGTTTGCGACCGGTTTTTCGCGGCGTTTTGACCATCTGTGGCGAAAAATTGGGCGCTCAGCTGTTTTTCACCTGGTCACGATCCTCAGCTCGGTTTTTGTGGCAGCGCTTAGAAGCACCGCCAGGGAGAATGGGTGTAACGACTCGGATTGCGACAACGTCCGAGTTTCGAGACTCACCCGACCCGTACACCGCGCCCCGATGACTGCCAGGGAAAACATGGCGGTCCAGCCCTGCCGGCAGCGGTAAGTTGGAAAAACTGAAAAAAAGATAAGTTAAAGTTTCTATTTTTTATATTTTTGCAGCGATTTGTCAGGTAAAGGTGTTGGCAATGTTTTTTGAATTTTTTTTGAATGTTTTTCTCCCCTCCCAAGGCCAATTACCTTGCTCCATGCACTAAAGTTGGCGAGGATCCCATTTTTGCATCCGAAAATAGTGCAATGTTTCCCTTTGCGCTGGCACAGACCCCAAACACCAAAAGTTAGGCAATTAATCGGTAACATTAATTGGCCAGTAATTTTCCTGCCCTGCCTCTGTTTTCGCCCCAAAACAGAGAAAACCAAAAATCCAGCCCATTCGCTCTGTGTCTACACTATCAAAACCTTTCATAATTTTAAAGACCTCTATTAGGTCACTTCTCAGCTTTCGCTTTTCAAGAGAAGAGAGACCCAGTCTGGTCATCCTTTCCTAATAGGTATAACTTTGCATTTCTCACACCATCCTTGTAAATCTCTTGTAAATTCCCTTCTTAGGCATGTAGTTGATTGGCTATTCTGTGGGTTCTCTCAATACATTGTGGGTGCCATCGATTGTATCCTGGATCATGGTGAAGCCAGCTAACCCATAAAACTTTATAGCTCCTTCTCTCTGCTGCCTTGCTATATTTTTAAAGGTTATGAATTGGGCTGCTGTAAAGTAAAGGTCATCAGTGACCGTTTTGCCCTGGCATAAAGTGGCATGCTGATCAGGAAAACTATACCTGCTCCTGACATCCCCTGACTGTCAGGGAAGGGTCTGGAAATCTTCTGTTGGGCTGACACTGTGAAAGATAGTCAGATACAAGTGCATGTCATAGCAGAATACATTTCCGTTGTGCAGAAATCACTGCAAATTCTCCAGTTTCTTCCACCAGGCAAACTCTTTATTTCTGCTTTGATCAGGTAGCCACTGCACCTCCTTTATCTCAGTCTAGGTTACCCAGCGTTTAATAGCAGTGCGAAACCAAGAAACCGCTATCACGCCACTGAGTGTCACTCTGAATAAAATGAACACGATTGCAAAAAATGTAAATGAGCAGAGAGACTTTAATATCCATGTACACAAATCTTTAAAGGGGGCACGTCAAGTTGATAAGTTGATTAAAAAAACATATGGGATATTGGGTTCATAAATAGAGGAATAGAATATAAAAGCAAAGAGAGCATGCTAGAACTTTATAAATCACTGGTTAGGCCTCAGCTGGAGTATTGTGGACAATTCTAGACCCACACTTCTGGAAAGATGTAAAGGCCTTAGAAAGGGTACAGAGGAGGTTTACCAGGATGTTACCAGAGATGAGGGACTTCAGTTATGAGAAGAGGCTGGAAAAGTTAGGACCATTCTCCTTGGAACAGAAAAGGCTAGAAGTTTTGAAAATGATGAGAGGTTTTGGCGAGTGGGTCAATAACCAGAGGTCATAGATTTAAAATCATTGACAAAAGATCTAGAGAGAAGATGAGAAGACATTTTTTCACTCAGAGAGTTGTCGGGATCTGGAACGCTCATCTAAAAAGGAGGTGGAAGCTGATTTAATCAATAATTTTAAAAGGGAGTTGAGGATGAGGAACTTACAAGGTTATGGGCAAAAAGCGGGGGTGTGGGAATAAGCACAACTGCTCTTTCTGAAAGCTTTGCTTTATAAGTTTGTCTCAAAAGCCATGGGAAAGATTTCTGCTACCTGTTATCAATCTCCACTAACAGATCAAGTAGTTTCAGTTCACTTTCTTGACTGGTTCCTTTCAATTTGTCATTGCACCATCTGTGGTAACACAGCGAATCAGTCCAGCCATTTCCCAGTTATGCTTTCAGCAGCTCATTTCACTGTGTAACGTCGTCCTGAGCCAAATGACAACAGAAGGTGGGTTATTTTATAGCCTTAGTGCACATTTAAATGAAATGGAGCTGACTGGAAGTCTGATGGCAACTGCATTACCAATATGCTATGGCCATATTTCAACAGCTTACGAGGCAGCAGGAATGATTAGGATGGCCAGTTTCTTGTGTATAATAGCTTTCAAATTTATATTATTTTAGAAAATGCATTCATGTAAAAGATGCTTGTCATTGATTCAGAAAGGGTTAATGAAAGGATTAATTGAAGCTGGTTTTTCATCTTGATAACGAGGCTGTGTGTAGCAGTGAGCAGTTTGTATACCTGTCTGATCAAATAAATGACTGTTTCAATCTATGTCGCTATCTACGTACTATAGCAGATGCTGTTTCAGTATTGATCTGGCACAGATTGCAGTCTGGATAGGTAATAAACCACCATGACATAAATTGCAAAATGAAGATTTATGAAACTATAATCAAATTTGTTGCATGTTATAGTTAAACACTAATTTATCACAAATAATGCTACAGTAAAATCATTTATTCTTATTGGCTTTATGTACCTAATGACTAAGAATGGAAATGCTAAATTGTCTAAATTAGTTTTGCTAATCTGTTTCTTTCAATCTTAACCAAACTAATAAATCAAATTCACCAAGAATCAATGTCAATATCTAAGCTCTCTTGCTAAAGTATTTTAATAGCTTTCCAAGTCAAGAAAAATGAATGCTCCTAAAGAATTCTCTTACGCATTAAAAAAAAATTCTACGAGGCCTTAGAAGCCAAATGTTTATGGCTGATATTATTGAATAAAGGTCAGAACAATTCTTATACTTCTTTCAGTAGAATAAATAAAACTTTGACTTTGGCTAATTATCTGCTGTGTAAATTAATGAACATGGTGAGATTCCGGCAGCTCTATTTTGATACACAATGGTGTTAAAATGAGCTTTTACTTGTGAATGCCACAAAAATGCTATTTTAATTACTTTTGGGATGCAAATTGTAGCAATGTAATGCGTTTATCTTGCATTATAACACATGGGCATAATGATTGGTTTGCATGTGTCCCTTAGACTGGGCAAAATAGTGGATTTGTTTTATTTCCAAGGGTGACACAAATAGAACTTTTCTCAGAGGCAAACACTCTCACGCAGAAGCCTTGGAAAAAAATCAAAAACAAAAATGAGGCAGAAACATCACTGTCTCAAGTCAGCAGACAGAAACTAGATATCAGAGAAATTCTATCACAAAAATAAATGATTTCTCCTTGGATAATAGGACTGCCAGAAGCTGTTCAATGATGTGAAATGATTGTCCAAAGAGACATTGCTGAGGATAAAATAGTTCTTCTCTTTCACCTGGGGCTACATTTTCATGTCTGACCAGCAAAGTATATGAAATGCATTATTAAATATTAAATGCAGTTTGGGAGAATTAAATAATTATTACCTATAAATAAATCTTTGTAATATCATTTTTGACCATTATTGAGTTACATCGAGTCTATAGCACAGAAATAGGCCATTTGGCTCAACTGCTCTATGCTGGTGTATATGCTGCACACGAGCCTCCTCCCACTCCTCTATATTTAACCCTATCTGCATACCCTACTATTCCTCCTTCCATCATGTCCTTACCTAGTGTAACAGTTCAATTTCTGACACCTAAATATAGGTTTGCAAGTTTTCTCTCTTTTATTGTGTTCAACCAAGTCCAGATACACATAACTTTAAGTAGCAGATATACAGAGAAATAAAATAAATTACCAATTCGGTTTCTCCCAGTGGACAGGTAACCTTCATGGTTCCTTTTCATAGAAACATAGAAACATAGAAACATAGAAAATAGGTGCAGGAGCAGGCCATTCAGCCCTTCTAGCCTGCACCGCCATTCAATGAGTTCATGGCTGAACATGAAACTTCAGTACCCACTTCCTGCTTTCACGCCATACCCCTTGATCCCCCGAGTAGTAAGGACTTCATCTAACTCCCTTTTGAATATATTTAGTGAATTGGCCTCAACTACTTCCTGTGGTAGAGAATTCCACAGGTTCACCACTCTCTGGGTGAAGAAGTTTCTCCTCATCTCGGTCCTAAATGGCTTACCCCTTATCCTTAGACTGTGACCCCTGGTTCTGGACTTCCCCAACATTGGGAACATTCTTCCTGCATCCAACCTGTCCAAACCCGTCAGAATTTTAAACGTTTCTATGAGGTCCCCTCTCACTCTTCTGAACTCCAGTGAATACAAGCCCAGTTGATCCAGTCTTTCTTGATAGGTCAGTCCCACCATCCCGGGAATCAGTCTGGTGAATCTTCGCTGCACTCCCTCAATAGCAAGAATGTCCTTCCTCAAGTTAGGAGACCAAAACTGTACACAATACTCCAGGTGTGGCCTCACCAAGGCCCTGTACAACTGTAGCAACACCTCCCTGCCCCTGTACTCAAATCCCCTCGCTATGAAGGCCAACATGCCATTTGCTTTCTTAACCGCCTGCTGTACCTGCATGCCAACCTTCAATGACTGATGTACCAGGTCTCGTTGCACCTTCCCTTTTCCTAATCTGTCACCATTCAGATAATAGTCTGTCTCTCTGTTTTTACCACCAAAGTGGATAACCTCACATTTATCCACATTATACTTCATCTGCCACGCATTTGCCCACTCACCTAACCTATCCAAGTCACTCTGTAGCCTCATAGCATCCTCCTCGCAGCTCACACTGCCACCCAACTTAGTGTCATCCGCAAATTTGGAGATACTACATTTAATCCCCTCGTCTAAATCATTAATGTACAATGTAAACATTTCGAATCCAACTCTCTTATATAATCTGTTAAAGAAAAGCTAAAGATTTTTATAGTCTGTATCTCACAAATACTGTCAGTGATAATTAGTTATGGCATGACAAGTGTCTGTGAGCATGACTCCAGAAAGCAAATATTTCCTTCAAAACAACAAATGCCAACTGTTTCCATCCTGTCTTCACATTCTTATCACAAAACTGCCTTGGCTAACTCATTTCACAATGTGGCCATGCAAACAAGTCAAGAGACATGAATCTTACACATCCTGTCATTTCAGCAAACAATTAGACCACAGTGTCAACTAAATTGTACCCTAACAAATCAAACTCTAAAACATCCGAGGAATGAACAACTTTTAACCATTTTATTAAATAAAAAGAAACCAAAAACTTTAACCATATGAGATTAAACCAAACCCTAATCCTACATATATATGTATACATAACCTAGGGTATCTTACACTAGCTTCCTCTTAAATACATCTATGCTATTTGCTTCAAATACTCCTTGTGGTAGCAAGTTCCACATTCTTACCACTCTCTGGGTAAATAAGTTTTTCCTGAATTCCCTATTGGATTTATTAGTGACTATTTTATATTTATGGCCTCTACTATTGGTCTCCCCAACAAGTGGAAGCATTTTATCATATAGAATGATAGAAATTTACAGCACAGAAGGAGGCCATTCAGCCCACCATGTCCGTGACGGCCGACAAAGAGCTATCCAGCCTAATCCTGCTTTCCAGCTCTTGGTTCATAGCCTTGTAGGTTACAGCACTTCAAGTATATATCGAATTACTTTTTAAATGAAATGAGAGCTTCTGCCTCTACCATCCTTACAGGCAGTGAGTTCCAGATCCCCTCCACCCTCTTGGAGAAAAAAGTTCTCCTCACCTCCCTTCTATTCTCCACGTCTACCCTATCAAACTTTTAAATTATCTTAAAGAACTCTATCAGATCATTCCTTAGCCTTCTCTTTTTTAGAGAGCTCTAGAGAAAAGAGCACAAGTCTGCCCAGTCTTTCCGGATAGATATAGCTTTTCAGTTCTGGTATAATCCTTGTGAATTTTTTTCACATCTTCTCCAATGCTTCTAAATGATTTTTATAATATGGAGACCAGAACTGTGCACGATACTCCAAGTGTGGTCTAAACAAGATTACATAAGAACATTAGAAATAGGAACAGGAGTAGGCCATACGGCCCCTCGAGCCTGCTCTGCTATTCAATAAGATCATGGCTGATCTGATCATGGACTCAGCTTCACTTCCCTGCCCGCTCCCCATAACACCTTATCCCCTATCGTTTAAGAAACTGTCTATTTCTGTCTTAAATCTATTCAATGTCCCAGCTTCCACAGCTCACTGAGGCAGCGAATTCCACAGATTTACAACCCTCTGAGAGAAGAAATTTCTCCTCATCTCTGTTTTAAATGGGCGGCCCCTTATGATAAGATCATGCCCTCCAGTTCTAGTCTCTCCCATCAGTGGAAACATCCTCTCTACATCCTCCTTGTCAAGCCCCCTCATAATCTTATACGTTTCGATAAGATCACCTCTCATTCTTCTGAATTCCAATGAGTAAAGGCCCAATCTACTCAATCTTTCCTCATAAGTCAACCCCCTCATCGCTGGAATCAACCTAGTGAACCTTCTCTGAACTGCCTCCAAAGCAAGAATATCCTTTCGTAAATATGGAAACCAAAACTGCATGCAGTATTCCAGGTGTGGCCTCACCAATACCTTATATAGCTGTAGCAAGACTTCACTGCTTTTATACTCCATCCCCTTTGAATAAAAGCCAAGATATCATTGGCCTTCCTGATCACTTGTTGTACCTGCATACTATCCTTTTGTGTTTCATGCACAAGTACCCCCAGGTCCCGCTGTACTGTGGCACTTTGCAATCTTTCTCCATTTAAATAATAAGTTGCTCTTTGATTTTTTCTGCCAAAGCGCATGACCTCACACTTTCCGACATTATACTCCATTTGCCAAACTTTTGCCCACTCACTTAGCCTGTCTATGTCCTTTTGCAGATGTTTTGTGTCCTCCTCACACATTGCTTTTCCTCCCATCTTTGTATCATCAGCAAACTTGGCTACGTTACACTCAGTCCCTTCTTCCAAGTCGTTAATATAGACTGTAAATAGTTGGGGTCCCAGCACTGATCCCTGCGGCACCCCACTAGTTACTGATTGCCAACCAGAGAATGAACCATTTATCTTGACTCTCTGTTTTCTGTTAGTTAACTAATCCTCTATCCATGCTGATATATTACCCCCAACCCCATGAATGTTTATCTTCTACACAAGTTTAACATGATTTCCCTGCATTTCAACTCTTTCCCTCTAGAAATTAACCCCAGTGCTTGGTTTGCTTTTTTATGGTCTTATTAGCCTGTTTCGCTACTTTTAGTGATCAGTGTATCTGTACCCCTAGAGCCCTTTGCTCCGCTATCCCATTTAGACTCTTACTATCCAAGCAGTATGTGGCCTCCTTATTCTTCCTAGTAAAATGTACCACCTCACACTTACCTTTATTGAAAGTAATTGGCCTATTAAACACCCATTCTCCAAGTTTCTTAATATCTTCTTGTATTTTGTCACATTCTTCCTTTGTTTTAACTATATGCCCCAATTTGGTATCATTTGCAAATTTAAAAATTGCACTTCCTAGTGCAGAGACCAAATTGTTGTGAACATCAGTGGTACCAGCATCACTCCCTATGGAACAACACTTCCCACCTTTTGCCAGTCTGAGGTCCTGTCCTTCACCCCTCCTCTCTGTTTTCTGTTTTGTAGCTAGCTTCCTATCGATTCTGCTACCTGCCCCCTGACTTAGTCATGAGTCTAATATGTGGTACCTTACTGAATTCTGTTTGAAAATTCAAATATATTACATCTACTGCTTTACCCTTGTTTACTTTTTCTGTTACTTCTTCAAAGAAATTCAATAAGGTTGGTCAAGTATGACTTATCCTTTTGAAATCTGTGCTGACTATTCTTTATTATATTTTTGGCTTCTAGATGTTTTTCTATTACATCTTTGAATAAGATTCCATTATCTTTCCTACCACCGATGTTAAGCCAACTGGTCGATAATTCCCTGGATTTGTTCTATCACCCTTTTTAAACATAGGAATAACATTAGCTGTCCTCCAGTCCTCTGTTGTAGAATTACTGAAGATTCATGGTAACAATATTTGATCTATTATTTCATCACCTTACTAAGAATTCAAACACATTCATCTGTTAAAACATAAACACACATACATAGTAAATATATTTTTATTGTGATCCAGAACGGGGTTCAGAGTTCAATTTAACACAAATCCTGCTCCCTTCACAAAGGACCACAAATGCGTGAACTTGTGGTTCACAATCCTCTCAAGGAGTTAGATGTAGTCCTTACTACTAGGGGGATCAAGGGGTATGCCAAGAAAGCAGGAATGGGGTACTGAAGTTGCATGTTCAGCCATGAACTCATTGAATGGCGGTGCAGGCTCGAAGGGCCGAATGGCCTACTCCTGCACCTATTTTCTATGTTTCTATGTTTCTCCCAGCACAATCAGTGAAGATAAAACCAAAATGTGCTTGAAATGCATAGTAGGTCTATCATCTAACCAAAGAAAAGAGAGACTAATGTTTCTAATATAGACCCTTCATTGGAAGTGGAACTGAAAGGTAAGCAAACCACTTCATATGGTAGAACAAAACAAAAGGTTTCGGGGGTGGGGGAAGAGAAGAACGGGTAGAAGACTAAAGTTAGAAACCGCACCTGACCTGCACCTGAAACCAGCCTCCTTTTTACTGCTCACTTTCCAGAGCCCCGAGAAACCCATGTGGGACATGTTAAATTCAGAGGAAAGTTAAATTCATGTGAAAAGGCTCTCATTCGAATCTAATCATCACCTTAAATGATGTCTTCATTGCCGAGTCGGCCTGCGCTAATGGTCGTGCCGACTCCAACGAGCAGGTTGCTCGTACGCAGAAAATACAATTGTTACAGAGAGGCAGTAAATGAGTTCAATGGACTGCAAACAGATTTTCTTTTCAAATGCGCGCTAAATATAAAGATCCTTTCAGTGAGGCAGTGAAAAGCGAGTAAGGGCTAGATTTTCTGCTGATTCACTGTCAATACACCGAAAGAATAAAAGGGTGAAAATAGCGAGCAAGGCAATAAACAGGCATGGGAAAGATACACAGTATACAAAAACACACACACTCTCACAAATACACTCGCATATTAGAGGCAATGTTAACAGGCAAGAAAGGATGGGTTTGGAGTGGGGATTAATTAAATTCAACGGAGAAAAATGATGCCTATTTCCACCTCCGTAACATTGCCCGCCTCCGCCTCCGCCCCTGCCTCAGCTCTTCTGCTGCTGAAACCCTCATCCATGCCTTTGTTACCTCTAGACTTGACTACTCCAATGCACTCCTGGCTGGCCTCCCATATTCTACACTAACTAAACTTGAGGTGATCCAAAATTCGGTAGCCTATATCCTAACTCGCACCAAGTCCCGATCATTCATCACCCCTGTGCTCGCTGTCCTACATTGGCTCCCGGTTAAACGACACCTTGATTTCAAAATGCTCATCCTTGTTTACAAATCCCTCCATGGCCTCGCCCCTCCCTATCTCTGTAATCTCTTTCAGTTTCACAGCCCCATGAGATGTCTGTGCTTCTCAAATTCTGCCCTCTTGTGCATCCCTGATTATAACTGCTCAACCATCGGTGGCCGTGCCTTCAGCTGCTTGGGCCCCAAGCTCTGGAACTCCCTCCCTAAACCTCTCTGCCTCTCTACCTCTCTTTCCTCCTTTAAGATGCTCTTCAAAACCTACCTCTTTAACCAAGCTTTTAGTCATCTACCATAATTTCTTCTTGTGTGGCTCCATGTCAAATGTATATGTTTTGTCTTATAACACTGATGTGAAGTGTCTTGGGATGTTTTACTACGTTAAAAGCACTATATAAATAAAGTTGTTGCTGTTGTTGTCTGCAACCCAGCTCCAACGCGCCAATTTCTGTGTTTCACTGAAGCATGTTTGGTTGCATACAGCTCCGTTGGATGGATCACATCGTCCGCATGCCCGACACGAGACTCTCAAAGCAAGCACTCTACTCGGAGCTCCTACACGGCAAGCGAGCCCCAGGTGGACAGAGGAAATGCTTAAAGGACACCCTCAAAGCCTCCTTGATAAAGTGCAACATCCCCACCGGCACCTGGGAGTCCCTGGCCCAAGGCCACCCTAAGTGGAAGAAGTGCATCCGGGATGGCGCTGAGCACCTCGAGTCTCGTCGCCGAGAGCGTGCAGAAATCAAGTGCAGACAGCGGAAGGAGCGTGTGGCAAACTAGTCCCACCCACCCTTTCCTTCAACCACTGTCTGCCGCACCAGTGACAGAGACTGTAATTCCGGTATTGGACTTTACAGTCACCTGAGAACTTACTTTTCGAGTGGAAGCAAGTTTTCCTCGATTTCGAGGGACTGCCTATGATGATGATGGATGCTGGATGTTTTTGACTGTATATCAGAAAAGCAAGATCATCATCTTCCAGAGCAGCGACCCAAGAAATCCTCCCAGCCCAATCAATGGTCCAAGAAGAAGAGGAGAGCAGAGTGATGATCTGACAGTTGCACTCACCAGCTTAAATACTGGCATTGCCCAGAGTTTAAAGGGTATGTGGGATGTGCATATGGTGAGTCACCGGGCATGAGTGGTCTGCAGCCAGGGCAGCGGGAAAGGGTAGCGCAAATGCCAGCTCCCCGGAGACAAAGGTCACACACGAGTTCTGCTGCAGAGCACTCAGATGAGGACTGTACTGGGTGACCTACAGGTGACCTGCCAGAAAGCAATGTCAAGGAGCCTGGAGGAGTCCGGCACCAACCTTGCACAATGCTTCGCGCAGAGCTTGGAGCCGATGATTTCCAGCATGTAAGGGCTGGGCAGATCCACTGGCACACTTGTGGACCCCGCCATGATGCAGCGTCTGATGTCTGATCTCTCAGCTTCCATTAGAGATCAGGCAGAAGCCACCAATGTAGAGTGCTGCAGTGGAATCTCAGACTGAAGTCATGCAAGGTCAGACCGCTCTCATGCAGGCTCAGCTTGCTGCCATTGTGGCTACGTTTATCAGTGTGGAAAGTGGCTTGCAAATGTGTCACAGCAGTCCAGAAAGCTGCCCTGCAACAAGTGGCTAGGAATGCTGATGGGCTGCCCCGGGGGAGTGGCTGTGGCTCCAAGAAGCAAGAGCCTGCTTTCATCCCTCAGGATGACAGCTTTTGTCCTCCCACCACTGCCACACTGGCAGTGCCTTTGCTGTTGCCGGTCAGCCAGCCAACCCAGACTGCTGCCCCCAATGTCGAGGTGGTGCAGTCTGCAGCCGAGCCTTCTAGGCCCAGAGCTGCTCAAGATCACCAGCAAGGCCATTTGCCGTCTCTCCCAATGAAAGTCAGCAGGCTTTCATAGGAGCAGTAGGACGGGCAAAGGCACACTGAAGACAAGCATTAAGGGAATGTAGAAGGGGCGATTAGATTACTTTGTTATGTAATATTGAATGGATTGATGGATGAAGTTGGATTTGATTTTTTTTTGGTGGTTGTTTTTATTGTAGCATAATTGCCAAGAGGACGCCGTGATGGTGAATAGCAGAGGGAAGGTAAGGTGTTGGACTATCGTTGAATAGGGAATTGGGATTGCGTTCATTCATACCGCAGTCAGATGACTTCCTGGGCAGAAAGGGGCTGTCTAGGTTGCCTGCTCTCTTTCTCTTCCTCCTCCTCCTTAGCTGGTCGCCGTATGCCTGGTGGTAAGGGCTGTGCCCTCATGATGCCAAGGTTGTGGACCATGCTACAGACCACAATGAATCTTGAAGCACCCTGGTGAATGCTGCAGGGCAGCGGAAGCATTGTTTAAAAATGGCAAATGTCTGCTCTATGCTGCTCACGTTTGGTTAGGTTGCGGATCGGAGACATGAGCTGGGTGGTCAGCGGATAGCCCATGCCATCTGGCTGCAAGCGGATAGCCCATCTTGCCCAGTAGCCACCCTCTGGTTTGTCTTGCTGGCTCAAAGACTGAGGGAACAGCAGACTGGCACAAAATAAATGCATTATGACTGCTGTCAGGATATCAGGCATTCACCATCATGATGTGCTGAGCATGCTCACACAACAACTGCACATTCAGCCAGTGGTAACCTTTGCGGTTGAAGTATATCTCAGCATTTAGATGTGGCACCTGCAAAGCATCACATCGCGTACGGATTGGGGTCAGTGGCAGTGGCAGATGGATAAATGGATAAGTGATGAAGTGTATAGAAAGTGAAGGCTGGGTGCTGCTGAAAGTTGAGTGGATGTGAGGAGTGATGTGATGGAGTAACCCCCAGAGTGAAAGTGACACCACAGGATGTAGGTGAATCATCGCTTTTCCCGATCTGGTTAGGTCATTAAACCACTTCCTGCACTGCAGCCAAGAGCTGCTCACTGCCTCAGTTACCTCCAACCTTGCCTTCTTGTGAGAGCCGCAGGTTGCTGGAGGGGAGTATGCTCCTCCTGCTCCTGACTGCACCCGGCAGTAATCCCAGGGATGCATCATTGAATCTGGGTGCATCCATCCTAAACACCTCCAGTCACATCGGGCCCAATGAATTTCAGAGACATTTTCATCAAAATGTTGCATTTAAATACAATTTGGGGTAGATTCCTACTTTAACTAAGAGATAAGACATAGGTTGTGATATGAGCACTATAATATTACAAAATCAGAAAAATTGTCATTTTAAGAGGAAATGAATATTTTGTGCTGCAAATCTGTATTTCAGACAAGAGAAATGTCTTTTTTTGCATTCTTCTCTTCATATTCTCTTTATACAATAAATCTACTTGCTTATCTCATTTAAATTTAGTGAATTGACCACACTATCATGGAAAGGACCATTGCCCACAGATTTAATAAAAGCTTTCTACAGTCTCTTTCACTTGAATGAATGAGGGTGATATATCATTGTTCTATTATGTGGGGAATGGTAGCTAACTATTAAACAACAACCATTGCTCTGCCATTAAGCCAATAAGTGACAAGCGTATCCTTGCACAAATGTTCCATTGTGAAAAATACTGTAATGTAAAATGCCAAAGTGTTAATACCAGACAAGCTTCTTAGCTATGCCTTCTTCACTGAATTCTACTGCCAACATGATGTAAAATCCTTTTTAATTCTTGGTGAGGGTTGATCAGCCAGAATAAGGAAAAGTAATGAGTGTACCAAGATCTTGATGGTTCTTACGGTTTTAGGAAGTAATGATAAGGACCCCTGACATTTTTTAATTCCAAACTTAAATATTGGCCTTGCTGTTAACCCTGCCACAATTGATGGATGAGGGTCGGGGTCAGGGCCGGATTAAGGGCCTGATGGGCCTGGGGCAAACTTATCCAAATGGGCCTATAGTTAGGTTTGTTCATATTCATTACATTGTATATATGATTCTGATTCTGAGTATGAAAATATAGACCAGTATATTCAACAATGAAAGCATCTATTCTGTATCAAGTAGGCATATATTCTGGTTCTGGTGACATTGTAATACTAGATTCCTATACATATATACAAATTGTAAAGGTCTTGGGCTGGATTTTCGGCTTCTCCGTTTTCACGGTGAAAAAGGAGGCGGGGGCGGGAACATTACCGCCCAACAGGCGTTCCCGATTAATTGCCTAACTTTCGGCATTTCTGCTCTGCGCCAATGCGCAAATGGAGGCGTTGAACTATTTTTTGCGGTGCAAAAACGGGCCGGGAGCGCTCCAACAGAGGCCTTGGGAGGGGAGGAAAAGCATTCAAAAAACATTGCCAACACTCTTACCTCGCAAATCACTGCAAAAATATAAACAAATAAAAACTTTAACTTACGACAGGGCTGCATCGCTGTGTCTTACCTGGCGGCCACTGCGGGGCGCGTTTCACGGCGTACGGGTCGGGTGATTCTCCAAACTCACAGCGGTGTCGCAATTCGAGTCGTTGCACACCCTGTGCAGCTCTCCCCAGCGGTGCTTCTAAGCAAGAACCGAGCCGAGGATCGTAACTGGACAATAAACAGCTGAATGCCTCATTTTTCGCTGCAGATGGTCAAAACGCGGCGTATAACGGGTCGCAAACAACCCAAAAATCCAACCCCTTGTTTCTGCAAAAATAGGTATGTACACATTAGGCCAATAAACAATATTTTCCATGGTCTTGTTTTTCGTCTTTTGTTGTCTATTCTATTCAGCCTATTTGGGAGACCTTTTTTTTTCCTGCATTTATTTGGTGGGCCTATGTTCTTTGGTGGGCCTGGGGCTGCAGCCCCATCCGTCTCATGGTTGATCCACCCCTGGTCCGGGGGGGGTGGGGGAGTTAACAATTGAAATGCAGGAAACGCAACCGCAACCCATCGCGAATGTGCCCACTGTCATTTTTACGGTGGCAGATATCGGGACGTCTGAATGTCCTGTCATGGAGAGGTGGGACAACACAACGCAAGGGAGTAAAGGGTTATGGGGAGTGGGCAGGGAAGTGGAGCTGAGTCCTTGATCAGATCAGCCATGATCTTATTGAATGGCGGAGCAGGCTCAAAGGGCCAAATGGCCTACTCCTGCTCCTATTTTTTATGTTCTAATTTGAAGTCCAATTTAAAATTTACCGTTGCTGCAGGGGTTTCCCAGGGGTCAGAAAACTCAACAATGAATGAGAGGAGGGAGCTGCAGGTTCCACAAAGTAAGTGCCTCTTTCAGCACTCCTTGTAGGTCAGGAGGAGCAGGAGTGCCCAGGCCCGGGTCCCTCAAGGAAGCCTTCGACCTCCCCCAGCGCCGATTGCCATTCTCCATCCCCGCAACACCCCCCACTGCCCCGATCTCCAGCCTCCACCCAGCCCTTCGATCACAGGCTTCTCCTCATCTCCCGATTGTCGACTCCTGCCCCCAGGCCCGACTGCCGACCTTCCCTCCCTCCCAATTGTCAAGGACTGTTCCAAAAGATCCACAGCTGTGGCCTCCTGCTGCTGGTGTTCCCTCCCACCCACTGACCAGGCTGTCCATTTGGGCAGCAGCTGGTCAGCAGATGGATCTACAAGATGTCAATGAGGCCCTGCCGTGTTCTTCGGCTGTTTTTGGCCTCTTCTGCACCTTCTCCTCCTTCCCTTAAATATCAGGAACATTGTTTCTTTTCTTTCTGAAATACAAAAGCCTTCTCAATAATATATTGATAGGCATTATTCTAAAGTGTATATCAGAGGATTTCCTTAACATACTGATCTAACCTTGTTTTCATACAAAATATGAAAGAACAGAATGTGCGAGTGTGATGTATATTGGAAACCAAATGGTGTTGAGTCCAACATAATGTGTTTACCGTTGGTTGAACACAATTGTTTTTAAACTGCACAAGATATCTATAAATCTTTATTGAAGTATATTGAGGTTATACAAAATACATCAAGGGACTGACTGATATTAATCTTTCATCTTTTCATAAGTCACTCAATTTGTTGTTCCCGGGTGGAGTTTCTACCAGGTTGCGCTGTATTTTTCAGCACTTACTCGCTTGAAACCAGAGCAAAAGACCGAGGAATTTCAAGTGCAAATTACATTTCCGCAATCTTCTGCGCTAGAAGCCTTCCCCGGCCACAACACTGGCCACGCCGCCAGATCGAATTAATCATCATTGGGACTTTCCTCTAACTGAACCTGTTTGTGGGCCTTCGAGGAGGTTCTAAAAATTAAACTTTTTTCAGATGCAAGGACACTAATAAGCACATTTTCAAAGTTTTTAAATATTAAATCTGTTTTAATTTGCTGAGAAACTGATTAATCTACACCAATATAATTAGTAAATGGCTCAGTATCATTTCTTAAAGTCATTTTCAATTATTTAAAATCGGGTTACTCAGCAGCAGTGGACTAGACACTGATTAAAAATGCTTATAAACCCATTTTTAACTGGATTAATATATCAAGGAATATTTAAAAAAAAAATTACATTATAAAAGGCAGTCCGACTGCGAGTTCATGGCAGATTTAATGGCCGACGATATGCAAATAGGTTTGAGTGGAAACTTGAGTTCAAAAATCTTCTTAAAACTAGCACAATTATGAGATCAATTTGCATTCAGATCGCCCCTCTGTTTAATTTACAGTCAGCACAATGACTAAATAAATACCACAGGGGAGAGTTCCATTAGTTGTGTATATTTATTTACAGCCAAGGGTTAGTCGTCCTTCATATGATCTATGTTCAAAGGTTTTAAATCACCAAAAGTTAACAGTGAATATAGCTATTTTTGTTAAAAAGTATTTCAAATAACCATATTTCGGAAATAAGGGCCCCAATATTTATAGTGCGGGATGGAGGGAGGGGCGATGAGGAAGAGATTGTGGGTCGGGGGCTTTAGATCATGGGTCAGGGGGCTTTAGATCATGGGTCAGGGTACTTTAGTTCATGGGTCAGGGGGCTTCAGATCATGGGTCGGGGGGCTTTAGATCATGGGTCGGGGGCTTCAGATTAAGGGTCGGGGGCTTCAGATCAAGGGTCAGGGGGGTTCAGATCATGGGTCAGGGGCTTCAGGTCATGGGTCAGGGGGCTTCAGATCATGGGTCAGGAGCTTCAGATCATGGGTCAGGGAAGTTTAGATCATGGGTCGGGGGCTTCAGATCAAGGGTCAGGGGGCTTCAGATCATGGGTCAGGGGCTTTAGATCATGGATCAGGGGCTTCAGATCATGGGACAGGTGGCTTTAGATCATGGGTCAGGGGCTTCAGATCATGGGTCAGGGGGCTTTAGATCATGGGTCAGGGGGCTTTAGATCATGGGTCAGGGGGCTTTAGATCATGGGTCAGGGGGGTTCAAATCATGGGTCAGGGGCTTCAGATCATGGGTCAGGGGGCTTCAGATCATGGGTCAGAGGGCTTCAGATCATGGGTCAGGGGGCTTTAGATCACGGGTCAGGGGCTTCAGATCATGGGTCAGGGGCTTCAGATCATGGGTCAGGGGGCTTTACATCATGGGTCAGGGGGTTCAGATCATGGGTCAGGGGGCTTTAGATCATGGATCAGGGAGCTTTAGATCATGGGTCAGGGGCTTCAGATCATGGGTCAGGGGGCTTTAGATCATGGGTCAGGGAGCTTTAGATCATGGGTCAGGGGCTTCAGATCATGGATCAGGGGCTTCAGATTATGGGTCAGGGGGCTTTAGATCATGGGTCAGGGGCTTCAGATCATGGGTCAGGGGGCTTTAGATCATGGGTCAGGGAGCTTTAGATCATGGGTCAGGGGGCTTCAGATCATGAGTCAGGGGCTTCAGATCATGGGGAGGGTCGGCGGATCATGGAGTGACTCCTCCCAGCACCCCCCGATCACTTCCCCCACCAGTCCCATCACCCCCGATCATGTGACCCCCTCAACACCCCCGAAACTGTGACCCCTCTCCCAGCATCCCCGATCATGTGATACCCCTCCCAGCACCCCCGATCACTTCCCCCCACTCCCAGCACCCCCAATCATGTGACCCCCCAGCACCCCCGATCAAGTGACCCCTCTCCCAGCATCCCTGAACGTGTGACCCCCTCCCAGCACCCCCGAACATGTGACCTCCTTCCCAACACCCCGACCATGTGACTGCCCTCCCAGCACCCCCGATCATGTGACCCCCTCCCAGCACCCCCGATCATGTGATCCCCCTCCGAACACCCCGATCATGTGACCCCTCCCAGCACCCCGATCATGTGACCCCCTCCCAGCAATCCCGATCATGTGACCCCCCTCCCAGCATCCCCAATCATGTGACCCACCTCCCAGCACCTCTGATTATGTGACCCCCCTCCCAGTACCCCCGATTATGTGACCCCCCCTCTCAGCACCCCCGATCATGTGACCCCCCCCAACACCCCCTGATCACTGACCCCACTCCCAGCACCCCCGATCATGTTACCCCCCCACCTCCCAGCACACCACAGCATGTGGGAAACCCAGGTTACTATCAGGCCTATGATTCTAAAAGAAGAAAATTGTTCGAATATAATGGAAGATTAAACTATTTTTAATTGCCATATTTAATTATCATCATCTTCATCATAGTCAGTCCCTCGGAATCGAGGAAGACTTGCTTCCACTCCTAAAGTGAGTTCTTTGGTGGCTGAACAGTCCAACACGAGAGCCATGGACCCTGTCACAGATGGGACAGATATTCGTCGGGGGAAGGGGGAGTGGCACTGGTTTACCACACGGTCCTTCCGCTGCCTGCACCTGACCTCTTCATGCTCGCAGCGTTGAGATTCGAAGAGCTCAATGCCCTCCCGCATGCACTTTCTCCACCTAGGGTGGTCTTCGGCCAGAGACTCCCAGGCGTCAGTGGTGATGTCGCACTTCACCAGGGAGGCTTTGAGGGTGTCCTTGTAACATTTCTGCTGCCCACCTTTGACTCGTTTGCCGTGAAGGAGCTCCGCATAGAGCAGTTGCTTAGGGAGTCTCGTGTCTGACATATGAATTAAGAGGCCTGCTATGCGGCTATAAATAGCACTGTAGCAGCTCAGGCGCCTGCCTGAATCATGCACACGCCTCACTAATCTCTGCTAATTAGTGCCCTGTGATGTACATAGGTCACTGATGCAATTTAGAGTGCGTGATGGATGGAGAGTGTATTGTGTAAAATCTGGCAATCAATAGGAAGAGGTGCTGAAAAGGTAAATCTAAAGTTATTATTGTGGGGCTAGGAGGAGCAGGAGCACACCGTGGCTCCACCAGTATGGTAGCATAGTGGTTATGTTACTGGACTAGCAATCCAGAGGCTTGGATTAATATTCTAGAGATATGAGTTCAAATCCCACCACGGCAGCTGGAGTATTTAAATTCAATTAATTCAATTAATTGAATAAATCTTGAATTTAAAAAACGCTAGTATCAATCATGGTGACCATGAAACTATCGGATTGTCATAAACACCCAACTGGCTCACTAATGCCACTTAGGGAAGGAAACTTGCTGTCCTTATCCAATCTGGCCAATAGGTGAATCCAGACCCACAGCAATGTAGTTGACTGTTAACTGCCCTCTGAAATGGCCTAGCAAGCCACTCAATCATACCAAACTGCTACGACAAAGACAGCACTATGGGAGTACCTTCATCACAAGGACTGCAGTGGTTCAATAGGGATGGGCAATAAATGCTGGCCTTGCCAGCGATGCCCATATCCCAGTAATGAATAAATAAAATAATGAGGGTTGCTGTTGCCCCAGACACCTCTCCCTCCCCAAAATCGCAGTTACCTTTGTACCGACTGGGTCAGCTGCCTGGCCGCTCAATGTTGCACCAGCCTGGAGTCAGTGTGCTGTAGCAGGACATCTATTTAGGAGCTTCAGTGCGCCAGTGATGTGTTAATGTGTCTAGCCCTTAAATTTCATTGGGCTTCCCACTGGAGAGATCAGGCAGAGGGCCTGCTGGTCAATAGTTAAAATTGCCCCATTGTTATTAAATGTATATGGAATATTGCAGAAGGAAGGTCACATCAGGAGCATGTAATCGAATAAGTGTAAATATAACCTTGCTGGAGTCATCAAACAGATATATTGGGGGTAATTTTTGCCAAAGTGTGAAAACAGTGAAAATGGGTGCTACCACAAAGCAAACTTTCCAATCCAACTTTATACATCTATCCATTCAATATGACATCAAGAAATCAACTCATCATCCTTACGCATTCCCTTAGTGACTGTCCTGTGTGTGCCTTTGCTTATCCTACTGATGTCATGCAGCACTACCCCAGTGACTGCAGCATGGCTGCTGGAAGGCTGCTGATTTTCAGTGACACTGCAAATGGCCTTGCTGGTCAACCTTGAGGAGCTGATGGCTGGGAGTGTGAAATCGAGTGATGGTGTTTCTTCTTCTTTATCTTCTTTACTCTCATCTCCCTCTTCTTGGTCAACCACTGGTTGGACAGACTGCATTTCTTGGGTGTGTGAAATGAAGAAGGCACAAGGATGGAGTTGTGATGAGGGGAGGGCGGAAAAGCAAGTGGTACATGCAAGAAAGAGGATAACATACGAGGATACCAGCATCTAGTATCCTTTCAGCCCCACCGCTGATCAAGGGCTCAGCCATGCCTCTGCCAAGAATGGCCTGCACTGTCTCCTCCAAGAGGGTGAAGCTAGGAATGGGAGGTGTGCCTTGTGATTGGTCCACATTGTTGATAGGTTAGTGATGGTGGGGTGGGGAGGGAGGGGGTTGGAGTTGTGTGTTGATATGTGTGTGAGGTTGGTGGTGCAGCTGGTAGGAGATTGCTTTTGAAGATGTTGGAAATTATGCTTTAAGATCTGAAGACTCCCATTTGAGAATTCTTTTTGATGTTAATTTTTGTTTTCAGAGGCAGTTGATCTGTAAGGGCTGAAAACTGTATATTTCAACATCATTTTTATTTTTATCCTTTCAGAAGGCATTGCCATTTTAAGAAAATGACAATGCGTTGCCCTTTTAAGATCTCACACTGCTTTGCGAAATCAGAGCCTCGCTTTCAGAGGCTGTTCGAAGCCGCAATGCTGCTTGTGGATGTCATATCAGGGCCTGATGCCGGAACAAACGTCACCGGGAGTGCGTTACACTGTGAGGTTAGCGCTGGGCTAATAATCATTAGTCCCCAGCGCCAATTTTCAGTCCTACCAGCACCACCATTTTTGGCGGCAGTTAACCTGCGGCCATAGTGGCACCGGCACCTTTCGTGTTGCATTGAATTTTTAGGCCTATGATTCTATGTGGGGACGAGAGTTCCAGTCTCTAAATATTGGGTTGAGATCCAGTAAGGTACTCATGTCCAACAGGAGCAGAGTCTCCCCCACCCCACAACCCGCCCATCGTAGTCCTGGTGAGCAGGAGAACAGAGCTCTGGCTTCTGAAGACTGGGTTGGCACTGAACACAGTACTTGCATCCAATGGGATTGGGTGGTGATGCCCCCATCGCATCTAGCCAGTCCTCCTGGTAGGAAACCGTGAGTCAGACTAACGACCTGTCCACATCTCTTTGTTACAGAGAAGTCCAGAGCATGATCTGCTCGATGTTAAGCAGTGGAAGAAATGGGTGCTCTTATGTGCCACTGGGTTTAAGAATACGGCGAACCTAGACTTTGAGAGAATGTCTTTAGTAGTGTAAGATAAAAGATCATTTCTATCTGTTCCTTATCGTAAGTTCAACCCATAGAGACCACCGATTACGGAAAGAGATAAGTGTATGTTACTTTGTCAATTCAAGATTAACTTTATTAACAAAGTTAACACTGGTTAAACATGGGAAAAAAATGACTGTATTACAACATTAACTTGTAGAGTGGCATTCAAGACTTCGGGTTGATCAAATGCTCCGTGGCCTGATGTATTGTCTTCCGCTCCTTCTTTACTGGTGTTAGTAAATGTCTCCTGATGTCTCATCTTCTTCAGAATCTCTTGCACTTTAGCCTTGGTATTATGCCTTCACTGACCTGTCTCGTTTTCATGTCTACACCAAACAAGCTCTGATTTAAGAAAGGGATAGACTAAAGTCTTCAGTAGTCATTGTTTTGTCCAATCTATTTGAGTGGTGTTGATTTAAAGCCATTTCATCACAGCTGTGGGGTTGTTAGAAAGACTTGCATTTATATAGTGCCTTTCATGATATCCCATGGCGCTTTACAACCAATGAAGTACTCTTTGAAGTGCAGTCACTGTTGTAATGTAGGAAACACGGCAGCCAATTTGCACATAGCAAAGTCCCACAAACAATAATGTGATAATAACCAGATAATCTGTTTCAGTGATATTGGTTGAGGAATAAATATTGACCACGACACTGGGGATAACTCCCCTGCTCTGCTTCGAAATAGTGCCGTGGGATCTACTACATCCACCTGAGAGAGCAGACGGGGCCTTGATTTAATGTCTCATCTAAAAGACGTCATCTCTGTCAGTGCAGCACTCCCTCAGCACTGCACTGGAGCCTAGATTTTGTTCTAAGGTCTCTGGAGTAGTACTTGAACCCACAACCTTCTGACTCAGGTCAGGGCATTACCAACTGTGACACTGGATAACACTGTTGACGCAGTTCTTTGTGACATCGTCGCTGTACGTGGTTTTGACACCTATTTGCTTTGAAGTCTCAGCTCTCTGATGTTACTGATTTTGCTTTGAAGTCATAGCTTTTTCTAAGAAATTTCTGCACATGTCAGACAAGCAGTCCATCAGATTCTCTGATGTTAGTGACCATAATGCCTTCAGTAGACAAAAACTTTAGTATTTGCTGTTAATGCCTTTTTCCTTCTGAACTAACAAGCAGTGAAACATCATCAATTATACCCCAAATCATATTTTGTATTATCCTCTTTGGTACTTTAATACAATTGTACTTTTCTTTAATGATCTGCTTTCTTCAGACCATCCTTTATATTAACCATGCCTTCCAACAATCATAGTACACTAAACTGATTCAATTCATCTGCTCAACTGAGTATGTCCTTAAATGTAGGTAGGTTTAATGGGTTATTATATCAAAATAGATTTCTGTACTGTTTACCATAACAGTTGAAACACCCTCTTCAGATTTATGTTCCAGCTAGTGCTATTTCTATTACTGGTCAATGTATCTGAAAAAAAATATGTAGGTGATGTTACGCCTCATACTGTATAAAATATGTTCCACATTTCTGAATGTAAACCTTGGTTTATTGTGGCCTGTAAATTCAACTGCGTAGCACCTGCTTTATGGGCGTTAACTGGCCTACAGGACCCAAATATTGTGGGCAGGAAGCGCGCGCACATTTCTGGCTGAAATGTGCTTCTATCCTTTCCCCCTTGGCCTCCGAGGCCTGCACCACCCCCCCCACCACCCCCACATCCAGCTTCATTTACCTCAGGGCCGCTGCGACGCTAGTAGTGGCCTGATTTTGGTTTGTGTTTCACTGGCTGGCTGCTCGTGCCTTGTTGTCTATTATAATGAGGCCCGAAGCCCACTAATGGGGGCACCTCTGGTCTCACTATTTAGACACCCTGCACTTACATTCTTCATGCAGCCAAAAATGGGCACGCCCCAATTTCTAGGCCATAGTCTTTGTCGTGCTTTCATTGCAGAAAACCTAATTCTTCAATTAACATCTTCCGTCCTGTTTATAGTTCAATCATGCAGAACTCATATTTAACTCTGAATGTAATTCCCTGAGAATGTACAATGATTCAGTTCAAAAACTTAGAACTATTAAATTACTTCAAAGTTTTGATGATAGGTCTTTGACTTGAAACATTGGGTAAAATTTAACTTGGAGCAGCCCGTGGGTTTGGGTGTGGGTGGGCGGGGTGGGGAGGGGGGGAGGCGGTGGGGGGGGGGGGGCGGGGGGGTGGCGGTTATATTGGCTAAAAATGCGTTCCCATCCGAAAGCTGGCACCAATGCACCAACCTCTAGGTTTAGCTCGGGCACGTTTAACCCTCTCAGGAGCAGTGGGTTAGCAAGTTAAATATGTTAAACAATCAATTCTAGCGGTATTTTGACCTATATTCAAATTTAATGTTGCATCCACTGGGCTTCCTGAAACTGACCATTGAAACCAAGGCGAGAGAGAACGACAGTTCATAGGGGTCAATAAAAGTCAGGCAAATACAGCAATAAATATTCACTGCTCACAGCTGCTTTCTTACCTATCACTGGGAAAGGATTTGTTCAGAGCCCTTGTGGTGAGAGGTTAATTTCTGGAGGTATTGAGACTCAGCTCAGAATGGGTAGCACCTTGATGGCCTTAGATTGGACCTTGGTCTAGGAGCAAGGTGACCTGATAGATGATTATTAGGGAGAGGCATCAAATTGCATAAGAATAGGGGTAAATGGCAGTGGTGGATGGATAGATGGGGTTGTGAGGAAGTGCATAGTGAGAGAATGAAGGGTGCACTTGCAAGGTAAGTGGGGTGTGAGGAGTGATGTGATGGAGTCGGCTTGACAAGGCAGAATGAGTGGGGGGGAAGGGGGGGGGTTGGTGATGTGCACAACAGGATGTAGGTGAATGTGCAACTGTACTCACCTTTCCTGACCTGGTTAGATCAATAAAGCGCTTCTTTCACTGAATCGAGGAGCATGGCACAACACTGCTCCTCCTGCTGACCTCCCGGGCTACCTCCAGCCATGCCTCTTTCTTGCAGCAGCTGGTTTCTTCTTGCCATTGCTGGGGAAGATTATCTCTCTCGGCTCCTCACTGCCCCCAGCAGCACATCGAGGGGGTGGGGGGGGCATTGTTAAAATGGGGCACAGCGTTTGAGCATCCTGAGTCCATCTTGTACGCTGGTTGTTTCTGTCCAAAACCTCCCAACTCCTCCAAATTGCATCTTTTGGATTATACCTTTAAATACCGATGTCGAAATTGGATCATGTGTGTCCTCATCCTGCCCGTTGCTGCGCATTCGATGCAAAACCCAGAAGTAAAATTATAATGAGGTGGCTGTGTTAAAATGCCACAGACATTGCGCTGAGATCCCTTCCGGGTTTCCCATCAATCTCGGAGCCTCACCCCCCACTAAACAGACGTGTCTTGGGGTTAATAACGGGACCAACTCTGTTTCCTTCTCCACAGATGCTGCCTGAATGGTTGAGTGTTTCCCAGTATTTTCTGTTTTTATTATTAAATTACTTCTGATTAACAGCTGAAATCCATAGGAGTCCTTGTTATCGGGGAGATGGGGCGTGTGTGGGAAAATGGCCAGGGCCATGGAGGTTCTGTCAACCTAAACAGCAGGGCCTCATGTGAATAATTTTGTGCAGACTCCAGCTCGACAGCAGAACCAGATTGACTGCCTGGCTGGTGGGCAGGAGCAGAAACCTGCGGAAGGAGGCCACACCCCAGGACTCAGAAGGACAGTCCCTGGAAGTCAGTAAGAGAGGCTGCTTCGGGAGGGGGTGGGGAGCCAATAGATCGGGGCTGTGATCGGTGCTGGGGGGACCAAAGGCTTCCTTGTGGGCCTGGGGAGGAAGCACTATTTCTCCATCCTGGCCCACAAGGAGTTCTAAATGGAGCTGATCTTTAGTAATTACCTGAGGCAGTCGGTGCCTTTTACCTCCTGTCATCGGGACTGTGTTTTTTCTTGATCCCGTTTATTGAGAACTACATCGCTATTCATTATTCTTGTGGCTGACCTTTCACAATATATAAAACACATTCGGCTGCATTCATTACATACTGAGTTGAATATAGCTGGATATCAGACACACTAAAAGTGATGATGATGATCATTATATAATATTGGTCTAAGAATTGCTGTGGCAGGCCAATGAACAGTGCCCGCTGTTGGTTAGACTTGCCCTTTCCCATTTACTGTGGGTGATTTGTCTTGTAAGTTATTGGAAGTGAGTGATGGAAACAGCATGGTGTCCTCTACCGGGCATCTGGGATCTGAGTAAACAGGGCTTGCAACTGTCTATCTACTTAACCAATCAGATTTATTCCAGTTCACCACAGTTAAAACAAAAGGTTACTGCACAAGATAAAAGTTCACGCAGTTGGGGGTAATATATTAGCATGGATAGAGGATTGGCTAGCTAACAGAGAAAAGAGAGTCAGAATAAATGGTTCATTCTTGGGTTGGCAATCAGTAACTAGTGGGGTGCCGCAGGGATCAGTGCTGGGACCCCAACTATTTACAACCTACATTAACGACTTGGATGAAGGGACTGAGTGTAATGTAGCCAAGTTTGCTGATGATACAAAGATGGAAGGAAAAGCAATGTGTGAGGAGGACACAAAAGGACATAGACAGGCTAAGTGAGTGGGCAAAAATTTGGCAGATGAAATATAATGTTGGAAAGTGAGGTCATGCACTTTGGCAGAAAAAAAATCAAAGAGCAAAGTTATTATTTAAATGGAGAAAGATTGCAAAGTGCCGCAGTACAGCGGTACTTGTGCATGAAACACAAAAGGATAGTATGCAGGTAGGCCAATGGAATTTTGGCCTGTATTGCAAAGGGGATGGAGTATAAAAGCAGGGAAGTCTTGCTACAGCTATACAGGGTATTGCTGAGGCCACACCTGGAATACTGCGTGCAGTTTTGGTTTCCATATTTACGAAAGGATATACTTGCTTTGGAGGCAGTTCAGAGAAGGTTCACTAAGTTGATTCCGGGGATGAGCGGGTTGACAGGAGGAAAGGTTGAGTAGGTTGGGCCTCTACTCATTGGAATTCAGAAGAATGAGAGGTGATCTTATCGAAACGTATAAGATTATGAGGGGGCTTGACAAGGTGGATGCAGAGAGGATGTTTCCACTGATGGGGGAGACTGGAACTAGAGGGCATGATCTTAGAATAAGGGGCCGCCCATTAAAACAGAGATGAGGAGAAATTTCTTCCCTCAGAGGGTTGCAAATCTGTGAAATTCACTGCCTCAGAGAGTTGTGGAAGCTGGGACATTGAATAAATTTAAGACAGAAATAGACAGTTTCTTAAACGATAAGGGGATAAGGTGTTATGGGGAGCGGGTGGGGAAGTGGAACTGAGTCCATGATCAGATCAGCCATGATCGTATTGAATGGCGGAGCAGGCTCAAGGGGCCATATGGCCTAATCCTGCTCCTATTTCTTATGTTCTTATGTTCTTATCCTTCCTCACCAGGGTAATTTCTGTCGTTGCCCCATTATCTACTCCGACGCCTGTTGCACCTACTGAGGTACCCTTGGGATAAATACTCTCAACCAGATGGACCTCACAATTCCCCCTGGGCTTCCCTCCAGTATTCTCCACTGCGGCCCAAAAGGCTTATACATTCTAATGTGCCTGAAGTACAGCGGCCATGATTGCGGCCCAAACACTGATTTCATTCACTACCGCTCCCAGGGCTATTTTAACTTTCGGGGTTAGCATTGAAAGGTACAATGTCTTATATATCTCCTGATTGCAATGATTGGTCCCTACTGGGGCCAGCGTCTGGGACTTATCGTATAGCTCATGCAATCAGTGCTCAGATGCCAATGGGTGATCTTACTGTTCCTGTTCACATCTACCCATCGCACCACAAACATCTACCTGACCGATTCCCAGGACTACAACACAGGCTTCCTTTGCGGCTTGAGAGTTAGTGGCGGCAGTTAAAAACCACTGGTTCCAACCGTGCCTTGAGGTCCGGACTCAAGTCATTAATGGGACCAAAAACTGAAAAATCTCCTGGACCTGATGGCCTACATCCTGGGGTTCAAAGAGAGGTGGCTGCAGAGATAGTGTTGCCGTGGTTGTGATCTTCCAAAATTCCCTAGGTTCTGGAATAGTGCAGCGGATTGAAAGGCAGCAAATGTAACTCCGCTATTCAAGAAAGGAGGGAGAGAGAAAACATGGAACGACAGGCCAGTTAGCCTGATATCAGTTGTTGGGAAATTGCATTATTATGGAAGTGGTAAAAGGACACTTAGAAAATCACAATTAGCTGAAAATTTCGTCCTCGCCGGGTCCGTATGCATCCCCGGGAGAAGGACATCCACGAGAGATTGAGCTATTTGCCCAACTCATGCAGAGAGAATGTCCTTCAAACTCTTATGTCTAGTAAAAACAGGAGCATAGCTTACTTTTGCCAGAGTAAGCATTTTAAAGCATATAAAAATTAAATTTAATCGTTCATTTTTATATTAAAAACCCTATCCATTAATCCTATTAAAAAACATTTAAAAAATTCCAAAAAATATGTACTTTTTCTAAAAAATTTAATTACATTTAATTTCAATTAATTTTAAATATGTGAGGTTTTTTTTTATTTATTCTGCTGTGTTTCTGGTTTTGGAAGGGTTTCTCATTGATAGTAATGGGACCTCATACAATCGGAGATCCCATTTTTATCAATGAGAATACTAGCTAGTGATTGGTGGTCCAGGCCCACATGACTCCAGCATTTCCTACCTACGGGGAAGTCATCTCCCTGTATGTTGTGCATCGAATGAAGGCCTCCGACCGAAATCGAAGGGTACCTCCGTGACCCCCAGGTATTTTCGGGTCAGAGGCGTTTGTCCGAAGGAAACCTCCGACCGCAAGTTTTCCCCCAATATGTTAGGCAGAGTCAACATGGTTTTATGAAAGGGAAATTGTGTTTGACAAATCTATGAGAGTTTTTTTTGAAGATTTAACTAGCAGGTGCAGCATATTTGGATTTTCAAAAGGCATTTGATAAGGTGCCACATGAAAAGTTGTTACGCAAGATATCACAAGACTCATGAGGTTGTGGGTTATATATTAGCATGGACAGAGGATTGGTTAAAGGACAGACAACTGAGAGTAGGAATAAATGGGTCATATTCAAGTTGTCAGGCTGTTACGAGTAGGATACCACAGGGATCAGTGCTGGGGCCTCAGCTATTTACAATCTATATTAATGACTTCGATGAGGGACTGAGTGCAATGCTGATTTGCACTCCATTTTTGTCCATTTTTGTCGTCGTCGCCGAAGCTAACGTCCTCCCTTAACCTCGCACAGCTGAACATGCATTCAGCAGCAGGAAGGACACCGCACCAGCAATATTTAAAGGGATCATCAACAACTTTCAGGGGGGTAACTTGCTTTTTGGTTTCTATTGGCTTTGTGTAAGTTTGTGGAAGTGTTTGGAGCTTTCCAGAGTTGTTTAAAGTTGGCGAGGTGACAGGGAGTGGTTCTGCAAGTGGAGAAGGCCTTGCTTCTGACTTCAAGTGTTCAAGAGTTGCCACCCCCCTTGGCCTGCAGCATAAGAATATAAGAACATAAGAAATAGGAGCAGGAGTAGGCCATACGGCCCCTCATGGCACAACATGGAGAGTCTGCTCAAGTCCATCCCGGGGACGGTTGTATTTCAAGATGACATACTTATCACGGGCAGGGACACCGACTCCCATCTCCGCAATTTGGAGGAAGTACTAAAGCGGTTGGATCGGGTAGGCCTACGAGTCAAGAAATCCAAGTGCCTGTTTCTCGCGCCCGAGGTTGAATTTTTGGGCAGAAGGATTGCCGCTGATGGAATCCGCCCAACAGAGTCCAAAACCGAAGCAATTCGCCTGGCACCCAGGCCCCGGAATGTCTCAGAACTGCGCGCCTTTCTCGGGCTACTCAATTACTTTGGGAACTTTATGCAGAACTTAAGCACGCTGCTGGAGCCTCTCCACGTGCTACTCAGAAAGCGGTGCGATTGATTTTGGGGGGACGCCCAGGAACTTGCCTTCAATAAGGCACGCAACCTTCTGTGTTCCAACAGTGTTTTGGCTTTCTTTGATCCAGGTAAAAAGCTAGTTCTTACATGTGATGTGTCAGCGTACGGGGTCGGGTGCGTTTTACAACATGTCAATAGTGCGGGTAAATTACAACCCATTGGCTTATGCCTCCAGGTCACTTTTGCGGGCGGAGCGCAGGTACGGAATGGTGGAGATGGAGGCTCTCGCGTGCGTGTACGGTGTCAAAAAGATGCACCAGTATCTTTTCGGGGCCAAGTTCGCGTTAGAAACCGACCACTAGCCCCTCACGTCCCTACTGTCCGAGAGCAAGGCAATAAACGGCAACGCCTCGGCGCGCATTCAATGGTGGGCACTCATGCTGGCATCTTACGATTACACCATAAGGCACAGACCAGACACAGACAACTCTGCCGACTCGCTTAGCAGGCTACCCCTGGCGACCACGGAAGGGTCTGACGAACAGGACTGTGAGATAGTCATGGCAATCAATGCCTTTGAGTCCACAGGTTCGCCCATGATGGCTCGCCAAATCAGAGCCTGGACGACCAGTGACCCCACGTTATCCCTGGTAAAAAGATGTGTCTTAACTGGTGACTGGGCAGAGGCTCGCGATGCCTGCCCCGAGGAGATCAAACCTTTCCATAGGCGCATGCATGAGCTGTCACTACAAGCAGACTGCCTGATGTGGGGCAGCTGAGTAGCTATGCCTCTGCGAGGCAGAGAGGCATTTGTCCGGGAGCTCCACCGCGAGCACCCGGGGATCATTCTCATGAAGGCCATAGCCAGATCCCACGTCTGGTGGCCTGGCATTGACGCAGACTTGGAGCTCTGCGTCCGACGGTGCACCATTTGTGCCCAACTTAGTAATTCCCCCAAGGAGGCCCCCCTGAGCTCCTGGCCCTGGCCCACCAAACCGTGGTCGCGGGTGCACGTGGACTATGCGGGCCCATTCATGGGCAAAATGTTCCTCGTAGTTGTAGATGCATTTTCAAAGTGGATCGAATGCACCATTTTGAACTCGGGCACCACCTCCACCACTGTGGAGAGCCTTGAAACCATGTTCGCAACGCATGGCATTCCTGACATATTGGTCAGTGATAATGGTCCGTGCTTCACCAGCGTAGAATTCCAAGATTTTATAAGTGACCACGGCATAAATCACGTTAAGACGGCCAGGCGGAGCGAGCAGTGCAGATCATTAAACAAGACATGCTCAAAATCCAAGGTCCCACGCTGCAGGGCCGCCTGTCGCGACTGCTGCTGGCATACAGATCTCGTCCACATTCATTGACTGGAGTTCCCCCGGTGCAACTATTGGTGAAACGGACCTTAAAGACAAGGCTCTCGTTAATCCTCCCAGACATGCATGAAATCGTTGAAGCAAAGCGCCGTAAGCTAACTGAGTACCATGACCGAAATTCGAGGGGGAGGTGGAATGAGATAGGGGACAAAGTGTTTGTGCTAAACTATGGCAGGGGTCCCAAATGGCTTGCAGGGACAGTAACAGGCAGGGAAGGAAACGGGCTAATGGTGGTACAAATGGACAATGGCCAAACCTGCCGGAGATTTACCGACAACACTGCCAAACCAGAGGCAGACTACAATGTGGAACTCACACCACACCTGGTGGACAGACAGAGGGAACAACCTGAGGAAAGGGCAACCCCAACAGACAGCCCAGGCGAGACACCAACAATCATACTGAACGATACAGACAGCCCAGGCGAGATACCAGCAATCACACCGAAAGAAAAACAGGCACCAAGGCAAACAACTAAACCATAACTCAGACGCTCCACACGAGAGCGTAGACCACCTGAGAGACTGAACCGATAAAGACAATAAGACCTTGGGGGAGGGTGATGTCATGTATCTCACACTACTGTACATAACTGTCTCTTACCATGCTATACATGACTGTAACTAGAGATGACCTGTAACCACTAGCTTACCTTACCACCAGGGGTGCACTTGCAGGAGACACTGGATATCTGTCCCAGACAGGTATATAAGGACAGGTCTCAGGCAAGTGTGGCATTCGAGAGCTGTGTAATAAAGGTGCAGATCCTGAGTGACTTTGGCTTCAGCATGTGCCTTGTGTGAGTCTGTACTGCAGGGACAGGACATTACATCCCCCATCAGTGGAAACATCCTCTCTGCATCCACCTTGTCAAGCCCCCTCATAATCTTATACGTTTTGATAAGATCACCTCTCATTTTTCTGAATTCCAATGAGTAGAGGCCCAACCTACTTAACCTTTACTCATAAGTCAACCCCCCCATCCCCGGAATCAACCTTGTGAACCTTCTCTGAACTGCCTCCAAAGCAAGTATATCCTTTCGTAAATATGGAAACCAAAACTGCATGCAGTATTCCAGGTGTGGCCTCACCAATAACTTATATAGCTGTGTCAAGACTTCCCTGCTTTTATACTCCATCCCCTTTGCAATAAAGGCCAAGATTCCATTGGCCTTCTTGCTCACTTACTGTACCTGCATACTATCCTTTTGTGTTTCATGCACAAGTCCCCCCAGGTCCCGCTGTACTGCGGCACTTTGCAATCTTTCTCCATTTAAATAATAATTTGCTCTTTGCTTTTTTCTGCCAAAGTGCCTGACCTCACACTTTCCAGGGAGGTGAAGCATCGGCAGCAAAGAAGAGGATCAGCTGCTCGCAGAGGGAGAAAGAGCAGTGGGAAAGGCGCTTTCAGCAGGAGGCCTTACCCACCTTGGGGCTTCCGAGCGCAATTCTCCTACCTCAACCTGAGCGAGGAGCAGTGTGTGAGGCGTCTGCGATTTACAAAGGAGCTGTTCACAGAACTCTGCCACCTCTTGTAGTTAAGACTTCTTGTAGCCTCACTCCAGGGAAAGGACAGCGCAGACAGTGTCTGTGAAGGTGACCGTGGTCCTCAATTTCTTTAAATCGGGATCCTTCCAGGCTGGTGCAGGCGACAGCTGTAACATCTCACAGTTAGCTGTCCACTGCTGTATAAGAGAGGTGACAGAAGCTCTTTATGTCAGCAGTGAGGATTGATTGTCTTTCCTCTAACCAGTGCACTATTGGAAATATAGGAAAGCTTCAACATCGCGTAGAATTGCAACAGCAGCAGAATAAATAAATCAACAACAACAACTTTTATTTATATAGCGCCTTTAACATAGTAAAACATCCCAACGTGCTTCACAGCAGTGTATAAGACAAAACATATAAATTTGGCACCGAGCCACATAAGAAAAAAGTATGTCAGATGACCAAAAGCTTGGTCAAAGAGGTAGGTTTTAAGGAGGGTCTTAAAGGAGGAAAGAGAGGTAGAGAGGCAGAGAGGTTTAGGGAGGGAGTTCCAGAGCTTAGGGCCCAAGCAGCTGAAGGCACGGCCACCGATGGTTGAGCAGTTATAATTAGAGATGCTCAAGAGGGCAGAATTTGAGGAGTGCAGACATCTCATGGGGTTGTGAGGCTGAAAAAGATTACAGAGATAGGGAGGGGCGAGACAATAGAGGGATTTGCAAACAAGGATGAGAACTTTGAAATCAAGGCGTTGCTTAACTGGGAGCCAATGTAGCTCAGCGAGCACGGGGTAATGGGTGATCGGGACTTGGTGCGAGTTAGGACATGGGCTGCCGAGTTTTGGATGACCTTAAGTTTACATAGGGTAGAATGTGGGAGGCCAGCCAGGAGTGCATTGGAGCAGTCAAGTCAAGAGGTAACAAACGCTTCGATGAGGGTTTCAGCAGCAGATGAGCTGAGGCAGGGGCAGAGGTGGGCAATGTTACGAAGGTGGAAATAGGTGGTTTTAGTTATGCCAGAAACTCATTTCAGGGTCAAATATGACACGTAGGTTGTGAACAGTCTTGTTCACCCTCAGGTAGATGCTAGGGAGAGGGATGGAGTCAGTTGCTGGGGAATGCAGTTTATGGTGGGGACCAAAGACAATGGCTTCGGCCTTCTCAATATTTAATTGGAGAACATTTCTGCTCCTCCAGTACTGGATGTTGGATAAGCAGTCTGACAATTTAAAGACCTTGGAGGTGTCGAGAGAAGTGGTGGAGAGGTAGAGCTGGGTGTCGTCAACTTACATGTGGAAACTGACTCCGAGTTTTCGGATTATATCGCAAAGATCTCATCTAGATGAGAAATAGGAGAGGGCCAAGGACAGATCCTTGGGGGACACCAGAGGTAATGATACGGCAGTGGGATGAGAAGCCATTGCAGGAGAATTTCTGGCTATGGTTAGATAGATAAGAATGGAAACAGGCGAGTGCAGTCCCACCCAGCTGGACGATGGTGGAGAGGCATTGGAGGAGGATGGAGTGGTCAACCGTGTCAAAGGCTGCAGAACGGCCCGGAAGAACAAGGAGGAATAGTTTACCTTTGTCACAGTCACAAAGGATGTAATTTGTGACGTTGATGAGCGCCATTTCGGTGGCAGGAGCGAAAGCCAGATTGAAGGGATTCAAACATGGAGTTCCGGGAAAGATGGGCAGAATTTGGAAGGCGACAACATGTTCAAGGACTTTGGAGAGGAAAAGGAAGTTGGAGATAGGCCGGTAGTTAGCAAGCACAGTGGGGTCAAGGGTTGTTTTTTTTGAGGAGAGGGGTGATTATCGCAGATTTGAAGGAGAGGGAGACAGTATCTGAGGGGAGAGAACCGTTAACAATGTCGGCTAACATGGGAGCCAAAAAAGGAAGGTGGGTGGTGAGCAGTTTAGTTGGAATAGGGTCAAGGGAGCAGGAAGTGGGTCTCTTGGACAAGATGAGCGTGGAGAAGTCAAGATGGAAGATCAGAGAGAAACTAGAGAAAGATGCGAGTTTAGGGCTAGGGCAGAGGGGAGTGTCAGAGGAAGTTTGGCCCAGTGGACGAGGGGAAGGAAGAGAACTCGCAGAGGCAGCTGATCAGATGGCCTCAATCTTTGAGACAACGAAGTCCATGAGCTCCTCGCACTTGTTGTTGGAGGTGAGTGTGGTGGAGACAGGGGAGAGGGGTTAAAGAAGATGGTTAGCAGTAAAGAACAGTAGCCGGGTGTTATCTTTGCATTCCAGAATGATCCTTGAATAGTGAGCAGTTATTGCAGACAAGAGTAGGACCCCATAATGCTTTATGTGTTCCAGCCAGATCTGGCAGTGAATAGTAATCAGTAACTAACCTATAAGTAGTTCATGATCCATTTAAGTAGTGGTGTTGGGGGGTCCTTCATTCCATTTAATGTTGTGTTCCGCTTTGCGAGATTAGGATAGGGCGTAGGCTGGAGCATGGCATTTGAAAATGGCAGCGCTGATGTGAAATCAGCATTGCACACTGATTGATGTTATAATCTGCATGCTCTGCATGGTGCCGGTGGTCGTTCGGTATGCATGCACCTTTACCAAGGTGTCATCCAGTGTACTTCCTGTCAGACGTGTGCACATGCATCTCAGATGCCATTTTTGAGCATTTGGAGGCTGTGTAGGGCCTAAAAACCGGGCACTACTGATACGTCCTTACTATACAGTATAAATGCACACGAGGCCCATGCTTGAGAGAAGGTCAGTCTGTGACCTGTCCTTTATTCCTTAGCACTCAAGTGATGAAGGTGGGTGGAGCTTCTCCTTTTATACCTGAAGGTCCAGGTTAGGAGTGTCTCCCACCTAGTGGTCAGTGTTCTCACGGTGTACAACTTAGGTCAGTTTATACATGGGTTACAATGCTGGTTGAATACATGACATCATCTCCCCGCCACCAAAGTTTTATTGGGATCACAGGTTGAGTCTCTCTGGTGATTTACGCTTCCTTGTAGAGCGCCTGAGTTGGGGCTCCGGTTGTTGGGCGTTGGTCTGAGTGTCTGCTGTTTGCGGTGCCTCAGGCCTGTCTGGACTGCCCACAGTGACTGGGCTCTCCCCCCTTTGGTTCCGGTGTTCGGTCACCTGTGGTGGAGTGAACTCTATATTGTGTTCTTCCTCTGCTTCTTCTATGGGGTTGCTGAACCTCCTTTTTGTTTGATCCACATGTTTGCGGCAGATTTGTCCATTGGTAAGTTTAACTACCAGAATCCTATTTCCCTCTTTGGCAACCACAGTGCCTGCGAGCCATTTGGTCCCTGCAGCGTAGTTGAGGACAAAAATAGGATCATTTACATCAATACATCGCGCCCTTGCATTCCTGTCATGGTAGTGATATTGTGACTGGCGCCTGCTCTCGATAATTTCTTTCATGGTGGGGTGTATAAGGGATAACCGGGTTTTGAGCATCCTTTTCATTAGTAGCTCTGCGGGTGGAACCCCTGTGAGCGAGTGTGGTCGGGATCTATAGGCCAACAGGAGGCGTGATAAGCGGGTTTGTAGGGAACCCCCTTGGATTCTGAGCACCCCCTGTTTGATTATCTGCACTGCTCGTTCTGCCTGGCCGTTTGAGGCCGGCTTGAACGGTGCCGTTCTAACATGGTTAATTCCATTGCCTGCCATGAAGTCCTGGAATTCAGTGCTTGTGAAGCACGGGCCATTGTCGCTGACCAAGATGTCCGGTAGACCGTGGGCAGTGAACATTGCCCGTAGAGTTTCTACCGTGTGCTTGAATTTAAAATGTCACACTCGATCCATTTGGAGTAGGCGTCTACTACAACCAAAAACATTTTCCCCATGAAAGGACCTGCGTAGTCCACATGGATGCGTGACCAAGGCTTGGCGGGCCATGGCCTGGGGCTAAGGGGGGCTTCCCTGGGCGCATTGCCCAGCTGGGCACACGTGTTGCACCTGCGAACACAAAGTTCAAGATCTGCGTCTATCCCTGGCCACCAAACGTGTGACCTGGCAATTGCCTTCATCGTGACAATGCCCGGGTGCCCATTGTGGAGTTCTCTGATGAACACCTCTCTGTCCATCTGGGGCATGACTATGCGGTTTCCCCACAGTAGGCAATCGGCCTGAATCGAGAGTTCATCCTTGCGCCTGTGAAATGGTTTAAATTTCTCAGGGCATGCCCTGTACGTGGCTGCCCAGTCCCCATTCAGGACTCATTGCTTGACTAGAGACAATAGCGGGTCTCTATTTGTCCAGACTTTAATCTGACGGGCTATCACGGGTGAGCCTTCGCTTCCGAAAGCTTCAACAGCCATGACCATCTCAGCAGCATGCTCGGTAGCCCCCTCAGTGGTGGCTAGTGGGAGCCTGCTGAGTGCATTGGCGCAGTTTTCGGTGCCCGGTCTGTGCCGAATTGTGTAGTCATAGGCAGCTAACGTGAGTGCCCACCTTTGTATGCGGGCCGATGCGTTTGCATTTATGGCCTTGTTGTCGGCCAAAAGGGACGTTAGGGGTTTGTGATCTGTCTCCAGCTCAAATTTCCTGCCAAACAGGTACTGGTGCATTTTCTTTACCGCATATACACATGCGAGCGCCTCTTTTTCTACCATCCCGTAGCCCCTTTCTGCCTGGGACAGACTCCTGGAGGCATAAGCTACCGGCTGTAACTGACCCTTGGCATTGACATGCTGCAACACACACCCAAAACCATAGGACGACGCATCGCACATTAACACAAATTTCTTACATGGGTCATATAGCGTTAACAGATTGTTGGAACATAACAAATTGCGTGCTCTATTAAAAGCCCTTTCCTGGCGGTCCCCCCAGACCCATTCGCAACCTTTGCGTAGGAGCACGTGTAGTGGCTCTAGCAGTGTGCTCAATTTGGGAAGAAAGTTACCAAAATAGTTCAGGAGCCCCAGGAACGAACGCAGCTCCGTCGTGTTACGGGATCTGGGTGCTCTCTGGATCGCTTCCGTCTTGGACGCAATAGGGCTGATCCCGTCTGCTGCTACCCTCATCCCCAGGAATTCTACCTCTGGAGGTAGGAAGACGCACTTCGCCTTTTTCAGTCGCAGACCTACCAGTCTGCGTAGCACCTCCTCCAGGTTGTGGAGGTGTTCTTCAGTATCATAACCCATAATGAGGATGTCGTCCTGAAAAACCACCGTCCCTGGAATCGACTTGAGGAGGCTTTCCATATTTCGTTGGAATATCGCGGCGGCCGAGCGAATCCCGAACGGACATCTGTTGTACTCAAACAACCCCTTGTGTGTCGTGATGGTGGTCAGCTTCTTCGACTCACTCGCCAGCTCCTGGGTCATGTAAGCTGAGGTCAGGTCCAATTTTGAAAAAAGTTTTCCACCGGATAGCGTCGCAAAGAGGTCCTCCGCTCTCGGTAGCGGGTACTGGTCTTGGAGTGACACCCGATTGATGGTGGCCTTGTAATCACCACATATCCTGACCAACCCATCCGCCTTGAGCACCGGCACAATTGGGCTCGCCCAGTCACTGAATTCGACTGGCGAGATGATGCCTTCCCTCAACAGGCAGTCCAATTCGCCTTCTATCTTTTCCCGCATCACGTACGGCACCGCTCTGGCCTTGTGGTGTACTGGCCTGGCGTCCGGGTTTATGTGAATCACTACTTGGCCCCTATGAAAGTGCCAATGCCAGGTTGAAATAATGAGTCAAATTTGTCCAGGACCTGTGAGCATGATACTCGCTCCACAGAGGAAATTGCATTGACATCGCCCCATTTCCAGTTCATGACAGCAAGCCAACTCCTCCCCAGTAGTGCGGGACCGTCCCCTGGGAAAATCCAGAGTGGCAACCTGTTCTCCGAATCTTTGTGGGTCACGACTACCGTGGCGCTGCCTAGCACCGGAATGATCTGCTTTGTGTAAGTCCGTAGCTGTGCGTCAATCGCCGATAATTTTGGCCTCCAGGCCTTGGATGCCCGCAACTTTTCGAACTGTTTGATACCCATCAGGGACTGGCTGGCACCCGTGTCTAACTCCATTGATACTGGGATGCCATTGAGGAGCACTTTCATCATTATCGGTGGCGTCCTGGTGTATGAACTGTATACGTGCTCCACATGAACTCGCTGAACTTCAGCTTCCAGCGATTTCCCCCAGTGTCCATTTCTGCAATTTCTGCAGGTATTTTGCTCATCTCTGCAAACTCCGGCTGAGTGTATGCCTCCACGCCCCCAGCATGAGTTGCGGTTTGAAACAAAAGGTCCCTTGCCAGTCGATCGTCCCTGACTGCCCCTGTTATTGTCCTTGAGTGCACCATTAACAGGTGTTGATGGCCCCATTATTAGCCGCATTGTCCCTTGCAATGGCTTGAATCGCTGTTGAGCTTGCCATTGTCTCTGTCGAACTCTCCCTCTGGGTTCGACTACATGTTGGGGCATGACCGACTGCCCTTGTCTGCCTGGAAAACTGTGTGCTGCTTTAACAATGTTGAATCTCTGTCCCAACCATTCCTTAACACAGTACCTCTCGTCTGTTCTGCTAGTGGCCATGCTCGCGTGGTTTAAATCCCAATTTCTTGTCGCCAATGATACGTCCTTACTATACAGTATAAATGCACACGAGGCCCATGCTTGAGAGAAGGTCAGTCTGTGACCTGTCCTTTATTCCTTAGCACTAAAGTGATGAAGGTGGGTGGAGCTTCCCCTTTTATACCTGAAGGTCCAGGTTAGGAGTGTCTCCCACCTAGTGGTCAGTGTTCTCACGGTGTACAACTTAGGACAGTTTATACATGGGTTACAATGCTGGTTGAATTCATGACAACTACAGAGCCCAATTTATCCCCCCACAAATCTTTGTTGAGTCCAAAGCTTAGAGCAACAAAAAGCCCAGAGCCGTGCTCTATAGTCTACAGGAAAGGATATGAGGAGATTTAGGAGCGGATGTGACATGAGGGCATAAAAGACAGAATCAACCACAGCAATACCTGAAGTAAAAATTGACTCGGAACCATCAGTGTCAAGAAGGGCACAGCACGATCCCGATAAGAACAATGTAATAACCAGATAATCTGTTTTAGAGGGATGTTGGCTGAGGGATAAATATAAATACTGCTGCTCTTCTTTGAAATAGTGCCATGGTATCTTTTACGGCCACCTAAGATGTCAGACGAGAACTGGAAACATTACTCTTGCCTGCGGCAGGGTCAGTATTACCAGAGTTATCTCCATGAAGAGATGGAAGTGAAACAGCTGATGAATCTTTAATCGTTCATGTAGTTTTTGTGTTTCACTGTTAGTCACATCCGTTGTCAGAATTTGAATTGCAGCTGACAGTTTGAATTGGTGACAGAGTATTCTGTTATGATCAGGTCACTTATTGTTGAACCGTTAGCTGATAGTTTATTTTTCAGATTAACTAACACCAAGAATGAAATTTAAAATTCCATGCAGCGAGCGGGCAACAAACAACTGACCGATTAGCTGCATTCTGAGCAAAATGCAAATAACATGACCACACCACACTATTTTTAGAAATGATTATTATTGCTTTGCTCTGATTATTTCCAGTAGTTACTGGCAAGTGTAAATGAGATAATAGGATCTAAAGGATTATTCACAGAAATACCGATAATTGGAGACTTACATTATCTAATTGGATGATAGGGCTATATTCATCAAAAACTTCACAAATACAGCACCCGCAGCTCGGTTTTTGATATTTGGTTTCAGTGAAGCTGAGCTGAGCTGCCGCCGTGATCTCATTTCAAGGTTAATTAAAGTGTGCTACTTTCCAAACATTATGTTGGCAATATGAAATTGTGCTATTATCCATACTGTCGTATTACTTGCCAGAAATCATAGTTTATGCGGCATACAGGTGTATCATACAGGAGCCATGGGCTTTTGTACAGGGGTCACGCAGAGGTCACGCACTATTGTATGCAAGATGTGCAGCATTTGTGGACATCTGAAATGCAGAAAAATTAGCAATAGTTCTTCCACTACCAATATAACTTGCCCTAGTTTATCTGTGGAGTGTTGAGGTTATTATGAATAACTGAGGAGACATGAATGGGTCAGGAACTGTCACCAGCCACAATGTGAAATGAGCATTAATTTTCCAGCGCTGTCATTCCTCACACTAATGACTTTATGTGTATAAAACAAAAGAGCATTGCAATGTCTGTTCCAATGCATCATGTATGATAATTACAACACTGCTGCACTCTTCACATTTAGAAAATAGAAGTGCAGAAATGTTCTGATTAGCTGTCATCTAAATTACCTTCTGTAGCCGTCAGCAACTTACACCTCCATAGTCAGTTAAATGAAGTAAAATGCTGATGAAATAGGGTATGGTAATAATCATAGAATATACTTCACAGGTATAAATGAATCTGATGGATTTGGAATTAGATGTTAATTGAAAGTTTAAAAGTTACAGAGGAGGTTCGAGGAGAGGCAATATAAACAAAAGGGTACAAACCTAAAGGGGGGTGCAGGAACAGAGAGATCACAGAAAGATCTGGCGGTATATGTGCACAGATCATTGAAGGTGGCAGGGCAGGTTGATAAAGCGGTTAAAAAAGTATAAGGGTCCTGGGCGTCATAAATAGAGGCATAGATAACAAAAGCAAGGAAGTTATGAAAAATCTTTATGGTTTGGCCTCAATTGGGGCATTGTGTCCAATTCTGGGCACCGCACAGGAAGGATGTGAAGGCCTTAGAGAGAGTGTGGAGAAGTTTTACAAGAAGGTTCCAGGGATGAGGCACTTCAGTTACGTGGATAGACTGGAGAATCTAGGGTTGTTCTCCTTAAAGCAGAAAAGGTTGAGAGGAGATTTGATAGAGGTGTTCAAAATCATGAGGTGCCTAGACAGAGTAGATAGAGAGAAACAGTTCCCATTGGCAGAAGGGTCGAGATGCAGAGGACACAGATTTCAGGTGATTGGTAAAAGAACCAAAGGCGGCAAGAGGTAAACCTTTTTTCGCAGTGAGTGGTTAGGATCTGGAATTCGCTGCCTGAAAGGGTGGTGGAGGCAGATTCAATCATGGCTTTCAAAAGGGAATTGGATAAGTACATAAAGGAAAATTATTTGTAGGGCTATGGGGAAAAGGCAGGGGAGTGGGACTAGCTGAAGTGATCTTGCAGAGAGCCAGCACGGACTCGACGGGCCATATGGCCTCCTTCTGTGCTGTAACCATTCTACGATTCTATGAATTGAAAGGAAAAGCAGGCAGTGTGATCTACTATTGCCTGTTTTATACCATTGCCAAAAGTTACATTTATCACCATAAAGTAGAATGCACGTTGTTCGGTGGTGTGCAAGCACTCAAAATGGGGAACTTAAGACAAGGTGGGTAAGTTTCTGTGAGGGTTCTCCCGCTCGCCCGCTGTAATTTCAGCAGAAGAACTGCAGACACACTGGAAAAATAAAGCAGGAGGACGCTACGGAAATTCAGTTCCATCATCCCTATCTCTTTAACTTTGGTATCAGTTCCATTGCCAAACACTTTTTACAATTCCTACTCAGTGCCTGAATTACTCTCCCCTCTGTATACGATCTTGCGAAGCTCTGTTGCATTAACCGTGCTCTATAAATTTAAGCTGCTGTTATTGATTATTCATAAAAAGTGAGTGGCACATTTTGGAGATGATTGTAAACACCAGCATTCATGGAGAATGTTCCATGTTTCCACTACTCTTTGCGTGAAAAAATGCATCCTGAATGACCTCGTTCTGATCTTTAAGGTTATGCCTGCTTGTTCTGGACTTGGCCACCAGAAGACATAAGGGGAAAAACTATGTCCCCTTAGCGCTACCTGTTAGAGCCAGTAGATGGCGCTAAATCAGCGTTGAGACCAGTGCCGACAGGGCGAGGCGAATCCAGTGACACACGCCAAATTGGGACCTCACTGTAACGCTGCCGGTAGCAGCTATTGCCGGGGATTTCACGCCAGGGAAAGCGTGATGTCACTGAACGCCTGATTTCCCAAATTGCTTTCAGCCACTTACCTCGCCGCCTGGAGTAAACATCGACAGAGACAGCTGGCGTGTAGCTCCAGGAAGCTGGCGTGTAGCTCCAGGAAGCTGGCTGCAGGGATGTTAGTTAAAGGGATCATCAGTACCTGTCACGTTAGTACAGTTTCAATGACTTTTTGTTAGCTTCAGCCTCTGTAACTGTTATGTATGTATGTAGACCTTCCTCAAATGTAAGACTTGCCACCAGAGAGCGCACCTGTGGGAGACCTAAGGGTCGCCTGTGCACCCTGGGGCAAGCATGTATAAAAGGTGATTCACCATGCTGCTTCCTCACTCTAGAGTCTGAAACAAAGAGACCAAGGTCACAACAGTTTGAGCTTGCGATATAGTCCTGTGGATTTATTCTGAACATAACAGCAACCGTTTCATTGAGAAATTTCAAATTTATTTTGTATCAGGAGCCTTGTGGAAAATACAAAGTAGCTACATTTATTCAAACTGCAAAACTTGGTAAGATTAAATGGGGACTGTACTGGCATGCCACCTTGCCCTCCAGAATCTATGGTGGAGGGAGAGTAGACAGCGAGAAAGACGGAAATATGTGCGCAGAGGGAGGGGCAGCAAGAAGACGAGGAGGAAGAAGGCAAGGAACAGGAGGGAGGGAGAAAGCAGTCGGACAATCAGGTTTCTGGACAGGTGGTCTGTGATGTGGTGTGTCATCTCCCTCCACATAGTGCAGCAGACTTGTGGCGAGGGCCACCTGCCAGTTGGTGGTTACAGGACTGCCCGCATTCTCACCAGCGCTAAAACCAATGCCTCCAAAGCTTCCTCGGAAAACATGCGCACTCCCTCCCTGGGGCGACGATCTGCCATGAGGATTTGTAAATTAGTGATCCTTCCTCTTGTTCTTCTTGTTAATGTTGAGGCAGCTGCACAGCCAACAATGCTGAGAATGAGGTGCAGCAGTATCGATGAGCCTCCCCTTTAAGTAGTGAATTGCAATTAGACTGCACCCAATATTGGTCTAGCCTTTAAGTGTAATGTCAATGAGCTTGGGTTATTAGAATTGATTTAAGACGCCAATCATTTTACTGAGCAGTGAGAATGAATTTTTCGTGCAGTATAATAGCATTTTTGCCTAGCGCTAATCCCCATCTTTAGTCCTAAATCTGCCCATTCTTCGGCTAGTGTAATATAGCTCCACCTAATGGAATACTGCTCCACCTAGTGGACTACTGTGATAATGCAACTGCTGATGTGGAGCAATAAAAGGATCATGATCATGACAAGTTCCTGTAGAGCTATCTTGTGTACAGTGTGTTTGTGATATCATAAAGAATATATCACATTGGCGATGAAGATAGGATAATCGGATTCCCTAGCTGAAATTTTTGTTGGTGGATAATCCAGCCAACCGACAGAGAGACTTTGAGAGGGTCTTTGTTTTGCAGCACAGCTAAAAATGCAAGGTAAATTATAAGCACACTTGGCTGAACTGAAGAGACCAGATGGCTTTCGAAGCATGTGTGGAGTGGCTAGAAATGTTTTTCACTGCAAATAGTATCGTCGAAGTCCCTGATAATGAAAACCATAATGTTAGAAAGAAAACGGGCTATTTTCCAGACTGAAGCAGGCACCGAGGTATATGAAACCCTGAAAAGTGTGCTTGTTCCTGTCAAACAAAAAGGACATGTGACTTATGAAGAACAGCACTACAGTCCTAAGCCCCTGGAAATTGCTGAAAGTTATCATTTTGGAATACGAGATCAATTCATTGACGAGAGTATCAGTGAGTACATTGTAGTTTTAAAAAAGTTATCCATTCACTGTAATTTCAGAAACAGTCAGGACCGAGCATCGCGTGACCGCTTTGTATGTGGGATGAAAAATGAAGCGATCAGTAGAAAGTTGTTGACAACTCCTAACTTGACTTTTGATTTAGCTCGTCAGACTGCTATGTCGATGGATATGGCCGACTAATATTCCCGAGAATTCCGTGCCATTTCCAGTCATCAGCCAACCGAGGTGAATCGCCTGCAGGTTAGAAGTAAAAGGAAGTTGGACCCAAGGCCTCAGCAACTGGCCAAGGTAACAGAGCATTAAAGTCATGCTATCAGACAACACATTGCTCAAAGCTGTCCATATGTGAAGGCAGAGTGTTTCTGCTGCAAGAAAACTGGGCATCGTGCGAAGGTGTGCTGACTGAAGTGCAAATTAACTTTCAAGGCTATAAGTAGAAATCAGCAGAGACTACATAGCGTTGAAGATAAGCAACAGGACAAGGAGATTTTGGAGATCCACATCATCAGGAGCACAACGGTATCTCACAGCGATTCGCGAAGTATCATCATCCAAGTAGAGATTGCAGGAACCAGGATGCCCATGGAAATCGACACTGGTGCATCCGTGAGTGGAGTACCAGAATCGCTATATCTCGACAAGTTGTGTGATTTTCCACTGGAGAAGTCGAAGATAGAGCTGCGAGGCTACCCAGGAGAGGAAATCCCTGTGGTAGGATGTATCACCGTACCGGTGAAATACAATGATCCGTTTCAGATCTTGCCTTTCTTAGTAGTGTCAGGAGACAAGCCTGCCTTAATGGATAGAAATTGGTTGAGATCATTAAGCTAGATTGGAATGATATTTTTTGTGTTGAAACGAAATTTGCATCAAAGGATGATGTCATCAAGAATAACCGAAGGTGTTCCGTGAAACAGGCAGTCTGATCCAAGGTTTCAAGGTATCAGGGTACAGAAGGACGCTAGACCAGTTTACTGCAAGTCACGTCCCGTACCATATGCACTCAAGGAGAAAATTGAGCTCGAACTCAAAAGACCAGAAACTAAGAACATTATCTCTACGATAGATCTAAGTAATTGGGCAACACCCATTGTTGTTGTACCTAAGTCAGATGTTAATGATGATGCTATGTCCAGGTTGCCATCCCCATCACAAGTTACACCCAATCGGGAAGAAGTGTTCTATTTTTTGTAGATTGATGAACTGCCAGTCACAGCTGAAGAGATTGGTAGAGCAACCAAACGTGACCCAGTATGTCAACGGTGTATGACTACACAGCAAATGGCTAGCCAATCCAGGTATCAGAGGAAGATATTCATCCATACTTCGTTCGTAGGAATGAATTATCAGTGGATAAAGATTGTATCATGTGGCGTGCAAGAGTAGTTATTCCAAATGAACTCGGGTCCAAATTGTTAGGATATCTTCATGATCAGCATCTGGGAATGTGCTTGACCAAGAGTTTTGCATGCACTAACTTATGGTGGCCAGGTCGAGATAAAGATATATAGTACATCATTAGTCAGTGTACAACACGTCAATTAGTAAGCAAGAAACCGCCATCAGTACCATTACAGTCATGGAAAGGGTCTCCCAGGGTATGGCAAAGGTTACCTGTAGATTTTGCTGAGCTAGAAGGACAACAATTGTTCATTGTGATTGTTCAAGTGGGTAGAGGTGTTCCGATGCGGAATATAACAACACATAAAACAATAGATAATTTGCGAAGATTGTTTTCTTCATATGGCCTTCCAGAAGAAATTGTGTCTGATAATGGGCCACAATTTTGTTGAGAAGAATTTCACAGTTCATGAGCAGAAACGGTGTGAAACATACCAAAGTTCCACTGTACCTGCTTCCAATGGTGCAGCAGAACGCACAGTACAAATTGTAAAACATGCCCTCATCAAGCAAATGTTGGATCCAAATCCAAAGAAACGGCAGTTGTCGTTGGAGCGCAAATTGGCAAATTTTCTAATTACTTATCATAATACTCCTCAAACAACTACTAATAGAACACCAAGCAAAGTTGTTTCTCAAATGACAGCCATGAACCAGGTTCTCGTTGTTAAAGCCACACTTGGTACAGTTAATAGAAGAGAAACATTTAAGACAGGAAGAAAATCATAATAGAGGTAGAATAAGAGAGAGAAGTCTGAAATTGAATTAGAAGGTTAGAGTGAAGAACCATCATCATAAATGGTTAAAGTGGTTACCAGGAAGAGTAGTGAAGATATGAGGCCCTCGCACATATTTGTTCAAGGTGTTTGATCATGGAAAGGTTAGGTTTGTTCACATTTGTCATATTTTACCTACAGATGTGGAAGGAGTTAAACATTGGAATGATTCGATTATTTCTGCTGAGTCAGATAGTCTTGTTATAAGTTGAATACCAGTAGCAAATCCTACATCAGATATACTAGAAACAAGTCCAAGAGAAGGTCAGAATTTAAGTCTGAGTCCAAGTCAGGCAGACAAACAGTCTAAAGTTGTAGAGAGTCAAAGTGTAGATCAAGGGTTGCCCTTGGAGGAAAACTCTCCTCAGGCTCAGCCTAGAATGAGTCTAAGTTTGACACCATGTTTGGAAAGTTCTGTTTGAGAGCAAAGGTATCCTCTTCGAAACAGAATACCAATGGTTAAGTTTGATTTGTAAATATGGCAAAATAAATTCATATCTTTTATTGAATATAACTGCAATTTATGTATAATGATTATTTTGTTATGATTATTTCTTCATTAAGGAGGGAGAAGTGTAATATAGCTCCACCTAATGAACTACTGTGGTAACTGCTGATGTATATACAATAAAAGGGTCACATGACAAGTCACATGATGACAAGTTCCTGTAGAGCTATCTTGTGTGCAGTGTTTGTGATGTTGTAAAGAATCCACAGTTCCTAGTTTCTTGTCATTTAGAAAATACTCTGACCTATCTGTCTTAGGAGCAAAGTGGATGAGTTCGCATCTCCCCACATTGACCTCTATCTCCCACTCATTTAATCTAGCAACGTTCTTTTGCAACTTTTTCCTCCCGTCTACACTATTTAAAATTCTACCTAACTTGCTGTCATCAGCAACCTTAGATATACAGCTCTCTATTCCCTCATCTATGTCATTTATAAATATAGTGAAAAGCTGAGGCATCAGTATAGACCCCTTGAGGACACCACTAGTCACATCTTGCCAATTTGAATGCATCACTATGTGCCCTACTCTCTGTCTCCTGCCTCCTAACCAATTCCCTACCCATGTCAATAGGTTGCTTCCAGTTCCATTTGTGTTTACAGTCTCTGATGTGAAACCTTGTTGAATGCCTTCTGGAAATCCATACAAATAACGTCCATAGATAATGTCTTATCGACCACATTAGTTACATCCTAAAAAATTCCAACTAGGTTTGTTAGACATGACTTACCCTTTACAAACCCTTGTTGGTTTTCTCTTATCTGTTTATATTTGTCCAAGTGCTCAGTCACTCTGTCCCTAATAACAGATTCTAGTAACTGCCCCACAACTGACTTTAGACTAATAGGCTTATAATTCCCTTGTATATCTCTCCCACCCTTCTTAAATAATGGAGTAACACTGGCAGTTTTCCGATCCAAGGGACAATTCCTGAATCAGGAGAGTTTTGGAAGATCATGACTAGAGCATCTACAATTTCCTTACCTACTTGTTTTAATACTCCATGTTGGCAACCACCATAAACCTGAAGATTTATTTATCTTTAATCTCATTATTTTCTTCATTATCACTTTTTTAACTTATATTAAATGTAGTAAGTTCCTCCCCTTGATTTATTTTGACTTTTCCTCGTATCTCTGGTACTTTATCCTCATGCACTACTGTGAAGACCAATACAAAGTAAATATTTAACAAGTCTGCCATTTCCTGATTTTCAATTACATGATTACCTGTATTTGTCTTTAAGGGGCCCACATCAATGTCCCCCCTAATTTAATTTGGGAGCTCGGTCCCTTTAAGGGACTGCACAGCTCATTCACAGTTTCACACATGTGAAAACTTTAATGGGAAAAGCCGGTTCTGGGCTTGACCTATGTTACTCTTAGCCACTCTCTTTCTCTTAACATACTTATAAAAACATAGGGCCCAAGTTTCCACATGATTTGCGCCTAATTTTTAGGAGCAACTGGTGGAGAACGGATTATCTTAGAAATCGCAATTCTCCACATTTTTTTCTGCAGTTCTAGTGAGGTAGAACAGTTCTACTTTGGAACAGAATTTTTTCTTCAAAAGGGGGCGTGTCCGGCCACTGACGCCTGATTTCAAAGTTTCCACAGTGAAAACGTACTCCAAACTAAAGTAGAATGGAGCAAGTGAAGATTTTTGTAGAACTGAAAAAACCTGTTCTACACATTAAAAAATCAGGCGCAGGTTACAAATTAGGCGTCCAGAACGAGGTGGGGGGGGGAAGGGAAGTCATTAAATTCTACAATCAATCCTTATTTATACTTCTACAAATATTATACAAATAAATCCAACCTGAATAAACATTTATAAGCAAAGAAAAGATTAAATAAACCATCTTCCTACCTGTGTGAAAGTGCTTCAGCCATCGTTCGTTCCCGCAGAGGGTGGCGAAGGAAACCGCCATTTATTGCCGCGGAGGGGAGGGAGGGGAAGGAGACAGCGGTTTGTTGCCGCGGAGGGGAGGGAGGGGAAGGAGACAGCGGTTTGTTGCCGCAGAGGGGAGGGAGGGGAAGGAGACAACGGTTTTTTTGCCGTGGAGGGGAGGGAGGGGAAGGAGACAGCGGTTTGTTGCCGCCGCGGAGGGGAGGGAGGGGAAGGAAACCGCCGTTTGTTGCCGTGGAGGGTGGGGAGGGGAAGGAGACAGTGAGAAGGGTAGCCTCAGTGCTGATGGCAATGTGCTTTTATTAAAAAATGTTCAAAAATTAAACAGCTGCAAAGAACTACAAAAATGGTCGAGTGCCAATGTTTCCTTCACACTGCACCTGCGCGAACGCTCCAATGCGCACGCGCAGCGTTGCCGGCAGGAAAAAAACTAATTTAAATAGTACCCGCCCCCTCCCACTTACAAAATCGGCGCGAGTGTAGGCTCCGCCCCCCTGGGCACCGCGCCAAATAGACAAGGAGCTGCAAAGCGCTCGAGAATAGCGCGTTTTTTTTCTGGCGCCGTTTTAGGCGTGAAAAACAGGCGCCCGTTTTTTATCCTGTGGAAACTTGGGCCCATAGTGTTGTCCTTGATATCCCTCACAAATGTTTTCTCATATTCCCTTTTTGAAGCTTTTACTACTTTGTTTTTATCCTTTTGCAGTTCTTTTTATCTCTCCCAGGGCTCTCTACCGTTCTTTGCATTCATATAAATCCTTTCTTTTAGTTTTTTATTAGCTCTCACTTGCCTTGTTGCCATGACTGTGTAATTGTACAAGTAGAGCTCTCGCCCTGTGGGGGTATTAACGGGTCTTGTATTTTACCAAATATTTCTTTGAATACCTCCCATTGTTTGCCTGTAGTTTTATCCATTAATAGTTCTCCCCAGTCTACTGTGTTCAATTTCTGCCTCACCCCTCCAAACTCTGCCTTACTTAAATTTAAAACCTCAGTTCATGACTTCTGTCTCTCAAACCTAACATTGAATTTAATCATGTTATAGTCACTGTTAGCTTGGTATTCCTTGACCGTTAGATTGTTGACTAATTTTCAGGCTCATCACTCATCGCTAAATCTAATGGCCTGTTCTGAGTCTTCCTATTTTCCACTTACTGCATTTTTGGTGCCCGTGCATGTTAACGTATGAATTGTTTTTGTACATTTGCGGCCAGAAAAAAAAATCGGGACTTCCGGCAAACAAATATTTGAATTTGGCGCCGCACTCTCCGAAGTTGTCTGGGGGGGGGGGGAGCTTCAAGTCTGCGCTAAAAACTCTCTGGGCATGCGCGAAAAAAGAAACGTCCTGGTCTGGATCAGACATTTTTAAAGAGCCCTTTGTGATCGGATCGTTTTTCCTTTTACGATCAGATCGTGCTGGCTGGACCTTTCTGCAATTTTGAGCATTAAAACCTGCAAAACATAGCTTTGAAGGAAGGGGAAGAGGAATTTGAAGGAGGAGAAGGAAGGGCCATTTGATTTCTCCCACACAAAGTGGTATCCCTGGTAGATATCATGGAGAGGAAATGGGATCTGCTGGCAACTCAGGGGGAAATGCAAAAAAAAGTAAAACCTGCTATAATGGCTCCACGTTAGGATGATGTTGCTGTAGAGTACAATGCTGTTTTCATCACCCGCAGAATCGGTGGGCAGCTGAAAAAGAAGTGGGAGGACCTAAGACAATTAGTTAAAGTAAGTATGCACTACAATTACATTTGTAAATGTGCATTTGTGTGTGTATGGCCACCACAGCAGAAGGACTCTCTCTTAAAAAGTTCTATTTTCATCTTTACAGTTGAAGAATGCAAAGATCAGGAACCACAGGAATCGTACTGGTGGAGGTCCACCAAGTAAGCTGCAAATGAGCCAGCTGGAACAATGGATCTCTGATCTGATTAAAGCTCACCGGAGAAGATCCACCATCAATGTGGATGCTGGGCTCAGGTCAAATAGATGGGGTAGGCCCTGCAATTTGCACTGTGGGTTGGCTAAATACTGTATGGGCTATCTAGGCTTTAATGGATATTTTTGATATGTTTTACAGCAGCTATGCATCAGGAAGAGGCAGAAGGTGATCCAGAAGGACAACAGAAGGACAAGCAGAAGTACCAGCAGAGGTACTAGCAGAAGTAGCACCCGAAGGACATTCAGAACAGAGTCCAGAATTGTTTCCTGATTGTAAGCAGGACGATTTGGATGAAGGCCAGCATGAAGATCCTCCCAGTGATCAGATGGTCATATTGGACCTGCAACTGGTGGAGCCCATGGATCAGGATGTGGGTCCCAGTGTAGTCCAGCAACGCACACCTGTGAGAGGGATGTCCAATAGGGTCGAGGAGCAAGGCACATGTGGGAGACGGTGAAGGAAGGTGGAAAGGATAGCTGAACCACAAGCGCAGGTAGACATGTACAGCTCATCAGGATGAGTGGGGAGAGTATGCAGATAACCAGGTTGCTTCTGGACACCATGGGTGAGGTGAGGGAGGAAATTGTGGGACTGTCAGGAGAAATAGTAACACTATCTGGAGAATAGGACCACCACTGGTGGGGCAGATTAGGGAGGGAATGGTGGATGCACTTGATGCACTGTCGGGACAACTGATGGGGAAATTGTTTAACATATGTGACAGAAATTTGCAGGTAGCTGCTGCAGTAAGGGACAAACCCAGGTTGTCATTTATCAACACCAATTGGCGGCACCAACTGCTGCCACTCAAATCATCCCCAGACCACCCTCAGGGACTGAGCCGCAGGGTGATCCACAGCTTGAAACAGAAGACGCAGATGAACCCAGAAAGGTGTCTATTAGGTCTGTCCCTGTCCAACCCCACCAACGAAAAACAAAAAAATATAACCTTGGGCTCACCGGGGCCCGAGGAAGTCTGCTGCGCCAACAGACAGGGCTAAGGGTAGAGGCACCAGGGCGGGCAAGAGGGGCACTACGTGCTAGTGATCATTGAATAAGGGGGAGGAGAGATATTTGTATCTTGCTGTTATTTGTTTTGTTAATAGAAAAGTTTGATACAATAAGCTTTTGTTAATTGAAAATGTTAAAGTTTGCGAGAAGTTTAAAGTTTGATACATGTTAATTGAAAATTTTAAAGTTTCATATTTCTTCATTGAAAAGTTAAATGTTTTATTAAAGTTAAGTACAAATGTCTAATAAACCTATTAATTTAACCAGAATCAGGGCATTATTTTGTGAATTTAACCAACATAAACAAACACAACATTATTAAAAGTCCAAACAGGTGTAAACAGTCAACAGGGTGCGACACTATAAACAACCGTGCTGCCGTTTAGCCTTCAGACAGAAAAATGTTCACGGATTAGTCACTGACGCAAGTCTCTTGCAATTGGTCGCCCCATCCTCTTCCGCCGTCGTCCTGTGGCTTGAGGTGGTTCTTCCTCCTCCTGCTACTGGTCCTCCTCCTCCTCCTCGTTGTCAGCCTCATCTGAATCCTCATCCCTCCTTCTCCCCTCAGGAGGTTCTTCAATGTCCAGTACCAGTCCCCTCATGGTGGCCAAGTTGTGCAGCGTGCAGCACACAACAGTGAACTGAGCAACGTGGTGAGGGGAGTATTACAGGTAGCCCCCAGAGTGGTCACTGCATTAAAATGCCAATGGTCCTCTCTATGATGCTCCGTGTTGTTATGTGGGACATATTGTACCAACGCTCTGAATCAGTGCGGAGTTTGCATAGGGAGGGGTCACAAGTCAGGTGGCAAGCCCGTAACCTTTGTCCCTGAGCAACCAGTTCTGCCCTTCTGGCAGCTCCTGAAACATCGCAGATCTAACACTTAAATCACAGACACCTCTCCTCTCCGTTTTGCTCCACAAGGCTGGGTGACGCCCAAGATCGGACCACACCCTGATCTGCGCATGCGTTTGTTTGTTTGTTCAGTGTATCTCTTGGGTCACTTGTGACAAATGCTGATTTCTAGCTTGCTGCTGTGCCTATGCACAAAACGTCCCATTTTGGATGCTAACTAGAGTGATTCTCCCGGGCTCTGGTGCTTGTGTCTGGCCGAGCCACGACCCTGCCGGCCGGCACTCCCCCGACCCGTGTCTGGAGCCCGGCCAGCAACCATTGTGTCGGGGTGGACAGTCACGGTTTGGGGGGAAAAGAACCACCTTAACCCTAACCCAGCAAAGTTATTTCAGTTTCCTCCCTCCAAAAAACTTACACATTTGTTTATTAAATTGTCTCGCTCCAAAAACTCGGAAAGTACTTCCCGAGTTATTTTCAGAGAACCCTGCCCAAAAAAATCCATGCATTTGTACTTTATTTTGTCTTATTTTGCCTGGCCCCAATGTCCTTTTGTGCGCCGAGCCGATTTCCTTAAGTTCACAGAAGGTTTTTTTTCGGGGCTTTTTTGGCAGTGTGCGCCGCGCTGAAAAAAATCGTGGATGGCCAAAATTGCCTAACTGCAGAAAAACAGTGCCCGAGCCCGTTTTCACTCATGTCTGCGCCAAAAAATTTTAAACTGCGCACATGGTCGGCGCCGGCGTCCAAACATTCACGAAAGTTGGAAAATGAGTATTTCACGCCAAAAAACGTTTGACGCCAAAAAACGGTGCACAATCGTGGCGAAAATAGGGACCTTTATATGTGGGGTGTTATGCATGTGAAACCTGAGAACCATGTGGTGATGCCGCATACATCATTTGGCCATTGCGATGGGTGGGGGTTATTCAAACCCTGGCAGTGGAGTGGTAGATTTCTATCCCAACCTTGTAGTCGGGAAGTGATATACATCAAAGTTCCCTGTATTAACCTGTGGCTCAGTGGGTAGCACTCTCACCTCTGAGTCAGAAGGTTGTGGGTTCAAGAGATTTCAGGACATAAATCTAGGCTGTCGCTCCAGTGCAATGCTGAGGGAGTGCTGCACTGTCGGAGGTGCCGTCTTTCAGATGAAATGTTAAACCAAGGCCTCATCTGCTCTCTCAGATGGACGTAAAAGATCCCATGGTACTATTTTGAAGAAGAGCAGGGGAGTTATCCCTGGTGTCCTGACCAATATTTATCCCTCAATCAACGTAACAAAAAACAGATTATCTGGTCATTATCACATTGTGGGAGCTTGCTGCGCGCAAATTGGCTGCCGCATTTCCTACATTACAACAGTGACTACATTCCAAAATGTACTTCATTGGCTGTAAAGCGCTTCAAGATGTCTGGTGCTTGTGAAAGGCGATATATAAATGCAAGTCTGTCTTTCTTTACATTTTATATTTGGATTTAAGTTCCTTAGATCTTAATTTGAAGTTGCAACTTATTGATCACTTCCTTATGACTACTTTGGATCAAGTTGCGTGAGAAGATCAGGTACATAGATAAAAAAAAGAAAGTCAGAATGGGAATAGGGCCAGTAAGGAAAGGACAGGATAAAATCATCGGCTGCGATAGCAAAATAGCAGAAATATTAAATAATTACTTTGCTTCAGAAGCTAGCAGAAAGACATATCAGGTGCACATGACATTAGAAGATGAGATAACCGCATTTAAAATAAGGAGGAGAAATATTTTTAAAAACTAACCAAACGCAAAATGGAAAAATCCCTTGGTCCAAACAGATTACAGCGGCGCATTTAAAATAATCTAGGGAAGAGATAGCAAAGTCACTATTACACATATTTAATAATTCGTTAGAAATAGGTATAGTGCCAGAGGACAAGCAAATAGCTAACGTAATGCCTATATTTAAGAAGGTAGATAGAACATGTCCAGGGAACTATATACCAGTCAGTTTAACATCGGTGGTCGGAAAAATAATGGAATCCTATTGAAGGAAAAAATAGAAAAACATCTTGAAACCAGCAGTATAATAATGAATATTCAGCATGGATTTCAAGGTACCGCCCCACCAATGGTGTCGGCCCGGTTCACAACTCCATGACCCTTGTCTACTCTCTCTGTTACCTCTTCAAATAATTCAATGATGTTGGTCAAGCAAGACTTTGCCTTTTGAAATCCATGCTGACTATTCATTATTATATTTTTGATTTCCAAATATTCTTCTATTTTTTTCTTTAGTCAGGATTCCATTATTTTTCCTACCACCGATGTTAAGCTGACTGGTCTCTAGTTCTCTGGACAGGTTCTATCTCCCTCCTTAAATATAGGTATTATATTAGCTATCTGTCAGTCCTCTGGCACTACACCTATTTCTAATGAATATATTAAATATCCGCTATCCCTTTGATTCTTTTAAATAATGACCAGATAATCTGTTTGTAGGTTTTGGTTCAGGGATAAATATTGGCCAGGACACTGGGAGAACACCCTAGTCTTTTTCAAAATAGAGCCATGGGATCTTTTATGTCCACCTGAGAGGAAAATATTACCACGTGGAAATCATCCATGGAAACCACCAACATGTTTCACCACCAACAGTATGGTCGACTATGCAATCACGTTATTAACTTTTGAATAACTATTGCAATATTTTCCAGGTATTCATAGTGGTGAGTGTGTGCCACAGTCTCTATTGGGTTCAGTCAATATTAAGCGTAGTAAAAAACCTTAGATGTACATCAGGCACACAAATGGATCCTGGCTACATAAAGAAGAAATTATGACTACGTCTGTTGGCGGAGTGGGGAGGGGAGGCTGGTAAACACTTCAATTCTTTTTCTCACAGACCAGCATGTAGAAAAGATGTCCACTTTGGAGACTGGAGTGTATGTGTTACGAAATTGAAGATAATAACAGTGATACTGACTATCTGCTGGGCTACTTCACTTGTGTTTCGGGGCAGCTGTTGGCTGCGTCACTAGAGGATCATCCTCAGCAGCTGGGTCCTGCAAGGCCTGTGCGTCTGGGACAAAGCCTGGGGTGGAAGGATGTGGCCCTGGGAACTGCTGACTTCCTGCCCATCAGCATCATGTCTCTCATGGCCCTAGACTGACTCTGCAGCAGATGGCACTGCATGGGGGAACACGGGCATCATCTGTAGTGTGGCAGTGCTCACAGCAAACAAGTCAACTGCCCACGCAACCATCTGACTGAGGTTGTCCAGCTTCTGCCCTGTCGTCTCACTGAGGTGCGTCATCTGCTGGTTGATGGACCGAAGATGTCACAGATACCTGCCATGCTGCTCGACCATCCTCCTTCTCAGTCGTGCTGGGCCAAACATCTATTCCACCTTACAGGGGACCAGGGCATAGCTTCCCCACCTCCCAATGGTCCCTCATCCCCCGACAAGTAAAACTCAGGCTGGGTGTTCTCTTTTGCAGACCCTGCGGTAACAGCTTGGCGGCTGCCTATCAGAGGGGAGGGGTATATATCGTACACAGAGCTGGAGGGGCTGGGAGTTGGAGAGGATGGTGGGTTCCCAGCGAGGAGTTTGGCAGTGGTCAAATGTCTCCCCTCATACCAGCACGCTCATGGTGTGGTGTGGGGACATTAGTGCCGGTGTTACTTCGCCTGCCCTCTCCATACCCGGGCACGCAGCCTCCTCTTCCTGGCCCCTCCTCTTTTTCCTCCTCCTGCTCCATCTCCATTTCAGTGCCCTCTGTAGCTCCTGTCTCCTTAGGTTGTTGTGGACCTGTGGGAAGAAAGAACAAAATGTTATAATGGTGCAGAATTTTAATTTGTTGCATCCCATAACAGTCATCTTCGCATTCAATGCACCACATGGAAAATGACAATTGCCCCCCCTCCCCCCAAACACGTTTCACAAATAATCTTCTTATTAGAAAAGTATATATTCAAAACTGTTAATTACCTTTTACTGCATTGTAAAAAAAAAAATTAAGATTTTTTTTAAACGTTAGTAACTATTTAAGATTGATTTACAGTCTTTTCAGAAGTTACAGGTCACACAGCTCTCTGAGCCACACATGGCGTTCATCCTCAGCTTTTTATAAGTGCAATGTTATTGGTCAGGGAGATAAGCAATTGGGCACGTTCACCAGGAACCAGATATGACATTGACATCACTGTGCTGTTACCGTGTCAACGTGCAATTATAGTGTGACCTCACTGGTGAACAAAAAAATCCAATGAACATCATTTGACGTGAAACCCGCCATTGCACCAATTTCTGTGCTTCGTCTGTTTAGTTAAATGTAACCTCCCTGTGCAGAACCTGTTGGTACTTCTGTTCATTTCCTTATGGTATCAAAGCCTCAATGAACTAGGAGAGAGGAGAGTCCCACAATCTCTCAGACTCCCACTGCAGCAGGAGTAGAGATGGTTCTCTAACCCTGATAAGAATAAATGCAGTGGAGAGCCCATGCCTGCAGTTATAGGTATGGGCCCTGTCCCAAGTTGTGGAGAAAGGAGTGTTTACATGCTCAGGTTGAGCTCCGAACACAGAGACAAGGTTTGCGAAGGGCTCAAGTTGCTTTTGTACCTTCATCTCCTCAGGGGGCTGTAGGATGCTTTGTTGCAGGTAATTGTTTCCCTCCAGGACTGATTACATTGGCCACTCAATGTATAACACATTCCTGCTCCTATTTCTTATGTTCTTATGTTCTTTAGGGCCTTTCCTCAGCTGCCATGAGTTCCACTGAGGACTTTTAAGGGTGTAAATCTCAGAAGTCTCAGGATGGGCCGAAATCACCCCTGATCTGCCTGTGCCCCTCCCCCACCCCCCCATCAGAAAATAGCTGAACAAGAATCATGGGTTCAGAAGCATTACGATGCATCAGCAATGAAGTCTTCAAGGTACGTCCCCACACTTACCTAATTTCACTACTGTTGAATATATTATCAAGAGCAAAGTTTTCTAAAAAACTCCAGGTACAATATGATTTAAAAAAAAATTCATTCATGGGTTATGGGCATCACTGGTAAGGCCAGCATTTATTGCCCATCCCTAATTTCACTTCAGAAGGTGGTGGTGAGCCGCTTTCTTGAACTGCTGCAGTCCGTGTGGTGAAGGTACTCCCACGGTGCTGTAACGGAAGGAGTTCCAGGATTTTGACTCAGTGACGATGAAGGAATGGTAATATATTTCCATGTCAGGATGGTGTGTAACTTGGAGGTGAAGTTGCAGGTGATGGTGCTCCCATTGCCTGTTGCCCTTGTCCTTCTAGGTGGTAGAGGTTGGGGGTGATGTGAGCAGTATCAATACCTTGCTGTGAAAGGCGTCATCCTTTTATGGGTTAACAAATTGTAGATATGAATACAGTTGATCAAGATGCACTCCATCTTGTGTTTGCCTTAACTACAAGACAGTATCTAATTAGGATATCTATTTCCTTTTTATATGCAAATCAGAAATTAACTCTATCCATATATTTTTATTTATGCATGATATATTGCAGGTGTGCTGATGTTGAAACTCAACTTGCCTTTAAAAACTCTTGAGTTTGTAGTTCACATTGTAAAATACTTTCCTGCAGACATCAGTTATTCCTTTCAATATTTATTAATAATGTCTCAGCACAACTGTTTAATTTCTAGGTCATGTGTGATAATGCAGGGTCTATTGGTGAGCAACTATCCTACGAGAAGCTGAGGGATAACATGATGTGAACAAACTCAACTGATCTTTCCACAGTTATCAAGCTTTTCAAAAATGACGAATGTGTTGTAATTTTGCTTGTCCGGCATAAGAAAAGTATTAATTGAAAATATTTCTCACCTTGTAGCAGTCAAGATTCCTTGATCTGACTTTTATTAATGAACATCAAAACACTGATCCGAATACACATGCATGGTCTATTTAAAAAAAATGTTTGGATGTGGACATCGTTGGCAAGGCCAGCATTTATTGCCCATCACTACTTGCCCTTGAGAAAGTTGTGCTGAGCTTTCTTCTTCAACTGTTGCAGTCCATGTGGTGAAGATACTTCCACAATGCTGTTAGGCATGGAGTTCCAGGATTTTGAACCATAAAGAAATAATGATTATATGCCCAAGTCTGAATGTTGTGTGACTTGAAGGGGAACCTGGAGGTGCTGATGGTCCCATGCACCTGCTGCCCTCATCCTTCGAGGTGGTGGAGATCGCAGATTTGGGAGGTGCTGTTGAACAAGCCTTGGCGATTTGCTGCAGTGCCTCCTATAGGTAGTACACACTGCAACCATGGTACACTGGTGGTGGAGCCAGCGGATGTTTAAGGTAGTGGATGGGCTGTCGATCAAACAGATTGCTTTGTCCTGGATGGTGTCGAGCTTTTTGAGTGTTGTTGGGGCTGTACCCATTTGGCAAGTGGAGAGTATTCCATCACATACCTGAATTGTGCATTGTAGATGGTGGAGAAGCTTTGTGGACTTATGAGACTTTGTGAGGCACTCGCTGCAGAATAATAATCCCCTGACCTGATCTAGTAACCATAGCATTTATGTAGCTAATCGAGTTGAGTTTCTAGTCAATGGCAAGCCCCAGGATGTTGATGGTGGGGAATTCGGTGATGCTAATATCATTGAATGTCATGGGGAGCTTGTTAGATTCTCGTTGTTTTGAGATGGTCATTGCCTGAGCCTTGTGTGGCATGAATGTTACTTGTCACTTTGCTGATGATTGAGAGTAGACTGTTGGGTGGTAACCGGCCTGTTTGGATTCTTGGACAGGACATAGCTGGGTAATTTTCCATATTGTCGGGCGGCTGCCAATGCTGTAGCTTTTAGAAACATAGAAACATAGAAAATAGATGCAGGAGTAGGCCATTCGGCCCTTCGAGCCTGCACCACCATTCAATGAGTTCATGGCTGAACATGCAACTTCAGTACCCCATTCCTGCTTTCTCACCATACCCCTTGATCCCCCTAGCAGTAAGGACTACATCTAACTCCTTTTTCAATATATTTAGTGAATTGGTCTCAACAACTTTCTGTGGTAGAGAATTCCACAGGTTCACCACTCTCTGGGTGAAGAAGTTTCTCCTCATCTCGGTCCTAAATGGCTTACCCCTTATCCTTAGACAATGACCTCTGGTTCTGGACTTCCCCAACATTGGGAACATTCTTCCTGCATCTAACCTGTCTAAACCCGTCAGAATTTTAAACGTTTCTATGAGATCCCCTCTCACTCTTCTGAACTCCAGTGAATACAAACCCAGTTGATCCAGTCTTTCTTGATATGTCAGTCCCGCCATCCCGGGAATCAGTCTGGTGAACCTTCGCTGCACTCCCTCAATAGCAAGAATGTCCTTCCTCAAGTTAGGAGACCAAAACTGTACACAATACTCCAGGTGTGGCCTCACCAAGGCCCTGTACAACTGTAGTAACACCTCCCTGCCCCTGTACTCAAATCCCCTCGCTATGAAGGCCAACATGCCATTTGATTTCTTAACCGCCTGCTGTACCTGCATGCTAACCTTCAATGACTGATGTACCATGACACCCAGGTCTCGTTGCACCTCCCCTTTTCCTAATCTGTCACCATTCAGATAATAGTCTGTCTCTCTGTTTTTACCACCAAAGTGGATAACCTCACATTTATCCACATTATACTTCAACTGTCATGCATTTACCTATCCAAGTCACTCTGCAGCCTCATAGCATCCTCCTCGCAGCTCACACTGCCACCCAACTTAGTGTCATCCGCAAATTTGGAGATACTACATTTAATCCCCTCGTCTAAATCATTAGTGTACAATGTAACAGCTGGGGCCCCAGCACAGAACCTTGCGGTACCCCACTAGTCACTGCCTGCCATTCTGAAAAGTACCCATTTACTCCTACACTTTGCTTCCTGTCTGCCAACCAGTTCTCAATCCATGTCAGCACACTACCCCCAATCCCATGTGGTTTAACTTTGCACATTAATCTCTTGTGTGGGACCTTGTCGAAAGCCTTCTGAAAGTCCAAATACACCACATCAAATGGTTCTCCCTTGTCCACTCTACTGGAAACATCCTCAAAAAATTCCAGAAGATTTGTCAAGCATGATTTCCCTTTCACAAATCCATGCTGACTTGGAAGCAAGCCTTCCTTGATTTCGAGGGACTGCCTATGATGATGATGATGTACTGGAACAGCTAATTCTGGAGCACAGGTCTTCAGCACTCCATCTGGGATATTGTTGGGTCCCATAGCTTTTGCTGTGTCCAGTGCGCTCACCATAAATTATAAATTCACCCAGTAACTCACACACTAACAGGCAGGAAGGACCCTTCACCAGCACTTTTTAATGAGATCATCTATTACTTACCGGTTAATTGCTGATTTGTCATTTGAGTTTGCTGATGAATGCTGGACATTTTCTGGCCTGTTTTCTGATTGTGCAAACTTAATTCTGAAGGTTGTTTCCTTCACAACAGCTGTATTGCAGTGATTGATGGTCTAGTAGGGCTGCTTTTGGAGTTGAAGGATGATGGGGAGCAACAAGGAAGATGAGAGAGCAGAAGCTGCTGGGACAAGAGGGAAGAAGTGGATAGCACTGCACAGGAGGCCATGCTCACAGCGGGTTTTCAGGGAGCACTTAGAAATACAGAAACATAGAAATTTATAGCATAGAAGGAGGCCATTTCGGCCCATTGCGTCCGCACCGGCCGAACAGAGCCGCACGGCCCTTGGTCAGCAGCCCTAAAGGCTACATATAAACCTATGAACAATGACGCAAAGGTAAAGAGCATCCAGCCCAACCAGTCCGCCCTACACAAATACAACACTTCTAAAAACATCGATACTCCACTCCAACCGGAGCCATGTGATCTCCTGGGAGAGGCAAAAACCAGGTAAAAAACCCAGGCCAATTTAGGGAGAAAAAAAATCTGGGAAAATTCCTCTCCGACCCCATCCAGGCAATCTAAACTCGTCCAGGAGATCATCCTGGCAGATCTTTTACGAGGAGCAATGTGTGAGGCACATTTGCTTCACAAAGGAGACTGTCACTGAATTATTTCACCTGCTGCAGCCACAACTCAAGCCTTGCACCGGGACATAAACAGTCCCGCCTGAGGCTGTGAAGGTCACACTGGCCCTCTACTTTTGTGACACTGGCTCCTTCCAGGGTGCAGTAGGTGACATAAATTACATCTCATAGTTTGCAGTCCAGCTCTGTGTCACTGACTTTCTACACTAGTAGGAACAGCTACATTACTTTCCCCAAGGACAGAGCAAAGCAGCTTGAGTGAGCACTAGGATTTTCAGATGTGGCAGGCTTCCCTAGGGTAAAAGGTACCATTGACTGCATCCATATTGCCTTTCATTCTCCCTATAACCAGCCAGGCATATTTATCAATCAAAATGGCCTCAACACCATCAATATTCAGCCGAATTGCGACCACAAGCAGCACATTATGCAGGTCTGTGACCCGTTTCCTGGCAGGAGTCATGACTCATTCACAATGTACTATTCCTCTGTGTCACCTTTATTCCAGCAAGGTTACAGAATGGCTATTGGGCAACAAAGGATATCCCATTCAGACTTGGCTCTTGATTCCTGTTAGTGACATTGTTCAGGAGAATTTAGAAAATGTGCCTGTGCAGATTGAATCGGTGGTATGTATTGGTGAGTGTGTGAGTATCAAGAAAAGGAGATTGAGTGGTGCAGTGATTGTAGGACATTGAATGGAAGTGGGAGAGAAAACTATTATGAATCGAAAGGCTAAAGATGTGAGCAGAGAGTAAGAGAGCAATATTCTTACCTTGACCACTCTGGTCAAACTCTGGAACTTTCTGCAACTTTGCAACCTCATCCTTGGAGCTAAGCTCATGGCATTTATCTCCCCACTGGTGATGGAAGTGATTTCTGGAGGGCTTTCTGCCACTGGGGGTATCTCCCTTCTCCTTTTTCACCTCCTAGGTCAGGGCCTCCAAAGTAACATAGAAGATCATTAGAGATATAATCTGTAGCAATTTCTCTCCTTATGTGTTTCCCTGATGTCTGCGGCCACAGTGCACCTCTACTTTGTGGTGTTGGTTGCCCTTAAGTGGTGTCAGAAAAACTTGATTTCTGGCCCCCCGCAAACAGGCGTGCCACCAATGAATGGTGCAGATAGTGTTGGCCTGAGTCATGTTAATGAGATCCTAGCTCGAATTGAACATTCTGCTTGGGACCAGGTAAACAGGCCCCGCCCCTTGCACACCCATTTTCAGGCCATTATATTTACATTTTATTCATGTAACTTTTAAAGGTTAATTATTGATTTCTCAGCAATATGCATTAGCTTTCCATACATAGTTTTAAACAAAATTACATGGTAGATTGTTCATGTTGCATTACTATGAAAGTATGTTTTCAGTCTCTAATTAAGTAAGGATGAGTGAGGTGAAGAAAATGGAATTCGTCACATAAGATTACATGTATATTGTAAGCACGTTATTGCAGAAAACTTTGTTTCATCCACAGCTACTGGCTTCTTATATAGTTATGCATAAACACACATTTATGGTAAATGTATAATAGATTTATTGATAGTCACAAACGATATGTTAATTTTATTTTCAAAAATGCTGTTGTTGATTTCCTTGGTCCCTCTCGAAGCTGCTTTTTAACTGCTGCCTTGATTTTGCTTATCTATTCATATGAATTATATTGATAGCTCCGAGGCACCTAGAAATACTTGGATCTGGAAGCATAATAACCATTGCAGTAGGCTATCTGTGCTAACTCTGCATAATAGTTTTGAAACATTCTCAATGTATAATTAATATTTCACAGGCAGGTGAAGAGTATTCATTGAAAGTGTTTTTTGTTTTCGGGATTACATTTGAAAAATACTTACGCAACATGTGGAGATTTTCCCGATGGAATTAGGAAACTGTAAGAAAAGTTTAAGCGATTCGGAGAATGAAAGTCCATTGGGCAGAATCCCAGTGATTGCATCCATTGATGCCCTCCCGTACTGCCCCAGCAGAGTTTGTGCAGGCATTTAATTAGCACGGGGAGGCCTATCTCTGGTGGCCACTAGCCTTAGTCCAATGGAAGCTTGACTGTCCACCCAACCTTGGGAGGATTGCCCAAGGTGGTCCCCTCACCATCTCGCCCAACCCTGGCTATATGCTCTTCAGTGATCTCAGCAAAAAGTCTGACTCACCTTGGAGTTGCAGGTAGGTTGCCTCACCTGCAACACGCCAGCGGCACTCAGCCCCCTGATGGTAAGGTGCTGCTCCTTACAAGGAAAATAAGAAACTCACAAACAGTGGAGATCCAGTATAACTGAGTCTCTACCATTTTCCTGGGAGCTCTGTCAAGCTCTCTCTGGAATTACAGCAGAATAAGCCCCAAGGAAGTTTGGGGCCGAGAGCTTCAGAGGGTCTCTGACTTATGGAATACACTGTCATCATCCAATGGATTATATAATTACTCAAAGGATCCTTCAGAGATGATTTCAATTCATAATGCAGCAAAGTATAAGTGAATATTAATTTATGGTGCAAGATGATGGAAAATGTGCCCTGAAGTAAACAGGTTAAATGAGCAGATTTATAAACTGAATGATTATTACTTGGTTCTGCATTGTTGTGATTCCCCTGCTAACTCTGCTCACCTTCTTCAAATGAATTAAATCCTTAATATAGCACCTTTCATGACTTCAGGAAGTTCCAAAGCACATTACAACCAATTAAATACTTTTGAAGTGTAGTCACTGTTGTAATATAGGAAATGCGGCAGCCAATTTTTCATACAGCCAGCTATCACAAAGAGAAATGCGATATTGGTCAGATTATAATTTTTTTTAGTGATGTTGATTGAGGGATAATTATTGGCCATAATTTCCTTAGAAAATAAAGACTGGTTGCATGGGGTCCACATTAAACCCCTCACCCTCTCATGTGAGTTGTGTGCTGTGGAGAGTCGGGACACTTCATTATAACATTTAAATCGGGCTCCCGCAGCGCAGTTGGGAGCCTGATTTAAATTTAATGGTTACCGGCCTGATTTCCGAGGGCTGTGGAAAATGGGCAGCTGATTGGAGACTGGTACAGGCTGCGGCAGAAGGTTATTTGTATGTCACTCCTTGTGATCCAGAAGGAGAAAGAGTGCTCCCCTCGGGACCCCCCGAAAAACCTGCTGTCGATCATGACCTCTCCTCGTTGCCGTGATCCGCCGCCCATCCCCACAAACCCACGATCCCGAGCCTTCTGTCCTACGATCTGCTGACCACTCCCCCCTCCTGCTTCCTCCCCATGATCTTTCTCTCCCTCCGGTCTGACTGCCCCCATTTACCCTACATCTTTGCCTCTCATTTCCCTGTCCAATGCCCCCCCCCCCCCCCCACGCTCTGCCCTGCGACCTTTGCCTCCCACCCGATTGTTCGTCTGACACTTCTCTTTTTCCTTGTGAAACTTTCTCTTCCTCTCGTTCGCCAGTCCAATCCCACCCTCCTTCTGCCCCGGGATCCTTCCCGATTATCGGGGACCGTCTCCAACATTCCCCGGCTATGGCCTCTTGCTGTTGGCTTTCCTGCTTGTGGAATGCATTTGCTTCATGAGTTCTTTGCTTAAGAATTCATAGCAACACATTGCTATTAAGAACTAGTTGGTTTATTAGCAAAGGGTTAACAATCACACTACACATTGCCAGTTCTTCCACCAGGCTCACAACCACCTGCCTGATCGTGGCTCCCCTGAACCCAACTGTCTGGGGTTTTATTGAGTCTTGTGAACATCATGCAACTGGCTAAGCCACTCACAACTCAATAACTCTACAAACTGTGGGCATACTCACAGGTGCATACATTACACCCAAGAGCCGGCAAGTCTGTCAATCCTAATTAAATTCAACAAGACCTCCACATCCTTGGGATTTCTGGCTTTCCCTTCCCCACCCCTGCTAATGCACTCCCTTCGCATCTCCCCATAAATATTGTGGCCCCATGTTAGTGGACGTTTTTTTGTAATCTCAGTAAACTTGTATGTGTGGAGCGTGCAAACACTCTGATGGTTCCCAGCAGTAGTATGGCATCATGTTGGTAGGTGGCAAGAACCACCAAAACTTACATAATGAGGGAAAGGCAGTGTGAAGCTCAGTTAATCCTGGGTTTGAACTCAAATCTGTCCAGTCGAAATCCCCAACATTTTACCATCAGATCTCAGAGAAGAGCTGATCTCTGGTTTAGCCTCTCATTTCCACATGTGGTTCCATTGCTATGGCCAGTAAAAAAAAATAATTTGCACACCTTCACCATGGTGTCAATTTGGGAAGCATGCAACACTAGTACTAAGGTCTGAATTATTCAGAATTACCTTCTGACATTAACATCCCAAGATATAGTTTCACTTTTGGTAATATTGTGTTGCTGTGCAAGCGATTTCACTGTCAGTACCTTCTGCCATTTTTTTATTCGTTCCTGGGATGTGGGCGTCGCTGGCAAGGCCAGCATTTATTACCCATCCCTAATTGCCCTTGAGATGGTGGTGGTAAGCTGCCTTCTTGAACGACAGAGGGCAGGTAAGAGACAACTACATTGCTGTGGGCCTGGAGTCACATATAGGCCAGACCGGGTAAGGATGGCAGATTTCCTTTCCGAAAGGACATTAGTGACCCAGATAGGTTCATGGTCATCAGTACTGATACTAGCTTTTTATTCCAGATTTATTTAATTAACTGAATTTAAATTTTCCTTGCTGCCTTGGCCTCTGGATTACTAGTAATATAACCACTATGCTACTGTACCCCAAATTCACCTCACTCTCAGAGTCTGTTGCTCCTGCTGCTTCTTATCCTGTTCCATTATTGTACAGGACAGGGCTATTGAAGGTCATTCCAGTTGCTTTGTCCTTCTGAATGTGTTGTTGGGGTGGGGTTCTGAAAATTTCAGGTGTACTGAGACTGACAAATTTTCGTTAAGTATAATCCAGGTCTCAGTAAGAAAAATTCAAAAAGGTTGCAAAGAAAACTGCCACCAAACTCCAGAAATCTCAGTTACACTGATATCATGTAACTACGGGCATGCTGCAAACCAAATATCTGAGCGTAGAGCTACACCAGCATACTATTTACGTATTCTCGTCTGAGCTGGTCATTTGCCTGGTGTGCCGGAGCTATGCAAATGAGTGGCAGAGGGTTTCAGTGTATCTTGGAAGTGGAAAATGAAGAAATTTGCGTAGCAATATTTAATATTTCAGCATAAAACTGTAATGTGGAAACTTGCCAGGAAATTCCAGGTCATATGTGGGCCAGTACCATGATAGCTGCTGAATTATTGTAAAAACCCAATTGGTTCACTAATGCCATTAAAGGAAGGAACCTGCCTCCTCTACCCACTCAGGCCAACTCGTGACATCAGATCCATAATATACGACTGGCTTTTAATACCCTTTGAAGTGGGCTAACAAACTATCCTTGCAGAACAAAATCATAGGAGAAATGTTGGACACACATAAAACATAGCTAGACTTTCCACTAGGTGGCTAAGGCCCCCCAAAATGGGCCATGTTCCAGCGATGTGGGACATCTTAGCCTTGTTGATCGCCGGCACAAGGCCCATTTTTTTGGGTGAATTTTCACTCGGCCTTACCCCGGCGATGTCAAGTGGGCGATGTGATTTTTCAGCAATCTCATGATCGCCCACCGAAAACGGAAGTAGAAAAAAAAGCTTCCCTAACAATGCTATTCTGCACATGTGTGGGATGTTTTTTTTTGTGGTTGAGTTTCTTTGGCGCGTTTTGAGAGGTCAAGGGTCATTACACATGCTCACAAGCACATGGAGGGTCAGAGAGAGAGAGAGGAAGGAAGAGAGGAAGAGCTTTTTGTGGTTGGTGGCAGTGGCTTAGAAACATAGAAACATAGAAAATAGGTGCAGGAGTAGGCCATTCGGCCCTTCGAGCCTGCATCGCCATTCAATGAGTTCATGGCTGAATATGCAACTTCAGGACCCCATTCCTGCTTTCTCGCCATACCCCTTGATCCCCCGAGTAGTAAGGACTTCATCTAACTCCTTTTTGAATATATTTAGTGAATTGGCCTCAACAACTTACTGTGGTAGAGAATTCCACAGGTTCACCACTCTCTGGGTGAAGAAGTTTCTCCTCATCTCGGTCCTAAATGGCTTACCCCTGTGAATTGTGATTGAAAAATAATTATTCTGAAATAACTAAGCCTTATTATTTGAACATAAAATACTCATAATTATTTTTTTTACAATATTGAAATATAATAGCTAAAACAAAGATTGGAGGGAGATAGTGAGAGGAAAAAGGCTAAACCCTTTAGCGAGGAGGCCAACGAGGCCCTCGTGGATATTGTAAGTGGGAGGTGGGATGACGTGACACGGGGTGGGCATGGGAAATCTCCACCCCGTGCGTATCAGAAAATACGGGCCGAGATTGCCGATCTCGGCCTCTAATGAAACACGGACACCTGACCAGTGCAGGAAAAGGTGGAACAGCTTGTTGGCAGCAGCCAGAGTAAGGTGCATTTTATATTTTAAATTTTACATATGTAACATTTAAATGATGCATGCAAATTTTAATTGGAATCTTGAATGTCATTTCGTTATAGTATTAATTAATTAAATTATTAATTAATTTATGCAGTCTAGCAATAAGTTGAATTTTATATTATGAAATATTGTTCACATGCAATGTAATGCAAATTTCTAATCGAACATTTAAATCTGTCATTCTTAAATGTTTATTACCAAGTCCATTAGCTTATGCTATGCCATGTTATCTTATCATTTACAGAAGAAGATATCTATCAATCGTGCCGAGCAGAAGACGGGTGGCGGTTCTGCTCTGATGCAGACGCTATCTGAATACTTGCGGTCGTCTTAGTGGAGCCTGACAGCCGTTCGGTCATGACCCGTGGTGTGCCCGAACCCACCCTCGAGTCTCGTGAGTAATGGGAACTGTGCAATGTGTCAAACATTATTAAAGATATCTTAAAAATATATCTTAGTTGCACATGTAATGTCCTGCAATTATAATGCAAGATGATATATACTTTTGATGTACTCTTGATTTATGAATGATGTCATGGCAGCCCTGGTGAACCCTTGTGCATGTGGTATATTGAAAAGTATTCTTATATTATGGGTTATTGAAAAATTGAATGTATGTTTACTAATATTGAGCACCGTTAATGTCCTAATAAGCTGTTTAGAAATGTCATTCGTCTTTTTAAGGTCAAGTGTCATTAGAGTCAGTGGACTCATCCACTCCTCCTGCACCATCAAATACCTTGCAGAAGGAAGAGCAGAACAAGTGCCGACTGTGGAGCAAGAGCAGGAGGAGCAGGAGGAGAGGAGGAGAAAGAGGATGAAATTCTTTTTGTTGGGGGGGAAGAACCTGCGGCCATCTCTATTGAGATGGATGAGGCACCGGTACCAAGCGGTGTGCAGGTGGCGACGCCAAGGCGCGAAATGTTGCAAACGCCGACCCCACGGAGGTTGGGTCAGCGGGGTGAGCAATCGGCTACCATGGAGGGTCAGACGGAGTGCTTGATATCCCTGTGCAGGGAGACGGTCGTGATTGCGGGTTTCTCCGCAAACTGGAGCTAGTTCTCCACGAACAGGAGCCAGTTTCCAACAACCTGGAGCGAGTTCAGCACGGACTTCTCCAACTGGTCTTCCGTGCAAACCCAGAGGCGTTGGAGGCCAGTCGTGAGCAGACCGCCACAACCAATGTCCTTCGCCTGCGTTGATGGCTGCACATGGCGTTGCACCCCGAGGTGTCATATCAGCTCGCAGCGAGACCCCGAGCACGCAAGCGAGTACGAGGGACACAGTTCCTCCTGACTCGGAAGTAGAGCCTCAGGCTTCAACTTCCACTCCTTCACCTCCACCATGGCAGGAAGTCTTGCCGTCCCACGCTGCACAACGCGTTCGTGTCGGTCTACGTAGACCAAAACAGGCAGGTGGGGTAAGAATACGGGGTGGGACAGGACCTGGAGGAAACATGGCAGCAGGTAGGGAGGGGGGGGGGGTGTTTTTCATTGTTAAATTGTTTTTTGTTATTTGAAAATTGTTAACGATTTGTTCAAGGTTGATTGGGATTTGAGGGAAGGGTGGGTTGGGGGGGACGGTAGGGAGGGTGTTGTTAAATAGTTTTTTAAAATTAATTTGTTAGTTGCCTTTATTAAAAAAAATCTTTAGTTCAACAAATTTTGTGCCTTCTCTCTTAGTTACATTAGTTAACAAATTTACAGTTGTTCATCCTTATTTGTTTAGTCTTTTATTATAGCTGTACTTTACTTAAACTTTACTTAAACTAAGCATTAATGCCGATGCCAGGCCAGTGCAGGCAAGACAGCAATGAAACCCCACGCAAATGAAACTTTTGATTAACCCTAACTGTAAATGATAGTTTATGCAAAGCGTTCATTAATCAGCTGCTGACGCAACAGCTTAGCAGCCGTGTAACTGCCACTGGCTACTGGTCTTCAGGAACGGGTGGTGGTACCGGTGCTAGATCGCCAGGCTGATTGCGCTCCCCTAGGTCCTCGCCTGTGTCCTCTTCTGCCTCTTTCTCCTCTTCATCCTCGCCGGCTGGCTCTTCTGTCTCCCCTCCTTCTGGTGGTGGACCTGCAGCCCGATCTGGCATTACTTGTCCTCTCCTTATAGCTAGGTTATGCAGCATGCAACACACCACAATAAACTCAGCGACCTGGTCAGGGTGGTACTGTAGGCTGCCTCCAGAATGATCCAGGCATCTGAAATGCTGCTTTAGGACTCCAATTGTCTTTTCAATGATGTTGCGTGTCGCTATGTGACTTTCATTATAACTTTTCAGTGACAGGATTACGCAGTGGGGTCATGAGCCAACTGGCAAGGCCATATCCTTTATCCCCCAGCATCCAACCATGACCTTCTGGCTGATTGGCAAACAGGTCAGGGATAGCACTCTCACGTAGGATGTGCGCATCATGGATGCTGCCAGGAAATGTAGCATTTACTGTCAGGATTGTTTGATTGTGGTCGACAACAAGCTGCACATTTAGGGAGTGGAACCCCTTTCTGTTACGAAACACCTCCGTGTTCTTTAAGGGTGCTTTCAGGGCAATGTGCATGCAGTCTATTGCTCCCTGTACCTTGGGGAAGTGTGATATTCTGTAGAAACCCAAAGCTCTCTCGGTCTGTGCCTCTCTGGTCATTGGGAAGCTTATGAAGTCCATCCTGCGAGCGTAAAGGGCTTCAGTCACCTGTCAAATGCAGCAGTGTGTAGCGTGCTGTGAGATATGGCAGATGTCGCCAGCTGAAGCCTGAAAAGATCCCGATGCGTAGAAGGCTAGGGCAGCAGTAACCTTCACCTCAACAGACAGCGTGGTTCCGATGGTGCTGGAAGGCTGCAGATCACCCTTGACAAGTTGGCATATCTCATCGATGACCTCCTTCTGGAATCGCAGCCTCCTAAGACAAGCGTTTCCAGACAAGTTCAGGTAAGATTGCTTTTCCAAGTACCTTCGTTGGCTGTATGGTTGCCTCCTCTGTCTTCGTCTCCGTCTAGACATTACTCTGCCACCTCTTCGATTGATCCTTTCAGTAACCAGTGTGTGAGCAGTTACAAGTAATGGCAGGGAAAGCATAGGTCCCATCACTATCAATAATTACTTTCACTAATTTAAAATAATCTCTCTACTCTCTACTCTCTACTCTCTAATCACTGTACTCTGTACTCTCTGTACTCTCTATGCTGTATACCAGTCAGTCTAATAGGCCCCAACAATATCAGTAAATAATTTCACTATATAAAAGCTATTTTCAAAATAACTATATACCTACTTTATATACCCTGATCTAATATTCTGAGTTATATTATCTTTAAATAACTCTCTAAATAACTCACAACTATTTAGCTCCTTCTTTTCTGTTGCCTCCACCCTTCCTCCGATCTTCAAAATGGCATCCATAGTGCCCATTTCCTTTTGTTAAGCCCAGAAAAGCAACTATTTCTCAGCGATCTTTTGGGCCTTGCATCAGCCCAGCGAAGTGCATGCTAGGTGCCGAAACTTGGGATGGGCCTTGTGTGAGCGATCATTTCGGCGATGTGAGTGGAAACTTCGGCACCTGTTTTTCCAGCGATGTTTTGGGCCTAGTTTCCACTTTTTCATCAAAATGGGCGATAGAGGTCCGTTTTTGGCGATAGATGGGCCTTAGATGGGCGATGTGAAGTGGAAAGTCTAGCCCATAGAATCCAACACCACAGAAGGAGGCTATTCAGCCTATCGGCCTGTGCTGGCTCTCTGAAAGAGCTAACAATGAGTCCCACTCACCTGCTTTTTCCCCATAGCCCTGCAATTTTTTTCTTTTTAAGTATATATCCAGTTCCCTTTTGAACGTCACTGTTGAATTTGCTTCCATCACCCTTTCAGGCAATGCATTCCAACTCGCTGAATAAAAAGATTTCTCCTCATATCCTCGTAGCTTTTTTGAAATTATTTTAAATTTCTGTCCTTTAATTACCGACCCTCCTGTCAGTGGAAACAGTTTCTCCCCATCTAACCTATCAAAACCCTTACAATTTTGAACATCTCTATTAAATCTTCCATAACTTTTTTTGCTCTAAGAACAATCCCAAATTCTATAGTCTCTCTCCATAACAGAATTCCCTCATCCCTGGTACCATTCTGGTAAATCTCCTCTGCACCTGCTCCAAGGCTTTGACATCCATTCTAAAGCGGCGCAGATATTGACAACAACCCAAGCATCGGATTAGAATAAGGCTCAGGCATTCCTAACCCATCCTCCAAAGGGCTTCACAGAGAAAGAAAGCACTTGCAATCATATAGCACCTCTCATGACCTGACGACATCTCAAAATGCTTTACAGCCAATTAACTACTTTTTGAAGTGCAGTAACTGTTATAATGTAGGAAACACAACAACCAATTTGCACACAGCAAAGTCCCACAAACAGCAATGTGATAATGACCGGATAATCTGTTTTAATGATATCGGTTGAGGGATAAATATGGGCCAGGTTACTCGGGAGAAGTCCTCTGCTCTTCTGTGAATTGTGCCATGGGATTTTTTACGTCCATCTGAGACAAGATGGTTTTACATCTCATCTAAAAGACAGCACCACCGACAGTGCAGCACTCCCTCAGTACTGCACTGAAGTGTCAGCCGAGATCTTGTGCTCAAGTCTCTGAAGTGAAACCTTCTGACTCGGAGGTGAGAGTCCTACCACTGAGCTACCTCATCAACATATGGGCCTGATGGCCAATTAGCAGAGCTATCCCATACTATTTGTCATGTTTGTAACCTTCACATAACTGTAACCTTTATGTAACAACACTGTACACTGTATACACCTGAGTAATGCACACCTTGACCACAGGGGGTGAATTTGTGGGAGACACTCCTCACCTGGTCATCCAGGTATATAAAGGGAGGTCCCACGGAGGGTCATCACTTCTTGGTCCTGGGAATAAAGGTTCAGGTCACGTAGTGACTTTGTCTGCAGTACATGCCTCGTGTGATTCTATAGTAAGGCGACAAGAAACGGGAATCAACGACCCACGAGGATGGCCACCAATAGCACAGATGAACGGTACTGTATTGGTGAGGACTGGGACGATTTCGTTGAGAGGCTCCAGCAGAGCTTTGTCACGAAGGACTGGCTGGAGAGGAAGCGGCTGGTAAGCGGAGGGTGCATCTACTGACCAGCTGTGGACCCAAGGCGTACGCGCTGATGAAAGACCTGCTCACACCCGAGAAGCCGGCAGACAAGTCTTTTGAAGAGCTCAGCACCCTGATCGGTGAGCACCTCAAACCAGCGAGCAGTATACACATGGCCCGGCACCGGTTCTAACACACCGGCGTCGGGAGGGACAAAGCATATCGGACTTCGTTGCGGACCTTCGGCGTTTGGCCAGCCTCTGTAAGTTTACAGATGCCTGCAGGGGGGAGATGTTAAGGTATTTCTTCATTGAGGGCATTGGTCATGCCGGGATTTTCAGGAAGCTTATTAAGACCAAGGATTTGACTTTGGAAAGGGCAACGTTGATAGCTCAGACCTTCATGGCAGGGGAAGAGGAGACCAAGATAATTTACGTGCACAGCCCTGGTTTCAACGTGGCGATGGACCAATGAGTTAACATTGTAAACGAGATTCAGAACCCCGCAGGCAGGCAAGGGCAATTCGACACCGTCCAGGCAGCAACAGGCTCTAGGGTGGGCCAGCAACAGAGACAATGGCAGGGGGATCGGCAATTCACGCCATCACAAGGACAATGCGTCCCGGGATGGGACCATTGACACTCAGCAACAGAGTGCTCAGGAGTAATCAAAGAGACAATCAGAGAGAAATACCTGTCAATAGTTCCTTTGTTCACAACAATCTCAGCTCATGCTGGAGTTGCGGTGGCAGATATGCTGCGAAAACCTGTAGGTTTCAACAATTTATCTGTAGAAACTGTAACTTCAGTGGACATCTGGCCAGAATGTGCAGAAAACCCATAGCGAGGCTAGTTTACGAGGCAGAGGAACCAGACGAAGGGTCTGCAAGGCAGGGTGATGCTTGGGGCAAAGCTATGGACGCTGAAGTTCAGCGGGTTCATGTGGCAGATGTCCACAGTTCGTATACCAAAACGCCACCTATAATGATGAAAGTTCTATTAAATGGCATCCCGGTATGCATGGAGCTGGACACAGGAGCCAGCCAGTCACTTATGAGTGCCCAACAATTTGAAAAACAATGGCCACTCAAAGCTAGCAGGCCCAAACTGGAATGCATTGACACGCAGTTACGGACGTACACCAGAGAAATCATCCCAGTACTAGGCAGTGCAAACTTGGTGCTCACACACAATAGATCGGAGAACGGGCTGCCACTCTGGATTGTCCCGGGGAATGGTCCCGTGCTCTTGGGGAGGAGCTGGTTAGCCGAGATGAACTGGAAATGGGGGGATGTGCACGCCATTTCATCTGTGGAGCGAAGTTCATGCGCACAGGTCCCTCAGAAATTCGAGCCACTTTTTCAACCAGGTGTCGGGACTTTTAAGGGCACCAAAGTAGTGATATGCATCACCCCGGACGCCAGACCAGTGCACCACAAAGCCAGAGCCGTGCCGTATGTGATGCGTGAGACAATTGAGAGTGAGTTAGACAGGCTGCTAAGAGAGGGCATAATTTCGCCTGTTGAATTCAGTGACTGGGCAAGCCCCATTATTCCTGTCCTTAAAGCGGATGGCTCGGTCAGGATTTGTGGCGACTACAAGGCCACCATCAACCGAGTGTCACTACAGGACCGATACCCGCTTCTGAGAGCGGAGGATTTTTTTGCCACACTGGCAGGTGGCAAGCTGTTTACCAAGTTGGACCTCACTTCAGCCTACATGACTCAGGAACTGGCTGAAGAATCCAAGCTTCTGACCACCATCACTACGCACAAGGGGCTATTCGTTTACAACAGGTGTCCGTTCGACATTCGTTCAGCGGACGCTATCTTCCAGAGGAACATGGAAAGCTTGCTTAAATCAGTCCCTGGAACAATCGTATTCCAAGATGACATCCTAATCACGGGTCGAGACACGGAGGAACACCTCCACAACCTGGAGGAGGTGCTACACCGACTGGACCGGGTAGGCTTGCGACTAAAGAAGTCCAAGTGTGTGTTTTTGGCCCCAGAGGTCAAGTTTTTGGGTAGGAGGGTTGCCACAGACGGGATCCGGCCTACCGAATCTAAAACGGAGGCGATCCGTCGTGCGCCCAGGCCCGGCAACACATCGGAGTTGCGGTCATTTCAGGGACTCTTGAACTACTTCGGGAATTTTCTGCCAAACTTAAGCACATTGTTGGAGCCGCTGCACGTGCTCCTGCATAAGGGTTGTGAATGGTTTTGTGGAGACGGTCAGGAATGGGCTTTCAATCGGGCGTGGAATCTGCTTTGTTCGAACAAGCTGTTGATCTTGTACAACCCCTGTAAGAAATTGGTTTTAACATGTAATGCATCATTCTGTGGGGTTGGGTGCGTGTTGCAGCAGAGTGATGATGAGGGCCAACTCTAACCTGTGGCTTATGCCTCCAGGTCGCTCTCTCAGGCAGAACGGGGATATGGGATAGTTGAAAAGGAAGCACTCACATGTGTCTACGGGGTGAAAAAGATGCACCAGTATCTTTTCGGCAGAAGGTTTGAGTTAGAAACAGACCACAAACCATTAACATCCCTGTTGTCCGACAGCAAGGCTGTCAATGCCAATGCGTCAGCTCGCATACAGTGGTGGGCCCTCACGCTAGCTGCGTATGACTACACCTTACGGCACCGGCCAGGCACCGAAAATTGCGTGGATGCGCTCAGCAGGCTCCCATTGGCGACCACCAAGTGGGCGTCGGAGCAAAGCGCGGAGATGGTCATGGCCATTGAGGCTTTCGACAGCGCAGGCTCCCCCATCACAGCCCGCCAGATCAAAATCTAGACCAACAGAGATCCCCTCCTATCCCTTATAAAGAAATGTGTACTGACTGGGGATTGGGCGCCCGCACACGGAGCATGCCCTGAGGAGGTCAGGCCATTTCACAGACGGATGGATGAGCTCTCCATCCAAGCCGACTGCCTGCTATGGGGCAGCCGGGAAGTCATGCCCCAGAAAGGAAGGGGAGCATTCATCAGGGAACTCCACAGCAAGCACCCAGGCATCGTGCTAATGAAGGCCATTGCCCGGTCACATGTATGGTGGCCGGAAATTGACTCAGACCCGGAACACTGGGTTCGCAGGTGCACGACATGTGCTCAGCTGTGAAATGCCCTCAGGGAGGCCCCACTCAGCCCGTGGCCCTGGCCCACCAGGCCATGGTCATGTATTCACGTAGACTACGCGGGCCCATTCATGGGAAAAATGTTCCTGATTGTTGTCGATGCATACTCGAAGTGGATCGAGTGCATCATATTGAATTCGTGCATGACATCCACCATCGTGGAGAGTACGCGTACGGTCTTCGCGACCCACGGCTTGCCGGACATCCTGGTTAGCGACAGCGGCCCGTGTTTCACTAGCTATGAATGGCAGAAGTTTATGTCGGGTAATGGTATCAGACATGTCAGGACAGCACCGTTCAAGCCGGCTTCCAATGGCCAGGCGGAACATGCGATTCAAATCATAAAACAGGGCATGCTCCGGATTCAAGGACCCTCCCTTCATTACAGCCTATCGCGCCTCCTGCTGGCCTATAGGTCCCGGCCGCATTCGCTCACGGAAGTCCCGCCCGCGGAACTACTCATGAAACGTACGTTTAAAACTCGGCTGTCCCTCATTCATCCAGCCCTGTCAGACATTGTTGAGGGCAAGCGCCAGTCCCAAATCGAGTGCCATGATTGCAACTCAGTGGGGAGATGCATAGAAATCGATGACCCTGTATTCGTTCTCAATCATGCTTTAGGACCCAAGTGGCTTGAGGGTACTGTAATTGGCAAAGAGGGGAATAGGGTCATAGTGGTCAGACTTAACAATGGGCAGATATGCCGCAAACATCTGGACCAAGTAAAGAAAAGGTTCAGCATGGACACTGAGGAACCTGAGGAAGATCATGAGATGTCACCCACTCCACTGCCAGTGAACGAGCAACAAGGACATTCACCAGCATGCACAGTCCCTGCGGCCAGCCCGGACAGGCCGGAATCACCTCAGACGACAGAGACGCATGCCAAGGTCCAACCACTAGAGCCCCAACTGCGGCGCTCCACGAGAGAGCGTCGACCGCCTGAAAGACTCAATCTTTGACCCAAAGACGTTGGGGGGAGGTGATGTCATGTTTGTAACCTTCACATGACTGTAACCTTTATGTAACAACACTGTACACTGTATACATCTGAGTAATGCACACCTTGACCACAGGGGTGAACTTGTGGGAGACACTCCTCACCTGGTCATCCAGGTATATAAAGGGAGGTCCCACGCAGGGTCAGCACTTCTTGGTCCTGGTAATAAAGGTTCAGGTCACGTAATGACTTTGTCTGCAGTACATGCCTCATGTGTTTCTATAGTAAGGTGTGAGGACATCACACTATTCACAGAGTTATATCTTTCGGGCAACATTGCATACTCATCCATCATTATCCCTGTGCATGTCTTGTCCCACCGGCAGCATAGTCCCATCAGAGGTGGTGACACAGTGGTATACAGTTTGATGTGAGTGACCCTTGGACTCCCCAAAAATTAACTAAATTCAATAGTCAATTGACTAAAGTCTCAGGGCTTCAGGTCAACATGGCTAAAGGCACCTCCTGCTAATTAAAATAAGGGATTGCAAGAGGCCATAATTGGAGGTGCACAGAGATCTTGTAGGGCTGGAGGAGGTTACCAAGGTAGAAAGGGGCAAGGCCATGGAGAGAGTTGAAAACAAGGGTGAGAATTTTAAAATCGGGGCTTTGGTGGACCGGGAGCCAATGTAGGTCAGCGAGTACAGTGCAGATGGTTGAATGGGACTTGGATATAGGCAGCAGAGTTTTGGATGAGCTCACGTTTATGTAGGGAGGCTGGTCAGGAGAGCATTGGAATAGTCAAGTCTAGAGGTAACAAAGGCAGGGATGAGGGTTTCAGCAGCAGATGAGCTGAGGCAGGGGTATGGATGAGGAGTTCCATAGGATAAGGGCAAAGAAAGTGTAAAGACAGGTGAAGTTAAGGATGTGGAAGTAGGCAGTCTTTCGGCCCTGAGATTGCAAATCGTCTGGTTCAACTTGAGATAGTGGCTGAGGAGTGGGATGGAGTCAATGGCAAGGGTACAGAGTGTGTGGTGGGGACTGAAGATGATGGTCTTCCCAATGATTAGCTGAAGGAAACTGGAGCTCATCCAAGATTCGATATGCGAAAAACAATCTGAGGCAGTGGAAGGGTGGAGAGGTGGAGCTGGCTTCTGTCAGAGCACATGTGAAAGCTGAACCCATGCCTGCGGCTGATGTTGTCAAGGGCAACATGTTGATGAGGAAGAGGTGAGGGCTGAGGATAGTTTCTTGGGGGAACTATTGTGGGAATGGGAAGAGAATCCATTGCTCTGATAGGTAAGAATGGAACTAAGCACGGACAGTCACACCGTGCTGGAAAGAGAGAAGTGTTGAAGGAAGATGTTGTGGTCAATCATGTCAAAGACTGCAGAGAAATAAAGGCGGATAGGGAGGAATAATGCACCACAGTTACAGAGAATGTTGCTTATTGCTATTGTACTGTTCGATGGGCAGAAACCTGAGGAGAGAAATTTTAACAGGACGTTGTGGGTTAGATGAGCAAAGATTTGGGAGACGACAACATATTCAAGCAAATTAGCACAATTATTTTACTATTCTGAGACACATTTTAGACATTGACTGAAAGAAATAGTGCACAGAATTTAGACATATCTGAGTGTGGTCCTCACAATTCTAAACACGTTGTCGATTAAAAATATTCAAATCACATGCTATAGAGTGAACTCAAGCAAAGCAATCTGAATATTATAGCTGATTTAAGTTCTGTTGTGATGCAAGTCTTTTTTTAAATTTTAACAGAGTCACTTACCAGTAAACACCTTTGAATCTTCCCAGAAATAACTAATGATGATCTAATATAAGTGCACTGAGGGCAGCCACAGAACATCCAATCAACTACACGCATAAGAAGGGACTCCACTCCCTCAATGTCCCAATAAAGTATTACAGCAAGCAGAAGAGCCCCCATGTCAACGCTCGATATGCAAGAAGTAGCCATGGTGCCTGAGGTTTAAGCCCTAGTATTGGTGGATCCAGAACCACATGGAGCAGACCATTGTAGGAATTATTTGTGACTTTCACACCGCTCACGTTAGGTGTTAGAGTAAGGTTCTTAAACCTGAATCCACTTCAACAGAAACACATGGCAGAGAAATTCCATTGCGCCACGTTTGGGGGCAGTAACATCTGCGAGGTGGGACATTTTGTGGCAGGCGTGGAAGTTTCTCCCCGCCCCCCGCTCTTGCAATTGGGTTACCGCTCCTGAGAGGAAGTGGAGCGCAAAAAAACACAATTCTCTTCTTCTGTGGCGCACTAACAGGGCGGATGGGTCAGGAGCACTGGGCTGCGTAGCGCTGCAGCGTAGGAGAAGCTCTCCCCTTCATTAAAGGGGAGGGCCTAAGCTGCCAACTCTGCGCGGCCCTTTCTGAATCACCGGGGAGCGGGGTGCCGTGTTACCAGCCCGAGACTCAAGCGGAACGCCGGGCTGCCAGATCGCGGCACGGACCCTGCGTTCAAGGTGACAATAGGGTCGTGACAAATAAGTCGGCACATTTTTTATTGACCCGCCCGCCACCTCCCCTTTAACTTGCACCCTGCGAGTCTCCTGCTGCCCTGTTCCCGTCCCCTGAGGCTGTTGCTTTCATCGCCCGGCGCAGTTTCAGGGGGCACGGCCAATTTTTGTTCCGTGGCACAAACGGGGGCGCTGCGCACGGTGACAATGTTGTCATCGCTGGCGCAGCGGGGAGGGGAGCTACCGGTTACCTCTGCCGCTAAACTCCCGCCGAATTTAGCGGGAGTCGTTAGCGGTGTCGGGCCCAGGCGAAAAGTCATTTGTGTACCATCAGGGGCGCATGAATTACCTCAATTTCTCCCCCTATCTCTCTCAGAGATCTTTTATTTAACCACTAACACACGGATTAAATAAGAAACGCAACTAGACCTGTCCTGGAGTGTTCAAGTGCCCAGCTGGTCAAATCGATAATCACTCGAAGTCTTTTGAATTCTATAGAATACCCTGACTCCGACTCCTTGATTGGTTCAAGATTTTAGTGGGGTTACTTCATCATGCATGTCACTTGTTAGATTAATGAGGGTCTTATCTCAAGACAGTGCTGGTCGGTTCCACTGTTGCCGAGCAACTCCAGACCTGTCCCCGGCCCCAATGCTTCTTTTATCTGCCCCCACACTCTCTGCTCTCAACTTGCATTCCAAAGCAGTAAAGCCATCCTTAAAAGTTCTGTTTTGTATTAAAGTTCTTCTTGTTGACAGGGATGTTTGAAATAGATTTCCCTTCACCATCAGGATGAGGTACACTCAGAGGAGTCCTCGCGGCCTGCTGCAAGTGGCAGTAGAGAACAGGTTCTCTGTCCCACTTAGTCTGCCTTGGACAACTGACCTCCTTCTCCTCCATTTGCAAATAAAGAGATATTCCATCAAACCACGACCCACTCTACCACATGACAACACATGAGCCCTCTTTATCCCGACATGACCATGCTAGTAATCATCACCTGAGTGAATAAATTTGTACCAAATGAGTGCACCCTTTCCTGTACGAGTAATTTTCAAGATAATAAAGTACTTTGTTAGTACACAGTCTATGTTAAAACAATAACGGTAAAGTGCAAACGAACAACCACCTAACTCTTTCCCAATGGCATGCTTCCTCTAGGTGCCCACAGGCATCTTTTTATCACCTATTCTAGTGCTGCTAAGGGCCAGGATCACAGGAGATGATTGGTTCCTCATGTTGTATGGAAGTATCATGGGATTGAGGTGGCCCTTGTCTCATGGTAGCTGGCTCTTAGCATCGAGACGCTGCTAGCTGCATCTCCGGAGGGTGTTCCTGAGCATCCTGGCTTCACCTCCCATGTTCCATTGGCATGGTGCTCTGAGAGGGAAGGCTACAAACCTGCCGTGTGCTGCTGTCCTGAGAGATGCATTTGCCGTTCCACTGGGTGCTGGATCTGTGGCCTCGGTGATCAGCGAGATGGCTGGTCTAATGGCACCTATGAGATCCTGAAAACCTTGAAACGCATTGGCTGCCATGGTCTGGAAGCCACATTTCACACTGCGGTCCAATCTGTCCGCTGCAGTCTGTGCGTCCGCGAAGGTGGAAGCACATACTGGTTCCTGACCACCACTTAGTTATGAAATTGCTGCAGATTGCATTGAAGCCACTGCCCTCTCCTGCAAGGAGCCTTGGTGCCTGTGAGGAAGAGAAAGCTTTCATGAAGTTGCCGCAAGAATAGCTGTAGACTTGAGAGATTGATGTCAGAGCCTGCATGTAGTTATAATGATTCTCAAACATTCTTCTTTTCTGGAAAATATGCATAAGCTCTGTGACTCATTATTCTGAAGCCTTAAGCAGCCTTCTCCTCAGCCTCTGAAGGGAACGTGGCACATCCAAGGTTCCTCATGGTCTGTGAATCAGCAAGTGCCACAGCTTCAATACTACTGTCTTTGGATGAAATATTTGAGACTGTTACTGGGAGTGAAGAGCCAAGTTTCACAGGTAGTGAGTTGGCGCAGGTCAGGCAGAAGAAGACAGGGCAGAATTAAGCAGCTGCATGGGGAGGCATCCAAATGATCATACACCTCATCAGAATTGTGATATGTGAAGAGGGAGAAATATCTCCCCAGCTCTGTCAGTTGGTAGCACTCTCACCTCTGAGTCAGGTTACATTCTACATTTATTACATTTTACAAATTACATTTCTGTGTGGCTTTGTGGCATCTACGCCCATGTGTCTCTGCCTCCTGTCTTTGATTTCCTCAAGGAGAGCTTTGAAGTCTGAATCAGTGCAGTTCTGTGTTCTTCTTCGCTGGCTTGGTGCCATGACCTGCTGATCTTTGAGTCCAGATAGTGCCTGTGTAGTCATAATTCTAGACACATATAATAAAAATAATACAAAGACCTGTAGTGAAGTTATTAGAGAGTGAAGTGAAAGAGACAAGCACTCTCTTACCTGTTTGTCCCCCCAGTCTGCTGCTGAAGAATGCAGGCGGAACTGTCTTTTCAAAGCTTCCAGTTAGTTCAAGGCCTAGAAATTCGCCTCCTTCGCCTTTCCTTTAGCGCTTCTGGGAGGCGATAACGGGGAGCTACTGGCTTTGCAACTGGGCGCGATGAAAGTACCGACGCTCGTGTAATTCCTGTCGAGGTTTGCGGCAGCGGTAACCCCGAGCGCCATGATCTCCTGCGCCTGGAGATTGTGACGACATTGTGCTGCGCATCGCCCCGATAGCGCCTCGGACCTGAACTTTGGTTCTGCTCCCTGCAGCATCGCCGGACAAAAACATCAACAGCTGCAGGATGCATTGTTCGGGAGGCCGGGCGCTTGGGCAGCGCTATTTAAAGGGGATGTTGGTGCGTGAATTTTTTTTTCCCAAATGCCTAACGTCCATTTTTGAGCATTTTCTTTGGTCGCGATCGATCAGCCTTAGAGTACTTGGGGCTGATCGTCGCGGATGGCGGCTGCCGTTGGTGATGAGGTACCTCAATTATATGCAGAGCCTGCAGCTATGGCCTTTCCTTTTAAGGGAGGGAAGGAGCCTCCGTTCCCGGCAGCGCTGCCCCCGACATTGGGCAACGCTGCACCGCTGCCGCCACTCTTGCCGGCTTTAGCGCTCCATGGGAAGTGGTAGCGCTTGGTTTAGCGGTCCTCTTCCTTCCCAGAGCGCTAAGCCGGAAGTTTGCGTTGGAGTCCCTCACGTAGCGCCCACTGATGCTTTTGAGCTACGGCGAAAGTTATAGCCCAAACGGGGCACTGTGCAATTTCTCTCCCCAGGTGCTCACATCTGCTTTGCACAAGTTTTACAAGGGGAATGCCCCAATGGGAATGGAAATGAGCAGACTCAGGAAACCCATGTGTAACTCACTCTAGATATTTCTTAAAGGGGCAACAACAATGTAATTCATTTCAAGGAAATTCTAGGTCATAGCTCTTTGGCGCAATTAATGGAGAGATGCAGGTTAGGAGTAATCAATCCATGTTCCTAAAAATCTGATTCTATATCACCCATCAGTGGATGAGAGGAAATTATAATTAAAGAATATGACTGAACTGGAACTCAATATATAAGTGGGGTTAACTCTAACTATATGTATGATACATATTCGCATATGAATTATTTTTTTCTTTGAAAGCAGCCCATGACATTTTACTTGAAAGTCACATGTAACAATTAAAATATTTCTAGTTATACTTTTATTTTCTTAATATAGACAAATATAAACATTGTAAACGCATGTAAACTCTTCTCCAAACCTGGCCATTGATGGCCTAAATAATTTATTCCAGCATATTTCTCTTGCAGTATTCCTACAATTTGAAAATTATGAACCTTTAGTTATCAATTTATTTTTATATTAAATAAAAAGGGTTGTTAATTCAGTACCGCCCATTTTGAGGCATTAATAGCAGCGGGACAATAAATTTTGCACCGGGAAATGGTTTACGTCTACAGCCGGAAAATTCATCAGCTGGGTCCCGAGTGAGGAGCGGGGCGCTAAGGGAGGCGTTCCACACCTCTTTTAGGGCGCTAGGCCGGCTGAGCAACTGAAAATCCCGAGCTAAAGAGCCAGCCTTGGAGCGCCCGAAGAGAGGCTTCACCGGAGGCAGAAATCGGCAAAACACGGACAAAAAACATACCTAAAACCTTACTGACGCCACATAAACATACATTGCAAAAATTAAAAAATGTAAAAAAACAATCACACTTACCTCAGGTAGACATTCCTTCCCTCACTGCCGCCGGTACAGCTCGGATCGCCCGCCTTCACAGGCGGTCCCACTAGGGCGCGCTACGGGGCGCTACGGATCGCACGCAAAACAAATTTCGAACCGGTGTCGCAACCAGGGGCGTTGCTCACTGGCTCGCCTCTCCCGGGCGGTAAAGCTCTGCGCTCCCGCAAACCCGGCACCGAATGTCCTGGCGGGGTGCTGGAAGCTGGCTGCCCAACCGGAAATGATTTCCGCCATCATTACCACCCCTCCGGGGCGTAAACAGAGGCGGCAACAAACCAAATTTACACCCCAAGGTGTTTTAACAGTGGGAATTTTTATTCAGGTTGAATTGCTGTCATAAAACTCTTGCTGGGCTTCAAATTAAAATAAAGCCTTGGTTTACGAAGCAGAGGAAAGGATTTTGGTGCTAGTTCTTTTATATAACATATACACATGGAGAAAAACAAAGATACTCACAAATTCAGATAAGACAGGAGCTTCAAGCATTTTATACTATTGCACTGCATGTTAAGTATATGGTAATATCATGTATGCAATTAAGTGGAATGTAGCTTCTAAAGAAGAAAAAAAGCAAATTGAAATGGATTGTATCAGAATTCTGATACAATTATAGCCTTAGGATAATAGATTATTTTGTGAAAATTGCACATTTGTTGTGACAGTCTGGAGACATTTAAGTAGGTGGATATTTTTCCATATAAGAAGTATATCCAACTGAACTGCAGAAATACTGGAGCTTAAATGTTTATTGGAACAGTGAAATGGTTTTCACTCCCATCTCAAATATTGAGTCAAATGCTTTACTTGTATTTAGAAATGGTTTAAATGTATGGTTTACTGCAGGTTCATTATTGAGCACCCGTGGGGTTTCTACTTTTCATCACTCAAGTAGACAAATTAGACAGTGCTGCATCATGTGGGTGGGAAAAAATTGTTCCATCGCTAAAATAAAATAAGTCCAAAATAAGGTTTGAAATATTATCTTCTTCATAGATCGTTATAAGTGATTTTTCAGTAAAGCTCTCAAGTAGTTATTTTTAATAACAATTTCAATAAAAGCGCAATATAGAAATTAAATAAAATGTCTTGACTTTATGGGCAAGCATTCTAAATTATACGACTATGTGTTTCAGTTTACTGCTGAAATAAATCAAATGGTGTCGTTCATGTGAACATCTTGAAATTTGCACTGAAAGCTCCAATTATCCTGCAGCTATCAATCAACTGCACACAGGCTCTGTGGAGTACAGTGCAGACCTGCAGACCAGAGATATAGGCCCCGATATGAACTCGGAGACGGGATCGTTCTGTGCGAGGGCTTAGTGGGCAACGAACTTGCAGAATCGCATGAGGTGGAAGCCTGGCTGATTTCAGCGACCGGGCATCATTTAAATAATGTTTCCGGGTCTCGCGCCAGGATCCCGGGTCAGCGGACACGCTGCCCACATGCATGGCGCAACTTCCCAGCGACTACTTAAAGCTTCAGTCCAGATGTTCAAGGGAAGCTGAAGAATAATTCTATTTGGTCATTTAAGTTGGAGTTTAGAATCTGTAAAATGGCTGGACTGAGAGGAAAAGGTTTCGCCCCGTTGATGCTTTCCTGAAGGTCCTGCTTGGTGCTGTGAGGGCCAGGAGGGATATGCTGTTCCCCACAAGTGGGAAGAAGAAACCAGCTGCCACCATGAAGAAGGCACGGATAGAGATGGCTGAGGAAGTGAACAGCGGGAGCACCACCCCAAGTCACGGACCCAGTGTCGGGGGCCCAAAATTGATGAAGGCCTCCGCCCGCCCAAGTGCCACACAAAAGACCGCCGATGGCCGGCGAGGTACCTGACAGTTCTTTGGGCGGGATATTCATCAACAAGATCCCTCGAAGGTCGGCGGGTGGCAAATGAGGGACTTACGCCGCCAATCTGGGCGGGAGCTCCCATTCTCGGCGGCAAAGGCGCTTGCTGCCCAAGTGCCGCCGAGGATGGCGTTGGACCCGCGGAGGGTCGAACAGCCGAAAATAAAAATCATCAGGAAAAAATAAAAAAACTATCGGAATACCTTCAGGGGACCCCATCCAGGTAAGTTGCTGTGAAAAAAAAAAATGTTCACTGACCTTTATTTCAGGATCTTCAGAACTATCATCGGGGACAGACCAGCCGCCAGCCAGCGGTCCACCCCCGTTCTGGCGCCGATTCCCGCCCGCATGAATATGGGAGCACGGCGGGCGGGATGTCAATTGCACCACTCGGCCGTCCGCTGATGTCAGCAGGTGGTTCCCGGCGGTTCTCCCCTCCTGCCCACTCCAGGCCACCTCGAAAGTGGCACTGGGTGGATCTTGCAGAGGAATGTCGGCAGCAGTGGGCGGCAATGGGCAGTAAGATGATCAATTTCGGGCCCAGGAAATGTTTCAATGACCAGACTAGGTCAGGAAAGGTCATCACACGTCCATCTTTACCCATCTCCTACAATGCATCTCCTCCCACTCCCTCTTGTCCCTTCTACACAATTCACACCAGTCCTCACCCCTTCATCACTTTCCTCAGTACACAGAAACATAGAAGCATAGAAATTAGGTGCAGGAGTAGGCCATTCGGCCCTTCGAGCCTGCACCACCATTCAATAAGATCATGGCTGATCATTCACCTCAATACCCCTTTCCTGCCTACTCTCCATACCCCTTGATCCCTTTAGCCATAAGGGCCATATCCAACTCTCTCTTGAATATATCTAATGAACTGGCATCTCTGCGGAAGATAATTCCACAGGGTAACAACTCTCTGAGTGAAGAGGTTTCTCCTCATCTCGGTCCTAAATGGCTTACCCCTTATCCTTAGACTGTGACCCCTGGTTCTGGACTCCTCCAACATCGGGAACATTCTTCCTGCATCTAACCTGTCCAGTCCTGTCAGAATTTTATATGTTTCTATGAGAACCTCTCTCATCCTTCTAAACTCCAGTGAATACAGGCCCAGTCGATCCAGTCTCTCCTCATATGTCAGTCCAGCCATCCCAGGCATCAGTCTGGTGAACCATCGCTGCACTCCCTCAATAGCAAGAATGTCCTTCCTCAGATTAGGAGATCAAAACTGAACACAATATTCCAGGTGAAGCCTCACCAAGGCCCTGTACAGCTGCAGCAAGACCTCCCTGCTCCTATACTCAAATCCTCTAGCTATGAAGGCCAACGTACCATTTGCCTTCTTCACCGCCTGCTGCACTTGCATGGCAACTTTCAATGACTGATGTACCATGATGCCCAGGTCTCATTGCGCCTCCCCTTTTCCTAATCTGCCGCCATTCAGATAATATTCTGCCTTTCTTTTTTTGCCACCAAAGTGGATAACCTCACATTTATCCACATTATACTGCATCTGCCATGCATTTGCCCACTCACCTAACCTGTCCAAGTCACCCTGTAGCCTCTTAGCATCCTCCTCACAGCTCACACTGCCATCCAGCTTAGTGTCATCTGCAAACTTGGAGATATTACTCTCAATTCCTTCATCTGAATCATTGATGTATATTGTAAATAGCTGTGGTCCCAGCACTGAGCCCTGCGGCACCCCACTAGTCACTGCCTGCCATTCTGAAAAGGACCCGTTTATCCTGACTCTCTGCTTCCTGTCTGCCAACCAGTTCTCTATCCACGTCAATACATTACCCCCAATACCATGTGCTTTAATTTTGCACACCAATCTCTTGTCAAAAGCCTTTTGAAAGTCCAAATACACCACATCCACTGGTTCCCCCTTGTCTACTCTACTAGTTACATCCTCAAAAAATTCTAGAAGATCTGTCAAGCATGTTTTCCCTTTCATAAATCCATGCTGACTTGGACTGATCCTGTCACTGCTTGGCAAATACGCTGCTATTTCATCTTTAATAATTGATTCCAACATTTTCCCCACTACTGATGTCAGGCTAACCGGTCTATAATTTTCCATTTTCTCTCTCCCTCCTTTTTTAAAAAGTGGTGTTACATTAGCTACCCTCCAATCCATAGGAACTGATCCAGAGTCGATAGACTGTTGGAAAATGATCACCAATGCACTATTTCTAGGGCCACTTCCTTAAATACTCTGGGATGCAGACTATCAGGCCCTAGGGATTTATCGGCCTTCAATCCCATCAATTTCCCCAACACCATTTCCTGAATAATAAGGATTTCCTTCAGTTCCTCCTTCTCGCTAGACACTTGGTCCCCTAGTATTTCCGGAATGTTATTCGTGTCTTCCTTAGTGAAGACAGAATCAAAGTATTTGTTCAATTAGTCTGCCATTTCTTTGTTCCTCATTATAAATTCACCTGATTCTGATGGCAAGGGACCTACATTTGTTTTCACTAATCTTTTTCTCTTCACATATCTATAGAAGCTTTTGCAGTCAGTTTTTATGTTCCCAGCAAGCTTCCTCTCATACTCTATTTTCCCCCTCCTAATTAAATGCTTTGTCTTTCTCTGCTGAATTCTAAATTTCTCCCAGTCCTCAGGTTTGCTGTTTTTTCTGGCCAATTTATATGCCTCTTCCTTGGATTTAACACTATCCCTAATTTCCCTTGTTAGCCACGGTTGAGCCACCTTCCCCGTTTTATTTTTACTCCAGACAGGGGTGTACAATTGTTGAAGTTCATCCATGTGATCTTTAAATGTTTGCCATTGCCTATCCAATGTCAACCCTTTAAGTATAATTTGCCAGTCTATTCCAGTCAATTCAGGTCTCATACCATCGAAGTTACCTTTCCTTAAGTTCAGGTCCCTAGTCTCTGAATTAACTGTGTCAATCTCCATCTTAATAAAGAATTCTACCATATTATGGTCACTCTTCCCCAAGGGGCCTCGCACAACAAGATTGCTAATTAGTCCTTTCTCATTACACATCACCCAGTCTAGGATGGCCAGCCCTCTAATTGGTTCCTCGACATATTGGTCTAGAAAACCATCCCTAATACACTCCAAGAAATCCTCCTCCACCGTACTGCTACCAGTTTGGTTAATCCAATCTATATGTAGATTAAAGTTGCCCATGATAACTGCTGTACCTTAATTGCACGCATCCCTAATTTCTTGTTTGATGCTGTCCCCAACCTCACTACTACTGTTTGGTGGTCTATACACAACTCCCACTAGCGTTTTCTGCTCTTTGGTATTCCGCAGCTCTCCCCTTACACATCATCCAAGCTAATGTCCTTCCTTACTATTGCGTTACCAATCAAATCAGTTCAATGCACCACCTCTCATCTTCATTCCTTATACGTGCTCACTTCTCACTTCCTCCTTTCACTGCTACCAATCTCATCTCATTTCATCTGACCTGCTCGACTTACACCTCCTCTCCTCAGGCCTACTCAATTTGCACTGCAGGCGCTTTCCGCAAATGCATGCCATCACCACCCCTGTTACATCTGCCTGATTCTCACTTTCACCATATCCACTACATCCAGAGGAAGCACAGATCTTTGCGAGCCCCTTGTAGCGCTGCCTAGCACCTTTGCAACAGAAGAGAGAGCAGAATGCCAAGGAGTGGGTCAGGATCGGTGGAGGACCACCAGATATCGTTGATGTGACCCTGGCAGAGGAGGCACTGAAAATAAGCAGCACCTCCAGCACCTTGAGCATTGGTTAGGGAAAAGTTAACTGATTTAATATTTCACCCCCTTATCTCCCACAAACCAGCTTTACCATCAGCCAACTTCAACATATCAACCAGTATGGTCAAGGGCTTCATGTCCGTATTAACATCTTTTAAGTACCATTACTAAATCCTCGCCCTTTCTTCCTTCCTCCAGGGCCCTCACACGAGCTGCTGCCCGCAGAGGACAAAGAGTCTTCAGAGGATCTAATTTCCTCTGATGGTGCACCTCCACACAATACATGCATTGCAGGCATCAGTGCAGATACCAGCACATTGAGTGGGTATGTTAGTCCGATAGATTGGTCACTACCTGGTGACTCCTGGCACAAGTGAACAGAAATAGATAGTGGTGGCAGGAATAGCAGAGGAGGAAGCCGTCCTTTCCAAGCTCTGCTCAGCAGATCAGAGATGCAGAACCCCGAGGACCAGCAATGAAAAGGAGAATGTTTGAGGCACAGCAACCATTGTGTAAGGTATTGGCAATACTACCAAGCACACTGTGCATTATAGCAGGGAGAACGGAGGAGCCTACTTCCACCGTATGTGGCTGATGTCTGATGTCACAAGGTTTTTCAACTGTGCACTGTACCATGGAGCATGTGGCCACTTCCATGGAAGTTGCAGCCAGGCCCCCCACAATAAGGGTCACTGTTACCAGCCATTGTACCCTGCCTACAGGCTCGAACAGTCGCTGTGCAGACTCTGGGTTCCAACGTCTGTTCCATTTTGTTCAAGTTGGTGGACAGAGTAGATCGGGGCTTCCAAGGCGTCACTGATCTCCAGTTTTCTCTCCCGCAGACCTGCAGAACTGATGTTGGGGAAACGGGTGAGATACAAGTAGATCTTTCTCAGGACATCTGCACATCTCAGCCATTGCCATCCCCTCAACCAATACCTGACGTGGTGTCTGAGCTCCAGTTGGCCCAGTCGGCTGCGGCAGAGGTGCACGAGGACCAATCAGTAGTAGGGCCTGCACAGGCTCCAGAACCCAGAGGCATACATTTTGAGGGCGGTGGCCACTTCCACTGCTACTGGCATGGTCTGGCCGCCTGGACCAGCTGGCAGGAGGTCATCCTCGAGAAATCCGCCTTGACAATCTGAGCCTCCTGAACCACTGCTCCTCGGTCAGGTCAAGGCAGCTGAGCCTCTGTCTGTACACTCTGCAAGGTGAGTAAGGCCTTCTGTGAGCATGGACCCTTCTGTTGCTGCCTTCTCTGCTGCTCACCTGCAACTCCTTCCTCAGCACACCCTTGTTGCTCCTCCTCCCTCTTCCTCCCCCTCCTCTTCTTCACTCCAACAAAGTGCAACTAGAGCAGTACCCATAATCAAACTCACAAACCGAATCAAACTGCTTTCACAAAAAGCACAGCCTATAATAAACTTATACAGTACCTGTGGGTGCAGCAGTTTTCTTCAGATTGGGCCTCCTTTACTTTCATTGCAATGATCAAGTTGCAATCAATCCCGCCAGGATTGCCCTGACAACCTTGCCGACTTGTGTGAAACCCGTGCTGCTGCAGTTAAAATAACATTGGGGTCCTAATTGCATCATAGGACCCCGAGTTACATATATTCATCAACCTCACGCCTCTCCATGATGGGAGACTCGTCGACTCCGATACTCCTCGCCATTAATATTGCGACGGCTGGGAACACAGAGGGTTTTGGGTGGGATCGCCCTTTCCACTATTTTAGCCATTCACCTAACCCTTTCCTGCCCATTGCGGGTGGGAGCGGTGGGGAGGTTAAAATCGAGGCCATACTGTTACCTATCATCCCTGCAGGTCGCTGCAGATCTCGAAATAAAGGAGCGCTGCATATGCATGCTTGAATGCACGCCCAAAGCTTGGGTCTCCATATGGCTAATATTAATGTCAGGAAAAGGAGGAAGGAATATCTGTTCCCTAGTGATAAAACGGATGACATTAAAATGGCTTAGTGTTCCCCAGCAGCCCGCTTTTAAATTGCAACTGTGCACAAGTCTAAAGTTATACTGCAACTGGTGCAAACTCAAACCAGTGCGTGATTGCAGGGGTCTTATACCGCACTTTAGTGCACTCAAATGAAAGGATATTGCAGCTAAGTTATAATGTTACTTTTGCATGAATGCATATGCACAATTGCTGCAGTGACCATCAGGCCTTCTCTGCAGTTAACTGCTGTTCTGTCCTTATCCTATTTAAGTAAATAGCTCACAAGACTGTCTATTTTCCAAAAACTGATATTGTAGCTACTGAAAATAATTTTAATAGTGAAGTGTTTTTCATAATTTTTCTACATATACAGAAATTACATTTAAATCTTTCTCTCAAACAATTTCCTTCCATCCAGTTCACCTCTACATAGATGACATACCCAAGACAGAGTATAAAATGCCCCAGAACACTAGAGTAATTCTTGGTATAGCTTCACTTGGGATTAGCTTCACAATAAAACCTTGTGCTGCTATCTTCACAGCGTATCTGCAACATCCATCAAGTCTTTGCAAAAGAGTTTTCTTCCCTGTGTATTTTGAACAGTACCTTTTTGGGCCTCTGTCTAAGATCTATTTAAATTCGTTTGGCTTTACCAGATTTAATACTAAACAATACATTGTACTATTCTAAAATAATATATATATGAGAGTACATCATAGCTACAGATTCAAAGAATTTCAGTTTTTTATAACTGTATTTAGAATTTAGCCTCTGTTCAAACTCCCAAAATGAGTAACTAAATCTAGACATCAAAGCTCATTGGCCCGTGGACTAATAAATGTCCAATATGGCGGGCAGGATGTGAATGCACATTTCTGGCTGGAAGCGCCCCGTTTTGGGTAAGCACAAAAAGTATGGGTCCTTTTACTCACACCTAAAACAGGCGTTAGGCCCTTTGCATGTGAAAATAAGAGCTCTTACGCCTCTTTGAGACCCCCTGCAGCAAGGTTGGTTTGTCGTTAGGCAACCGGCCCAACCAAGAAGGCAAATAACTTACCCAATACAAAAGCAAAATACTGCGGATGTTGGAATCTGGAATAAAAACAGAAAATGCTGGAAATCTCAGCAGGTCAGGCAGCATCTGTGATCGATTCTGAAACATTAACTCTGCTTTCTCTCCACAGATGCTGCCTGACCTGCTGAAATAACTTACCCAAATGTGAGACTTCAGCTTTGAAAGCTAAATTCCCTGCCGCACCTAAAAAATTGGGAAAAGTGCTTCAGCACTAACACAAATGGCTCAGCAAGCCGGGCAAGGTGCACCCAGGGTTTCACACACAGCACTGCAAGAGAGCTCCTCTACCCACAGGGGCCAGGAGATCCTCCAGAAAGAACGATGTGGGACCACATCACCGAGGCCATCACTACCAGCAGTGTCACCCCCACTACCTGGCTCCAGTGCCCAAAGAAGCTTCATGACCTCAGACCACTGGTCAAGGTCAGTGAATGCATCTTAAAAAGTTGTCTCCTAACAATTGCATCACTAGCCTCACACACTTCTTGATATATGACTCTCCTCCCCCTGCCCCCACCAATCACTCACCTAGCAACAATCTGTACCAATCATGAGACACATCTCTCATTCCTAGCTTCACCTTATCCCCTTGGAGGAGACGGTGCTGGCCTTTCTTGGCAGGGGCATGGCTGAGCCTTTGTCAATGGCGGGGCTGAAAGGATACAAGATGCCGGTATCCTCATACATTATCCTCCTTCTAGCATGCACCACTTGCTTTCCCGACCTCCCCTCACCACAACTCGACCCTTTTGCCTTCCTCATTTCACATACCCAAGAAATGAATATGAGGAGGAGGAGGAGGAGGAGGAGTAGCAAGCTTTTGTTTCAGCATTGCGGCCAAGAGGATGCTGATTTGGTCAATAACAGAGGGAAGGTAATGTGTGGGACAGATGTTGAAAGGGGAATTGGGGTTGTGCTCACTGGGACCGCAGGCGGATGATTCCATCCCAGATATCCCGGCCAGAAAAGGGGCTTGTTGGGTTGCACCCTTCCCTCTGCTTCCTCCTCTTCTGCGCCTTCCTCTTTGGCTTCGTCCTCTTCTCCATCTTCTTCTTCTGTGTCTTCCTCTTCCTTCTACGAGCGGATGCTGTCAATCTGAAATGACAGCGTAAAATGCTGGAAATGCTCAGCAGGTCTGGTAGCATCTCGACCTAAGACGTGAACTCTGTTTCTCTCTCCTCGGATGTTGTCTGACCTGCTGTGTATATGCAGCATTTTCTGCCTTCTCAAAGGGCTACCTTTACCATCCAGCAGCACTCCCTGCACAGATACATGAAAATGCTTATTTTTAGTGATAAACCCATTTTCGGTTGTCTTAATATAACTGCACCAGGTTACCAGTCTTAAATATATCACAGAATATTTTTTAATGCAAAGGTAAAATACTAGAACAATTATATTCTAAAATGATTGTGCTGGTTCATGGAAGCTTTTACGTGTATGATTATGCAAATAAGTTTGAGCGGAACCTTGAACCATAAACTCACTTCAGAAAACAGGGGCAATTTTAAGCAGAATCTGCACCCGGATTGTCGATTGTGCCCAAAGTGCAAACTCTGTCCCACTATTATTAAATGAACTTTTACCATTCTGTTGTTGTTACAATAAATTACAGGATACCTGAGATACACACTAGGGTAGAGTAGAAGAGCACATTCCAAAAGCATTATAAAGAATATTTTTTTTTAACTCACAAAGCAACTGCTCCAGTTCACAAATCAATTGACCTTTGGTCTATGTAAGGAGTCAAAGAGGATTTAGACTGTCAGTAAAGCTTCTAGGATTGTTGGTAAGCCAAAATAAATCCTTGATCTTGGTGGCTTGTGGATTGGCTGACATCAAATGTGATTAACTCTGTGAACAAGAAGATGTTTCAGACAATGGGGTAGCATGAAGACAAAATGGAACAGCAGAGTTTAAAAGTCCAAAATATTAAAGTTAAAAGTGAGAAACAACAATGTATGGAGAGAAAAATGCATGGATCAGGAGGGAAATAAAGGGGGGAACCTTTACTTGCCGATGCCCTGGGAGCAGGAGTCCAGTAGTGCACGGGAAACCTGGAAGTAAGTTCAGTGCGTCTGTCAGTGGCTTTTTAACCCAGCCACTACATTTGCATCCGACTTCCAGCTTTCCTGACCAATTAGTTTTAATGGGTGTGATGACGACTCACATGAGTCAATTTCAACTGCAGTATTTAAAGGGACGCTGCAAAGATGATATTTGATGGAATCTGGAGATGAGAATACAACACAAGGAACTGCCTGGATCAAGACCCACCATTCACAGACTGGGCCTTGCTTTAGTAATGCCTCCCTAGATGTGCTGCCGGGGGCTGTAAGGGCTCACAAGGAGAGACTCATCCCTATCGATTGCAGGAAGAAGCCTACCAGTGAGACCATGAAGGCTTAGCTGGAGGTTGCTGATGAGGTCAGCAGCGGGAGTGTGGTGCCGAAAGCGGTTTAATGACCTAAGCAGGGCAGGAAAGGTGAGTACAGTGGCACTTCAGCTACTGATGTGTGTATCACACCAACCCCCTCACTCTGCCTTCGCAAGCCCACTCCAGCACATCACTCCTCACACCAAATTACCTTGCAGGTGCGCCCATCCCTCACTTCCTCACATCCCTATCTGTCCATCCACCACTGACACCTGCTCCCCCCCCCCCCGCCCCTCCCTCATCTTAATGCAATGTCATGCCTCTCGCTCATAGTCACCCTCAACAAATGCTCTCCATCCATTGGGTGAACACATTCCATCACTTCCACTCATAGGTCACTTCTTTCCCTCCTTGCAGGAGAAGAGAGCACAGAACACCCGGGAGAGGCAGAGAACTGGAAGTGGTCCTCACCACTGAGCAATCTCACCACTGACACCTGCAGAGGAGGAGGTGCTAGAGATCAGCGGAGACTCAGCGTCCTTGGCCGTTGAAGTTGGAGAGTTAGGGGCCTCCCAGCCTGGTGATAGAATTAAATATCAAACAGCCACATGGCGTACAAGACTCACTCATGTTAACTTGATGTCAGCAGCGAGTGAATTATGATCATGTGCATAATGATCACTTAACACCTTCTCACCTTCTTACCTTCTTACCTTGACAGATCTAATTCATGTCTTTAATCTCCCACTTGGCCTTCAAGCGTCCCACAGGAGGTGATGCAGGAGGATGACGACTCCTCAGAGGAGGTCACTCACTCTGAGTGTGCACTGACACAGGACTCATGCAGACCATGCACCAGCTCAGATACTCACACTTTGGTGGGATCAGTAAGGGTTTTCCTCTGGTGACACATGCATCACAAGTGAGCAAGAGCAGATGGTGAAGATCAGGAAAGCAATGGAGAGTCCTTGTCAGAGGCTGCAGGACGCTCCAAGCTCTAATCAGCTTGATGCAAATACTGTACCTCGGGGGGCGTCATCGAACAGGATACTTCTAAGCATCAGCAAAGAATATACAATGTAATGGCAGGTTTTCCAGCCTGCACTGTGCACGGTTGCAGAGAGATTGGAGGAGTCTGTCTCAAGCATGATTGGCATGATGTCGCAGGCCTTTGCAATGACGCCTTAGTCCATGGAAAGCATGGACCATGGTGGCTAGGGACATGGAATTGGGGACCTGGCTGATGTGTTGCCCCCCACCACCCCTCCCCCCTCCCCCCCAGTCAGTACCCCACATGCTGCCTCGTGTCCCGGAGGCTGAGTCTTCCCCTGCACAGGGACCTCATGGTTCCAAAACCCAGAGGACGTCGGCCAAGAGTTTGACAGCAGTCAGAGCAGGGACCAGAGTAGCCTGCCTCGACCTCTGCACCTCTGCTGAAGCCACAGGGGTTGCACCATTTAGAAGTGCTAATAAAAGGAAGAGTAACGTGGCCCAATGTCAAATTTTGTTTGATAACGCTCCTGTGAAGCACTTTGGGACGTTTTACTACGTTAAAGGTGGTATATAAATACAAGTTGTTGTTGTTAGACAGGACCAAGCCTTTACAAATTCACGTTGTCTCTCTATAATCAGCTCAAATTTCTCTAAGTGCTCACTCACTCTGTCCTTAATTATAGATTCCATAACTTCCTCACAACAGGTGTTAGACTAACAGGTTTATGATTTCCTGGTTTCTCTCTTTTACCTTTCTAATCAATAATGGAGATATATTTGCATGTAAGGTAGTGAGAGAGAAGGCACATCATCAGCACACTAACTGGGACTGGAGAAATCTTGTTGGGTTCATGGAGCAAATCTTGCAGGAATAAGACAGATAGACAAGATAAAACAGGAAGCTTCAACAATGATTGGAAAGTTGAGAATCCCATCAGTCAAGGATTTTTCCAAGATAAGAGTTAACCAGCTATTGGGAGCTGTTTGACAGTGCCATAAGACTCCGGCTTTGATATGATAAGTTGGCCAGAGCCTAACTCACATATGAGTCTTGCCCGTTCCTCAAATGCTTGACACTTACATGTAAATGGATTTTTATTCTTTATTACACCAACTGAAGTACCTGAGTTGGTGTGCTTCATTGGGTAGTGTCAAAGGGAACTGTTTGCTGCATTGAACACATGCTATATCTAAGTTGGCTGTTTGTGATGAACCAACTTAGAGGAAGCTTTACTCTGTATCTAACCCGTGCTGCTCCTGCCTGAGGAGTGTTTGACGGGACAGTGTAGAAGAAGCTTTACTCTGAATCTAATCCATGCTGCTCCTGCCCTGGGAGTGTAGAGAGAGCTTTATTCTGTATCTAAGTTATGCTGTACCTACCCTGGAAGTCTTTTATGGGACACTGCAAATCGATCTATGTTGGACATCAAGGAGAGTTAAAATTTTAACAGTCGAACCTCTTGGTATCATGGAGCAATAAACTTGCCAATATAAACAGGATGACTTTGAAGTGTCCTGAGAGGAATGTGTAGCTTGTCTTCCAAAATGAAAAGTGCTGGGGAAAGGAATACATGGCAGTGATGATGTCAACCATGTGTGATTAAAGTGTAACATTAGGAAAATAAATGTAGCTCGGGTAATAAATATGGGTAGGAGGTATCCATTAGCTATAGTATGAAAAGATGATGGTTGATAAAGCCGACTCTTCAAAGATGTTAGTAACTGTTACATTAGGAAGTCTTGTTTAGGGGAAGTAGCTTTGGACTAAGCAGTGACAAGTGTTTGCATGAATAGTCTGCCTTCAAAGGATTTGGGAACAGATGGAGTCTTATCTATGACATTTACCTGAAATGGCTCTTATCAAAGCATCAAATGACTTTAATTAAGGGAATTGGCAAAAGAACTAGAAGCGAGATGAAGACACTTTTTTAATGCAGTAAGTTGTTATGATCTGGAATGCACTGCCTGAAAGGGTTCTATAATTCCCTTTCAAAAGGGAATTAAATAAATACTTGAAGGGAAATAATTTGCAGGGTTATGGAGAAAAGGCAGAGGAAAGGGATTAATTGGATAGCTTGTGCAAGGAGGCACAGTCATGATGGGCCGAATGGCCTCATTATGTTCTGTATCATTTGAAGATTATATGACATCCGATGTGACTGTGACCGTGGTAAACTTTCCCTCCTCATCGTTCTCAACATGTCTGCAACCTTTGACACGGTTGACCACTCCATCCTCCTCCAATGCCTCTCCTCCATTGTCCAGTTGGGTGGGACTGCCCTCACTTAGTTCCATTCCTGTCTATCCAGTCATAGCCAGAGAATCACATACAATGGCTTCTCTTCCCGCTCCTGCACCATTACCTCTGGAGTCCCTCAAGGGTCGATTCTTGGCCCCCATCTATTTCTCATCTATATACTGCTCCTCAGCAACATCATCCAAAAACATAACGTCAGATTCCACACGTGAGCTCTAGCTCACTACCACTTGTCTCTTGGTTTTAAGGAGCGGCTTAAGGGAGGAGAGAGAGGTAGAGACACGGAAAGGTTTAGGGAGGGAATTGCCGAGACTCGGGCCTCGGCAGTTGAAGGCATGGCCGCCAATTGTGAGGTGAAGGAAATTGGGGTGCGCAAGAGGCCAGCATTGGAGGAACGCAAGAAAGTGAAAGAAAGAAATTATAAATGGAGGAGTGCTTTTGAGCATTGAGAAGAACAGCTAAATATAAAATTTGTTGTGATGGGAAGAGAAAAAGATGTGGAGAAAGAAAGGATTGAGAAGCAGGGAGATTGGGAATAGAAGAATAAGAGGAGAAAGGGAAATGTAAGAAAGTAAGAAAAATTGGAAAAGAGAAGGAAATGACCTTGGAAACTAAAAACAACGAGGAGTGGATTTGAGGAAAGGAAGGTGAAATAGAAAAACATAGAAGAAAAGTTAAGTTAAAAAAAAAGAATGTGAAGAGAGAAAACTAGGTTAAAAAATGAGGTGAGATATGATGGAGACAAAAAAAGTTAAAAAAAAATGAGAGACACGATGTGCTGAACAGGTCAAAACAAAATAAATTGCCTGACGGGATTAAAAAGGAAATAGAAAAAGGATAAGTATAATTAAGATGAGAAGACAAAAAGAGAAATAGAAGAAAACGTAAGGAAAAGAAAAAGGAGATGAGCAAAGGAAGATAAACAGGCATTGAGGAAAAAATGAGAGTAAGTAAGGGATGTGCAATGGGGAATTCGAAAAAGTGAGAGATAAGGAAAGGCAAAACTGAATGACTAGAAAAATCATTGTGCGAAAGATAAAAATAAATTTGAGGAGATGAAAGTAAAATAGAAAATAAAAGCTGTCAAGGAATGGTTAAGCAGAAAATGAGAGTGATGGGAAAAGATAGTTGTTGTGTATCTGTAAAGCATGCTCTCCCATGTTCCGCCACCAGGGAGCGCATTCCCTGAAGTCCCAAGGGATCCCAACATCCCTTGGGAGCACTGTATATAAGCCGGCTCCTAAGGCCAGTTCCTCACTCTGGAGTGTCTTAATAAAGACTGAGGTCACTGTTACTTTAACCTCCCTGTGTGCAGCCTCATCTGTGTTAGGAACATAATAACTGATGACGAATATACGAATCCAACGCAAAGATGCAGCAAACTGTGGGCATCCTGGAGAAGTTCTCGGAGGATGAGGACTGGGAAGCCTATGTAGAACGGCTAGACCAGTACTTTGTAGCCAACGAGCTGGACGGAGAAGGAAGCGCTGCAAAAAGGAGAGCGGTCCTCCTCACGGTCTGCGGGGCACCGACCTACAGCCTCATGAAGAATCTTCTGGCTCCAGTGAAACCCACAGTTAAGTCGTATGAGGAGCTGTGTACACTGGTTCAGGAGCATCTTAACCCGAGGGAGAGCGTGCTGATGGTCAAGTATCGGTTCTACACGTGCCAGCGATCTGAAGGTCAGGAAGTGGCGAGCTACGTCACCGAGCTAAGGCGACTTGCAGGACAATGTGAGTTTGATAGCTACCTGGAGCAAATGCTCAGAGACTTTTTTGATCTGGGCGTTGGTCATGAGACCATCCTACGAAAACTTTAGACTGTAATGACACCGACCCTCAGTAAGGCCATTGCGATAGCACAGGCGTTTATGTCCACCAGTGATAACACCAAACAAATCTCTCAGCACACAAGTGCTAGCAATGTTCATAAAGTAACTGGAACTGTGTTTGCGAGCAGAAATGTACAGGGCAGAAACCACGAGTCTGCAAATGCCAGCAGGCCTCAGGTGACCCAGATGACTCAGAGACCCCAAAAAAGGATGAATGTAAGGCAATTCACACCTTGTTGGCATTGTGGAGGCTTCCATTCAGCCTACTCATGACGAGCTGCAAGCTCTGCAAAACCTGCTAACCACCATGTGGCAGAGGAAGATCGGTCCATGGTGGATCAAAACAATTTCGAGCCTCAGAGAGAGGAGGCAGATGGTGAAGTACATGGGTGCACACATTTTCGATGAAATGTGCACCTATAATGCTAAATGTAAAATTGAATGGCTTACCCATAGTCATGGAACTGGACACTGGCGCTAGCCAATCCATCATGAGTAAAAAGATGTTTGAGAGACTGTGGTGCAACAAGGCACTCAGACCAGCCCTGAGCCCCATCCACATGAAACTGGGAACATACACCAAAGAGCTTATCACTGTCCTGGGCAGCGCCATGGTCAAGGTCACCTACGAGGGCACGGTGCATGAACTGCCACTCTGGATTGTCCCGGGTGATGGTCCCGCACTGCTTGGAAGGAGCTGGTGAACAAAATCCGCTGGAACTGGGATGACATCCGAGCGCTATCACATGTCGATGAGGCCTCATGTACCCAGGTTCTCAAAAAATGTCCTTCCCTTTTTGAGCCAGGCATTGTAAGCTTTTCCAGGACGAAGGTACGGATCCAGTTGGTCCCAGAGGCACGACCCATTCACCACAAGGCGCGAGTGGTACTTCACATGATGAGGGAGAGAGTGCAAATCGAGCTGGACAGGCTGCAACGCGAGGGTATCATTTCCCCAGTGGAATTCAGTGAGTGGGCCAGCCCGATTGTTCCAGTACTCAAAAGTGATGGCACGGTCAGGATTTGAGGTGGTAATAAAGTAACTATTAATCGTTTCTCGCTACAGGACCAATACCCGCTACCTAAGGCAGAAGACCTATTTGCGACACTAGCAGGAGGCAAGATGTTCACCAAGCTCGACCTGACTTCAGCCTACATGACGCAGGAGCTGGAGGAGTCTTCGAAGGGCCTCACCTGCATCAACCCGCACAAGGGACTGTTCATCTACAACAGATGCCCGTTTGGAATTCAGTCGGCTGCAGCGATCTTCCAGAGAAACTTGGAGAGCCTACTCAAGTCGGTACCACACACGGTGGTCTTTCAGGACGACATATTGGTCACGGGTCGGGACACAGTCGAGCACCTACAAAACCTGGAGGAGGTCCTCCAGCGACTGGATCGCGTAGGGCTGCGGCTGAAGAGGTCGAAATGCGTCTTCATGGCAACAGAAGTGGAGTTTTTGGGGAGAAAGATCGCGGCGGACGGCATTCGGCCCACAGACGCCAAGACAGAGGCTATCAGGAATGTGCCTAGGCCACAGAATGTCACAGAGCTGCGGTCTTTCCTGGGACTCCTCAACTATTTTGGTAACTTCCTACCGGGGTTAAGCACCCTCTTAGAGCCCTGACATGTGTTATTGCATAAAGGTGAGAACTGGGTATGGGGAAAAAAGCAAGTAATTGCTTTTGAGAAAGCCAGAAACATTTTATGCTCCAACAAGCTGCTTGTATTGTATAACCTGTGTAAAAGACTCGTGCTAGCATGTAATGCGTGGTCGTACAGAGTCAGGTGTGTATTATTGCCCACCACGGGGGTGGAAATGGCGCAGCCTGAAAACTTGTTGGTGGTGGCGCAGCCCACAGACTTGTTGATGGTCATGGAAGCGTTTGAAAATGATAAATCACCTGTAACGGCCCGCCAGATTAGGACTTGGACCAGCCAAGATCCTCTGCTGTCCCTAGTAAAAAACTGTATACTGCATGGGAGCTGGGCCAGCATCCCGGTTGAAATACAACAGCTAATCAAGCCGTTCCAGCAGCGAAAGGACGAGCTGTCCATTCAGGCAGACTGCCTGTTGTGGGGTAAACGCGTATTGCTACCCAAAAAGGGCAGGGAGATGTTCATTTTGGATCTCTGCAGCACATACCCGGGTATAGTAATGATGAAAGCGATAGCCTGATCCCACGTGTGGTGGCCCAATATCGATTCTGACTTAGAGTCCTGTGTACGCAATGCAGCATGTGTGCTCAGTTGACCAACGCACCCAGAGGGGCACCATTAAGTTTGTGGTCCTGGCCCTCCAGACCATGGTCAAGGATCCATGTTGACTATGCAGGCCCGTTTCTCGGTAAAATGTTCCTGGTGATGGTGGATCCTTTTTCAAAATGGATTGAATGTGAAATAATGTTGGAAAGCACCGCCACCATTGAAAGCCTGAGGGCCATGTTTGCCTCTCATGGCCTGCCTGACATACTGGTCAGTGACAACAGGCCATGTTTCACCAGCGCCAAATTTAAAGAATTCATGACCTGCAATGGGATCAAACATGTCACCTCGGCCCCGTTTAAACCAGCCTCCAATGGGCAGGCAGAGCGGGCAGTACAAACAATCAAACAGAGCCTCAAATGAGTCACAGAAGGCTCACTCCAAACCCGCCTGTGCCGAGTACTGCTCAGCTACCGCACGAGACCCCACTTGCTCACAGGGGTGCCCCCGGCTGAGCTACTCATTTTGCTTCGGTCTTCACAGTGGAAGACACAAAAACCATGCCAAAAATTGCTAGTCACGGGAATGTGGGAAGGGAGGACCTTGAGACAATCATTATCACTAGGGGGGTAGTGCTGGACAGACTAATGGATCTCAAGGTAGACAAGTCCCCTGGTCCTGATGAAATGCATCCCAGGGTATTAAAAGAGATGGTGGAAGTTATAGCAGATGCATTCGTTATAATCTACCAAAATTCTCTGGACTCTGGGGAGGTACCATCAGATTGGAAAGCAACTAATGTAACGCCTCTGTTTAAAAAAGGGGCCAGACAAAAGGCAGGTAACTATAGGCCGGTTAGTTTAACATCCGTAGTGGGGAAAATGCTTGAAGCTATTATTAAGGAAGAAATAGTGGGACATCTAGATAGGAATAGTGCAATCAAGCAGACGCAACATGGATTCATGAAGGGGAAATCATGTTTAACTAATTTACTGGAATTCTTTGAGGATATAATGAGCATGGTGGATAGAGGTGTACCGATGGATGTGGTGTATTTAGATTTCCAAAAGGCATTCGATAAGGTGCCACACAAAAGGTTACTGCAGAAGATAAAGGTACGCGGAGTCAGAGGAAATGTATTAGTATGGATCGAGAATTGGCTGGCTAACAGAAAGCAGAGAGTCGGGATAAATGGGTCCTTTTCAGGTTGGCAATCGGTGGTTAGTGATGTGCCACAGGGATCGGTGCTGGGACCACAACTGTTTACAATATACATAGATGACCTGGAAGAGGGGACAGAGTGTAGTGTAACAAAATTTGCAGATGACACAAAGATTAGTGGGAAAGCGGGTTGTGCAGACGACACAGAGAGGCTGCAAAGAGATTTAGATAGGTTAAGCAAATGGGCTGAGGTTTGGCAGATGGAATACAATGTTGGAAAATGTGAGATCATCCACCTTGGAAAAAAAACAGTAAAAGGGAATATTATTTGAATGGTGAGAAATTACAACATGCTGTGGTGCAGAGGGACCTGGGGGTCCTTGTGCATGAATCCCAAAAAGTTAGTTTGCAGGTGCAGCAGGTAATCAGGAAGGCGAATGGAATGTTGGCCTTCATTGCGAGAGGGATGGAGTACAAAAGCAGGGAGGTCCTGCTGCAACAGTACAGTGTATTGGTGAGGCCGCACCTGGAGTACTGCATGCAGTTTTGGTCACCTTACTTAAGGAAGGATATACTAGCTTTCGAGGGGGTACAGAGACAATTCACTAGGCTGATTCCGGAGATGAGGGGGTTACCTTATGATGATAGATTGAGTAGACAGGGTCTTTACTCATTGGAGTTCAGAAGGATGAGGGGTGATATTATGGAAACATTTAAAATAATGAAAGGGATAGACAAGATAGAGGCAGAGAGGTTGTTTCCATTGGTTGGGGAGACTAGAACTAGGGGGCACAGCCTCAAAATACAGGGGAGCCAATTTAAAACCGAGTTGAGAAGGAATTTCTTCTCCCAGAGGGTTGTGAATCTGTGGAATTCTCTGCCCAAGGAAGCAGTTGAGGCTAGCTCATTGAATGTATTCAAATCACAGATAGATAGATTCTTAACCAATAAAGGAGTTAATGGTTATGGGGAGCGGGCGGGTAAGTGGAGCTGAGTCCATGGCCAGATCAGCCATGATCTTGTTGAGTGGCGGAGCAGGCTCGAGGGGCTAGATGGCCTACTCCTGTTCCTAATTCTTATGTTCTTATGTTAAAACCAGACTCTCGCTGGTTCACCCCAACCTGCATGATGAGGTAGAGAGCAGGCGGCAGCAACAAAATGTAAACGATGGTCACGCCACTGTGTCACGGGAAATTGATCTGAATGACCCTGTGCTAAACTGTGGACATGGTCCCAAATGGATTAAATTGGTTGGAAATAGAAAATATTAAAAGGAATTGAGAGAAAAGCAAAATGAGAGAGGAGAAGGAGGGAAAAAGGAATAGAAAAGCAAAATACTACGGATGCTGGAAATATAAAATAAAACTGGAAAATCCTGGAAATACTCAGCAGGTCAGGCAGCATCAGTGGAGAGAGAAACAGAGTTAACGTTTCAGGTCAATGACCTTTCGTCAGAACTGTAAAAGGTTAGAAATGTAACAGGTTTTTAAGCAAGTATGGGGCAGGGAAAGTGGGGAGGGGAGGAAAGGTCTGTGATAGGATGGAATAATTAAATGACAAAAGGGACGCTGGTTCAAGGCAAAGGGGGTGGTAATGGGACACTAAAAGAAAAAAAGATAGATCTAAAGGAGCTGAAAATGACAAAAGCAGAATCATTACCAGCAAATGTTGTCTGAATAAACCGGAGCAGTGGTTATGATCTGAAATTGGTGAACTTAATGTTGAGTCTGGGAGACTGTAAAGTGTTGGTTCAAGAAGGCAGCGCATCACCACATTCTGAAGGGCAATTAGGGATGGGCAATAACCGCTATACTTGCCAGAGACACCCACATCCCATTGATGAATAAAAATAAATCCTGCTGATCTGCTGAGTATTTTCAGCATTTTCTGCAGAAAAAGAGGGCGATGAGGAAAGTGAAAACAGAATATAAAAGCTGGGGCTGATTTTAATCTTTTGTAAAAAAAAACATTCTAAATATAACACTAACCTTTTGCATTTTATTGTTAATGGACACACAAAATTCTGCAGATTAATTCTTCCCTGAAGCTAATCGGAACAGGCTGCTGGTAATTGGAGACAAAGAGATAGGTGACACTTTCAGATTGAGGCCGATATGGGGTTTGGTCAGGGATGTCATGTGACCCAGACAGCTCTTGTAGGGTACTGAATTCAAAGGGACAGTGAATGCAATGTCTCTTCCTCCTCCCATGTTGCCCCATCCCATCCTATCCCCATTTTAGATGCTGTCCTATTACAGCTGTTAAAGAAATTAGGATATTCACTTTAACCCCCACTCCATAGACAAACCCAACAGTGTGGGGTTTTAAGCATCTTTTGGTGTTGCATTTCACACTTTATGTACAGATTGCTGACTTGAACAATCATGTAACAATTAAACAATTGTATTTACCTGCTTGTTACACAATGTTTTTATTTCATTTCAAAATGTAATCTCATCTAAATAAGGAGTGAGTGTGGCTGAGTGATCCATGCAATATGAGATCAACAGTGATGTCTCAGGGCTGCTTTCTCCTATGTTCCTGAGGGAGATTTTCAGCAAGTGTCACTTTGGAAAGTGATGTCTGGACATTGAGTCCTGCCCTAGGGCAGGTCTTAACTCAAGACTCAGGCACGTGATTCTTGAGCCACTTACTAGGGAAGGGTAGCTGAGGTGGTTTCCTGTTGGCTTCCTCACGGTTTCTAACTTCGGAGTAATTCCTCCTCAGTGGGTTGCAACCAAGGCTAAAGAGGCCAAGCTACCATTTATGATGGTGAGGCATCGGCAGCCGTCAGAGGCAAGTACCCCTGCTGGACATCTGCTTGCTGGGGCTGTCTAGAGTGGGACTGCAACCCACCCTTCTGATTCAAGCAGTGACTGAGCCAGTGGTCACTCCATCCTGCTGTGAGTACCCCGCTGGATGTCAGCCCAGTATTTAGAGACCGTACTTTAGCCTTCATGCATCAAGGCTCCTCCGGATTGGGGCTCGAACTCTTCACCTTCTGACTCCGAGGCAGGAATGGTGGCATTAAGCCAAAGTCTTACTTCAGGAAGAGACGCATAACACAAATGTTACCACCAGAAAATCAGCACAATTATCAGATCTTCTGAGTATAGAAAGACCACTTTTCACAATTAGTTTCCACAAGCCAAGAAATTGCTGCTGCTACTGTTCAGGGGCTGACAGTGGCTCCTGAAGGTTTTTTCCTGATGAAGCAATTTATCAATTTCCAATTTCCAAACTATGGGCCCAAATTTGGCCCTCCCATTTTTTCGGCGCATTCACGTTAAGTGCGCCGACTTCCTACGCTCAAAACGGTGGCGAAAAGATATCGCCGTATTCTCCCCGCTCTGTCGACTGTCCTTGTGCTTGGTGCGGTGTGGCATTTCCGTTGGGGGGCGGTGAAGCTAGAGCCGTGTGACTGAAAGAGTGCCGACAGAGGGGTGGAGCTAGGGCCCGGTGCGTGTAAGAGTGCTGGCAGCGTTGCGCAAGTGCACTGGAGCGTTCGCGCATGCGCAGTAGGGAATAACATTGGCAATCAGCCATTTTTAAAGAGAATGGCTTCTGATTGATTTTTGGTGCCTGCAGGAGTGCTGTGGAAGAAATCAGCTGCTGGAATCAGTGAGTGCTTTGTGTTGCTGCTAAAGTTCCAGAAGGAGTGCTGCATAGATGAAAATCATTGCTGCAAAATAAGGACTGTGTGTTTTGAAAAATCACTGAGTGTCAATTCAATACAGCAATGCAACAACATGCACCAAGAATGAAGAATTTATTGCATGACGAAGTGGAGATACTAGTTAATGTCATTGAGAACAGATGGCAGGAGCTGGATACCAGCAACAGAGATCGCACAAAAGTGCCAACCAAAGAAATGAAGAAACACTGGAACCAAGTTGCAGAAGATTACTGCGCAGTGGTGAATACCACGAGACCTGAAAGCCAGTGTAAAAAGAAATGGCAGGACCTTGGTCAGGTAGTTAGTGTAAGTAATATTTTCATTTATTCAATGCAATTGCAATTGTAAATGTGACCAGCTGTATATGTCCCACCCAGCAGAAAGACACCCTCTCTAAAAAGTTGTATTTTCATCTTTGCAGAAGAAATTGTCCCACAACAAAAGGGAAAGAACTCGAACAGGAGACGGCCCGCTAAATCTGCACCAACTGACACCCTTGGAAGAGAGGGTTGCTGCTTTGATGGGTCCTACCTGGAGAAAAACAATCAGTACTGCACAAGCTGGGCCCACACGCGAGGGAGAGGGTAGGTCCTGAAAATTGATTGTGGCCCTTCAAATCAGCCTGCTGCCTGTCCTGCTACGTGTGAGCCTACTCATGCTACCCATCCTGCCCCCTCCTCTGCTGCTAACCATTTGACTGTTCTGTTATATTTTGCAGAACCTGATGCCAATCCTGAAGATCCAGAAGAAGATTCAGACGCGTAAGAGTCAGGCCAACTTGAGGGGAGGGGGGAGGGGATGGGCATGGAGATGTATGAAGGGGACAATGTTGAAATGAATATGGTTGAGGCCACGTTACAGGACTTCACATTGCCAAACATTTCCATGAGTTCTGGTGCAACATTCTTTGGTTTCGGCCCATCCCCATCCATGTATCGAGCTTTAAGTTCTGATGTGACATTCCATGGTTTCCCAAGTTCCGAGGTTGCGGGTCCCAGCGCTAGTGGGATGAAGCATGGAACACCCAGGGCCCCACAGTCCTAGCCTGTGCCTCCCACTGGGGGGGGGGGGGGGGAGGGTGCGATGCCACGAGGCAGACCCAGGGTGAGGGGAAGGAGAAATCGACCAGGCTCTCCTGAGATGCAGGATGCAACAGATGTGGTTCAGATGATGGCATTGAGTGTGGAGAGCAATGACCTTACCCGATCACTCGTGCACACCATCAGTAGGATGGGTGATGAGGTAACGGGACTGTCGGGAGAAATAACAGTAATGGCACGGGAAATGGGAATGATTTCCGGGAACATCAGTGAGGGAATAGTGTCCCAGAGGGAGGTACTGTCAGAGACAGCGGGAACGATGGCACAGGCCATCAGGGAGGGCATGTGTGAGGTAGCTGCTGCAATAAGTGAACACAGCCAGGTCATGCGCCATTGACAGAATCGACTGCCACTCCCACTGCAAACCCCGCACCAGCCTCTGAAGAGACCCAAGCCTGGCCCTCCACATTAACACCTGCCCCCCCCTCCCTCCCCTCCCCACCCCCTCCCTCCCCTCCCCACCCCCGCCCCCCATGAAGAAGTGCACATTCACAGAGATGTGGATGAGAGAGCCTTTCTTTGCTGCTGTTGTGTTATTATTGTTGATGTTGCTGTTATAACTGTTTTCAAATTGAAAGTTTTTTGTAAGTTTTGTAATTTTACAAGTTTATAAATGATCTTAAAGTGTCATATTAAAGTAAAGTTTGATACAAGAATTATTTCATTACACTAAAGTAAAGTACATTGTAAACTTTTCAATAAATATATTTTACATTAAAACTGAATCATGTTCCATTAACACAACACAACATTTAGGAACAACTGCAAAAAATGAACATATCCATGCGGAATAGTTGTCGCTGATCCCTCAGGCATCAGTAAAGCGTTCATGGATGAGCTGCTGGCGGAAGGCTCGAGCAATCGTTAAAGGAGCACGACGGACGGCCCTCCTCCGACATAGCACAATAATGCCGAACCGTTGCAAAATTCGTGGCATGGATTTTGCTCCACCCATACTTAAAGTAAAAGTTAAACTTTCAAAGGTCAAAGAAGGTGAAAAATTGGCTGCAAAGCAGGCAGCACAGCAGAGGTATGTATATGGACCACACCCAAAGGTCTTTTGTTCTCTCCCCCTCCCACCTTCTGTCTCTTCTCTCTCCCTACTCGTCCACCACCCGCGCCCCCCCACCCCCGAGCCTGTTGCAGCCTGGTTCATTCCTGCAGCCTGTGTCTTCTGCCGAGCCCAGTCCCCCTTTAAGTTGATGCAGTCTCCATGTTCTGTGAGCCCAGCCTGCTGTGTGTTGTGTGTGGCCAGTTCCCTGCGCTCTCTCTCCCGCCCGGGCGTCTCACCTATCCCCGGCCGAGTGGCCTCTCGCACCGGCAGGCCCGCTGACTTCCCAGACCTGAAGGTAGGACTTAAGTTTTATTATTTATTTATTTATTTATCTATCTATTTATTTATTATTGAAGGTTTTTATGCTTCTTGAATGTTGTTGTGAAGGTGTTTAGTGCTTTGCAAGGTCCTCTCTGCTTCCCTCCCACCCCGCCATCTCTGGCTACCTGCGCTGATTTCTTAACTCTCCGCAAGGGTTTTCTGTGCGGCCACAAGTGGCCACATACGCTGGCCTATGTTAGTTTGGAGCAACTATTAGCTGTCCAAACTGGCTTAAATGGTCAAAACAGGTGTAGGTGGCTGGTAACGCCCCCTTTTGAAAAAAAAACTAGACTAAAAAAAATCGTAACTAACTCACTCACACTGGCGCAAATTAAATGTGCAGAATGGGGATTTTTATGATACTCCAGAAAAATCAAGTTGCTCAAAAAATAACGGACCAACTCCTGGGCAAATTTGGGCCCTAAGTCTCTGACTGCATGCTGTTCTCCCAAGTGAGATGCACTATGCCACGGGCTAACAATACATTGTGGCATATTACTTGATTTCCATGTAGGATTAGCATATTCTGTAGCCATTTGTAGGATTATAGTCCCCTCTCATTAATATACAGTAGCTGGAATTTGCTCAACTCATTGTTATTTGATGCATTAAATTAAATAGCAGCCTTATTGCTCCATGTCGGTGACTGGGCAGCAATGAATGATGAGGCAGATTTTTCTCAGGGGTTTTACTGCCAGCTGAAACTAAAAAATTGTCAATGGCCATTCAGAAAAGAAGCTCTGGTTACAGGAGAATACTGGGTTTGGAGGTTGCAAAGAGGTTTAGGCTGGGAATTCCAGAGCTTAGGTCCATAGCAGCTGAAGGCTTGGCTACTCATGGTGGAGTGATTAAAACGGGGGATGTGCAAGAGGCCAAATTGGAGGAGTGCAGAGGTCTCAGAGGGTTGTAGGGGTGGAGGAGGTTTCAGGGATAGGGAGGGGCGAGGCCTTGGAGGGATTTGAAAACAAGTTGGAGAATTTTAAAATCGATGCATTGCTACACCACGAGCACAGGGGTGATGAGTGGGACTTGGTGCAAGTTAGGATATGGACAGCAGAGTTCTAGATCAGCTCAAGTTTACGGAGGGTGAAAGGTGGGAGGCCAGCCAGGAGAGCATTGGAATAGTTGATTCTAGAGGTAACAAAGGCATGGGTGAGGGTTTCAGCAGCAGATGAGCTGAGGCAGGGGCAGAGACAGGTGACGTTACAGAGGTGGAAGTAGACGATCTTGTTGATGGAGTGTGTGATATATTCACAGAGCACAGCACACACAGCTCCTAACATGGCAGACAGCTTTCTCGGAAGTCTCCAGAAATCTGCCTAGCTGTTTATTATTAACCCTGCACTTGCAGTACACAATACGTCCACATCCACAGTGTGGACCTACAATCACCACAAGCTTACAGACATTACACTTCTCCCTCCTTAATGAAGAAGCTATCATAACAAACATCATACATAACTTTCATGGTTATACATAACACAGGATATCAACTTATTTTTTTCCATATTTACAAATTTAACTTTACCACTTGTTTTCTGTTTTGAAGAGGATATCTTCGCTCTCGAAGAGAACCTTCCAAACATAGTGTTGATTTCACACTCATTCGAGGCTCATCCTGAGGAACATTTTCCTCCATGGAATTTCCTTGATTTTCATTGAACTCACTCGAACTTCAGGCTCTTTGTTTTCCTGACTCGGACTCAGACTTTCATTCTGATTCTCTCCTGGATTTGTTTCCAGTACATTGGATTTAGGATTTGCTACTGGTGTATCAAAACTATCTGATGAGTCAGAAATAATTGAATCATTCCCACCTTCAACTCCTTCCATGTCTGTAAGTAAAATTTGATCAATATGAACAAACCCATCCTGTCCATTATCAAGCATCTTTACCACATATGTGCGAGGACCACATATCTTCACCACTCTTCCTGGTAACCACTTTAGCCATTTATGGTGATGGTTCTTCACTCTCACCTTCTGGTTTAATTTCACACTTCTCTCTTTTACTCTACCTCGATCATGATTCTCTTTCTGTCTTAATTGTGTCTCTTCTACGGACTGTGCCAAATTTGGCTTTAACAAAGAGAATCTGGTTCGTGGCTGTCGTTTGAGAAACAACTCTGCAGGTGTTCTACCAGTAGTTGTATGAGGAATATTTTGATATGTAATCAAAAAATTAGCCAAGTTGTGATGCAGTGACAACTGTCGTTTCCTTGGATTTGGAACTAACATTTGTTTTATGAGGGCATGTTTTACAATTTGTATAGTGTGCTCTGCTGCACCATTCGAAGCAGGGTGGTATGGTCGAACCTTGGTATGTTTCACACCATTTTTGCTCGTGAATTGTGCAAATTCTTCTGAACGAAATTGTGGTCCATTATCTGAAACAATCTCTTCAGGGAGGCCAAATGAAGAAAATAATTTTCGTAAAATATCCAATGTTTTACTTGTTATTTTCCACATTGGAAACATCTCAACCCACTTCGAATGGCTATCAATCACAATGAACAATTGTTGTCCTTCTAACTCAGCAAAATCAATATGTAGCCTTTGCCACACCCTGGGAGGCCATTTCCATGGCTGTAATGGTACTGGTGGTGGTTGCTTGCTTACCGATTGATATGTCGTACACTGACTCACGATGTACTCTATATCTTTATCAAGACATGGCCACCATAAATAACTGCGTGCAAAAGTCTTGGTCAAGCACATTCCCAGGTGCTGGTCATGGAGGTCTCCTAATAATTTGGACCTGAATTTATTTGGTATAACCACTCTTGCACCCCACATGATACAATCTTTATCGACTGATAATTCATTCCTACGAATGAAGAATGGATGTGTATCTTTGTCTGTTACCTGGTTTGGCCATCCATTTGCAATATACTCATACACCTTTGGCATCACTGGGTCACGTTTGGTTGCTCTACCAATCTCTTCACCTGTGACTGGCAGTTCATCAATGTATGAAAAATAAAACACTTCTTCGCTATCGGGTGTAACTTGTGATGTGAAAGGCAATCTAGACATTGCATCAGCATTACTGTAATCAGCTGATCGTCTGTATGCAATATCATATGTATATGCTGACAAAATCAAAGTCCATCTCTGCATTCGGGCTGCAGCTAATGTTGGAACTGGGGTCTTTGGATGGAGGATTGCTGTTAGGGGTTTATGGTCTGTAACAATGGTAAACTTACGACCATACAAGTATTTGTGAAAATTCTTGACCCCAAAAATTAATCCCAAAGCTTCTCTTTCAATTTGCGCATAATTACTCTCACTGGCACTGAGTGCGTGAAGCAAAAGCAATTGGTCTCTCCTCCCCACTACTTAATACATGAGAGATTACTGCCCCAACTCCATATGGAGAGGCATCACATGCTAGCTTAATCTCCTTAGATATGTCATAGTGAACTAACATGGTGCTCTCTACCAATTTGCTTTTACACTCCTTGAATGTTGTATCGCATTCTTTTGACCACTTCCAATAGACCTGTTTTTTCAAAAGTTCATTCAGTGGATGTAATACTGTAGACAAATTTGGTAGGAACTTCCCATAATAGTTCAAAAGACCCAAGAATGAACGAAGTTCAGTGACATTCCTGGGAGTGGGTGCATTTCTAATTGCATCCAATTTTTTCATGGATGGATTTAAACCATCTTTGTCTACTCTGTACCCTAAGTACTCCACTGAGTTTTTAAATAACTCACACTTACGAGCAGACACTCATACTCTGTGCTTCTCTAGCCATTTGAGGACTTCATTCAATATGTTATTATGAATTTGCCTATTTGGTGCTGAAATTAGTATGTCATCCAAATAACATACTACCCCTTCAATACCTTGCAAAATCTGGTTCATCACCCCTTGGAATATGGCAGGGGCGGAAGACACTCCAAACGGTAGCCTATTAAATTGATATAGGCCTAGATGAATATTTATAGTCAAACATGGCTTGGACTCCTCATCTAGTTCAAGCTGTAAGTAGGCATTCATAAGATCCAGTTTTGAGAAGATGTGACCACCTGTCAGTGTTGTGAACAAATCTTCTATATTCGGCAATGTATTGGGGACATTACCCTCTAGAACCTGGTTTACGGTTACTTTATAATCACCACACAATCTTACCTTACCATCGGACTTAGGTACAACAACAATGGGTGTAGCCCAATTATATCGATCTATCTTACAAATAATGTTCTCAGTCTCCAGTCTTTTGAGTTTTTGCTCAACTTTCTCCTTGAGTGCATATGGTACGGAACGTGGCTTGTAGTAAACCGATCTAACGTCCTTCTGTACCCTGACACTCGCCTTGAAGCCTTGGATCGGACTGCCCGTTTCACAGAATACCTTCGGATACTTCTTGATAACCTCATCCGTTGATGAAAATCTCGCTTCCACACAGAAAATCTTACTCCAATCCAGCTTCAGTGAGCTCAACCAATTTCTTCCTAGTAAGGCAGACTTGTCTCCTTTCACTACCATTAGAGGCAAGTTCTGAAATTGATCTTTATATTTCACTGGTCCGGTGATACGACCTACCACAGGAATTTTCTCTCCCGAGTAGCCCCGCAGCTCTATCTTGGATTTCTCCAGTTGGAAATCACGCAATTTGTCACGGTATAGTGACTCCAGTACTACACTGACGGAGGCACCCATGTCAATTTCCATTGGTACCTTGAATCCCACAACATCTATGTGGATTTTGATGCTTTCCGAATCGCTGTCCGTTAACCTCGTGCTCCTGATGACGTGTAACTCTAACATCTCCTTGTCCTGTTGTTGTTCTTCCATGCTATGTAGTCTCTTGGGATTTCTACTGATAGCTTTGAACACTGGACTCATAGCTTTGAAAGCTGGTTTATCCTTCAGTCGTCATGCTTTCGCAAGATGCCCAGTCTTCCTGCAGAAGAAAGACTCTGCCTGCATGTATGGACAACTTTGAGCAATGTGTTGTCCCAGGCACCTATAGCACGACTTCGACGCTCTGTTAGAATTTCCAGTTTCTGAGACTTTCGGCCATGCCTGTCTTTTACTTTGAACCTGCAGGTGATTTACCTCGGTTGACTGACGACCGTAATTAGTATTTAATTCTCGGGAATATTGTTCGGCCATGCCCATCGACCTCGCTGTCTGACAAGCAATCTCAAAAATCAAGTAATCCGTCGTCAATAACTTCCTTCTGATCGTATCATTTTTCACCCCACAAACAAAACGATCCCGAAATGCTCGGTTTTGAAAGTTTCCAAAATTACAGTGCATCGATAGCTTTTTTAATACTATGATGTAATTGCTGATACTTTCATCAGCCTTTTGATTCCGAATCCCGAAATGATATCTTTCAGCAATTTCTAATGGTTTGGGGTTATAGTGCTGCTCCAGCTTCATTAAAATCTCTTTAAGCGTTGTGTCCTTTGGTTCGTCAGGCACAAGCAGATTTACAAGGTTTTGTATAATGCTGGCCCTGCCTCCAATAAGAAGATCGCTTTCTTACGTTCCAACACAGCCCGGTTCTGGACTGCATTGTCTGGAACTTCGATTATGTTATTTGCAATGAAATACATTTCTAGGCAATCCACATATGCTTTAAAACGTTCCCGGTCGTGTCTATATTCCCCCAAATGTCCCAATACACCTGCCATTTTAATCTCTAGCTGTTCACACCATGTGCTGTATTTTACCTCGGATTTTGTAGCTTTTTTCCAAAGACAGAAACTTCCAAAGTCTCTCTGTCGGCTGGCTGAATCCTTCACCAACAAAAATTAAGCTTTAAATCATCCGAAAAATCCCATCTCAGTTGCCAAATGTGATATATTCACAGAGCACAGTACACACAGCTCCTAACATGGCAGGCAGCTCTCTCAGAAGTCTCCAGAAATCTGCCTGGGCTGTTTATTATTAACCCTTCACTTGCAGTACACAATACATCCACATCCACAGTGTGGAGCTACAAACATTACAAGCTTACAGACATTACAGAGTGTATATGGGGTCCGGCTGACAAAAAGGTGCTCCATCCCTACCGGGCTTCTCACCGACAGAACACACTTACCAGTGCTTACAGTGGTCAGAAGACTGCGACATAAACTTGGAAATTTACAAATCTCCTCTACAACCAGAATCAAGCTGTTGACTAGTTTCCCTGGAGTCCCCGCATTATACATGGGATGTACCCTCAACGACTGCCTGTCCCACCCACCCTTTCCCTCAACGATTATCTGTCCCACCTGTTGTAGAGACTGTGGCTCTTGTATTGGATTGTTGGGGAAGTCCAGAACCAGGGGTCACAGTCTAAGGATAAGGGATAAGCCACATAGGACCGAGATGAGGAGAAACTTCTTTACTCAGAGAGTTGCGAGCATGTGGAATTCTCTATGATGGAAAGTTGTTAAGGCCAGTTTGTTAGATATATTGAAAAGGGAGTTAGATGTGGCCTTTATGGCTAAAGGGATCAAGGGGTATGGAGAGAAAGCAGGAAAGGAGTACTGAAGTGAATGATCACCCATGATCATATTAAATGGTGGTGCAGGCTCAAAGGGCCGAATAGCCTACTCCTGCACCTATTTTTTTATGTTTCTATGTTTCTATGTTCAACCACCTAAGGACTCATTCTAAGACTGGAAGCAAGTCTTCCTTGATTCCAAGGGACTGACTATGATGATAACATGCGATGTGTTCCAGTCTCCTGTGTGATATATTCACAGAGCACAGCACACACAGCTTTCTAACATGGCCGGCAACTCTCTCGGAAGTTTCTGGAACCCCCTGCTTCTGTTTAATTATTAACTCTGTAGTTGCAGTACACAATACGTCCACATCCACAGTGTGGAGCTACAAACATTACAAGCTTACAGACATTACATCCTGTATTGTTAATTTAAAATAAAACCTGTCTCTCTTTCCATACTTTGACCTGTGGTGTGAGTACAGTTGTGTAGCATTTGTGTTACTGGACTAGCAATCCAGAGACCTGGGCTTAACCTCCAGAGAACATGAATTCAAATCCCACCATGTCACCGTGAGAATTTGAATTTAATTTATAAATTCTAGAAATAAAAAGCAAGTATCTAAAAAGTGACTGAGAAGTTGCCGGATTGTCTTAAATGCCCAATTGGTTTATTAAAGTCCTTTAGGAAAGCAAAGCTGCCGTCAGTATCCAGTCAGACCTACATGTCACTCCAGTCCCACGCATACATGGTCATCTATTAACTGCCCTCTAAAGTGGACTAGCACACTGCTCAGTTGTATCAAATCACTGCAAAGAATGGCTTGCAGTGGTTCAAAAAGAAGGCACACCACCACCTTGTCAGGACAACTAGGGAAATAGATGCCGGTGCACATCCTGAGAGTGAACTAAACAAATATTTGCATTGCTGGACATCTTGTTGGGAGTTGCTATGGTTAAAGCAGGTTCTGGGTAGAGCAGAGTGCAGCCCTTAGCTGGAGGCCATTACAATACTGAGCCATCAAGGGGCAATATGGAGACAGAAAGATACTTGTGAAAGAGGGACATTTGATTTGTTATTCATCAGAATCCACTCCAATGGCAATCAAGGCCTTTTCATTTTACATTCATGAACTTTGAGATAAATTTGCATGTAAATGTAATCTATCTGCCTACCAATACATTCGTGTCTACTCATGCTGTCAGCTGTGGCTTAGTTGATAGCACACTTACCTCTGAGTCAGAAAGTTGTGGGTTCAAATCCCACTCAAGGGACTTGAGTACATAAATCTAGGCTGACACTTCAGTGCAGTGCTACACTGTCAGAGATGCTGTCTTTTGAATGAGACGTTGAACCGAGGTCCTGTCTGCCCTCTCAGGTGGATGTAAAAGATCCCATGGCACTATTTTGAAGAAGAGCAGGGGAGTTATCCCCAATGTCCTGACCAATACTTATCCTTCAATCAACGTAACAAAAATAGATTATCTGGTCATTATTACATTACTGTTTGTGGGAGCTTGCTGTGTGCAAATTGGCTGCCACGTTTCCCACATTACAACAGTGACTGCACTTTAACAGTACTTATTTGGCTGTAAAGCACTTTGAGACGTCAGGTGGTTGTGAAAGGTGCTATATAAATGCAAGCCTTGCTCTCAGTGACAGTTCCCATTTGTCTGGGCTGTATTCAACAATTAACAACTCTTAATTTTTGGTTAAACACTGAGGCTGAGGCTGCCCTTCTAAGTTCACAGAGTTTATCAGGTTAGTACTTGATCCACACACACGAGGAAAGTCCAAGGGTTCCTGTACTTCTTCGCATATGTTCCACTGAACCCTGCTCGAAATGTGTGTGTGCACACACTCACGTGGACATCAGTTGTTTACAGGATTCTGAGATACGTTGTGGCCAAAATTCCTAGCAACAGTCACTGTGAAACCTCAAATATGAATAATGCTCATTTGGCTAAGGTGCTGGAGGGTGACTGCTGCCCATGGAACCACAGCCCAGTAAGGATACAATGCCTTCAAAGGAGGACAAAAGGGGCGACAATTGGTGGGAGAAAAAACTTGTGAAGAAGACTCAACACTAACACTACAGAGTGAAGCTCCTCATTGCATCGTGTGTTCTATGGAAGTTACATCTTGGAGCTTCTCCAACAGTTCAGTGGCTAAGTGTACCACAGGGTGTGGTACTTAATTGTAGAGACCAGAAAGATCCCAGGCTTCTTTTATGGGTTTTTTCAACTGGAGCAGAGATGGATTCATTATAAGTGGTCTCTGATAGGTTCTAGTTCATGCTCTGTATAATAAATAAAAAGCCCCAAATAATCCTTACTTACTGCAGTAGAAATACAAAAATAACAACTTGTATTTATATAGCGGCTTTAATGTAGTAAAACACCCTAAAGTGCTTCACAGGAGCGTTATCAAACAGAATTTGACACTGAGCCACATAAAGGAGATAGTAGGACAGGTGACAAAAAGCATGGTTTGAAGGGTAGGTTTTAAGGAGCGCTTTAAATGAGGATAGAGAGGTGGAGAAGTTTATGGAGGGAATTGCAGCACTTATAGTCCCAGCAGCTGATAGCACGGCCACTAATGGTGGAGCGATTAAAATCGAAAATGCTCAAGAGGCCAGAATTGGAGGAGCGCAGACATCTGGGAGGGTTGTAGGGCTGGAGAAGGTTACTGAGATAGGGAGGGACGAAGCCATGGAACGATTTCAAAACAATGATGAGAATTTTAAAATTGAGGCACTGCTCAACTGGAGACAATGTAGGTCAGCGAGCACAGGTGTGTTGGGTGAACGGGACTTGGTGTGAGTTAGGATATGGGCAGCAGAGTTTTAGATGAGCTTAAGATTATGGAGGGTGGAAGATGGGAGGCCAACCAGGAGAGCATTGGAATAGTCAAGTCTAGAGGTAACAAAGGCCTGGATGAAGATTTCAGCAGCAGATGAGCTGAGGTGGGGCAGAGTCAGGTGATGTTACAGAGATGGAAGTAGGTGATCCTGGTGATCGTGCAGATATGTTGTCGGAAGGTCATCTTGGGGTCAAATACGTCACCAAGGTTGTGAACAGGCTGGTTCAGCCTCAGATAGTTGCCAGGGAGGGATGGAGTTGATGGCTAGGGAATGGAGTTTGTGGCGGGGACAAAAGCTTCATATCTTAAAGGATCAGCTTTGTGAAAGCATTTGACAAACATATCATGCAATGATATAAACTGCCTCAAAACCAAAAAAATGGTTTGTCATGAAGATGGTGCACCTTCAATGAAAATTATTTCAAGTTAAAAGTTGGCAATATTTCTGTGATGTCCACACAGATCCACACATGTCCATTATAGCCTGATCCTAAAACAACCTTTATATCTGTGAGCAATGGCATTGGAAATAATTAGACAGATGTTCGCACAATGTACGCCTGACAGAGTTCTTTGAAATTGATCACTGATAAGATCATTTCTCCCTGAATACCAATGTTTCCAAGTCCTGATTTCATTAAGATTCTCTGATTACATAAAGCTACTTATTGGCATCGCTGATCTCTTCATGCCTCGATGTGTTTCTAATCTAGCGTTAAATAACTTTTAGTTAACAGAAGGTCATGCGGTGTGAAACAGTGGGCTAGAATTAGAACACTGCCCTTTCACACTGTGACATTTCTTTTCAAGCAGTGAAAGCTGATAGGATGAAGGTCTTGCTTTTCTAATGTCTGTGAAGGATCAGAAGTCAAATGAATTGGGATGGTCTCAGACCAGTTTCCCAAATGGAGAGAAGTACAGGCAACTCTCGATTATCCGTACACGGATCCAACGGAAAACTGTTGCAACAGGATTTAAAATTCTGTTGCTAACAAGTGAAAAGACAGCCCCAAATAATTTGGAAAAATCTCCTTCGAAATGCTCATTTGTATTTGCTCATTCTCTCTCTCACACACACTCTCTCTCTCACACACTCGCACATTCTCTCTCTCACACACTCTCTCTCTCACTCACTGTAAAAATCACCCTCCTCTGCCCTTGCTTTGCTGGTGTGTGTGTGTGTTTGCGCGCTGCTGCAGCCGCTGTCTCTCGTGGCCGCCACTGACGTTGGGAATGGGGGCAGTGCCGGCACCGGGTTCCAGGCACAGAACCTGTACATAGAAACATAGAAAATAGGTGCAGGAGTGGGCCATTCGGCTTTTGAGCCTGCACCGCCATTCAATGCAACTTCAGTACCCCATTCCTGCTTTCTTGCCATACCCCTTGATCCCCCTAGTAGTAAGGACTACATCTAACTCATTTTTGAATATATTTAGTGAATTGGCCTCAACAACTTTCTGTGGTAGAGAATTCCACAGGTTCACCACTCTCTGGGTGAAGAAGTTTCTCCTCATCTCGGTCCGAAATGGCTTACCCCTTATCCTTAGACTGTGACCTCTGGTTCTGAACTTCCCCAACATTGGGAACATTCTGCCTGCATCTAACCTGTCTAAACTCGTCAGAATTTTAAACATTTCTATGAGATCCCCTCTCATTCTTCTGAACTGCAGTGAATACAAGCCCAGTTGATCCAGTCTTTCTTGATATGTCAGTCCCGCCATTCCGGGAATCAGTCTGGTGAACCTTCGCTGCACTCCCTCAATAGCAAGAATGTCCTTCCTCAATTTAGGAGATCAAAACTGTACACAATACTCCAGATGTGGCCTCACCAAGGCCCTGTACAACTGTAGTAACACCCGCCTGCCCCTGTACTCAAATCCTCTCGCTATGAAGGCCAATATGCCATTTGCTTTCTTAACCGCCTGCTGTACCTGCATGCCAACCTTCAATGACTGATGTACCATGACACCCAGGTCTCGTTGCACCTCCCCTTTTCCTAATCTGTTACCACTCAGATAATAGTCTGTCTCTGTTTTTACCACCAAAGTGGATAACCTCACATTATCCACATTATACTTCATCTGCCATGCATTTGCCCACTCACCTAACCTATCCAAGTCACTCTGCAGCCTCATAGCATCCTCCTCGCAGTTCACACTGCCACCCAACTTAGTGTCATCCGCAAATTTGGAGATACTACATTTAATCTCCTCATCTAAATCATTAATGTACAATGTAAACAGCTGGGGCCCCAGCACAGAACCTTGCGGTACCCCACTCGTCACTGCCTGCCATTCTGAAAAGTATCCATTTACTCCTACTCTTTGCTTCCTGTCTGTCAACCAGTTCTCAATTCACATCAGCACACTACTCCCAATCCCATGTGCTTTAACTTTGCACATTAACCTCTTGTGTGGGACCTTGTCGAAAGCCTTCTGAAAGTCCAAATACACCATGTCAACTGGTTCTCCCTTGTCCACTCTACTGGAAACATCCTCAAAAAATTCCAGAAGATTTGTCAAGCATGATTTCCCTTTCACAAATCTATGCTGACTTGGACCTATCATGTCACCTCTTTCCAAATGCGCTGCTATGACATCCTTAATAATTGATTCCATCATTTTACCCACTACCGATGTCAGGCTGACCGGTCTATAATTCCCTGTTTTCTCTCTCGCTCCTTTTTTAAAAAGTGGAGTTACATTGGCTACCCTCCACTCCATAGGAACTGATCCAGAGTCTATGGAATGTTGGAAAATGACTGTCAATGCATCCGCTACTTCCAAGGCCATCTCCTTAAATACTCTGGGATGTAGAAGATCAGGCCCTGGGGATTTATCGGCCTTCAATCCCATCAATTTCCCCAACACAATTTCCCGACTAATAAGGATTTCCCTCAATTCCTCCTTCTTACTAGACCCTCTGACCCCTTTTATATCCGGAAGGTTGTTTGTGTCCTCCTTAGTGAATACCGAACCAAAGTACTTGTTCAATTGGTCTGCCATTTCTTTGTTCCCTGTTATGACTTCCCCTGATTCTGACTGCAGGGGACCTACGTTTGTCTTTACCAACCTTTTTCTCTTTACATATCTATAGAAGCTTTTGCAGTCCGTTTTAATGTTCCCTGCAAGCTTCCTCTCGTACTCTATTTTCCCTGCCCTAATCAAACCCTTTGTCCTCCTCTGCTGAGTTCTAAATTTCTCCCAGTCCCCGGGTTCGTTGCTATTTCTGGCTAATTTGTATGCCACTTCCTTGGCTTTAATACAATCCCTGATTTCCCTTGATAGTCACGGTTGAGCCACCTTCCCTTTTTTATTTTTACGCCAGACAGGGATGTACAATTGTTGTAGTTCATCCATGCGGTCTCTAACAGCCATTGCCCATCCACTGTTAACCCCTTACGTATCATTCGCCAATCTATCCTATCCAATTCATGCCTCATACCTTCAAAGTTACCCTTCTTTAAGTTCTGGACCATGGTCTCTAAATTAACTGTTTCATTCTCCATCCTAATGTAGAATTGCACCATATTATCGTCACTCTTCCCCAAGGGCCCTCGCACAACGAGATTGCTAATTAATCCTCTCTCATTACACAACACCCAGTCTAAGATGGCCTCCCCCCTAGTTGGTTCCTCGACATATTGGTCTAGAAAACCATCCCTTATGCACTCCAGGAAATCCTCCTCCACCGTATTGCTTCCAGTTTGGTTAGCCCAATCTATATGCATATTAATGTCACCCATGATAAAAGCTGCACCTTATTGCATGCACCCCTAATTTCCTATTTGATGCCCTCCCCAACTACTGTTTGGAGGTCTGTACACAACTCCCACTAATGTTTTTTGCCCTTTGGTGTTCTGCAGCTCTACCCATATAGATTCCACATCATCCAAGCTAATGTCCTTCCTAACTATTGCATTAATCTCCTCTTTAACCAGCAATGCTACCTACCCTCATTCCTTTTATTCTATCCTTCCTGAATGTTGAATACCCTTGGATGTTGTTCCCAGCCCTGATCATCCTGGAGCCACGTCTCTGTAATCCCAATCACATCATATCTGTTAACATATATTTGCACAGTTAATTCATCCACATTATTACGGATACTCCTTGCATTAAGACACAAAGCCTTCAGGCTTGTTTTTTTAACACCCTTTGTCCTTTTAGAATTATGATGTAGTGTGGCCCTTTTTGTTTCTTGCCTTTGTTTACTCGGCCTTCCATATTGTTTTTTACCTTTCTACCATCTGTTTCTGACTCCATATTACTTCGCCCTGTCTCGCTGCATAGGTTCCCATTCCCCGCCATAATAGTTTAAACACTCCCGAACTGCATTAGCAAATTTTACCCCCAGGACATCAGTTCCAGTCCTGCCTAAGTGCAGACCGTCCCTTTTGTACAGGTCCCACTTCCCCCAGAACTGGTTCCAATGTCCCAGGAATTTGAATCCCTCCCTTTGCACCACTGCTCAAGCCACGTATTTATTCTAACTATCCTGCTCCCTCTACTCTGATTAGCACGTGACACTGGTAGCAATCCAAAGATTACTACCTTTGAGGTCCTACTTTTTAATTTAATTCCTAGCTCCCTAAATTCAGCTTGTAGGACCTCTTCCCGCTTCTTACCTATATCGTTGGTACCTACATGTACCACGACAACTGGCTGTTCACCCTCCCTCTCCAGAATGCTCTGCAGCCGCTCCGAGACATCCTTGACCCTTGCACCAGGGAGGCAACATACCATCTTGGAGTATCGGTTGCGGCCACAGAAACTCCTATCTATTCCCCTTACAATAGAGTCCCCTATCACTATAGCTCTCCCACTCTTTTTCCTGCCCTTCTGTGCAGCAGAGCCACCCATGGTGCCATGAACCTGGCTGCTGGTGCCTTCCCCTGGTAAGTCATCTCCCCCAACAGTAACCAAAACGGTATATGTGTTTTGGAGGGAGATGACCGAAGGGGACTCCTGCACTACCTTCCTGCTCTTGCCTTGTCTCTTGGTCACCCATTCACTATCTGTCCTAACCCTTACCTGCGGTGTGACCAACTCACTAAATGTGCTATCCACAACATTCTCAGCATCGCGCATGCTCCAGAGTCCATCCGCAGCTCCAGTGCCGTCATGCGGTCTGTCAGGAGCTGCAGCTGGACATACTTCCCGCACACATAGTAGTCAGGGACACTTCTTCCCACATAGCACAGGAGGAGCATGACACGAGTCCAAGCTCTCCTGCCATGATTTAACCCTTAAATTAATTTACTTACTAAAATTTACTTAAACACCAAACAGCTACTTAGTAGTTCGCTGCCAATTAAACCAATCTAAAAGTCAGTCTAAAAGAGAGTTATACTTACCAGTCGAACAGCCAACCACTTACCAGCTTAGCTGTGACGTCACATCTCGATTTCGCACCCCTCTATCTTTGTCTGCAGCTGGTAATGTCCATCTTTTGTTACTGTTTGTAGCTGATTGTATTGATTCATTAAAATTTTAACTTATAAATGTAAACTCACCCGAACGATTGTATTTATTCATTAAAGTTTTAACTTTGAAATGTAGACTCACTCTAATGGAAAAATCGTTTACCCGGAATAGCCCAATCCCAGAGGAACCTGGATAATCGAGAGTTGCCTGTACTCAAATACTACACTAATAGCATTATTCTGACAGTCTATCTCAGTGATGTCAGAATGAGATCAGGAGCACGAGGTGGCAATGTAAAGTTTGTACTGAAAATGAAAGATTCGTTAAACTGTCAAAATAATGTAAGAGAGAGAAACATTTAGGTAGATATTCCAGAGAGAGTGCAAGGGCAACAAGCAGGATACCTAGACTTAGATCGCCTTCTGAGAGTTAGCTTTATTGACCTTAGAGAAACATAGGCCTATGGGGATTTGACGGAGGTTTTTAAAATTATGTAAAGCAGGATTTAGCAGGTTTTAAAAAAATCAATTCTCAGGATGTAGCCATCACCGGCAAGGCCAGCATTCATTGTCAATATTGAGTTGCCCATGAGAAGGAGGTGGTGAGCCTTCTTCTTAAACGGTATAGTCCGTGTTGTGATTGTACTCCAGCAATGCAGTTAGACAGGGAGTTCCAGAGTTTTGACCCAGCAATGAAGAAATGGTGATATACGTCCAAGTCGGGATGGTGTGTGACTTGGAGGGAACCTGGAGGTGATGGAGGTTCCCGTACACCTGCAGCCCTAGGTGGTGGAGGTGGCGGGTTTGGGAGGTGTTGTTGAAGAATCTTGCGTGAGTTAGCAGTGCTTCCTGTAGATAGTACACACTGGCTCATAGTGTGCGAGTGCTGAAGGGAATGGATTTTTAAGCTAGTGGATGTGGTGCTGACCAAGCTTGACTGTTTTGTCCTGGTTGGAGTCGAGCTTCGAGAGCATTGTTACAGCTGCCCCCATTCAGGCCAGTGGAGAGTATTTCATCCTTGTGCTTTATTGGTGGTGGAGCGGCTTTGAGGAGTCAAGAGGTTAGTCACGAGCCTCAGAATAACCAGCCTGTGAACTGCTGTAGTAGTCACGGAATTAATGTGGCAGTTGAGTTTCTGGTAAATCGCAACCCCTGGGATGCTGATGTTGGGGGATTTGGTGATGGTAATGCGATTGAATGTTAAGGGGAGGTGGTTAGATTCTCTCTTGTTGGAGGTGGTCATTGCCTGGCACTGGTGTGGCACGAATGATTCTAGCAACATATCAGCCCAAGCCTGGAAGTTGTCCAAGTCTTGCTGCACATGGGTACAGACTACTTCATTATCTGAGGAATTGTGAATGGAGCTGAACATTGTAATCATAAACGAATATCCCCACTTCTGACCTTATGATGGAGAGAAGGTAATTAATGAAGCAGCTGAAGATGGTTGGGCCTGAGATACTATCCTGAGGAACTCCTGCAGCGATATCCTGGGGCTGAGATGATTTGCCTCTGAAGACTACAACCTTCTTTCTTTGTGTTAGGTATGACTACAACCAGTGTAGAGTTTTCCCCTAAGCCCTATTGACTTCAGTTTTACGAGGGTTCCTCAGGGCAGTCACTCTCACTTCACCTCATGGAATTCAGCTCTTTTGTCTATGTTTGGACCAAGCCTGAAATGAGATCAGGAGCCAAGTCATTCTTGCCAAATTGAGCATCGGTGAGCAGGTTATTGGTGAGTAATTGCCACTTGATAACACTGTTGCCGACCACTTCCATCACTTTGCTGATTGAGAGTCGACTGATGGGGCAGTACCCAAAGAGTGGTGAGAATGTGGAACTCGCTACCACAGGGAGTGGTTGAAGTGAATAGTATAGATGCATTTAAGGGGAGGCTAGACAAGCATATGAAGGAGAAGGGAATAGAGGGTTCTGCTGAGGAAAGATGAGGAAAGACAGGAGGAGGCTCGAGTAGAGCATAACCACCTGTATGGACTGTTTGGGCCGAATGGCCTGTTTCTGTGCCATATATCTTATGTAATCCTGTGTCGTCTGCTAGGCTCAACCAAGTAGGTAAGTAACTTATCTGAATGTGGATCCAAGTGGGGCTGGAGTGCAAGTGGTGTTTGACAAATTTAAAAGTTTTCCAAAGAAGTGACCAATTGGTTAGATACAGGGAATATAGTGGATTTCCAAACATCCCCAGAATATAACTCACATTTTACATGGACCTTGCATTGGAGATCCCTCAATGGATTTGCAAATGAGCTGGCCCACACATTCTGATGGTTTCAGCTCCATAGAGCATCAGTACACACAGCTCCTGACACAAATCCAGCACATTTTGGGGCATATTTTATACCTCACTCTATTTTAGTGTCATCCTTCATGTCTTTCTGGAGGCAGGATGTCAAAAAATCCACATCATATTTTGAATGGGGCTTTGCTAGTTGTTGATATAATGTTACAGTAACATAAAAGACATGAAGGATGACACTGAAATAGAGTGAGAGGTAAAATATGCTCCAAAAGGTGCTGGATTTGTGTCAGGAGCTGTGTGTACTGATGCTCTACAGAGCTGCAGCCATCAGAATGTGTGGGCCAGCTCAATTGCATATCCATTGAAGGATCTCCAATGCAGTCATATTCAAATGCTCTTGAGATGTATTTGATTGGCTTTGCTTGGCACAACCTTCACATTGAGGGAATGATTAATAATCACAGCTTTTCCTTTGCCACTTTTCTTTATGGACAAAAAAGCATCGACAATGGTCCAGCGTTGGACTTGATCTAGCAGAAGTGTAGGTGTTCATGTTTTAATTTTAAGCTCAGCTCTGACTGTACCTTGGACTGATTGGGCTGGAATTTGTAGCCTTCTGCTCAAATCATTTTTGCTCTGTTAGTTGCTGGAAATTAATGAGCTTAAAATGCGTGGCGAGCAGAACGGGGTATCTGGGACATTAGTGAACGGTGGCACCAACAGTGTATCTCTTTAACCAATGATATTAAAGGATTGAGAAAGAAACAGAGGAAGGATTGAGGATAAAGTGTAAATTAGAGTGGGTGAATTTAATGTCATATCAGGTACAGAAAGAAAAACAGAGGCTGGAATTTTCACAGGAAAGAGCGGATGGGTTGGCAGTGTGGGGGGAAAGTGAAAGTTGTAAAAATCTAAATCCCAATGCCAACCCGCCTCCAACCTACCAACTTTCACCTTTTGCTCAGACGGAACAGGGGGCGAGCAGCCAACCCGCTGTTAGGAGGCGGTTGGCAATTTAAATATGATAATGAGGCCCGAAGCCTCTACTTGAACCTGCTTTGGAGGTTTCAACTGCAGGTGGCCGGGGATCCTGGAGCTCGGGATTCTGGGTAGCTGCAACAAGGCAACCTCTGCCTTGGGGAGCAATCCTTGTAACCCCCAAGTTCCCCCACCAGCAGCCCGCCCCTCCCCGGGGTCAGGGATCGGACCGCCCCGAGGATCGCATCTCAGCAGTCCCCATATGACTGGAAGCCAGCCTGCCAATCAGGGTGACTTCTGGTCAGGGACCCCGGCCCTTTTATGTCGCACGCACGCTGTGGAGCTAAAACTTCACAGCGGCTGGGAAACCCAGACCTCCCGTCGTCTCCCGGATTGCTTCCCCCCCCCCACCTCCCCCAGCTCTGTGCAGGTGAAAAACAGGAAATTCCAGCCCAAAGAGTGGGAAAGAAAGATTGGATTAAGAGTCAGAAGGCTAGAATTTCCTATGGCTTGCCGCCCGGTTTCTGGACAGTATTGGCCATTGAGGGTGGTAATCAGGCGAGTGGAATATTCCTTACCTGGGTTATGCCGGCGGTTTCAAAGTCCCACTGGGGAGCGGACCGCTGGCGTGATCCACAGATCGCCCTGGCGCGATTTCTGGCTGACCGGTGACCCGTAGGTAAGTATAAAAATTTTAAAAACGCCCATGAGGATCAGCGGAGCTGGGCGGTCGGTAAGTAGGTCTGCAAGAAAAAGGTAAGTGATTGATTTTTTACTATTTATTTTCAAATACTGTTGGGGTGATTTAATTTAAAAATGTCTTGGGAATGCTATGGGGATTTTTTCGTTAGGTTTTTTGAAAAATTATTTTAATTATCTTTTTGGTGTTAGGCCCAACCCGCAGCCTCGGTGTAAATTTTTACAGATTTTTTATTTTTCGCCCATTTTCTTTAGGCACCGCCCACTCTACCCTAAATTGCACTTTTTCGCCCAGATTTGGGGTGCAAGGCCCACGTTTTTCGCTGGGCGGATTGAAAACATTTTTTCGGGAAGTTTTCGCCGGCGATAATCTTCCCAGCCGTAGCGGTTTTTTGGGAGGCAATCGGGCGCTGGCGGGCTTTTGGGAAATTCTAGCCCAGAGAAAAAAAAGAGACAAAAAAGGTAAGAATTAAATTTTTTTTTAAATTAAACGTTTTTAAAATCACAACAACAATTCACTGCTTGAAGGAATGAGACTCCACGCTTTTAACTGTTCACTTTGTTGATTGGCTGTCATTAATAATTATCAGGTCATTAAAAGGGTACTTGTGTTATTAATTACAAGACTTAACTTTTTGTTGTGAGGTTAATGGGCAATTAATGTGGGGCAATGCCTCCAGTTTGCTCACTTCTGGGTTTAATGGAGCTGGGACAAGAGGGGCGGACAGCCCACCTGCTGCCAGGAGGTGGGTCGGCACTTTAAATATGATGATCCGGATTTTAACTGTGGCCGGCCGGGGAGCTTGGGCCTCGGAGAATCCCGATAGCTGCAGCAAAGCGAGGCCAACCTTGAGGTGCAATTCTTGTGGGCCAGGAGGAGCAGGAATGCCAGCTCCCGGCCCCTCCAAGATTACCCACTATCATCCATTCCTATACAAATACCTTTCCCTCCTCCTCCCTTCCTGGGTCGGTGATTAGATGTCCCCGGGGTTGGGGGTCAGACCCCGCCCCCCACCGCGCGATTGGACCCCCTGAGGATCGGAACTCCTCTGAGTCATGGTTTAGAACCCTCTCCCCATGATCGGAACTCCCCCTCAGGGTCGGGGGATCAGACCCGGCCCCGGGATCGGATCCCCCCCCCCCACCACCACCCCCAGTCTTGGGGCTCACAATTAAAACGCCACAGTTTGCGTTTCCGGGTTTACCGTGATCTACCAGGCACCCACTCCCCACAGCGGGTGAGTCAGAGACTTTAAAATCCTCTCTATGGTGTTGAAATTTGCAGATTATATCAAATTGTGAGGTATAGCTAATAACGTGGAGGACTACACCAAACTCAAATATCTATCTAACCTCATATCCCGATGATTAATTTTTGACTGTTTTTTTTGGCATCAAAACCATGATTTTATCAGTTTAAATGCTATTATGCTCCATAAAGCATTTATCTCTTTGCATTTCACCTTATAACCCTCAGTTCTGGAACCAGCAGTTCGGCATATATTTATTCATCTCTTATTTCACACATCCAATACTCCATGGGAAAAATAACTATTTCAAAAGGTGCTTACATTAAATAAAGACACTTCCATTTTAAACTAATATAAATCCAAAATTGGAGTGAAATAAATTAGCAAAATAGTTAATTTCTCAGAATTTTTACACAATTTGAATAATTGTTTTAAGATCTCGTTATGATTTGTGGCGATGTTGAAGTGGGACGACTGGGGCTAGGCTAACATTATAATAGCAATGCTTGAATTGCTAGTAAAGTGTATCTTTGAAATAAACGCTGTAGATAGTAATGGTTCTTCACTGAGGCATGCTGGGATACTTGGCTACAGGTATCTTTAGAGACAGCTAGTTTATTCAGAAGCTTGGAAAAAATAAAGTGTTATTCAGAAGCTTGGGAAAATTACTCATTGTTATATTCAGAACAAGAAGATAAGGAAAATGAAGGCCAGGAAGGATGCCATGGGAATAGGAGGCCCAGGCTAGAGGGAGTTAAGATAAAGGAAGACACCTGCTGGACTTGAATTGCTCCATTGAAGGGGTATAAGTGCTGAAATAGTGTGTACTGATTTATGACTGTCGCAAAACAACCCAAATTACAGTAACTTGTGTATTATAAAAATATGCTGCAAACTCTGTATAATTGAGTGTGGTATCTCAGGCAACTGAGGATCACTCCCTTGCATGTGTTCAAATAAACTCTTTACTTGAACTCAGTAGATTTGTGAGTAGTTATTTTTACCACAACATATGTAAACATCTTTCTTATTGAAAATAACAAAAAAACATTGCAATAGGATTTGCCATGGGGTAATATGTCCATAAGCAAAGATTTATCAAAAATTCTGTAAAATTAACCAATGTAAATCATTCATGCACCTTCAGGATAATAACAACAAACTGGAACAATGATCAGTTTGCTTAAGATATTTAATAATCTCAACTTTATTTCACAATGATCCCCACCAGGAATTGTGGAAGCTAAAATCTGCTTTCCTTCCTAGTAAACCAGAACGATTATTAATTTCGGTCTTTTTATTTTAGAATTTCTTTATAATTCTTCCAACAATAATTTGTATCAATCCTTCTTGGATATGAAAGTGGCACCTGAGGACTAGAGGTTTGCAAACTTTACACCCCTGTTCAAAAAAGTGGAGGGGAGTGAGTTAAAGACTGTAATCTGGGACAAAATTAATTGTCCCTTGGAAAAAGATGGATTATGAATGGCAGTCAGCACAGATTTGTTAAAAGCAAATCATGTCTGATGGATATGATTGAGCTCTTTGATGAAGTAACGAGAGGGTTGATCAGGTTAGTACGGTTGATGTCATGTATGTGGACAATGCTATAAAATTGTGATTACTAATCATTCCCACAATGTGAAGTTGCTACCAAGCAAAGGCAATCAAATTCGAAGAAACAATAAAGGAGCTATTAGTTGACTTGGGCTATTTTATAGGGCACCAAATCATGGGAAGGAGATAGAGGAGCAGATATGTAAATAAATTACTGTAAGCAGCAAGAATTAGAGTAGTGATAATGGGAGACTTTAACTGCCTCAATATTGAATGGAGCAGTGATTATGTTAAGGGCAGAGAAGGGAGGAATTTCTGAAGTATACTCAGGAGAATATTCTCAATCAGTATGTTTCCTGCCCAACTAGGAAGGAGGCATTATTGGATCTAGTCCTGGGAAATGAAGTAAGTCATGTGGAGAATGTCACAGTTGGAGAGCATCTTGGGAATAGTGATCATAGTATTTTAAGGTTTCGATTAGTTGTGGAGAAAGACAAGGAGCAATCTAGAATGCAAATACATAACTGGAAGAGGACTAACTTCATCAAATTGAGAGAGGAGCTGGTCCAGGTAAAACTAAAAAAATTAATTCAAAACCTTTCAAAACATTCCTATTAGTGTCCTTACACCCAAAACTTTCAGCTTAATTTTTGGAGCCTCTTCAAAGGCCTACAAACGAGTGTAATTAGTGGAAGCTCCCAATACTGAATAATTCACCCTGGGGGCTTGGCCAGCAAAATTCTGTGATCTTTTGCACTGGTTATACAGATATCGGGAACATTGCACCACAAAAAAATCCAGCACAATCAAACGGAAGCTCTAGGACAAAGGATTTAAATAGGCCAACTGTACTATGGGTTTTAGTAAGGGTTGATTTTAGCCCTGCTCTGACCCTGCTCTGAGCAGCTAAAATCGTCCGTGGGATTCATCTGCCCACTTCCCACAGGTTCTGATATTAACTTGCTTTGTTGAAATTGATGGGGTCCTTCTTTAAACTTGCAGATTGAGCTCTGATTGTGTAATTGAGGCCGGACTGCCAGTTTAACCAAAGGCAAGCACTGGGAAACCATTTTGGTTTTAACTGCCGCGCCAACTTCCCGGAAAGAGGAGTCAGGACTAGAAGAGGCCCAAAGCGATAAGATTTTTAACTTTCCTTGATGGGACCAGAAGGAGCAGGAGTGCTCCTCCAGGACCCACAAAGAATGTTTAGGCCACCCTGCCTCAGGATTCCCCCTCGCCCGATCGCATAATCTTCCCAAACACCTTCCCCGTGACTTACCTGTGTTCCGGGGCCGTTCCCTTGGTCCCCAGCAGCATCCTGCCACCCAACATTGCGCTCCTTCCCACCAGTGTCGCCCATCAAATTTAAAGTCAGTTGTCATCTCTATATTTAACGTAACTACATCAAACACCAGAGAAATACCAGAGTAGCCTGCATTTGCTAGTATTGTTTCTGTTTAATATAGTTATTATTCAGCTTCATGCTCATATTTTACACGTTTTGCTACTTTTGCTACTTTTTTGTTACTTCTTTTGCTACTTTTTCCAAAGCCTATATATGTACCACATTTAATATATATTAAACTATTAGCCTTCTCTGCTATTGCCACAAATAAAATAGATGGTAATTATTTATAGTGTAAGGATGCAGGTGTTGTGAAAATCAATCACGTCTGGCAGCTACACTTTCAGATAGAACTTTTATTCTTGAAATAAATCTGTGGTTAAAAATGTACTATACAGCGCTGAGTTCCACAGTCATAAAATTGTACAAGTACATCAATCATGTCTATACTGGCCTTTGTAATAGCAAATACACAATGTACAATATTCTACCAGAGATATTGGAGATATAATGATCAGTGCTCTGGCCTTTAAAAAATGAGCTTTGCAAAAGATAGTTACTTGAAGGAGCCCATTACACTAATGCAAAAGTTACATTACTTCCTCACACAAAACATTGAATTGGAACGGTTATGCATGTTTTAACATAAAAATTACAAACTTTCTACTCATGCCGTGCAGCATTTCTGGTTGAGAGGGTGGCATCTAATTCTCTCACAGGCAAATTTAAATGCTGCTGTTAAACCTCAAGAAAAGCTGGAGGGTAGAAATGGTGACTATGGAGAATTATCTGACATCGACTTGGCTCCTCTTTCAACAGCACATTCAAGGTTGAGAAGGGACCATAGTAGTTTGCCACATGGGCTTATGATACAGTATAGCAGAAATAACAGAGACCTGGCACAAACAAAGAGAGGATTGGGAATTTAATATTCCTGGCTACAAAGATATTTAGGAAAGATAGGCAAGGAAAAAAAGGAAAGAGTGGCAGTGTTGATCCAAGATACTGGGCTCAATCTTCCACATGGCTGATTTTTGGTGCAATTGTTGAGGTGCGTCCGATTTTTTTAGTGGCCAATTGCGCCAAAAACAAAGTTCCAAGTTTCGCTAGAATAAACTTTGAATTTGGAGTGGCGCAGCTTGTCCTTAAGCTCTGTGGGTGAAGCTTAAAGTCTGCGCCGATAAACTGAGGTTGCCAGGGTAAGGAGGGACGCATTGAAGGGCTGAGGCTGCAAAGTGAAACATACAAGATGTAGCAAGACATAAGCAATTGTAGAGCTCCGGTGCTATCCCAGGCCAAATGACACCAAATAAAAAAATTCCCATTTTCCACGTGATGAGTGTGCCCATGCACTTTTGGAGCTGCTTGTGAGTAGAAAAATTGGAGCTGCAATATGGATCATGGGACAAAGACCAGGAACTTTCTACCAGATGAAACTGAGGCCCTGTTTTCTATCATTGAGAGCAGATGGCACGAGCCTCAGAACAAAGGTCCATTAAACTAAAGCCAAAAGAAATGAACAAACGTTGGGACAAATTTGGCGATGATTTCTCTGCAATGGTGACCATCCAGAGGACCGACTGGCAGGCAGTGCAAAAAGAAGTGGCAGGACCTTTGCCAAATAGTTTGTGTAAGTAATATTTTCATTTATGCACTTGAATTACAATTGTAAATGTGACCATCTGTGTGTGCCACCACAGCAGACCCCTTCTCTTAAAAAGTTCTATTTTCAACTTTGCAGAGGAAGTTGGCACACATAAACAGAGAACGAACAAAAACTGGAGGAGTTTCGGCAAATGTGCACCCACTGACACCCCTGGAATGAGGATCGCTGGTATGATTGGTGCTGGCTCTAGAAGATCAGCAACCGGTGCACAAGCTGGGCCCAGCTTACAGAGAGAGAGGGTAAGTCACCATTCATCGTGATCCTTCAAATGAGCCTGCGCTGTTTGAGCCTACTCATGCCACTCTGCCCCCTCCCTTGCTGCTAACCGTTCGTCTGCTCGGTTATATTGTGCAGAAGTTGCGGCCATTCCTGAGGAATCACAAGCCTCTGCCACATTAGAACAATCATTCGTGGAGGAGCCTGACCAGGATGAAGTCTTTTATGCCGAACTTCCACAGGAAGATTAGGACAAGGATGAGCAGGAAGATCAGGAAGGCCCCAATGTTGAGGCTGTGACACTGAATCTGGAGGAGGTGGTGCTGCACAGGAATGTGCCAACCCCTTTCCGAACTGCTACGAGCAACAGGACATTTCATGGTGTCCCACTGTCCGAGGTTGCGGGTCCCAGTGGGTTGCAGCGAGCTACAATCAGGGTGGGGGGTGCGGGGGGTGGAGGGGGGCGGGGGAGAGGAGAGCTCGAGAGTGTTCTCCTGAAATGCAGGATCCAACAGACATGGTTCAACTCATGGCAATGAGTGGGGAGAGCACTGAGCTTACCCAATCACTCCTGGACACCATGGGTGGGGTGGGTCATGAGATAGCAGAATTGTTGTCAGAAGTAATAACACTCTTGGGAGAACTGCCAGGGCAGATTAGGGAGGGAATGTCGAAAGTAGCTGATACACTGTCGGGGCAGATTAGGGAGGGAATGTCGAAGGTAGCTGATACACTGTCGGGGCAGATTAAGGAGGGAATGTCGAAGGTAGCTGATACATTGTAGGGGCAGATTAGGGAGGGAATGTCGAAGGTAGCTGATACACTGTCGGGGCAGATTAGGGAGGGAATGTCGAAGGTAGCTGATACACTGTCGGGGCAGATTAAGGAGGGAATGTCGAAGGTAGCTGATACACTGTCGGGGCAGATTAGGGAGGGAATGTCGGAGATACCTGATACACTGTCGGGGCAGATTAGGGAGGGAATGTCGGAGGTGGCTGAAACGTTGTCGGGGCAGATTAGGGAGGGAATGTCGGAGGTAGCTGCTGCAATAAAGGAACACACCCAGTCCCTCATTGCCCTGCGGCGAATGACAGAATCACCTGCTGCCACTCACACTCCAATCCCAGACCAACCTCAGGTAGTGTACTAGTTCATCCACAGGCCGAGGAAGAGGCTGAAGAGGCCCAAACCGGGCCTTCCACACTGCTGTCTCTTAGGTCTGCCCACACCTGCCAACAAGAAATGCGCTGTCCTGGAGATGCTCGAAAAAAGCAACTTGATTCCAGTGGGAGAAGGCCTGCGCCAATGGCCAAGGGTAGAGGCAATAAGGGCAAACACGGCCAACGGTCTTAGAATGAGGGTGAGGAGAGAGAGCTGCTGCTAAAGTTTGTTTGCTGCTGTTGTTGTTGTTGTTACTGTTGTTCTTATGTTATTGTTATTTAACTGATCTTAATTGAAAAGCTTAAAGTTTGTAAGTAATGTAACTTTGTAACTTGAAAAGCTTAAAGTTTGCAAGTGATCTTAATGGAAAAGTTTAAAGTTTGTAACAAAAATATTTTTATTAAACTTAAGTTAAGTTCAAGTGTAAAAATGTTTAATAATCGTAATTCTTTCTTCAATTAAACCAGAATCATGAACACTATTCTTTAAAGTAATGCAACAGTCAACATGGTGAATGATCAAACATGCCGCTCAGCCTTCATGCAGCAAAGCATTCACGGATTAGCCGCTGACGCAAGGCTCTTGCAATAGCTATAGGTGCACGAGGGCCCCCCTCCTCCGCTGTCATCCTGTGGGTTGAGGTAGTGGCATGGCTTCCTCCTGCTGCTCCTCCTCCTCCTCCACCTCCTCGTCAGCCTGCTCGCCATCTTCCTCATCCCCTCTCACCTGAGGTTGCTCTTCAACTTCCAGTGCCTCATGATGGCTAAGTTGTGCAGCATGCAGCACATGACAGTGATCTCAGGGGTGTATTGCAGGTAGCCTCCAGAATGGTCCAAGCATCGGAAACGCTGCTTTAGTATTCCAATTGTCCTCTCAATGATGCTGCGTGTGGTTATGTGGGACATGCTGTACTGATGCTCGGCTTCTGTCCAGGTATCGCGTAGGGGGGGTTCATGAGCCACGTGGCGAGCCCATAACCCTTGTCCCCCAGCAGCCAGCTCTACCCTTCTGGCTGCTGCTGAAAAATGGCAGATATGGTGCTCCCACATAAGATGAAAGCATCAAGGGTGCTCCGTGGGTATCTGGCATCAACTGTCATGATCCGATGCATATCGTCGCAGACCAGCTGGACATTTCGTGAGTGGAACCCTTTCCTGTTCCTGTAACCCTCTGAATCTTTCAAAGGTGCTCGCAATGGGTACAGTCAATCGCACTCTGTACCTTGGGAAAGCCAGCAATCTCGAGAAGCCCACAGCCCTGTCACGCATTGCCTGGGCGGTCATGGGGAACTTGATGTAGTCGTCTCTGTGGGCATACAGTGCAGTATCTGTTGAATGCAGCTATGTGTCGCATGCTGTGAGATGCAGCATACGTCCCCAGTTGATGCCTGAAAGAAGCCGGAAGTATAGAAGGCAAGTGCTGCAGTCATCTTGACCTCTATGGGTAGTGCAGTCCTCCTCCCGCTTCTAGGCTGCACATCTGCCCTGATAAGTTGTCAGATCTCTGTGATCGCCACCTTCCAAAAGCGTAGCCTGCGAATGCAGTCTGCCTCACTCAGGTGCAGGTATGAGCGCCTCTCCCTGTATACCTTTCACGCCATCATTTTTTGAGCTCTCTGGTTCCTGAGATATTGTTGTCTTATTAATCTTCTATTTTGCATAGCCATGATGCAAAACGCTCTTGCTAAAGAAGGCATTGTTAGGATCGCCCCCATTATTTTTTCTTAGTTGCAAACAAAATGAAACTACTCACAGAAAGCACTCACACCTTCCCTCTCCCTGCAAAAGGCTGACGCCCTAGTCCATGGACCACACCCTGATCTGCGCATGCCCCAGGTGCTGCTGCTATCCGGGGCTGAAAGCCCCCTCCCCCCCGCCGGTGTCGCTGAATTTATCCTGTAGTGTCTTGCTTGACAAATCTTCTGGAATTTTTTGAGGATGTTTCCAGTAAAGTGGACAAAGGAGAACCAGTTGATGTGGTATATTTGGACTTTCAGAAGGCTTTCGACAAGGTCCCACACAAGAGATTAATGTGCAAAGTTAAAGCACATGGGATTGGGGGTAGTGTGCTGACGTAGATTGAGAACTGGTTGTCAGACAGGAAGCAAAGAGTAGGAGTAAATGGGTACTTTTCAGAATGGCAGGCAGTGACTAGTGGGGTACAGCAAGGTTCTGTGCTGGGGCCCCAGCTGTTTACATTGTACATTAATGATTTAGACGAGGGGATTAAATGTAGTATCTCCAAATTTGCAGATGACACTAAGTTGGGTGGCAGTGTGAGCTGCGAGGAGGATGCTATGAGGCTGCAGAGTGACTTGGATAGGTTAGGTGAGTGGGCAAATGCATGGCAGATGAAGTATAATGTGGATAAATGTGAGGTTATCCACTTTGGTGGTAAAAACAGAGAGACAGACTATTATTTGAATGGTGACAGATTAGGAAAAGGGAAGGTGCAACGAGACCTGGGTGTCGTGGTACATCAGTCATTGAAGGTTGGCATGCAGGTACAGCAGGCGGTTAAGAAAGCAAATGGCATGTTGGCCTTCATAGCGAGGGGATTTGAGTACAGGGGCAGGGAGGTGTTGCTACAGTTGTACAGGGCCTTGGTGAGGCCACACCTGGAGTATTGTGTACAGTTTTGATCTCCTAACCTGAGGAAGGACATTCTTGCTATTGAGGGAGTGCAGCGAAGATTCACCAGACTGATTCCCGGGATGGCGGGACTGACCTATCAAGAAAGACTGGATCAACTGGGCTTGTATTCACTGGAGTTCAGAAGAATGAGAGGGGACCTCATAGAAACGTTTAAAATTCTGACGGGTTTCGACAGATTAGATGCAGGAAGAATGCTCCCAATGTTGGGGAAGTCCAGAACCAGGGGTCACAGTCTAAGGATAAGGGGTAAGCCATTTAGGACCGAGATGAGGAGAAACTTCTTCACCCAGAGAGTGGTGAACCTTTGGAATTCTCTACCACAGAAAGTTGTTGATGCCAATTCACTAAATATATTCAAAAGGGAGTTAGATGTCGTCCTTACTACTCGGGGGATCAAGGGGTATGGCGAGAAAGCAGGAAGGGGTTACTGAAGTTTCATGTTCAGCCATGAACTCATTGAATGGCGGTGCAGGCTAGAAGGGCTGAATGGCCTGCTCCTGCACCTATTTTCTATGTTTCTATGTTTCTATGTGTCATTGCTGATTTTTCTCTCCCAAAAACTTCTATTTTCATAACAAGTGTAAGCATTCCAAGAGCCTAATTTTTAAAAATTGATTTGTCTCTTTGTAAACTCAACCATGACCCCATAATGTGAATATATGGAGGATGTAACGGGCCAGAAAGATATGGCAGAAAGACTGGTTGTGACATCTCAAAAGCATCCCAGAGGTTCTCTTAATTACACCTGTAGTGCACCAATATACCTAATAGTTTTCCTCAGTGGCTTATATGAATTTACAGTCAGAGCCCCCGGTGCCGCTGCTATCTTGGGCTGAAAGGCCCCCTGACCCCGGTGTTGTGTCTTCAGCTCGGCTAAAACAATGGCGTCTTCTGCGCCGATTTTCTCTTCTCCGCGCCGATTTTCTTAAGTGTAGGTAAGGTTTTTCAGAAGGGTGCAGTGTGCCGTCTTTGAAAAAATTGTACTTGGCCAAACTCGCTTAAATGGCCAGAAACGGCGCACCCCAAAGGTTCCGCCCCCAGTAACGTCAAAAAATCGGGAACTAAAATAATCAGACGTAGGTACTTTAGGATGGCACAGAAACTTTGGCGAAACTTGCAGATTTTAGTCTGCTCCAAGAAAAACAGCGTACGCCAAAAAAACGGTGTAGAATGGTGCTGAAAATTCAGCCCCTTGTTACAGCACTGGAGAAGTTTGATGTACTTAAGGGTTCAAAACCAGAATCTATTTGGTTCGAATTAAGGAAAAATAGAGGCGTTATTATACTGCTAGATTCATAGAATCATGGAATGCTTACAGCACAGAAGGAGGCCATTCGGCCCTTCAAGCCCGTATCGGCTCTATGCACGAGCACTCCAGCTGGTCCCACTCCCTCGCTCTTTCCCCATAGCTCTGCAATTTTTTTTTCCTTCAGATATTTATCCAATTCCCTTTTGAAAGCCATGGTTAAATCTGCCTCCACCACCCTTTCAAGCAGTGAATTCCAGATCCTAAACAATCACTGCGTAAACAACTTGTCCTCATGTCACCTTTGGGTCTTTTGCCAATTACCTTAATCTTAATTCTGTGTCCTCTGGTTCTTGACCCTTCCGCCAATGGGGACAGTTTCTCTCTATCTATTCTGTCTGGACACGTCATGATTTTGAACACCTCTGTCAAATCTCCTCTCAACTTTCTCTGTTCTAAGGAGAACAACCCCAGCTTCTCCAGTAACTGAAGTCCCTCATCCCTGGAACCATTCTCGTAATCTTTTCTGCACCCTCTCTAAGGCCTTCACGTCCTTCCTAAAGTGCGGTGCCCAGAATTGGACACAATACTCCAGTTGAGGCCAAACTAGCATTTTATAATGGTTCATCATAACATCCTTGCTTTTGTACTCTATGCCTCGATTTATGAAGCCCAGGATCCCGTATGCTTTTTTACCCGCATTCTCAACCTGCCCAGCTACCTTCAATGATTTGTGCACATATACCCCTAGGTCTCTCTGTTCATGCACCCGCTTTAGAATTGTACCATTAATTTATATTGTCTCTCCTCGTTCTTCCTACCAGAATGTATTAGTTTGCACTTTTCTGCGTTAAATTTCATCTGCCATGTTTCTGCCCATTCCACCAGCCTGACTATGTCCTCCTGAAGTCTATCACTATCCTCCTCGCTATACTTCCAAGTTTTGTGTCATCTTCAAATTTTGAAATTATACCCTGGACATCCAAGTCCAAGTCATTAATATATATCAAGAAAAGCAGTGGTTCCAGTGTTGCCCCATGGGAAACACCACTGTATACCTTCCTCCAGTCCGAAAAACAACTGTTCACCATTACTCTCTATTTCCTATCGCTTAGCCAATTTCGTATCCATGCTGCCACTGTCTCTTTTATTCCATGGGCTTCAACTTTGCTGGCAAGCCTATTATGTGGCATTTTATCAAATGCCTTCTGAAAATCCATGTTCACCACATCAACTGCAATGCCCTCATCAACCATCTCTGTTACGTCAACAAAAAACCTCATCCAATGCTTGTTACCTCTAGACTTAACTATTCCAACACACTCCTGGCTGGCCTCCCATCTACCACCCTCCGTAAAGTTGAGGTCATCCAAAACTCAGCTGACCATGCCCTAACTCGCACAAAGTCCCGTTCACCCATCTCGCTGACCTATACTGGGTCCTGGTTAAGCAACACCTTGATTTTAAAATTCTCATCCTTGTTTTCAAATCCCTCGATGGTTTCACCCTTCCTATCTCTGTAATCTCCTCCAGCCCTACAACCCTCTGAGATATCTGCACTCCTCCAATTCTAGCCTCATGCTCATCCACGATTTTAAATGCTCCACCATTGGCGGCCGTGCCTTCAGCTGTCAAGGCCCCGAGTTCTGTAATCCCTCCCTAAATCTTTCCAGCTTTCTTTCTTCCTTTATAACATTTTTTGAAACCTACTTCTTTGATCTGCCCTAATATCTTTTGTTTAATAACGCTCCTGGGAAGTGCCTTGGGATGTTTTACTACGTTAAAGGCACGATATAAATACAAGTTGTTGTTGTTGATGATTTTCACATGCACCTGACGGAGTTTGTGGTTTTGGGAGGTGCTGCCAAAGAAGCCTGGGCAAGCTGATGCAGTGCATCCCATAGATAGTATAGGCTGGACCTCCTTTATCCGGGACTCCCTTATTCGGCACCATCCCTCGTCCGGCATTATTCCGGCAGCCGGGGGCGCATGCGCAGAACGTGGCCGACCTCCACCCCGACTTTGGGGCCGCACCGACACTTGGCCCGCTGGGGCTGCTCCGACACTTGGCCTGCTGGGACTGCTCCGACACTCGGCCCGCTGGGGCTGCTCCGACACTCGGCCCGCTGGGGCTGCTCCGACACTCGGCCCGCTGGGGCTGCTCCGACACTTGGCCCGCTGGGACTGCTCCGACACTCGGCCCGCTGGGGCTGCTCCGACACTCAGCCCGCTGGGACTGCTCCGACACTTGGCCCGCTGGGGCTGCTCCGACACTTGGCCCGCTGGGGCTGCTCCGACACTCGGCCCGCTGGGGCTGCTCCGAAACTTGGCCCGCTGGGACTGCTCCGACACTCGGCCCGCTGGGGCTGCTCCGAAACTCGGCCCGCTGGGGCTGCTCCGACACTCGGCCCGCTGGGACTGCTCCGACACTCGGCCCGCTGGGGCTGCTCCGAAACTTGGCCCGCTGGGGCTGCTCCGACACTCTGTCCGCTGGGGCTGCTCCGACACTCGGCCCGCTGGGGCTGCTCCGATACTCGGCCCGCTGGGGCTGCTCCGACATTCGGCCCGCTGGGGCTGCTCCGAAACTCGGCCCGCTGGGGCCGCTCCGACACTCGGCCCGCTGGGGCCGCTCCGACACTCGGCCAGCTGGGGCTGCTCCGACACTCGGCCCGCTGGGGCTGCTCCGACACTCGGCCTGCTGGGGCTGCTCCGACACTTGGCCCGCTGGGGCTGCTCCGAAACTTGGCTCGCTGGGGCTGCTCCGACACTCGGCCCGCTGGGGCCTCTCCGACACTCGGCCTGCTGAGGGCCCACCGATACTCGGCCCGCTGGGGCTGCTCCGACACTCGGCCTGCTGAGGGCCCACCGATACTCGGCCCGCTGGGGCTGCTCCGACACTCGGCCTGCTGGGGCTGCTCCGACACTTGGCCCGCTGGGGCTGCTCCGAAACTTGGCTCGCTGGGGCTGCTCCGACACTCGGCCCGCTGGGGCCTCTCCGACACTCGGCCTGCTGAGGGCCCAACGATACTTGGCCCGCTGGGGCTGCTCCAACACTCGGCCCGCTGGGGCTGCTCCAACACTTGGCCCGCTGGGGCTGCTCCGACACTTGGCTTGCTGGGGCTGCTCCCCAACACTCGGCCCGCTGGGGCTGCTCCAACACTTGGCCCGCTGGGGCTGCTCCGACACTTGGCTTGCTGGGGCTGCTCCAACACTAGGCCCGCTGGGGCTGCTCTGACACTCGGCCCGCTGGGGCCGCTCCGACACTTGGCCCGCTGGGGCCGCTCCGACACTCGGCCCGCTGGGGCTGCTCCGACACTCGGCCCGCTGGGGCTGCTCCGACACTCGGCCTGCTGGGGCTGCTCCGACACTTGGCCCGCTGGGGCTGCTCCGAAACTTGGCTCGCTGGGGCTGCTCCGACACTCGGCCCGCTGGGGCCTCTCCGACACTCGGCCTGCTGAGGGCCCACCGATACTCGGCCCGCTGGGGCTGCTCCGACACTCGGCCTGCTGAGGGCCCACCGATACTCGGCCCGCTGGGGCTGCTCCGACACTCGGCCTGCTGGGGCTGCTCCGACACTTGGCCCGCTGGGGCTGCTCCGAAACTTGGCTCGCTGGGGCTGCTCCGACACTCGGCCCGCTGGGGCCTCTCCGACACTCGGCCTGCTGAGGGCCCAACGATACTTGGCCCGCTGGGGCTGCTCCAACACTCGGCCCGCTGGGGCTGCTCCAACACTTGGCCCGCTGGGGCTGCTCCAACACTTGGCCCGCTGGGGCTGCTCCGACACTTGGCTTGCTGGGGCTGCTCCAACACTAGGCCCGCTGGGGCTGCTCTGACACTCGGCCCGCTGGGGCCGCTCCGACACTTGGCCCGCTGGGGCCGCTCCGACACTCGGCCCGCTGGGGCTGCTCCGACACTCGGCCTGCTGAGGGCCCACCGATACTCGGCCCGCTGAGGGCCCACCGATACTCGGCCCGCTGGGGCTGCTCCGACACTCGGCCTGCTGAGGGCCCACCGATACTCGGCCCGCTGGGGCTGCTCCAACACTCGGCCCGCTGGGGCTGCTCCAACACTTGGCCCGCTGGGGCTGCTCCGACACTCGGCCCGCTGGGGCTGCTCCGAAACTTGGCTCGCTGGGGCTGCTCCGACACTTGGCCCGCTGGGGCTGCTCCGACACTCGGCCCGCTGGGGCTGCTCCGAAACTTGGCCCGCTGGGACTGCTCCGACACTCGGCCCGCTGGGGCTGCTCCGAAACTTGGCCCGCTGGGGCTGCTCCGACACTCGGCCCGCTGGGACTGCTCCGACACTCGGCCCGCTGGGGCTGCTCCGAAACTTGGCCCGCTGGGGCTGCTCCGACACTCTGTCCGCTGGGGCTGCTCCGACACTCGGCCCGCTGGGGCTGCTCCGATACTCGGCCCGCTGGGGCTGCTCCGACATTCGGCCCGCTGGGGCTGCTCCGAAACTTGGCCCGCTGGGGCTGCTCCGACACTCGGCCCGCTGGGGCCGCTCCGACACTCGGCCAGCTGGGGCTGCTCCGACACTCGGCCCGCTGGGGCTGCTCCGACACTCGGCCTGCTGGGGCTGCTCCGACACTTGGCCCGCTGGGGCTGCTCCGAAACTCGGCTCGCTGGGGCTGCTCCGACACTCGGCCCGCTGGGGCCTCTCCGACACTCGGCCTGCTGAGGGCCCACCGATACTCGGCCCGCTGGGGCTGCTCCGACACTCGGCCTGCTGAGGGCCCACCGATACTCGGCCCGCTGGGGCTGCTCCAACACTCGGCCCGCTGGAGCTGCTCCAACACTTGGCCCGCTGGGGCTGCTCCGACACTTGGCCCGCTGGGGCTGCTCCAACACTAGGCCCGCTGGGGCTGCTCTGACACTCGGCCCGCTGGGGCCGCTCCGACACTTGGCCCGCTGGGGCCGCTCCGACACTCGGCCCGCTGGGGCTGCTCCGACACTCGGCCTGCTGAGGGCCCACCGATACTCGGCCCGCTGAGGGCCCACCGATACTCGGCCCGCTGGGGCTGCTCCGACACTCGGCCTGCTGAGGGCCCACCGATACTCGGCCCGCTGGGGCTGCTCCAACACTCGGCCCGCTGGGGCTGCTCCAACACTTGGCCCGCTGGGGCTGCTCCGACACTCGGCCCGCTGGGGCTGCTCCGAAACTTGGCTCGCTGGGGCTGCTCCGACACTTGGCCCGCTGGGGCCGCTCCGACACTTGGCCTGCTGAGGGCCCACCGATACTCGGCCCGCTGAGGCTGCTCCGACACTTGGCCTGCTGGGGCTGCTCCGACACTCGGCCCGCTGGGGCCGCACCGACACTCGGCCGGCTGGGGCTGCTCCGACACTCGGCCCGCTGGGGCCGCACCGACACTCGGCCTGCTGGGACTGCTCCGACACTCGGCCTGCTCAGGGCCCACTGATACTCGGCCCGCTGGGACTGCTCCGACACTCGGCCCGCTGGGGCTGCTCCGACACTTGGCCCGCTGGGGCCGTCCGACACTTGGCCCGCTGGGGCTGCTCCGACACTCGGCCCGCTGGGGCTGCTCCGACACTCGGCCCGCTGGGGCTGCTCCGACACTCGGCCCGCTGGGGCCGTCCGACACTTGGCCCGCTGGGGCTGCTCCGACACTCGGCCCGCTGGGGCCGTCCGACACTTCGCCCGCTGGGGCTGCTCCGATACTCGGCCCGCTGAGGCTGCTCCGACACTTGGCCCGCTGGGGCTGCTCCGACACTCGGCCCGCTGGGGCTGCTCCGACACTCGGCCTGCTGGGGCTGCTCCGAAACTTGGCCCGCTGGGACTGCTCCGACACTCGGCCTGCTGAGGGCCCACCGATACTCGGCCCGCTGGGACTGCTCCGACACTCGGCCCGCTGGGGCCGCTCTGACACTTGGCCCGCTGGGGCCGCTCCGACACTCGGCCTGCTGAGGGCCCACCGATACTCGGCCCGCTGAGGCTGCTCCGACACTTGGCCCGCTGGGGCTGCTCCAACACTCGGCCCGCTGGGGCTGCTCCGACACTCGGCCCGCTGGGGCCGCTCTGACACTTGGCCCGCTGGGGCTGCTCCGATACTCGGCCTGCTGGGGCCGCTCCGACACTCGGCCCGCTGAGGGCCCACCGATACTCGGCCCGCTGGGGCTGCTCCGACACTCGGCCCGCTGGGGCTGCTCCGACACTTGGCCCGCTGGGGCCGCTCTGACACTTGGACCGCTGGGGCTGCTCCGACACTCGGCCCGCTGGGGCCGCTCTGACACTTGGCCCGCTGGGGCTGCTCCGACACTCGGCCCGCTGGGGCCGGTCTGACACTTGACCCGCTGGGACCGCTCTGACACTCGGCCCGCTGGGGCTGCTCTGACACTCGGCCTGCTGGGGCCGCTCTGACACTTGGCCCGCTGGGGCTGCTCTGACACTCGGCCTGCTGGGGCCGCTCTGACACTTGGCCCGCTGGGGCCGCTCCGACACTCGGCCTGCTGAGGGCCCACCGATACTCGGCCCGCTGAGGCTGCTCTGACACTTGGCCCGCTGGGGCTGCTCCGACACTTGGCCCGCTGGGGCTGCTCTGACACTTGGCCCGCTGGGGCTGCTCCGACACTTGGCCCGCTGGGGCTGCTCTGACACTTGGCCCGCTGGGGCTGCTCCGACACTCAGCCCGCTGGGGCTGCTCTGAAACTTGGCTCGCTGGGGCTGCTCCGACACTCGGCCCGCTGGGGCCACTCCGACACTCGGCCTGCTGAGGGCCCACCGATACTCGGCCCGCTGGGGCTGCTCCAACACTTGGCCCGCTGGGGCTGCTCCCGACACTTGGCTTGCTGTGGCTGCTCCAACACTAGGCCCGCTGGGGCTGATCCGATACTCGGCCCGCTGGGGCCACTCCAACACTTGACCTGCTGGGGCCGTCCGACATTAGGCCTGCTGAGGGCCCACCGATACTCGGCCCGCTGGGGCCACGCTGACACTCGACCTGCTGGGGCCACTCTGACACTCGACCTGCTGGGGCCGCTCCGACACTTGGCTCGCTGGGGCTGCTCCGACACTCGGCCCGTTGGGGCTGCTCCAGCACTTGGCCCGCTGGGGCTGCTCCAACACTAGGCCCGCTGGTGCTGCTCCAACACTAGGCCCGCTGATGCTGCTCCGACACTTGGCCTGCTGGGGCTGCTCCGACACTTGGCCTGTTGGGGCTGCTCCAACACTTGGCCCGCTGGGGCTGCTCCGACACTTGGCCTGCTGGGGCTGCTCCAACACTAGGCCCGCTGGTGCTGCTCCAACACTAGGCCCGCTGGGGCTGCTCCGACACTTGGCCTGCTGGGGCTGCTCCGACACTTGGCCTGTTGGGGCTGCTCCAACACTTGGCCCGCTGGGGCTGCTCCGACACTTGGCCTGCTGGGGCTGCTCCAAAACTAGGCCCGCTGGTGCTGCTCCAACACTTGGTCTGCTGGGGCTGCTCCGACACTTGGCCTGTTGGGGCTGCTCCAACACTAGGCCCACTGGGGCTGCTCCGATACTCGGCCCGCTGGGGCCACTCTGACACTTGGCCCGCTGGGGCCGTCCGACACTAGGCCTGCTGAGGGCCCACCGATACTCGGCCCGCTGGGGCTATGCTGACACTCGACCTGCTGGGGCCGCTCCGACACTTGGCTTGCTGGGGCCGCTCCGACACTTGGCCCGCTGAGGCCGTCCGACACTCGGCCTGCTGAGGGCCCACCGATACTCGGCCCGCTGGGGCCAAGCTGACACTCGACCTGCTGGTGCCGCTCCGACACTTGGCCTGCTGGGCCTGCTCCGACACTCGGCCCGCTGGGGCTGCTCCGATACTTGGCCATCTGGGGCCGGGCCGACACTCAGCTTGGTTGGTCCGCGTCGACGCCCATTGGAGTCGCACCAACACTCGGCCCACCGAGGGCCCGCCGACACTTCCTTCGCAGGTCACCAACACTTCGGGCCAGCCCAGGGCGCCGACCTCCTCCCACCACCCCACCATCCCCATCCTCAGGTCGCTGACCTCCCCTCATCCGGCAAAATCCCTTATTCGGCACCGGCCAGGTCCCGAAGATGCCGGATAAGGGAGGTTCAACCTGTACACTGCTGCTGTCATTGTGTCTTTTATTAATAATGCTATTCCCCCTCCTTTCACCATTTTCTGTTCTTTCTAAAGATCCTATTGCCTGGAATATTTACCTCCAAATCATGCCCAGCCTATAACCCGGTCTCTGTAATGGTTACAGAGTAGGAATCGCAGGATAGTGCAGATGAATACGTGGCTTGAGCAGTGGTGCAGCAGGGAGGGATCCAAATTCCTGGGGCATTGGAACCGGTTCTGGGAGAGGTGGGACCAGTACAAACCGGACAGTCTGCACCTGGGCAGGACCAGAACCAATGTCCTAGGGGGAGTGTTTGCTAGTGCTGTTGGGGAGGAGTTAAACTAATATGGCAGGGGGATGGGAACCAAGCAGGGAGACAGAGGGAAGTAGAATGGGGGCAGAAGCTATCGCTCCCCCACTCTTTTTCCTGCCCTCCTGTGCAACAGAGCCACATTAGGATGGAGAATGAAACAGTTAATTCAGAGACCATGGTCCAGAATTTAAAGAAGGGTAACTTTGAAGGTATGAGACGTGAATTGGCTAGGATAGATTGGCGAATGATACTTAAGGGGTTGACTGTGGATGGGCAATGGCAGACATTTAGAGACCGCATGGATGAACTACAACAATTGTACATTCCTGTCTGGCGTAAAAATAAAAAAGGGAAGGTCGCTCAACCGTGGCTATCAAAGGAAATCAGGGATAGTATTAAAGCCAAGGAAGTGGCATACAAATTGGCCATAAATAGCAGCGAACCCGGGGACTGGGAGAAATTTAGAACTCAGCAGAGGAGGACAAAGGGTTTGATTAGGGCAGGGAAAATGGAGTACGAGAAGAAGCTTGCAGGAAACATTTAGACTGATTGCAAAAGTTTCGATAGATATGTAAAGAGAAAAAGGTTGGTAAAGACAAACGTAGGTCCCCTGCAGTCAGAATCAGGGGAAGTCATAACGGGGAACAAAGAAATGGCGGACCAATTGAACAAGTACTTTGGTTCGGTATTCACTAAGGAGGACACAAACAACCTTCCGGATATAAAAGGGGTCAGAGGGTCTAGTAAGGAGGAGGAACTGAGGGAAATCCTTATTAGTCAGGAAATTGTGTTGGGGAAATTGATGGGATTGAAGGCTGATAAATCCCCAGGGCCTGATGGACTGCATCCCAGAGTACTTAAGGAGGTGGCCTTGGAAATAGCGGATGCATTGACAGTCATTTTCCAACATTCCATTGACTCTGGATCAGTTCCTATCGAGTGGAGGGTAGCCAATGTAACCCCTGTTTTCGGCGCATGCGCATTTCATATGAACCCAGCGAGGCCGGAATTTTCGGCCCGATATTGCATATGTACCAATTAAAAAAGGAGGGAGAGAGAAAACAGGGAATTATAGACCGGTCAGCCTGACATCGGTAGTGGGTAAAATGATGGAATCAATTATTAAGGATGTCATAGCAGCGCATTTGGAAAGAGGTGACATGATAGGTCCAAGTCAGCATGGATTTGTGAAAGGGAAATCAGGCTTGACAAATCTTCTAGAATTTTTTGAGGATGTTTCCAGTAGAGTGGACAAGGGAGAACCAGTTGATGTGGTATATTTGGACTTTCAGAAGGCTTTCAACAAGGTCCCACACAAGAGATTAATGTGCAAAGTTAAAACACATGGGATTGGGGGTAGTGTGCTGACATGGATTGAGAACTGGTTGTCAGACAGGAAGCAAAGAGTCGGAGTAAATGGGGACTTTTCAGAATGGCAGGCAGTGACTAGTGGGATACCGCAAGGTTCTGTGCTGGGGCCCCAGCTGTTTAGACTGTACATTAATGATTTAGACGAGGGGATTAAATGTAGTATCCCCAAATTTGCGGATGACACTAAGTTGGGTGGCAGTGTGAGCTGCGACGAGGATGCTATGAGGCTGCAGAGCGACTTGGGTAGGTTAGGTGAGTGGGCAAATGCATGGCAGATGAAGTATAATGTGGATAAATGTGAGGTTATCCACTTTGGTGGTAAAAACAGAGAGACAGACTATTATCTGAATGGTGACAGATTAGGAAAAGGGGAGGTGCAACGAGACCTGGGTGTCATGGTACATCAGTCATTGAAGGTTGGCATGCAGGTACAGCAGGCGGTTAAAAAAGCAAATGGCATGTTGGCCTTCATAGCGAGGGAATTTGAGTACAGGGGCAGGGAGGTGTTGCTACAGTTGTACAGGGCCTTGGTGAGGCCACACCTGGAGTATTGTGTACAGTTTTGGTCTCCTAACCTGAGGAAGGACATTCTTGCAATTGAGGGAGTGCAGCGAAGGTTCACCAGACTGATTCCCGGGATGGCGGGACTGACCTATCAAGAAAGACTGGATCAACTGGGCTTGTATTCACTGGAGTTCAGAAGAATGAGAGGGGACCTCATAGAAACGTTTAAAATTCTGACGGGTTTAGACAGGTTAGATGCAGGAAGAATGTTCCCAATGTGGTGGAAGTCCAGAACCAGGGGTCACAGTCTAAGGATAAGGGGTAAGCCATTTAGGACCGAGATGAGGAGAAACTTCTTCACCCAGAGAGTGGTGAACCTGTGGAATTCTCTACCAAAGAAAGTTATTGAGGCCAATTCACTAAATATATTCAAAAAGGAGTTAGATGAAGTCCTTACTACTAGGGGGATCAAGGGGTACGGCGAGAAAGCAGGAATGGGGTACTGAAGTTGCATGTTCAGCCATGAACTCATTGAATGGCGGTGCAGGCTAGAAGGGCCGAATGGCCTACTCCTGCACCTATTTTCTATGTTTCTATGTTTCCTTTAAGCTGAATTTGTATTTGCAACTCACTTGTTTTATTTTTTATGCTATGTGCATTTGTATTCAGAACTTTTATTGTGCAACTATCTCTACCCTGCTCATATGTCCAGCTGTCCTTTTTTTCACACTGTTGGACCTACAGTGTGGATTTGCCTTTCGCACTTCCTATCTAATTTAAATCTTTCTCCACTGTACTTTTTACCCTTTCGGCAAGGACATGGTGCCTCACTGGATTAGGTAAAGTCCATGCTGTCTGTACAGCCGCCCCGGCCCTAAAAGTGGTTCCAGTGTCCCAGGAATCTGAAACCTCTCCCTTCTACACCATTCTTCCAGTTACACGTTGACAATGGTAATCTTTCTCTCCCTGCCTGGTCCAGGATATGTTAAGAAGTTACAGGAGAAATCTGGAATCAGCTTTTAAGCAGCCTCTGGGGTGAAACAGAGTGGGCTGTCTCCTCCACCTTGTCATACTTCATTTGGGTCCAAAATTAGGTTAACATCTTACTGTAACTTTAGCCTCAGTGTAAAGTGTAGCTGCTTTGCATTGCAAATTGTAGCATAAATACAGCCTAAGTAACGATACTGAACTTCTTGACAATACTAATTATATTATTGTTGTAGTTAAACAGTGTAGTGTTAGTAATTAATGTTTGCATCTGACTTATTTTTGATATGTCTGGAAAAGTGATGGGTAAGTCATACTTGGCTCAGTGAGATAGTGTGGTTCTACTGTTGACAGACCCAGTTTAGTCAACAATCCTTTGGATTAGGTTAGGTAGCAAGGCTTGAAGTGAGCTAATTTATGCAGTTTATGTGAAACCCTGAATATAAACAGTAATTCCTAGTCTAATCTTCTTATATACACAATTCATCTAACACCCTTCAACTAATACATACTACCTCTCTACTTCTCTTTCCTCCTTTAAGACACTCCTTAAAACCTACCTCTTTAACCAAGCTTTTGGTCATCTGCCTTAATTTCTTCTTTGGTGGCTCGGTGTCAAATTTATCTGCTTTGTCTTGTAACACTACTGTGAAGTGCCTTGGGACATTTTACTACATTAAAGGCGCTATATAAATAAAAGTTATTATTATTATTGGGACTTTTCAACTATTTCTTACCTATTGTGGGATTTCACATTTGCTGCATACCATTTTAACAAACTTATTTAACGTGCAAGTAAAATAAATGTTTCCTTTGAAACTACACAATGACTATTTAAACAATAGTTGCAGCATCAGATTGCTTTCCACTATTGCTGTTGGTTTTCTAATGAAATGCTGGCAGGAGAATGGCAGTGTTTAGATAATATTTTCTGCATTGACCTTAAAGGGGTGAGGTGAAGCTTTTTTATTTGTTTACTATTCTTGGATGTCAAGATATATATATATATATTGTCAGGTAAACTGGTCTTTATCAGCGACTGTTGCAGAAAATGTATTACTCCCTTTGTTAATATGTTGTAATTATTGTCTGATTAATTTGTTAGTATCAACAAAATGGAAACGGTTAAACTTCCCCAATGGCTCAAGCCTTGCACACCAGCAATGTCATACATTTGATTGCCAGTTTCTGATGAGCTAGCCCATCATCATCATCATATCATCATAGGCAGTCCCTCGGAATCGATGAAGACTTGCTTCCACTCCTGAAGTGAGTTCTTTGGTGGCTGAACAGTCCAATACGAGAGCCACAGAATCTGTCACAGTTGGAATAAATAATTGTTGAGGGAAGGAATGGGTGGGACTGGTTTGCCCATGCTTTTTCCGCTGTATGCGCTTGATTTCTGCATGCTCTCGGCGTTGAGACTCGAGGTGCTCAGCACCCTCTCGGATGCACTTCCTCCACTTAGGGCGGCTTTGAGCCAGGGACTCCCAGGTGTCAGTGGGGATGTTGCACTTTATCAGGGAGGCTTTGAGGGCGTCTTTGTAGAATTTCCGCTGTCCCACCTTTGGCTCGTTTGCCGTGAAGGAGCTCCAAGTAGAGCACTTGCTTTGGGAATCTCGTGTCTGGCATGCGGACTATGTGGCCTAGCAGATCTCAGTTGGGTAGCAATAGAGGCATTATAGCTGATGTCAACAGCCCTCAGTTCGATAGAGGATTATCAACCTCGGCTCCTGCTCCTAATCACTGCTGGAAATACATCTGGGAGAACATGGATGAGGATAGCTGCTACTTCACCCCTAATTGTGGCAAAAAATACACTGGCAACATTCACTGTCAAGGCTCTGGCATGAATAGTGGTCACTAGGGCAAGGTACTAGAGGCCTCTTGGGAAATATATTAGTTAGTACACAACCGATTGTGAAGTATTTTTTCACCGATTTTATCCACCAATTTCTCGCTCCTCCTCTCCCAAAGGAATTGATTCCTTGCTGGGGAATGATTGAACACAATAGATCAAGTACACTGATTTCTCAAGAATTGTTACCTTTTACTAAAATACCTGTGAATGTAACTCTACAGCAACTGGAAATCCTCATCGCACAAACTTTGAATGCTATCTCCAACTCTTAGCCCCAGAAGTGGGGCAGGTCGACATAGGTGAAATTTCTGTAAGGCATTTCCAATGTTAAATGACCAACTTTATGTATAAGTTTATTGATCCCCCCCACAACTGCAGGACTGTTATTCTAGCTGTATAGACCCACCTGAATGAAGAAGGAAAATTGGATCCTAAAACATGAAGAAATGGTTTGAATTAATTGCTATCACATTTGTGGTATTGGTTCATGAATGGTTTGAAAAAGAAATGAGTGATTTTATTACTTGGTTTCTGCTAGTTACTTGTTCCTCATTGTTAAATATTCAAAGTGCCATTTAGTCACTTGGTTATTCTTTTGTATTCATTCTGGGATGTGGGCATCACTGGCAAGATCAGCATTTATTGCCCATCCCTAATTGTCCTTGAGAAGGTGGTGGTGAGCTGCCTTCTTGAACCACTGCAGTCCTTGTGGTGTTGTTAGGATGGGAGTTTGAAGATTTTGACCCAGCGATGATGAAAGAACAGCAATATATTTCCAAGTCAGCATGGTATGTAACTTGGAGGGGAACTTGCAGGTGATGATGTTCCCCTGTGAATGCTGCCCTGATCCTTCTAGGTTGTAGAGGTCGTGGGTTTGGGAAATGCTGCCGGAGAAGACAACAGGTAAATTAACAGGTATGTGGTTACCTGAGCTGATCTTAATTTACTTTCCTCTGAGCATGTTTCAGTTTGAGGTGCAATATTTCTGAACCCACACTTTCAGGTATTAAGCCTTGAAAATTGTGATGCTACAGGTGGGCATTAAATGCAAGACTTTAATTATAAATGGAGAACAACTTTGATTTTTTTTCTAACATTTTAATCTAATCGGTTTCAACAATTGCAAATTGCACTCACAAAATTCCTCCCCTTCATAAGAATGCTGCCTCATGCTCAGTTCGATCCAGCATCAATCAATGGTAATCAATGGTAATAAATCAATTAGAGCTAGAAGCTGTATGTATAACCCAGAGGCTGAAGAAAAGTATTAAATTGCAGAGTCTGAACAAGTTCAGCATTACAATGTATTACATTTTACTTTTTATCGTAAAAATTTGCATCATTGTGGGATTAAAAAAAGTTTTAAGTAGGCATCAAGATTGTTAGTTATATATAAATATAGTTCTCTTGTTACAGGTCTTTCCAGAATAGTTTTAAAGGTGACTATGAGCTGCAAGAGCGCAAAATCTGCAGTATTGATTGTGAACTCTGAACAAATGGAATTTGCTCCATCGCTGCAGTGAAGCCTATCAAAGATTGTTTCAGATCGGGCCAAAGGACCAACTACATTGAACTTGTGTAAGACTAGGCCAGAATACTACATTAAAAAGTACATTAACTATTAAGGAGGGGAATCATGATTGTTTTCTCTGAGAGAAGTAAACAAAAAAAAAAGTGGAGGACATTGCCAGCCTTTTGGATGTGCAGCCCAACTCTATTTAGTGGTAAAGCCTTTAAGTATTAATGATAAGACAAGTCTTGAACTCTTATTCATAAAATCTGTCGGGGAAGTGCAGAATGTTGACTGTTGTGGAAATGTGGATTGCTGACGCAGACTGTTAACATGGAAAAGATTCAGAATCTGTCCAAAAACCTGGAGCAAAGTTGCAGGAAACCTTACTCGAAGGCAAACCTAGAGTGTAGGTACCAGATATAACCTGGTGTCTTTGTAGAATGCCTGGAATACAATGCGAGAATCTTGAAATGCCTGTTCTAGTGTTGATATATGAGAGTTGGACAGAAAATCTGTGAGAAAGATCTTTTTTGCACTGTTTACAAAAAAAATTAGTTTATGGTTTTGGTACAAATAGGGCTCAGGGTTGTCCAATGCCTAGAAATTGACTAACAACCCTGGAGAATTCATAGAATCATTGACATTTACTGCTCAGAGGAGGCCATTTGGCCCATCATGTCTGTGCCGACCGAAAAACGAGCTATCCAGCCCAATCCCATTTTCCAGCTCTTGGTCCGTAGCCTGGCAACTTTGAAGCATCTATTAGGGAATTCTGCAACTAAAAGCAATTGGCAGAGGAATCTACAGCAGAAAGCTATTGCTGGATGAATTATGCATAAAATAAACAGCTATCAATTTTCAGATGGGAGTCCGTTATATGGGAAGGCCATAATACTGGTCATGTATTGGAGGTACCAAGCATTGGTTTACTGTGTCAGTTTGGAGATAGCCAATGTCAAGAACTACAGGAAAGCAGTATCAGTGATGAGGATGGAAGATTCTGAAATATGATGTTCTGGGAATGAATCTGAGGGCCTTGTCACTAAAACTGCGTTTACCAGTGAACTGAAGCTTTCATAACTTGATCATCCATAATTACATTATCAGGCCGAGGCCGGGGCGGTCGGGCCGAGGCTGGGGGAGGTCGGGCGGTTAGAGGTCGGGGGGGGGAGGGGGGGTTGGTCGGGCCGAGGCCGGGGGGGTGGTTGGTTGGGCCGAGGTCAGGAGAGATCGGGCGGCCGGAGGTCGGGCCGAGGCCGGGGGAGGTCGGGCCGAGGCCGTGGAGGCTCGGTTGGGCCAAGGTCGGGGAGATCGGGTGAATGGAGGTCAGGCTGAGGCCAGGGGAGGTCGGACAGCTAGAGGTCGAGGGAGGTCGGGCCGAGGCGGTGGTGTCCCGATTTCAGAATATTTTCCGGTTTCCGGATGACCTGCCACGAATCGGCCCGGTGTCTGGATTCCGGAACTCCAGATTTTGGACGTCGCACCTGTATATATTAATGATTTAGACTCGGGTGTACAGGGCACAATTTCAAAATTTGCAGATGACACAAAAGTTGGAAGTACAAAATCTGGAGTTCCAGAATCCTCGGCCCGACCTCCCCTGACCTCAGCCCGACCTCTCCCGGCCTCCTGACCTCCCGGGCCTCGGCCCAACCGACACCCTCGATTTCCGGTGGCCCGAATGACCACCACCCTGCCCCCCACCCCCTGCCCCCCACAACAAACCCGGTCCGACCGACCCACAGAATTCCAGCGGCCCGACCGACTCCCCCCACCTACCTTCCCCGGCCCAGGCAAATAAGTTCTGAAATCGGGAAATATCCGGAATCCAAAACGGCCTCGGTCCCAAGGTTTCCAGATTTCGGACAGTGAGGAGCATAGTGATAGACTTCAAGAAAATATAGATAGGCTGGTGGAATGGGTGGACACATGGCAGATTAAATTTAATGAAGAAAAATGTGAAGTGAAACAATTTGGTAGGCAGAATGAGGAGAGGCAATGTAAACTTAAGGGTACAATTCTAAAGGGGGTGCATGAACAGAGAGACCTGGGGGTACATGTGCACAAATCATTGAAGGTGACAGCGCAAGATGATAAAGCGGTTGAAAAAGCATATGTGATCCTAGGCTTCATAAATAGAGGCCAGGGGCTAGAAGTTTGGTGATTTTGTGACTGGGTTTTTGGCGATATTTCACCCTTTTTGGCGAAAACCCAGTCGGCGCGAAATTCGGTGATGTTTTGCGGAGGCACTTTCCACGTTCCGCTGGAGAGAGGACCGCTGCCATACAAGACCCAAAATAGCGTTTTCACCAAAAATTTGGCTCTCTCCGCACCCATATTCTGAGAGACCTGGGGGTACATGTGCACAAATCATTGAAGGTGGCAGGGCAGAATACCGGCCAGGAAAAACCTATCGTAGCAGCCCTGCCAGCAGCGGTAAGAGTGATGACCTGCAAAAAGGTAAGTTAAAGTTTTTATTTTTTAATTCTTTTTCAGCGATTCGATAGATAAGTGTCTTGAAAATGTTTTGTGAATTATTTTTTTTTTCCAATTTATTTTTAGGTGTTTTTCCGCCCTCCCAAGGCCCAACTCGCAGTGGTATCGGCCTCAGACTAAAGTTGGCGAGGATCGCGGTTTGCGCCGCGAATCCTTGTGCAACGCCGATTTTTACTGCTGCGCAAATTAAAGGTTGAATTTCCGGCCTGATAGCGAAGCGAAAACAGTAATTCTGGCGAAAAAATATCATTTTTGCTGAGAACCGAATTTCTAGCCCCTCGAGTACAAAAGTAAGGAAGTTATGATGAACCTTTATAAAACACTGGTTCGGCCTCAACTGGAGTATTCTGGGCACTGAACTTTAGGAAGGATGTGAAGGCCTTAGAGAGGGTGCAGAAAAAATGTACAAGAATGGTTCCAGGGATGAGGGACTTCAGTTACGTGGGTAGACCGGAGAAGCTGGGGTAGTTCTCCCTCGAGCAGAGAAGGTTAAGAGGAGATTTGATAGAAGTGTTCAATATCATGAGGGGTCTAGACACGAGAAACTGTTCCCATTGGCAGAAGGGTCGTGAAGCAAAGGACACAGATTTAAGGTGATTGGCAGAAGAACCAAAGGCGACATGAGGAAAAACATTTTTATGCAGCAATTGGTTATAATCTGGAATTCACTGCCTGAAAGGGTGGTAGAGGCAGATTCAATTGTGGCTTTCAAAAGGGAATTGGAAAAGTAGCTGAAGGAAAAAAATTGTAGAGCTATGGAGAAAGGGCAGAGGCGTTCGACTAGCTGAAATGCTGTTGTCGAGAGTCGGCACATGCTCGACAGGCCGCATTGTCTCCTTCTGTGCTGTAACCATTCTATGATTCTATGATTCTACATAAGATAGATTGGCTTGCATGGAAGGTAATTGCACCTGTTTCTTCAATTCAGACTGATGATGGCTGGTTATTTCCCTTATCAAGATAATGACTGAAACCTCTTATGCATTTCTTTACATCAGTGAATTAAATAATTGAGTTATAGCCCATAATGTAACACAGTCTATATAGTTGTAAAAGGAATTGATTTGCCAAATAGCTTTTACTATTTCCTTGTTTTCTTATATTATCTTTGACTGCTTCATTGATGCAGAATGGGCGATTTGACTGTCTGATGGTTCCATTCTGATTCATAATTAAAGATAGCTGGATGTAGTTTATTTTGTTTAAAGCGTCTCCTCATTTCTGGAGGTTCACTGCAGATCATTCCTAAACTCACACCTACTCCCAGCAGTTCTGATTTTATATGGGGTGTATATATCAATGTCAAGTCTGCTATGTAATAGGATATTCATTCAGAAAGGTACAATTTCCATAAATGTTAGCTTTGATTGCTCATAAATAATACATGCATTAAAATTAATGACAAGGTACAAATGTAGTAAGGAAACATTGGAGTATTTTTCAGATTTTAGAATTAATTAAAATTCACTCGGTGATTTTTTTCATTACCTCCGACTGATTCTTTCATTAAAAGACCAGTAAGAAATATTTTGCACAGTAGGTACTGTACTGACATTTAGGAAAAAGTAAATCAATGTCTTACTGTTACTTTTCAGAAAGTTTAAGCCCATTTTTATTTTTTTAATTATTTTATTCACGATATTTCTATTTTATTTTATCTTTCCTGTATTTAATATTTTCTGCACAGAATTACCCTGGCTGTGAAATTCGACACCTTAGCGGCAACAGTTAAGTCCGGTTTTGGGAAATGAAATGATGGCCGCCGCGCTTCCGCCCACTTTCGGCGCAGCTGGTCGCCATCATGGTGAGGGCGATAGCGCAGGCAGGACTGCATGCGCCGGCAGTATTCAGAGTAGGCAGATTGTGACATCAGTCAGCATGTAACGCTGATCTGACGCACGACCTACCCTTCTAGACATTGCCATTTCAAACAACGCCCTCTCCTAAACATGAACGGCTGAACTTGCATCCAGCTTCACGAGGACCCCCCCACTAGCGCTATTTAAAGGGATACATCCAACTTGCAGGTACGTTGATTATTTCTCTTGTGCTGCCTCTTGCAGAGTTTATATGGATACTGGTTTACTGGAAGACATTTATAACGTTGCTAAAGTGTGCAGGGAATACTGCTGGACATTGGCAAGACATTGGCTGTTACTGGGAGGTCACCGATGACACCACTTGCTCCCAGACCTGCAGTCCCTCTCGCGCTGCAGCCGAGAATCGACGTCATTGTCTTCTCCTTAAATAGAGAGTAGAGGGAGGAGTGTGCAAGTGGCTTTGCCAGGATATCGGGCTTCCCCATGGTGCAGCTGCCATTGGCTGCATACACGTGGCTTTGCGGGAGCTGCATATCAAGACTGAGATGTACCATAACTGCAAAGACTATCACTCACTTAATGTACGATTAGTGCGTTGACACGCTGGACTTCCGCAGGATGAAGCCATTCGGCCCAACTGGTCTATGTCAGCATTTATGCTCCCCGCGAGCCTTCTCGCACTCCTCTTCATCTGCTTTGGTTCATGGGACACTGGCACCAGTACTGAGGTAAGAGGGAGCTGTTCCATTGGGACGGGCTCCACTTAGACCATGCTTGGACTACGGTTCTGGCGAATCAAATAACTAGGGCTGTAGAAAGCGTTTTAAACTAATTAGTGAGCGGGAGGATTCAGGTGAGCAAAAATTTAAAAAGTCAAAGAATAAGGAGAAGGCAATAGAGCAGGGTAGCGCTGAGGGAAATGAAAACCAGAGCGTGCCAGGAAGGGTCAGAATGTATAAACGTAAAGGTGAATCAGAAAGTGGGGTCAAAGCAGGAAAAAATGGTAAAAAAACAAATTTAAAAGCTCTTTATCTGAATGCATGCAGCATTCGAACAAAATAGATGAGTTGATGGCACAAATAGATACATCTGGGTATGATCTGATAGCCATTACAGAGACATGGTTGCAAGATGACCAAAGCTGGGAACTAAATATTCAGGGGTATTTGACAATTCAGAAGGACAGACAGAAAGGAAAAGGAGGTGGGGTAGCTCTGTTAATAAAGGATGTGATCAGTGCGTTAGTGAGAAACGATATTGGCACAAAAGATCAAGATGTTGAATCAGTTTGGGTGGAGATGAGGAATAATAAGAGGAAAATGTCACTGGTGGGCATAGTCTACAGGCCCCCTAACAGTAGCTACACTGTAGGATGGAGTATAAATCAAGAAATAATGGAGTCTTGTAAAAATTAATCATGGGCTATTTTAACTTTCATATTGATTGAACAAAGCAAATTGGCCAGGGTAGCCTTGAGGAAGAGTTCATTGAATGTATCCGGGATTGTTTCCTTGAACAGTACGTTGCAGAACCAACCAAAGAGCAGGCTATCTTAGATCTAGTACTGTGTAATGAGACAGGATTAATAAACGATCTCCTAGTAAAGGATCCTCTAGGAATGAGTGACCATAATATGGTTAAATTTCAAATTCAGTTGGAGGGTGAGAAAGTTGAATCCCAAAGCTTAAATAAAGACTACAAATGTATGAAGGCAGAGTTGGCTAAAGTGGACTGGGGAAATAGATTAAAGTATGGGGCAGTTGATGAGCAGTGGCAGACATTTAAGGAGATATTTCATAACTCGAAACAAAAATATATCCCAATGAGAAGGAAAGACTGTAAGAGAAGAGATAAGCATCCGTGGCAAACTAAGGAAATAAGGGAAGGTATCAAATAGAAAACAACGGCATACAATATGGTCAAGACTACTGGAAGGCCAGAGGATTGGCGAACTTTTAAAAGCCAGCAAAGAATGACTAAAAAAAAATAAAGAGAGGGAAGATAGATTATGAAAGTAAACTAGCACGAAATATAAAAATAGATAGTAAGAGTTTCTACAGATACATAAAAAGGAAAAGAGTGGCTAAAGTAAATGTTGGTCTCCGAGAGGATGAGACTGGGGAATTAATAATAGAGAACAGGGAAATGGCAGAGACATTGAACAAATATTTTGTATCGGTCTTCACAGTAGAAGATACTAAAAACATCCCAATTGTGGATAATCAAGGGGCTATTGAGAGGGAGGAACTTAATACAATCACTATCGCTAAAGAAGTAGTACTCAGACTAAAAGCGGACAAGTCCCCTGGACCTGATGGTTTACATCCCAGGGTCTTAAAAGAAGTTGCTGCAGAGATAGTGGATGCATTGGTTGTAAACTACCAAAATTCCCTGGATTCTGGGGAGGTTCCAGCGGATTGGAAAACCGCAAATGTAATGCCCCTATTTAAAAAAGGAGGCAGACAGATAGCAGGAAACTATAGACCAGTTAGCCTAACATCTGTCGTTGGGAAAATGCTGGAGTCCATTATTAAGGAAGCAGTAACAGGACATTTGGAAAAGCATAATTCAGTCAAGCAGAGTCAACGAAAGGGAAATCATGTTTGACAAATAGTTCTTTGAGAATGTAATGAGCAGAATGGATAAGGGGGAACCAGTGGATGTGGTGTATTTGGATTTCCAGAGATATTCAATAAGGTGCCACATAAAAGGTTACTGCACAAGATAAAAGTTCACAAGGTTGGGGGTAATATATTAGCATGGATAGAGGATTGGCTAACTAACTGAAAACAGAGAGTCGGGATAAATGGGTCATTTTCCAATTGGCAAACAGTAACTAGTGGGGTGCCGCAGGGATCGGTGTTTGGGCCTCAACTATTTACAATCTATACTCATGACTTGGATGAAGGGACAGAGTGTAATGTAGCCAAGTTTGCTGATGGTTCAAAAATGGGAGGGAAAGCAAATTATAAGGAGGACACAAAAAATCTGCAAAGGGATATAGACAGGCTAAGTGAGTGGGTAAAAATTTGGCAGATGGAGTATAATGTGGGAAAATGTGAGGTTATCCACTTTGGCAGAAAAACTAGAAAAGCAAATTATAATTTAAATGGAGAAAAATTGCTAAGTGCTGCACAGCAGGACCTAGGTGTGCTTGTGCATGAAACACAAAAAGTTAATATGCAGGTACAGCAAGTAATCAGGAAGGCAAATGGAATATTGGCCTTTATTGCAAGGGGGCTAGAGTATAAAAGCAGAGAAGTCCTGCTACAACTGTACAGGGTATTGGTGAGGCCACACCTAGAGTACTGTGTACAGTTTTGGTCTCCATATTTAAGGAAGGATATACTTGGATTGAAGGCTGTTCAGAGAAGGTTCACTTGGTTGATTGTGGAGATGAAGGGGATGACTTACTAAGATAGGTTGAGTAGGTTGGGTCTATACTCATTGGAGTTCAGAGGAATGAGAGGTGATCTTATCGAAACATGCAAGATAATGAGGGGGCTCGACAAGGTGGATGCAGAGAGGATATTTTCACTCATAGGGAAAATTAGAACTAGGGGGACATAGTCTCAGAATAAGGGGCCTCCCATTTAAAACTGAGATGAAGAGGAACTTCTTCTCTCAGAGGGTTGTAATCTGTGCAATTCTCTGCCCCAGAGAGCTGTGGAGGCTGGGTCATTGAATATATTTAAGGCGGCGATAGCCAGATTTTTGAGCGATAAGGGAATCAAGGGTTATGGGGAGTGGTCAGGGAAGTGGAGCTGAATTCATGATCAGATCAGCCATGATGTTATTAAAAGGTGGAGCAGGTTCAAGGGGCCAAATGGCCTACTGCTCCTATTTCTTATGTTCTTATGTTAATTTTTGATGTTTTTATTGAATGTTAATGAAGTTAGACTTTCTAAAAGCAAACTTCTCAACTTTTTTTAAATTAATACTATAACATACATGCATTAAAATAATATTTTGTAGGAAAAAATGTTGTGACTTAATTATTATCCCAATGCTCGACCATGTTAAAATCCAATGGATATTCCATGGATGCCTTGGCATTCTGTTATTTGAAAATTATGGATAATTACTGTGTGCCTGTTACAAATCTCAGATCTCCACGAGCTATTCTCTCAGTTTCAGCGTCACTAGTCTTTCAAATACGCAGACCTCGTGGGATGAAATTTGTCCCGAGCGGCAACAGTAAATGAGTGATAGAGAATCAGCAGCTCATTTTACACCTGCCTGATATTCATTTAGATTGAAGTTGATTTCACCACCCCCCTCAGGTCCCTGATGATCAGGAGTTTATTTTTACTGCTCAGTAACTAGTCGTGTGTTAGAAAACTGGTGGGGGCACGGATGGGGTGGCTGCAACACTGAAATATACATCTGGCTTTCCTCTAGTCTTTGAAGAGGTGGTTTGATGAACACCTTAGTGAGATAAGGTTATAATATATTGACAGGCTGATTTAGTTTATAAATAATACATATACAAGCAGAGTAGCAATTATTGTAAATCAACCTTACTTCAGCTTAAGACAATCCTTATAACCTGTGGAAAAAAACAAAGTACTCCACACTGTCCCTGATGGTGGTCTAAATATAATAGTCTGACCAGGAAAATCTCTGAAACAGGTCGTTCTTGAACTTAAAGAGAGCAACCTCAAATTATCAGCTTGACCGCTTTGCGAGCTTGAAATAGATTGTCCTGGATCCTATGCATGAGCTCCAACTATCTCCCAGATCCCTGTGTCTGAGAACTGGCCAGTTGAGCTGCTAATTATACCTAACAGCCACTTTCCTTGATATGGGCTTCTAACATCTCACCATTGGTAAGCTTAAATAGATACCCCTCATTGATAACACTTGGCCCATGTGATCTTCTAGACTGGTTTTGATCGCCTGGGGAGTCGAACAGGAATTTTCCATAAAATATTTTTCCCCTTATTGGCCCAGGGTATTTTTTTGCCTCTTCCAGGAGATAACATTAGCTGTGGGTGTGGGTGGGAGGTGGAGGGCAGGGAGGAAGTGTTTAGCCATGATGGTCTGACCAACTGTGCGGCAGGCTCGATGGACCAGCTGACCATCTTATCCTCTTCACTGAAATCGCACACACATTATGCCTGACAAAGTGCTGCTGCTTTGAGTAGCCATTCATCTGTCGCTGCTTACCTTGCCACTAAATATTGACACTTGTCCCTCCCTTCCCATCAGGTCAGCAGCTGAAAAAGCCCAGTGGAGGCTGAGAAAGAGGACAGCCCTTCAGATGGTGAAGCAGAAATTGCGTTTAACCAAGAAAGCACCGGCTCAGAGGTTGCATCCCTTGTACTTTCAAGGGTCAGCTATAGGGGTCTGCACTGGGAGGTTTACTCTACATGTGTGCAGGAGTAAGGGCAGGAGTACAGGATGGCCCAGGGAGCCATTTGCTGGAGGAAGAACTCCCATCCTAGCCCCGGTGAGAAGACACAGAAGACTACGAGGGCCAAGCCAACGGAAGAAGGTTAATGGCTATACACAAGAACCTTCTAAGTGCACTGACCTGCCTGCCAGTGAATTTGCACACTATGTCAGATAACATGTACAAGCTCAGTGCCAGCTTGTGTGAGGCCTTCACTCATTGGACCAAGACCATGTGGTCATCCATGGAGCGAACCGTTAACTCTATGAAAATTGCCATGGGACCCACCATGGTGACAGCTCTGACAGCTTCTCTGGGTGCTCAGATTTGGCTCTGCGTTCTAGCATCTCCTCTGGCTTTCAAAGCCTGAAGGAAAGCACAGATAGCAGCTTGGAGAGTGTCACATCATTCCTGAATTCTGTTCTGATACAGAGCAGTGGGAGTGCTGAGGCACAGCCCATTGAAAATGACAGTGTTGCCATGGGAGAGCCACCCGCTGTCATCCCTCAGGAGGACTGCACGTCTGCTCCCCCACCAGACTCTCAGCCAGTGCACTTGTTGGTTCCAGACAGCCAGCTGAGTCAGGCTGCCGCCTGCAGCTCCTCGAGGTTTCCCACCATCTCAGGCGCCCTCCACAGCTTTCCACCTCCCAAGCTGCAGCCACTGGGGCACCACCCGTAGGAGCACTAGAACAGATTAAAGAGGTCGGGAAATTGAGTAGTGACCTGTTTGGGGGAGGTAACATCCGCGAGGCGGGTGTTCCTGCGCCAGGCGCGGATGTCCCGCACCCGCTCGCAAAATTAGGGTTACCTGCCCGAGAGGAAGTGGAGCGCAAAAAAACACGCTCCTCTTCCTCTCTGAGGCACTAAGGGGGCGGGAGCAGAGGGAGCAGGGCCAAGCACTGGGCTGCGTAGCACTGCCATGTAGAAAGGCCCCTCCCCTTCATTAAAGGGGAGGGTCAAGCTGCAGACTCTGTGGTGCCCTACCTGGACCACTGCACAGCAGGGTGCCGAGCCATCAGCCCGACACGCAAGCGGAGTGCCGGGCTGCCTGATCGCGGCACAGACCCTGCGTTCAAGGAGGCAGTGGGCCGCGACAGGTAAGTCGGCTGATTTTTTTTACGTGCGCGCCACCTCCCCTTTAACTAGCGCTCTGCGAGCGGTCGGCTGACATGTGCGCGTCCTCTGAAGCTGTTGTTGGCATCATCCGGCGCAGCTTCAGGAGGTGCTACTGAATGTTTGTTCTAGGCCAAGAACGTGCACTGCGCACGGTGATGACATCGTCATAGCCGGCGCAGCAGCGTGGGGTGTTACCGGTTACCGCCGCCGCTAAACTCCCGCCGAATTTAGCAGGATTCGTTAGCGGCGCCGCACCCGGGTGAAAATTTGTTTGTGCCCCCGGAGGTGCTAACGGAAGACGCAAACGACCCCAATTTCTCCACCTTGGGCTTTGCGCAAAGATAATTTGAAATGCTCAATTGTTAACTTTTTGGAACTTTGAAATTAAGAATGATGAAGCATCTTGGTGTTTTTTTTTTTACTTATTAGTTCATCACTTCTTAATCTTCAGTTGTTAATCTTAACAGCATGTGATGTGAGGACAATAACCAAGAAAGTGTACACTTTGAGTTCATACATGTGGTGCGTGTAAGGAGCTTGCTGAAATGGGATGAGGGAATTTTGGCGCACTGGGAAGTGGAGGGGTTCTTCAAGTGAACCTGTGCTGGATGACTTGCTGCCTCACAACTGTGGTAGGTGACAGGATTGATGGCCCTTGCTATTCGTCAGAATTCCCATCTTCCAGTTGCTGCACTTTTCCCTCCCCAGATATTTCTAAGAGTCGGCTGCTTTGCAGGGCAAAGTTATAAAAGTTACAGCAGATGACTATGAATATGGAGACTCTCTCGGGGCTTTACTGTCAAACGCCTTCAGACCTGTCCAGGCAGAATAAACTTTGCTTCAGAAGGCCGATAGTCTGCTCTATCAACGCTCCGGGGGAGTCACGGCTTTGATTTTCACCTTCCGACCCCTCAAAGCATCTCTACCATCTACAAGACTCAAATGGGGAGTGCGATGGAATATTCACCCTTTGCCTGTATGGGTACAGCTGCAACAACACTTAAGACACTCAATACCATCAGAGACAAGGAAGTCCACTTGCTCACTGCCCTTGCCACTAGACTCAATATCCACCCCCTCCACCAGCAGTGCACTATAGCTGCAGTTTGTACCACCTTCAGGATGCACTGCAGCAACTCACCAAGTTCACTTTGACAGAGCCTCCCAACACACAACCTCTACCACCAAGGAGCAGAAGAGTAGCAAGGTCATGGGGACACCACACCGCCAAGATTCCTTCCGAATCATACCATCCTGACTTATACATACACCTCCATTCCTTTATCATTGCTGGGTCAAGTTCTGGAATCCCCTACCTAAAACCATTTTGGAAGCAGCTTCAGCACAAGGATGTTCAAGGAGAAGGCCCACCTTCTTCAGACAAGTAGGGATGAGCAATAACATGTAGCTTTGCCATGTCACCCATATCCTGAGAACAAATAAAAAGAAGCAACAAGCCAAGATGCATTCTAAAAATTGTTCACAACTCTGATCACTTGTATTGTTTTTATTCCAGTCTATCTTGAGATCATTAAATTCACCCATTATAATTGCCTTGTTGTTCTTACATATCCCTCTGAACTGCTTGCAGATTTCCCCCTCAATCTCATCTCCATTGTTTGGTGGTCTGTAATGCTGCACAGCCTTCCTATTTCTGATTCGGATACTTGGATTCCTTTACTGACACCGTCACCACCCTTATTTCCTCCCTTTTGCTCCAGAAAACATTACAACTAAAAATCCTGCCCTAGAAATTGGTTCGCGCCTAATGTCACTCAACCCAGTGGCAATTGGGATCTGCCACACTCAGCAGATGGACCATGCAAAATTGGTCATCAGGACTCGACTGGCATGCTGGGGATGGCAGTCACGTCCCACGAGGCAGTGCGCCCGTCGTCCGGAAGATAAAAATCAGCTGGCAGGGAAACCGGCACCGGAGCAGCCATGAGTCTGGGGTGGCGGGGGAGAGGGGAGGAGATCAGGGTGGGGGAGAGCACTCCTGGTGCTTCTGAATCCACATATCGGTACGTACCTTTATGTTGTCAGCCTCACGTGGCCCCTTTAAGGACTGCTAGTTTTGCTGCACTGTGCCTGAGAAAAATGATCGTCGTATGCGAAGTACATGCTGTACTCAGGTGCCAACCAATTTCAGGAAGCGGCCATGAATTGGCATTATTCCCCCGAGAAGCAATAGGCATAACGCCTGTTTTTAGGTGGCGCGCTGAATGGCTACAAGGCTCCCTAACCAATCTGGCATGTGTTGAGTTAGCCCACACACACCGCAAATCATGTTGGACTCTACAGCCCACATTTTGCACATGATGAATGGCCTTTAAGCTTTCAGTCCTTTCCAAACCTCTGCCATGTCGCTGTTACTTTATATCTCACCATAGTTATTAATGGTTCTAACTCTCCAATATTATTTTAAAACCTTGTTGCAGTAATATACATAGCACTGAATCCTGAATTAAATTTTTTCAAATGTTGATTCCTATCCTAGTTTTTTCATTTTTTTTATATAACTTGCTCTTTCTACAACATTGTATTTTTTTTAATCTCTCACTACCTCATGGCTACTTTATTTCTCTTTCTCTTCTGATAATACTTTCTCTATTTATTTCAGCTAAGCATTCTGCTTCTATTCCTACAGTTTTATTAATCTTGCGGTCCCTCTCTCGTCTCAAACCAAGATTTTCCCCAGTCCCCAGACATATTGGCCCTGAAATTCTGGCCTCCCCGGGTCCGTACAGAGTGTGCACGGACCCGGGAAGGCATCGGAAAAGCCGGTTTTCGGCGCGCAATGCGCATGTACTGAAAACCAGCTTTTCCGATCTGTCAAGTTTCTGTCTTGGGACCCGAGAGTCGGAGGAGCCACAGGAGCGGGAGGATTGAGAGGCCCATAAAAGGGAGCCAGCTGGTGCAGGGACAAAAAGTTTAAAAAAAAAAAATCAAAATTGAAGTGTGACGTCACAGCCAAGCGGGTAAGCGATTCTTTTTCACTTTGGTAGGAAACTTTTGGTATTGTTGCCAAATTAAGTTAAGTTAACTTAAGGGTTAAGTCTTGGCAGGAGAGCCCAGATCCATGTCATGCTCCTCCTGTGCTATGTGGGAAATCAGGGACACTTCCAGTGTCCCTGATTACTATGTGTGCAGGAATTGTGTCCAGCTGCAGCTCCTGACAGACCTCATTGCAGCTCTGGAGCTGCGCATGGATTCACTCTGGAGCATCCGTGATGCAGAGCATATCATGAATAGCACGTTTAGTGAGTTGGTCACACCGCAGGTAAAGGTTACAAAGGCAGATAGGGAATGGGTGACCATCAGGCAGAGCAGGAGTAGGAACGTAGTGCAGGGGTCCCCTGTGGTCATCTCCCTAAAACAGATATACCACTTTGAATACTGTTGGTGGAGATGGTTCATCAGGGGAAGGCAGCAGCAGCCAAGTTCATGGCATCATGGGTGGCTCTGCTGCACAGGAGGGCAGGAAAAAGAGTGGGAGAGCTATAGTGGTAGGGGATTCTATTGTAAGGGGAATAGATAGGCGTTTCTGCGGCCACAATCGAGACTCCAGGATGGTATGTTGCCTCCCTGGTGCAAGGTTCAAGGATGTCTCAGCGTGGCTGCAGGGCATTCTGGAGGGGGAGGGTGAAAAGCCAGTTGTCCTGGTGCATATAGATACCAACGATATAGGTAAAAAAATGGGATGAGGTCCAACAAGCTGAATTTAGGGAGCTAGGAATTAAATTAAAAAGTAGGACCTCAAAGGTAGTAATCTCAGGATTGCTATCAGTGCCACGTGCTAGTCAGAGTAGAAATAGCAGGATAGTTAAGATGAATACGTGGCTTGAGGAATGGGGCAAGAGAGAGGGATTCAAGTTCCTGGGACATTGGAACCGGTTCTGGGGGAGGTGGGACCAGTACAAACCGGACGGTCTGCATCTGGACAGGACCGGAACCGATGTCCTAGGTGAAGTGTTTGCTAGTGCTGTTGGGGAGGGTTTAAACTAATATGGCAGGGGGATGGGAATCTATGCAGGGAAACAGAGGGAAGTAAAATGGGCGCAGAAGCAATAGGTAGAAAGGAGATAAGGAAAAGTGGAGAGCAGAGAAATTAAGGGCAAAATTCAAAAAGGACCACATTACAACATAATTCTAAAAGGACAAAGAGTGTTAAAAAAACAAGCCTGAAGGCTCTGTGTCTCAATGCGAGGAGCATTCGTAATAAGGTGGATGAATTAACTTGGCAGATAGCTGTTAACGGATATGATGTAATTGGGATTATGGAGACATGGCTTCAAGGTGACCAATGCTGGGAACTCAACATCCAGGGGTATTCAATATTCAGGAAGGATAGACAGAAAGAAAAAGGTGGGGTTAAAGAGGACATTAACGCAATAGTAAGGAAGAATATTAGCTTGGATAATGTGGAATCTGTATGGGTAGAGCTCTGGAACACCAAAGGGCAGAAAACGTTAGTGGGAGATGTGTACAGACCACCAAACAGTAATAGTGAGATTGGGGATGGCATCAAACAGGAAATTAGGGATGCATGCAATATAGATACAGCAGCTATCATGGGTGACTTTAATCTACATATAGATTGGGCTAACATAACTGGTAGCAATTTGGTGGAGGAGGATTTCCTGGATTGTTTAAGGGATGGTTTTCTAGACCAATATGTCAAGGAACCAACAAGAGAGCTGGCCATCCTGGACTGGGTGTTGTGTAATGAGAGAGGAATAATTAGCAACCTTGGGGAAGAGTGACCATAATATGGTAGAATTCTTCATTAAGATGGAGAGTGACACAGTTAATTCAGAGACTAGGGTCCTGAACTTAAAGAAAGGTAACTTCGATGGTATCAGGTGTGAATTGGCTAGGATAGACTGGCGAATGATACTCAAAGGGTTGATAGTGGATAGGCAATGGCAAACATGTAAAGATCACATGGATGAACTTCAACAATTGTACATCCCTGTCTGGCATAAAAATAAAATGAGAAAGTTGGCTCAACCATGGCTCACAAGGAAAATTAGGGATAGTGTTAAATCCAAGGAAGAGGCATATAAATTGGCCAGAAAAAGCAGCAAACCTGAGGACTGGGAGAAATTTAGAATTCAGCAGAGGAGGACAAAAAGTTTAATTAGGAGGGGGAAAATAGAGTATGAGAGGAAATTTGCAGGGTACATAAAAACTGACTGCAAAAGCTTCGAGAGATATGTGAAGAGAAAAAGATTAGTGAAGACAATTATAGGTCCCTTGCAGTCAGAATCAGGTGAATTTATAATGGGGAACAACGAAATGGCAGACCAATTGAACAAATATTTTGGTTCTGTCTTCACTAAGGAAGACACAAATAACCTTCCGGAAATACTAGGGGACCGAGGGTCGAGCGAGAAGGAGGAACTGAAGGAAATCCTTATTAGTCAGGAAATTGTGTTAGGGAAATTGATGGAATTGAAGGCCGATAATCCCTGGGGCCTGATAGTCTGCATCCCAAAGTAGTTAACGAAGTAGCCCTAGAAATAGTGGATGCATTGGTGGTCATTTTCCAACATTCTATACACTCTGGATCAGTTCCTATGGATTGGAGGGTAGCTAATGTAACCCTACTTTTTAAAAAAGGAGGGAGAGAGAAAATATTGGAATCAATTATTAAAGATATAATGGCAGCGCATTTGGAAAGCAGTGACAGGATCGGTCCAAGTCAGCATGGATTTATGAAAGGGAAATCATGCTTGACAAACCTTCTAAAATTTTTGAGGATGTAACTAGTAGAGTGGACAAGGGAGAACCAGTGGATGTGGTGTATTTAGACTTTGACAAGGTCCCACACAAGAGATTAGTGTGCAAAATTAAAGCACATGGTGTTGGGGGTAATGTATTGACGTGGATAGAGACTCGTTGGCAGACAAGAAGCAAAGAGTAGGAATAAACGGGTCCTTTTCAAAATGGCAGGCAGTGACTAGTGGGGTACCGCAAAGTTCAGTGCTGGGACTCCAGCTATTTACAATATACATTAATGATTTAGACAAAGGAATTGAATGTAATATCTCCAAGTTTGCAGATGACACTAAGCTGGGTGGCAGTGTGAGCTGTGAAGAGGATGTTAAGAGGCTGCAGGGTGACTTGGACAAGTTAGGTGAGTGGGCAAATGCATGGCAGATGCTGTATAATGTGGATAAATGTGAGGTTATCCACTTTGGTGGCAAAAACAGGAATATTCTTATTATCTGAATGGTGAAAGATTAGGAAAAGGGGAGGTGCAATGAGACCTGGGTGTAATGGTACATCAGTCATTGAAAGTTGGCATGCAGGTACAGCAGGCGGTGAAGAAGGCCAATGGCATGTTGGCCTTCATAGCAAGAGGATTTGAGTATAGGAGCAGGGAGGTCTTACTGCAGTTGTACAGGGCCTTGGTGAGGCCACTCCTCAAATATGGTGTACAGTTTTGGTCTCCTAATCTGAGGAAGGACATTCTTGCTATTCAGTGAGTGCAGCGAAGGTTCACCAGACTGATTCCCGGAATGGCAGGACTGACATATGAAGAAAGACTGGATCGACTAGGCTTATATTGACTGGAATTTAGAAGAATGAGAGGGGATCTCATAGAAACATATAAAATTCTGACGGGATTGGGCAGGTTAGATGCAGGAAGAATGTTCCCGATGTTGGGGAAGTCCAGAACCAGTGGTCACAATCTAAGGATAAGGGGTAAGCCATTTAGGACCGAGATGAGGAAAAGTGTCTTCACTCAGAGAATTGTGAACCTGTGGAATTCCCTACCACAGAAAGTTGTTGAGGCCAGTTCGTTAGATATATTCAACAGGGAGTTAGATGTGGCCCTTACAGCTAAAGGGATCTGTAGGGAGAAAAAGCAGGAAAGGGATACTGAGGTGAATGATCAGCCATGATCATATTGAATGGTGGTGCAGGCTCGAAGGGCCGAATAGCCTACTCCTGCATCTATTTTCTATGTTTCTATGTCTGATGTCTTGCCAGATGGCCATATCTCGGGAGCGAGGACATTCCCACGGCAGAGATTGGGCCATTTGCCCATCTCTTGCCCAGCAAATGTCCTTAAAACTCTTGCGTCTAGTAAAAGCAGGTGCATAGCCTACTTTTACCAGCGTAAGAGTTTAAAAACATATCAAAAACATATTAAAATAAAAATTTTAAATACATATTTATGTTAGAAACCCTGTCCACTCAGTTAATTTTATTTTAAACCATAATTAAAACTTTTTTAAAAAATCGGCAAAATTTTTTTTTCCAAAATATTTCTATCAACTTTAATTTCTATAATCTATTTATGTGAGGTGTTTTTTTTAAATGTTTTATGTAGTGTTTGGGTGTTTGGAGGTGTTTCTTGTTCACAGTAATCTGAGTTTCGGACTTACGAAACTCCTATTACTATGAATGAGAAAATACTTTATCGTGTTTGGGTGTCCAGGCCCATGTGACTCCTATGGACGTCCCAACGTGAACGCATTACATTGCGCAAGAAGAGGAGGCCTCAAGTCCGGGATCTCTGGCGAGCATTCGACCAAAAGGTAGGTGTGCATCTTTTCTCCTATTATTAGTCGAATGCCCGCGGAAAGAAGAAACCGGGATTTCAGGGCCATTAGTTTAAATCCACCCTCAGGACTCTGTAACCCTCTCCACAAGTACGTTGGTGCCATTTTATTCATGTGAAAGCTATACCACTGATAAAGCCTTTCATTGTACCAGAATTCTCTCCCGTGCCCCAACAACATGAACTCTTCTCTCCTGCACCAACTCTGCATATTGACCTTCCTAATCTTCCCGTCCTTAACCTGTCCAGCAGATAGCATATGAAACTATTTGGAAATTACCACCCGAGAGGTGTTGTTTTTCAATCTAGTGCCTAACTTTTTAAACTCTCTCTGGAACAACTCAAACCTACTCCTATCTATGTAATTGGTTCTAACATTAACCAATTAACCATGGGGGAGAATTTTAACCTAAATGTATGGGTTGGCTGCGGGTGTGATAAAAATCATAATCCTGACCTGAATCCGCCTCCAAGCCACCAACTTCTGGATTTAACGGGAGGCGGAATGGGGACGTGCAGCCAACCCGCTGCCAAGAGTCGGGCTGGCTATTTAAATATTCTAATGAGGCTGGAAGCCTCTTCTTCAAACTCCATTCTTGTGTTTAACTGTAGCTGGATGGACTTTGCACAACTCGTCAAACGTGCAGCTGCAGCAAGGCGAGGACGGCTCCATCCAGGAGTAAGTGCCTTTATACCTACCTCCTGGATTCAGGGTCCCTGCCTAACACACACCCCGCCATCAGAGCCCCTCACACGAGGCTTCCTATCCCCCTCCCCCCCACCCCATCGGCCACAAATCCCCCCCAGGCCACCGATCCCTCCCCAGGCCTCCGATCACCCCCTAACCGCCCCCCCCCCCCCCACAAGGCCTCCGAACTCCCCTCCCTGCGCTGCTCCTCCAACCCCGATCCTCTTCAGACCCCTCCATCCTCCACCGGTCCCTGATGCACTTTGGACCTCCCCCCCCCCCCCCAGATCTTCTCCCGCCCATCGTCCCCTCGATTTTCTCCCACGCGATCCCTCCCTCCCTCCCATTCAAATCAGGCCCTGCCATTAAAGTCAGCAGGGCCTGCGGGAAACCCGTTCTCTTGGTGATCCCGATCTCCTCGGATCCCCCCTCCCCTGCCTCCCCCGCTCCCTTTCTTCATTACAGTTCAGTCCCATGATTTTGCTGCTCTCTCTTCCTTTCTAGAAATGTCCCACTCATTCTTTGATGTCCTTCATCCTGGCCACAAGGAGGCAACATACCATTCGGGACTCGTCCACACGACTGCAAAACCTTTACCGCTGTCTATAGAATCGCCCACTTTTACCATCGACTATTCTTGTGGTGTGAACATACGAAATCAATGGGCAGGAATAGAACAGCTGGTCCATCGATTTCTGCCCCCACAACCGTGACCGCTGAAGCCTCACGATTGGGCCCCCATACCCACACGCCAGATGGGTATCCATCTGCCAAACATCCGATTTTCTTCAGAAAAACTGCCCAATTTCCAGTTGTGCAGAAACAGTCTGATCAGTAAAATGGGGCAGAAAGCTGTTCCACCGAAACGCCACCAGAAAAACTGGCGGCAGCAATTTCCCTTGTATGGCCCCACCCCCCCCCCCCCCACCCCCGTCGCTTGCCCAAAGCCTGCCCCGCCAGATGAAGGGGTGTGGCCAAGTGCTCCAGGAGATTCCCCTTTGTTTCTGCCAATTTTCTGTCTGCCAATCACCACCACTGTAAAGGTTGCAGGCAAACTTCTGAGCTTATTAAGTTCCGCATGAAACCAACAAAGCGAGAGAGAGAAAGCAATCAACTGCTTCAAAGAGTCTGGATTCCCACAAATGCAGAATGTCATTAATGCCACTATCCATGGGGCCCTCTTCCGAAAGCCTCAACAGGAATGATACAAGCAGCCTCATTCTTAATGCTATCCATGGTGTCGCCATCATTTGTTTATTCTCAGGCAATCCAGGACAGCTGCACTGCTCAGTCACAGCAATGCAACAGAATCGCTGATAGGAGATTAGAGGTGCCTGCTTCAGTCTTCGCTGATAATTCTTTTTGACATCTGAGGGCAAAAACAGGTTCAATGAGGCCTTGAGCACTGCTGGGATTATAGTGGAACACAGCATCAGAATTCTTAAGTTATTTTTCCGTGACTCTACCTGCAGTATTGTCCCGCAAGGGATTGTAAAATTGTTGTGGCTGGTTGCTTCCTAAACAATGTGGTCATTGCAAAGGGTTTAGGCATTCCAAACACTGAGGACCATTCCTTTGCTCAGGAGAAAAAGGAAGTGGGCCTGGATACCCTACTGCCATCAGGCAGGAGATCATCACCAACATCTTCCAATAAAGGTGCCCTCCATCTGCATGGCACAATAAAGGCCTTAATGATCCCATGCTTTGCTCTCAGGTAACTATTCTACAAATCTCTAATATCGCTAATATTCTGTCCTGGGAGAGGACAGTTACGAACATGAATCATCATATAAGAGAGATAATAGGAAGCCTCCCTGGAAGAAAATAAGCAAAGACATTGTATTTGCAGCTATGTGAATGCTTACTACCAATTTCTCCCTTCATTATGATCTAATAATGATGCTATATCTTATCCTCATGATTAGCCTTTGTACCGAAAAATCTCATACTCCTATGGAGTGTTACCTCAAATCAGGAGTCTGTGATATTTGTGGCTAGGACTGTAACAATGGAGCCCTTGAGGATGGCGGTGGCATTCATCTTAGTGAGACTGATGCTTCTGCTGGACCTGCTTTCAATATCATATCACTTGTATGTCAATACCTATTGAGTGCAGACCAGTGGCTCCATCCTGGCATTGGAGGGGTCTGCATTGATGCATCATCATCATAGCAGTCCCTCAAAATCGAGGAAGACTTGCTTCCACTCCAAAAGTGAGTTCTCAGGTGACTGTGCAGTCCAATACAGGAATTACAGTCTCCGTCACAGGTGGGACAGACAGTCATTGAAGGAAAGGGTGGATGAGGTTTCTGGTTTGCTGCACGCTCCTTCTGCTGTCTGCGCTTGTTTTCTGCATGCTCTTAGCAACGAGACTCGAGGTGCTCAGCGCCCTCCTGGATGCTCTTCCTCCAATTAGTCTTTGGCCAGGGACTCTCAGGTGTGGGTGAGGATGTTGCACTTTATCAAGGAGGCTTTGAGGGTGTCCTTGAAATGTTTCCTCTGCCCACCTGGGGCTTGTTTGCCGTGTAAGAGTTCCGAGTAGAGCGCTTGCTTTGGGAGTCTTGTGTTGGGCATGTGGACAATATGGCTCGCCCAACGGAGCTGGTCAAGTGTGGTCAGTGCTTCGATGCTGGGGATGTTGGCCTGGTCGAAAACGATGACATTGCTGCAATGATGCAGGGGCATTGTCACCACAATGATAAGCTGTGACATCAATGACCACTCTTTGCAGCCCAGTAGTGCTAAGCAAAAGCTCATTTAGGTTAATGTTCCACATGAGTGCAGACCGAAATGTCCCAATTAATTGCTGAAAGTTAGGGTGTTCTGCAAGAAGTCATTACTGTCACTGGATGCAACTACTGCCCTTCGGGGCTCTTCCTGATGTCATTGATCCTCTGGACTGCCACAGTCATAAGGGTGTTCCTCACAGGGTACAATAACATAGTGATTAATTTATTGGATTAGTAATCTAGATGCCTGGGCTAATAATCCAGAGAACTTGAGTTCAAATTCAACCATGACAGTTTGTGAATTTGAATTCAGTTAAAAAAAAATTAAATAAATCTGGAACAAAAGGCTGCTATCAGTAAAAGTTACCATGAAACTGGTGGGCTAATGGATTGTCGTAAAAACTCAACTGGTTCACTAATGTCCTTTAGGAAAGGAAACCTGTCCCACCGGACAAACTTACCAGGCGTGGGGGCACCGTGATATACAATCAGGCGGGAGTGGCCCTGGAAGTCTTCAACATTGACTCAGGGCTCCATGAAGTCTCATGGCTTCAGGTCAAGCATGGGCAAGGAAAGATCCTGCTGAATACCACCTACCGCTCTCCCTCAGCACACAAATCCGTACTCCTCCATGTTGAAGACCACTTAGAGGAACCACTAAATTTAGCAAGGGCACAGAATATACTTTGGATGGAGGACTTCAATGTCCATTACCAGGAATGGCTCAGTAGTTCCACTGCTGAGCTGGCTACATCCTGAAGGGTATAACTGTCAGACTAGGCTTGCGACAGGTGGGGAGAGAACCAACATGAGGGAAACATAGAAAATAGGTGCAGGAGTAGGCCATTCGGCCCTTCGAGCCTGCACCACCATTCAATAAGATCATGGCTGATCATTCACCTCAGTACCCCTTTCCTGCTTTCTCTCTATACCCCTTGATCCCTTTAGCCATAAGGGCGATATCTAACTCCCTCTTGAATATATCCAATGACCTAGCATCAACAACTCTCTGCGGTAGGGAATTCCACAAGTTAACAACTCTCAGAGTGAAGAAGTTTCTCCTCATCTCGGTCCTAAATGCCTTACTCCTTATCCTTAGACTGTGTCCCCTGGTTCTGGACTTCCCCAACATCGGGAACATTCTTCTTGCATCTAAACTGTCCAGTCCCGTCAGAATTTTATATGTTTCTATGAGATCCCCTCTCATCCTTCTAAACTCCAGTGAATACAGGCCCAGTCGATCCAGTCTCTCCTCATATGTCAGTCCTGCCATCCCAGGAATCAGTCTGGTGAACCTTCGCTTCACTCCCTCAATAGCAAGAACATCCTTCCTCAGATTAGGAGACCAAAACAGAACACAATATTCTCGGTGAGGTCTCACCAAGGCCCTGTACAACTGCAGTAAGACCTCCCTGCTCCTATACTCAAATCCTCTAGCTATGAAGGCCATCATACCATTTGCCTTCTTCACCACCTGCTGTACCTGCATGCCAACTTTGAATGACTGATGTACCATGACACCCAGATCTCGTTGCACCTCTCCTTTTCCTAATCTGCTGCCATTCAGATAATATTCTGCCTTCGTGTTTTTGCCCCCAAAGTGGATAACCTCACATTACACTGCATCTGTCATGCATTTGCACACTCGCCTAACCTGTCCAAATCACCCTGCAGCCTCTTAGCATCCTTCTGACAGCTCACACCGCCACCCAGCTGAGTGTAATCTGCAAACTTGGAGATATTGCACCCAATTCCTTCATCTAAATCATTGATATATATTGTAAATAACTGGGGTCCCAGCACTGAGCCCTGCGGCACCCCACTAGTCACTGCCTGCCATTCTGAAAAGGACCCGTTTATCCCGACTCTCTGCTTCCTGTCTGCCAACCAGTTCTCTATCCACGTCAGTACATTACCCCCAATACAATGTGCTTTAATTTTGCACACCAATCTCTTGTGTGGGACCTTGTCAAAAGCCTTTTGAAAGCCCAAATACACCACACATCCACTGGTTCTCCCTTGTCCACTCTACTAGTTACTTCCTCAAAAAATTCCAAAAGACTTGTCAAGCATGATTTCCCTTTCATAAATCCATGCTGACTTAGACCGATCCTGTCACTGCTTTCCAAATGCGCTGCTATTTCATCTTTAATAATTGATTCCAACATTTTCCCCATGACTGATGTCAGGCTAACCGGTCTATAATTACCCATTTTCTCTCTCCCTCCTTTTTTAACAAGTGGTGTTATGTTAGCTACCCTCCAGTCCATAGGAACTGATCCAGAGTCGATAGACTGTTGGAAAATGATCACCAATGTATCCACTATTTCTATGGCCACTTCCTTAATACTCTGGGATGCAAACTATCAGGCCCCGGGGATTTTTCAGCCTTCAATCTGCTCAATTTCCCTAACACAATTTCCTGCCTAATAAGGATTTCCTTCAGTTCCTCCTTCTCACGAGACCCTCGGTACCGTTGTATTTCCGGAAGGTTATTTGTGCCTTCCTTTGTGAAGACAGAACCAAAGTATATGTTCAACTGGTCTTTCATTTCTTTGTTCCCCATTGTAAATTCACCTGAACCTGACTGCAAGGGACCTACGTTTGTCTTCACTAATCTTTTTCTCGTCGCATATCTAGAGAAGCTTTTGCAGTCAAGTTTTATGTTCCCGGCACGCTTCCTCTCATACTCTGTTTTCCCCCTCCTAATTAAACCCTTTGTCCTCCTCTGCTGAATTCTAAATTTCTCCCCCTTGTTAGGGAAGAACCTACTTGACCCATTCCTCACTAATCTATCAGTCGCAGATGTTTCTGTCCTTAACAATATTGGTAGCAGTATCTACCATACAGTCCTTGCGGAGACCAAATCCCATTTTCTCACTGAGGACACCCTCATTGTGGGATCTAAAATATGAACACTGAATTTTGAGCACCTCCAGCTACGGAAAATTACATAGAAGACAAATTTTAAAGATCAAGGGCTAGAAATTCACCCTGATTGGGGGCTGTAACCTTCCGGGGCCAGGACTTTTATCACCCGGCCCGGAAGTCCTGCTCCCGATGCAGAATTGGGCCGTACGCCCCTCATAGGAAGCGGAGCGCTGTCTCTGGCGCAATCTCTGGCACTACGTTTCCTTTGACGTGCGCTCCTGGGGCGGTAGCGCGGTGCTGAATCCACGCTACACTGATGCTCCACGTAGCGCCGACACACTACAATGCCCCTCACCTTCCATTAAAGGGGAGGGGCCACTGCGCACTCTGCAGGCCCTCTGGTGGTCGCCACTGGGCCACCAGGGATGCGATCGACCGACCGGGCTAGCAGCCCGGCACCCAAAGCGAGGGCTGCCATTGTCGGGCTGACCCTAGTGTCGGCCGACAAATAAAGATGGCGACCCGGGGCACTAAAGGCCTCCCCTTTAAGGGCCACCCCGGCAGCAGAAGTCCGCTGGTGTTGTCATCTGCCAGCCTCGCGGCTCGCCAGGCTATTTTCCCTGCAGGACAGTAAGGGTTCGGCGCGGGGCAGTGAGAAGTCAGTGTGCACGGTGATGACGTCATCGCCAGTTGCACACCGACCTGGGGCATTAATTGCGGGGTGTACCTAAAGAACAAACCTAAAGTCAACGTCTGTTGGTTTCATCCCACATAATCTCATCTATGAGGGTGCTTCTTTTGCATATTTGTGGCGTAGTAACTCTGTAATTTCTCAACAAGGACTTGGCACTTGGGGGTGAATTTTAATTTTAACCTGGAAGAGCGTGTGGGTTTGGAGTGGGTGTGGCGTTAAAACCCGCTAGCTTTCGTATTTCACTTCAGTGCGTTGGGTTATGTGCACACAACCCCCTCGGGAGAGGCGCGTTGCCTATTAACATATGTTAGTTGCTCAATTAGAGCGATATTTCAACACAGTTTTGACTTTACCGTCTTCCGAGCTTGCTGAAACTCGCCAGTGAAAGCAAGCCGAGAACTGTAAGTAGATGAACCCACACCTTGCTCTTTTATTCTGATTCCAGAATCTGACCGAACACAGTGACAATTGAGGGCTTCAATGAATCCCAAGGAGATATTGCAATAAATACTCAGTACTCTCAGCTGCTTTCTTACCTGCTGGTGGGAAAGAATTTGTTCACAGTACTTTTTCTGAGGGTTTATTTTCGACACTTTGGAGGTTTGTTCTGTCACATCAGGTTGGGTGGTGCTTTGGCAGCCTTTGATTGGACCTCAGATGAGAAGCAAGATAGCCAGCAGCCTGGTTGTCACAGACGTGTAGCTGCACAGAAGAGGGGAGCTGCAGAGGGGGGAGCTGCAGAGAGGGTGCTGCTCACAGGAGGCACTGCCCATGACAGAGTGGGGCCAAAATTCAGGGTCTCGGTAAGACCCATTACTGCCCGTTTGCAGCGGCCACGCAGCGGAATCCCATGGCCGCCGCTTTGCCATCAACTGGCCGCCCCGACCCAAATTCAGGACAGGGATTTTTCGGTCTGTCCCCACTTCCGCCTCACTGCTGCCGATCGCCGCAAGCGTGTCACAGAAGCGCACACCGCCGCTATCCCTCACCTACATTTCATTGCCACCGAAATTCAGCAAATAAAATCCACGAGCCATTGGATGGTGCCTCCGACAGCTTTTTCTGTTGGTGCACCTTGTCTCCTCTGACGTTGTGGCGGACATTAAAGGGAAGGGCCGAATGCCACAGCCGCCATGTAATTTTTTTTGCCAGCCGACTTGGATGTCGGCTGGAATATTGTGCCCTGGGTTTGGCCGGGCCGCCAACAGGCAGCCTGGCACCCCCTCTTGGAGCCAGGCCACTGGCCCGGCCGAAACCCTCCCTGGTGGCCCAGTGGCCAAAGTTTAAAAAATGATAGAATTGCTCCCCTTTAACGGAGGGGAGAGATGTGGTGACACACACGTGCTGTGACATCACCACCACTCCTCCGTAGATTGACAGCGGCGGAGACTCGATTCCGCCCCAACTTCCGTCTCTCATCCTGACTTACTGCCACACTTCTGCCCCCACTATGACCGACTTCCTGATCGACGGCAAAAAACCTGCAAAGTTCTGAAAATTGACAGAAAGTTCGCCTCAACGCTCCCGGCAGAAAACACTTTAAAAAAAAAAGGTAGGTACGCCAGCTTTCTGGCGGCCCTGAATTTCAGCCCCAGAGACTGCAGGCAGAGGATCATCTTCCTTAACATATCCGACAGCAGTGTCTCAGCAGGCTCAGGTTGTCGCATCAGGTGGTAGCAGACATCCGCAGCCTTCTGGAAGACCTGCTGCCAGCTGGACCTGGTGGCCACACGTTACCAGTGACTGTCAAAGCCACCACTGCCCTCAACCTCTTCTCCTGAATCCTTCCAGGCCTCTGCTGGAGACATGGCCAGAATCTCCCAGTCGGTCACCCACAAATGTATAAGACAGGTGACTGATGGTTTGTTTGTCAGGGCCAGAAATTATGTCAACTTCGCCTGTGATGACACCAGTCAGAATGAGCAGGAACTCAGGTTTGGCATCTCTAGCTGGCTTCCCATAGGTGCAGAGCGTCATCGAACGCACACACATTGCAATCTGGGCATCCACAGATCAACCAGGAGTATTTGTCAACCACAAGGCCTTCCACTCCATCAGTGTGCAGTGGATCTGCAACTACAAAAAGATCTTTATGTAGTTGTGCGCCAGATTCATGGGGAGCAGATGTGATGCTTTCATCCTACAGCAATCCAAGCTCCCTGCTGTTTTCTGACCTGCAAGCACACTTAAAGGTGGCTGCTAGGAGCCAAGAGACACTCACTTAAAATGTGGCTCCTGATGCCCATTAGATACCCGACCAATGAAGCCCAACAGCACTACATGTCACACTAGATGTGAGATCGAACAAGCCATCGGCATGCTAAAGGTACATTCCAGGTGCCTAGACCTATCTGGAGATGCCCTTCAGAACACACCGGCCAGGGACTCCAGAATGGTCATGGTGTGCTGCGCTCTGCATAATATTCCCCAGCAGCGAGGTTTGTACCTGCAGGAAGAGCAAGGCAGGGCAGGGGAGTGGGACTAGCCAAGAGTCAGCACAGGCTCGGCAGGCTGAATGGCCTCCTTCCGTGCTATAACCATTCTATGATTCTATGAAAGTGCAGTGCTCAGATCCTCCTCGCACGATTCCAAGCAGGAGAAGGACGAGTAAGATGATGAGCGCAAAGCACCTGCAACTGCTCACTTTGCTGGCAGGGATGATGCCTTTTACTGCCAGGTTCACTTAGATTCCAGCAGTGGACCAATCTCACAAGCCCATGCAACAGCCATTCTTCCCACCCAGCCTACCCCTCACCAATGCCACTGACACAAAGCAGTCCTGCAAACAACCAACCAGCTCTTTCACATCCCCCATTTGTCCCCGTCAATTCATGTGTTGCCTTTCATCATCAAACAACTTACAAGGCCACTTGCTACCCAGCAACCAAGAATAGGCAAATTGGGAAAGTGGTACAAAAGAACAATATTTATGTGCTTCAAGTAAAGAACAGAAACTTAACTACATAACATTTTATCATACACCCATGTCCAAACTCTTGTGCAACTAGCAATTTTACGGGAAAAAATTCGGTCTCTTGCGAGGAGCGAGACTTTGTGCTCGGTGCAGAAGTCTCGCTATATTGGGGTTACCGCCCCAAATGGAAGTGTAACACAAAATAATGGGCTCCACTTTGTTTCTGAGCGGGAGTGGGGCGGACGCGTCAGGAGCGGGGCACACAGCTCAGTAGCGCTGCTGCGTACAAGGGGCTCTTTCCTGAATTAAAGGGAAGGGCCCAAGCTGTAAACTCTGCAGCAAAAAAAGGGTCCCAGCTGGACGACCGGGGAGCGAGGGTGCCAAGCAGAGTGCCGGGCTGACCGATTGCAGCATGGATTTCGTGAGCAAGCACACATCCCATTTTAAAGTTCGCCCCGTGAGCGGCCGGCCGCCCGCTACGCGTCCCCGAAGCTGTCACTGTCATCGCCAGACGCAGCTTCAGAGGGCGATACCCAATTTAGGGTCCGGGGCGCTGCGCACGGTGATGACATCAGCATCGTCAGCGCAGCTGATTGTGGTGTTACGGGTTACCCCACTTCTCATTTCGCAGGAGGCATTCGCGCCGCCGCATCCGGTCGCAAAGTTGTTTGTGTCCGGTCAGCGCCCCCCCGGAGGTGCTAACGGGAGGGGCAAATGACCCGAATTTCAAGCCCATAGTCTTCCTTTTCCCATTGCTCCTACATGGTGCAACCCCCATGGCTTCAGCAGAGGCAAAGGCAGGCCACTCGCGTCCCTGCTCTGATTGCGGAGATGCACCAGGCCGATGATCTCTGGGTCTTGGAGCCTGTGAGGACCCCACCAAAGAGTGCTCCACCAGCACCTGTGCAGGGGGCAGACTGATGAAAAGTTAACTCTGTTTCTCTCTTCACACATGCTACCTGACCAGCTGAGTATTTCCAGCATTTTCTGTTTTTATCAGCGCTGAACGTACTTCTGAGTTTCCCACACGCTATCAAACCCCCCCCCGCTGCCCGCCGCTCCCATCGCGTCTCTCAGTTAATATCGCAGAATTGGCAGCAAATTAAAGACACAAATTTTGAGTAACTGGTTTACAAAAGGAATTTTGTTTTAAGTTAGTGGCTGCCTTTCCTCATCAGACGATGGCAGTGAGCGACGCACCGATACAAAGGGCTAAATGAATGGACCAGATTATCAGTCAACAACCTGGACAGCAATCAGCATCAGACTATAAATCTAACCTCCTGTTGTGACCATGGAAACTGAACTATTATTAACCACAGAATGCAGCTGGCAGTTTCAATATTTCCTTTTAAAAGGTATGTTAATTCTGTAGTAACATGGTTCAAAGGAGAAGATGATGAGTTAGAGATGGTGATTACCATGTCACATTATAAAAGTTGCAAGAGTTTGAATGAAAGCCAGAAAGTCATGGTATTTACAAATAATGTTATTTCCAAATTTAACATGAAACTCAGATGTCCATTGAATTTTGCAATGATTTGTTAATTTCACATTTTTGCCTTTCACCTAAATCATTTTCTATTTATCTGCTTTGTTAATCTGTTCCATTTTATCAAGTGCAAACCAAGTACTTTTTCAAGTACATTCATCGGAAGATAAAAATAGAACACTTGCTTTTTCCCTTTAATTAAAAATCTGCCAACAAAGACACGTTCTCAGAAATCACTTGCTTTCCCATCATTTCATTTTTGGATCATTAATTATGGGGAGAAAGAGGCATTATCCCATTTTTCATTGAAAGACAATGTCATCCTTTAATTTTTCCAATACTAAGTTTGTCCTTTAAAATAAGTATATTTTATCAGAACATACGTTTACCACAATTAATAATTGGCATAAGAAATAGGAGCAGGGGTAGGCCCTTTGACCCCTCGAGCCTGCTCCACCAGTCAATGAGATAATGGCTGATCTTCTGCATCAACTCCTCTCTCCTGCCCCATCCCATATCTCTTGATTCCCTTACTGCCCAAAAATCTTTCGATCTCAGTGTTTAATATACTCAATAACTTTCACAACACTCTGAGTGAAGAAATTTCTCCTCAGCTCAGTCTTAAATGGCCAATCCCTTATCCTGAGACTATGGCCCCTAGTTATAGACTCTCCAGCCTAGGGAAACAACCTCTCAGCATCTACCCTGTCAAGCCCTCTAAGAATTTTATGCATTTCAATAAGATCACCTCTCATTCTTCTAAACTCCAGAGAGTATAGGCCCATTCTACTCAATATCTCCTCATCGGGCAACCCTCTCATCCCAGGAATCTATCCAGTGAACCTAAGGCAAATATATCCTTCGTTAGGTAAGGAGATCAGAACTGGACACAGTACTCCAGGTGTGATCGCACCAAAGCCCAATATAATTGCAGCAAGACTTCCTTATTCTTATACTCCAACCCTCTTGAAATAAAGGCTAAAATACAATTTGCCTTCCTAATTGCTCGCTGTACCTGCATGTTAACTTTCTGTGATTTGTGTACAAGAACCCACAAATCCCTCTGAATACCAACATTTACTAATCTTTCAACCTTTTAAAAAATATTCTGCTTTTCTATTTTTCCTTCCAAAGTAGATAATTTCACATTTCCCCACATTATACTCCATCTACCACCATCTTGCCCAATCACTTAACCGATCTATAACCCTTTGCAGCATCTTTGTGTCCTCCTCACAGATTACTCTCCCACTTAGTGCTGGGACCCCAACTATTTACAATCAATATAAACGACTTGAAAGAAGGAACTGAGTGTAACGTAGCCAAGTTTGCTGAGGATACAAATATGGGAAGAAAAGCATTATGTGAGGAGGACACAAAAAACTTGCAAAAAGACATAGACAGGCTAAGTGAGCGGCAAAAATTTTGCAGATGGAGTATAATGTTGGAAAATGTGAGGTTATGCACTGTGACAGAACAAAATCGAAGAGCAAGTTATTATTTAAATGGAGAAAAATTGCAAAGTGCTGCAGTACAGCGGGACCTGGGGGTCCTGGTGCATGAAACACAAAAGGTTAGTAAGCAGGCACAGCAAGTGATCAGGAAGGCCAATGGAATATTGGCCTTGATTGCAAAGGGGATGGAGTATAAAGCAGGGAGGTCTTGCTACAGTTATACATCATCATCATCATAGGCAGCCCCTCGGAATTGAGGAGGACTTGCTTCCACTCTTAAAATGAGTTCTTAGGTGGCTGAATAGTCCAATACGAGAACCACAGACTCTGTCACAGGTGGGGCAGATAGTCTTTGAGGGAAGGAATGTGGGTGGGACTGGTTTGCCGCACGCTCTTTCCGTTGACTGCGCTTGTTTTCTGCATGCTCTCGGCGATGAGACTCGAGGTGCTCAGTACCCTCCCGGATGCACTTCCTCCACTTAGGGCGATCTTGAGCCAGGGACTCCCAGGTGTCAGTGGGGATGTTGCACATTATCAGGAAGGCTTTGTGGGTGTCCTTGTAACATTTCCTCTGCCCACCTTTGGCTCGTTTGCCATGAAAGAGTTCCGAGTAGAGCGCTTGCTTTGGGAGTCTTGTGTCAGACATGTGAACAATGTGCCTGCCCAGCGGTTCAGTTATACAGGGTATTGGTGAGGCAACACCTGGAATACTGGTTTCCATATTTAAGAAAAGATATACTTGCTTTGGAGGCAGTTCAGAGAAGGCTCACTAGGTTGATTCCAGAGATGAGGGGGTTGACTTATGAGGAAAGGTTGAGTAGGTTGGGCCTCTACTCATTGGAATTCAGAAGAATGAGAGGTGATCTTATCGAAACGTATAAGATTATGAGGGGGCTTGACAAAGTGGATGCAGAGAGGATGTTTCCACTGATGGGGGAGACTAGAACTAGAGGACATGATCTTAGAATAAGGGGCCACCCAATTAAAACTGAGATGAGGAGAAATTTCTTCTCTCAGAGGGTTGTAAATCTGTGGAGTTCGCTGCCTCAGAGAGCTGTGGAAGCTAGGACATTGAATAAATTTAAGACAGACATAGACAGTTTCTTAAACAATAAGGGAATAAGGGGTTATGGGGAGCGGGCAGGGAAGTGGGCCTGAGTCCATGATCGGATCAGCCATGATCGTATTAAATGACGGAGCAGGCTCAAGGGGCCATATGGCCTACTCCTGCTCCTATTTCTTAATGTTCTTATGTTCTTATTAGGAGGCGGCTGGACAAGATGGATGCAGAGAGGATGTTTCCACTGATAGGGGAGACTAGGACTAGGGGGCATAATCTTAGAATAAGAGGCCGCCCATTTAAAACTGAGATGAGGAGAAATTTCTTCTCTGAGGGTTGTAAATCTGTGGAATTCGCTGCCTCAGAGAGCTGTGGAAACTGGGTCATTGAATAAATTTAAGACAGAGATAGACAGTTTCTTAACCATTAAGGGAATAGGGGGTTATGGGGAGTGGGCAGGGAAGTGGACCTGAGTCCATGATTGGATCAACCATGATCGTTTTAAATGGCGGAGCAGGCCCGCGGGGCCGTAAGGCCCACTCCTGTTCCTATTTCTAATGTTCTTATGTTCTATGTTCTTACCTTGATATTGTCAACTAGCTTGGATATATTGCAGCATGGATACAAAATTGGCTAAGTGGCAGGAAACAGAGAGTAGTGGTGAACGGTTGTTTTTCAGACTGGAGGAAACTATATAATGGTGTTTCCCAGGGGTCGGTACTAGGACCACTGCTTTTCTTGATATATATTAATGACTTGGACTTAGGTATACATGGCACAATTTCAAAATTTACAGATGACACAGAACTTGGAAGTATAGTGAACAGTGAGGAGGATAGTGATAGACTTCAAGAGGACATAGACAGGCTGGTGGAATGGGTGGATACATGGCAGATGAAATTTAATGCAGAAAATGTGAAATAATGCATTTTTGTAGGAAGAATGAAGAGAGCCAATATAAACCATAGGGTACAATTCTAAAGGGGGTGCAGGAACAGAGAGACCTGGGGATATGTGTGCACAAATTGTTGAAAGTGGCAGGACAGGTTGAGAAAGCGGTTAAAAAAGCATGTGGGATCCTTTATAACTAGAGGCAGAGAGTATAAAGGCAAGGAAGTTATGATGAACCTGTATAAAACATTGGTTCGGCCTCAGCTGGAGTATTGTTTCCAATTCTGGGCACCGTACTTTAGGAAGGATGTGAAGGGCTTAGAAAGGCTGCAGAAAAGATTTACAAGAATGGTTCCAGGGCTGAGGAATTTCAATTACATGGATAGATTGGAGAAGCTGAGGTTGTTGTCCTTAGTGCAGACAAGGTTGAGAGGAGATTTGATAGAGGTGTTCAAAATCACGAGGAGTCTAGACAGAGTCGATAGAGAGAAACTGTTCCCTTTGGCAGAAGGGTCGAGAACCAAGGAAACAGATTTAAGGTAATTGGCAGAAGAACCAAAGACAACATGAGGAAAAACTATTTTTCGCAGCAAGTGGATATAATCAGGAATACACTGCCTGAAAGTGTGGTGGAGGCAGGTTCACTCATGGCTTTCAAAAGGACCACAATTGAAAGAAAAAAATTGCATGGCTATGGGGAAAGGGCGGGGGAGTGGGATTAGCTTACTTGATCTTGCAGAGAGCTGGCACAGGCATGAGGGGCCAAATGGCCTTCTTCTGTGCAGTAACCATTCTATGATTCTGTGATTCCATGATATCAGACTCAGTCCCCTCATCTAAGTCATTGACATAGATTGTAAATAGCTGAGGCCCAAGCATTGATCTTTGCGGCACTCCACTAGTTACACCCTGCCATCCTGAAAATGACCTATTCTTCCTGTTAACTGCCTGTTAACCAATCCTCACTCAATTCATGCTAATATATTACCCCCAATCTCATGAGCCCTAATCTTGTGTTACAATCTCTTGTGTGGCACCTTGTCAAATGCCTTCTGAAAATCCAAATATACTACATTCACTAGTTCCCTTCTCTACCCTCCCAGTTACACCCCCACAGCTTACTTTCCCATCTAACTTTGTCCCGGAGAGAGTAACTTACTAAAATATCAAACAGAGTAATCCTCATGAAATGAGTTGTGGGGAAAAGATCATGACTATCTCATTGTATTGTAGTGCTGCTACTTCTGAACCAGACTAGTTTAGCTGTAGTGACTTTAAACTTGGAAATGTTGCTCTGTGAGATCAGAATATGGCAGGAGGTGAAAATTTTTACTTGCAGTAGTGTTCCATCATCAAGTCACTCCTGACCAATCAGGAGTAAATTGTCAATTCGGGAGACAGGACTCAAACTCCAAAGATCTGGGGAGGAACTATGCTCTCCACAAAAGGAATTGTGAAACCTCTATACAATACAAGTTGAACTTCCCTTATCTGGAACCATCGGGACCTGGGCTTTTCTGGATAAGGGATTTTTCCGGACGACGGGTAGTCAAATTAAATTGTATGGTACAGGTACTGAGTAAGGGGATATCAGGGCTGGCTTGCTTGGGGCTAAGAGTGTAGCAGAGAGATCATGGGGAAGGAGGAGCAGTGGATCACGGGGTCAGGCCAGCGATTTCAGGAGTCGGCAGCAGGAAGGACTTCAATTTGTTCAATTTGTTCATGTCAGATTTTTGCGCATGCGCTACCCAGTGGCCAGGAATGGTTCTGGATGAGGGGTGGTTCCGGATAAGAGAGTTCTGGATAAAGGGGGTTCAACCTGTAGTTCATAGTTATACCTTCTGTTACATACAAATTTAAACACTGTCTTAGCAGGAATAGAAAAACGTTTGAGGATTTTATTCCTCCCAAAACTGCTGCGTTATTAAATGATGCCTGCTAGAAATATTTTGTATCCAAGTGTCACACGGGGATTATGCACTCACTTTCAATCTGGCCAGCTGTAGTGTATATTGCATCTCAGTATTTATTATCTTTCTCTTCAATGCTATATTTTTCTCTCTTTCTAAATTAGGCACAGGTGTCATCAGAGTGTTGTGAAAAATAACATTAGTTAGCCATAGAAATTTATACAGAAAATGCTGGAAATACTCAGCAGGTCAGGCAGCATCTGTGGAGAGAGAAACAGAGTTAACGTTTCAGGTCGATGACCTTCCATCAGAACTGGAAATGGTTAGAGACAAATTGTGTATCGCCCCATTTGGGGCAATAACTTTTCAGGGAGCGCTAAAGTATCGCCAGGTGCAAAAGATTTTTTCCTCCTGGAAACTTCTGCTCTAGTGTTCCAAGAGGGAAGTGGAGAGCTAAATTCAAGCGCTACCACTTCCCTTAGAGCGCTAAAGAGACTGAGAGGGATGGTAGCGGCAGAGCGCTGAACAATGTTCCGTGCAGTGCTGCTGTCTTTGGAAGCTCCTTCCCTCGCTTAGGGAAGGGCCAAGGTTAGTTTGATTCAATCTTCATTCTATCTCTGTGGGGGCACGGCGCCTCCGCTAGGTGCATAACAGCCCCAAGCACTCTGAGAGTGGAGGGCTGACAAATCGCAGGATCAAAAAAAAAGGCAAAAGAAACCAGAATATGGAGATTAACATATTTTGGCCTACCTGACCGCCACTGCCTTTAATTAGAGCTTCCCAAGCTGCCAGCCGAGGTGACAACTCCTCCTGCAGCTACCATTGCTAATGCCCAGCAATGCAGGGGGTGGGACCGAATATCACATTCGGGGCGCTAAGTGGGCGATGCGCACCGGATGACGTCACAATCTATAGGGTGCAAGAGAGCGAGGCGGTAAGTATTAGCACCAGTGCTAAACCGCCAGAGAAGTTCATGGGTATCAGTAAATTCGTTGCGCCCGGTCGGTAACCCCTTAGCGCCCCATTACCACCCCGTCCCCCGCAGGCGCTAACAGAGGCGCAAACCAGGCCAATTTCTCCCCCAGTAGGTTTTAAGCAAGTACGGTGAAAGGGGAGGAAAGAACAAAAGAAGAGGTCTGTTATAGGGTGGAATGGAAGAAAGAATAAGGCCAGAATTTTCCTAGTGCTGACCGTGCCTGTTTGGGGGCGGGACAGCAGTTAAATTCACAGAAATTGACAGTGCGTCGCGAACCTGCCGTCATCCCGCTGACTTCCGCATTTAACTCTAGCACGTTTGGAGGTGTGCCACGGACCTGCTCGGGAGAGGCAGGTGTCCTCATTCAAGAACTTAAATGCTTGTTGCGAGACGCTTAAGAGAATTTTTAACAGCAGCTTTTGGCTTTCACTTCGGGAGCACGGGATTCACGCAATTCAGGAACCTCACCATGAAGGGGAGGTGGCAGCTCAGTGGCCATTGTCCGAGTCATAGAAACATAGAAAATAGGTGCAGGAGTAGGCCATTCGGCCCTTCGAGCCTGCACCGCCATTCAATGAGTTCATGGCTGAACATGCAACTTCAGTATCCCATTCCTGCTTCCTCGCCGTACGCCTTGATCCCCCTAGTAATAAGGACTACATCTAACTCCTTTTTGAATATATTTAGTGAATTGGCCTCAACAACTTTCTGTGGTAGAGAATTCCACAGGTTCACCACTCTCTGGGTGAAGAAGTTTCTCCTCATCTTGGTCCTAAATGGCTTACCCCTTATCCTTGGACTGTGACCCCTGGTTCTGGACTTCCCCAACATTGGGAACATTCTTCCTGCATCTAACCTGTCTAAACCCGTCAGAATTTTAAACGTTTCTATGAGATCCCCTCTCATTCTTCTGACCTCCAGTGAATACAAGCCCAATTGATCCAGTCTTTCTTGATATGTCAGTCCCGCCATCCCGGGAGTCAGTCTGATGAACCTTCGCTGCACTCCCTCAATAGCAAGAATGTCCTTCCTCAAGTTAGGAGACCAAAACTGTACACAATACTCCAGGTGTGGCCTCACCAAGGCCCTGTACAACTGTAGTAATACCTCCCTGCCCCTGTACTCAAATCCTCTCGCTAAGAAGGCCAACATTCCATTTGCCTTCTTAACCGCCTGCTGTACCTGCATGCCAACCTTCAATGACTGATGTACCATGACACTCAGGTCTCGTTGCACCTCCCCTTTTCCTAATCCGTCACCATTCAGATAATAGTCTGTCTCTCTGTTTTTACCACCAAAGTGGATAACCTCACATTTATCCACATTATACTTCATCTGCCATGCATTTACCCACTCACCTAACCTATCCAAGTCGCTCTGCAGCAGCCTCAGAGCATCCTCCTCGCAGTTCACACTGCCACCCAACTTAGTGTCATCCGCAAATTTGGAGACACTACAGTTAATCCCCTCATCTAAATCATTAATGTACAGTGTAAGCAGCTGGGGCCCCAGCACAGAACCTTGCGGTACCTCACTAGTCACTGCCTGCCATTCTGAAAAGTACCCATTTACTTCTACTCTTTGCTTCCTGTCTGTCAACCAGTTCTTAATCCACGTCAGCACACCACCTCCAATCCCATGTGCTTTAACTTTGCACATTAATCTCTTGTGTGGGACCTTGTCGAAAGCCTTCTGAAAGTCCAAATACACCACATCAACTGGTTCTCCCTTGTCCACTCTACTGGAAACATCCTCAAAAAATTCCAGAAAACTTGTCAAGCATGATTTCCCTTTCACAAATCCATGCTGACTTGGACCTATCATGTCACCTCTTTCCAAATGCGCTGCTATGACATCCTTAATAATTGATTCCATCATTTTACTCACTACCGATGTCAGGCTGACCGGTCTATAATTCCCTGTTTTCTCTCTCCCTCCTTTTTTAAAAAGTGGGGTTACATTGGCTACCCTCCACTCCATAGGAACTGATCCAGAGTCTATGGAATGTTGGAAAATGACTGTCAATGCATCCGCTATTTCCAAGGCCAGATCCTTAAGTACTCTGGGATGCAGTCCATCAGGCCCTGGAGATTTATCGGCCTTCAATCCCATCAATTTCCCCAACACAATTTCCCGACTAATAAGGATTTCCCTCAGTTCCTCCTTCTTACGAGACCCTCTGACCCCTTTTATATCCGGAAGGTTGTTTGTGTCCTCCTTATTGAATACCGAATCAAAGTACTTGTTCAATTGGTCTGCCATTTCTTTGTTCCCCGTTATGACTTCCCCTGATTCTGACTGCAGGGGACCTACGTTTGTCTTTACTAACCTTTTTCTCTTTACATATCTATAGAAGCTTTTGCAGTCCATTTTAATGTTCCCTGCAAGCTTCCTCTCGTACTCTATTTTCCCTGCCCTAATCAAACGCTTTGTCCTCCTCTGCTGAGTTCTAAATTTCTCCCAGTCCCCTGGTTCACTGCTATTTCTGACCAATTTGTATGCCACTTCCTTGGCTTTAATATTATCCCTGATTTCTCTTGATAGCCACAGTTGAGCCACCTTTTTTATTTTTACGCCAGACAAGGATGTACAATTGTTGTAGTTCATCCATGCGTTCTCTAAATGTCTGCCATTGCCCATCCACTGTCAACCCCTTAAGTATCATTCGCCAATCTATCCTAGCCAATTCACACCTTATACCTTCAAAGTTACACTTCTTTAAGTTCTGGACCATGGTCTCTGAATTAACTGTTTCATTCTCCATCCTAATGTAGAATTCCACCATATTATGGTCACTCTTCCCCAAGGGGCCTCGCACAACGAGATTGCTAATTAATCCTCTCTCATTACACAACACCCAGCCTAAGATGGCGTCCTCTCTAGTTGGTTCCTCGACATATTGGTCTGGAAAACCATCCCTTATGCACTCCAGGAAATCCTCCTCCACCGTATTGTTTCCAGTTTGGTTAGCCCAATCTATATGCATATTAAAATCACCCATGATAACTGCTGCACCTTTATTGCATGCACCCGTAATTTCCTGTTTGATGCCCTCCCCAACATCACTACTACTGTTTGGAGGTCTGTACACAACTCCCACTAGCGTTTTCTGCCCTTTGGTATTCCGTAGCTCCACCCATACCGATTCCACATCATCCAAGCTAATGTCCTTCCTTACAATTGCATTAATTTCCTCTTTAACCAGCAACGCCACACCGCCTCCTTTTCCTTTCTGTCTATCTTTCCTAAATGTTGAATACCCTTGGATTTTGAGTTCTCAGCTTTGGTCACTCTGGAGCCATGTTCCCATGATGCCAACCACATCGTATCCGTTAACTGGTATCAGCACAGTTAATTGGTCCACCTTATTCCGAATACTCCTCGCATTGATGCACAGAGCTTTCAGGCTTGCCTTTTTAACACACTTTGACCCTTTAGAATTTTGCTGTAAAGTGGCCCTTTTTGTTTTTTGCCTTGGGTTTCTCTGCCCTCCACTTTTACTCATCTCCTTTCTGTCTTTTGCTTCTGTCTCCATTTTGTTTCCCTCTGTCTCCCTGCATTGGTTCCCATCCCCCTGCCATATTAGTTTAACTCCTCCCCAACAGCACTAGCAAACACTCCCCCTAGGACATTGGTTCCGGTCCTGCCTAGGTGCAGACCATCCGGTTTGTACTGGTCCCATCTCCCCCAGAACGGTTCCAATGCCCCAGGAATTTGAATCCCTCCCTGCTGCACCACTGCTCAAGCCACGTATTCATCTTGAGCTATCCTGCAATTTCTACTCTGACTAGCACGTGGCACTGGTAGCAATCCCGAGATTACTACTTTTGAGGTCCTACTTTTTAATTTAGCTCCTAGCTCCTTAAATTTGTCTCGTAGGACCTCATCCCGTTTTTTACCAGTATCGTTGGTACCAATGTGCACCATGACAACTGGCTGTTCACCCTCCTTTTTCAGAATATCCTGCACCCGCTCTGAGACATCCTTGACCCTTGCACCAGGGAGGCAACATACCATCCTGGATTCTTGGTTGCGGCCGCAGAAACGCCTATCTATTCCCCTTACAATTGAATCCCCTATCACTATCGCTCTCTTACTCTTTTTCCTGCCCTCCTGTACAGCAGAGCCAGCCACGGTGCCTTGAACTTGGCTGCTGCTGCCCTCCCCTGGTGAGTCATCCCCCCTCAAAGCGGTGTATCTGTTTTGCAGGGGGATGACCGCAGGGGACCCCTGCACTACCTTCTTTGCACTGCTCTTCCTGTTGGTCTTCCATTCCCTATCTGGCTGTGGACCCTTCACCTGCGGTAAGACCAACTCGCTATACGTGCTAATCACGTCATTCTCAGCATCGTGGATGTTCCAGAGTGAATCCACCCTCAGCTCCAATTCCGCAACACGGTCCGTCAGGAGCTGGAGGCAGATACACTTCCCGCACACGTCGTCGTCAGGGTCACCGGAAGTGTCCCTGAGTTCCCATTGAGTCCATTAATTGAGAGCTGGGAAATACACATAAATACTCCCACATTACACCTGATTACTTGGTTCATTGAAAGGCACTTGCTAACTCCATTTGTGCAGTGATTTGGCTGTCAGCAGTTTGTAGGTCATTTCTGCAACCTTGGAAGCCACTCTCACCACATTGCCAGTCACTACCACAACCCTGAGAGATTGGGTCTCTGATCTCCACTTTACCTATCATCTATTACCTCTTTATTGCAATTTGCTGATGGGACATCAGCCATCTCAATTTCTCTGCTCCCCTCATTCACTCCAACCTACCACCCTCTGAACTTGCAGCACTCCGCTCGCTCAGATCCAACCCCAAACTTGTCATTAAATCTGCTGACAAGGGTGGCGCTGTTGTTGTTTGGCAAACCGACCTCTCTCTTGCAGAGGCTGATCGCCAACTCCCTGACACCTCCTCCTACCTCCCCCTGGACCATGGCCCCAACACTGAACATCAAGCTATAATTTCCCAGTCCATCATTGACCTCATCTCCTCTGGAGATCTTCCCTCCACAGCCATCAACCTCATAGTTCCTCAATCCCGCACAGCCCGCTTATACCTCTTTCCCAAGATCCACAATAAGGACTGCCCCGGTAGACCCATGTTTCAGCCTTTTCTTGCCCCACAGAACTTATTTCTTCCTATTTCAACTCTATTTTTTCTCCCCTTGTCCACTCCCGTCCCACCTACATCCGCGACTCCTCCGACGCCCTCTGTCACTTTAACAGTTTCCAGTTTCATGTCCTCAACTGTCTCCTTTTCACCACAGACGTCTAATCCCTCTACATTTCCATCCCCCACCAGGATGGCCTGAAGGCGCTCCGCTTCTTCCTCGAGCAGAGGCCCAACCAATCCCCATTCACCACCACCCTCCTCCGCCTGGCTGAACTTGTTCTCACATTGAACAACTTCTCCTTTAACTCCACTCTCTTTCTCCAAATTAAAGGTGTTGCTATGGGAACCTGCATGGGTCCTAGCTATGCCTGACTTTTCATGGGATACGTGGAACATCCTTTGTTCTAGTCCTACTCGGGTTCCCTCCCTCACCTCTTTTTCCGATACATTGATGACTGTATCGGTGCTGTTTCCTGCTCTCACCCTGAACTAGAAGATGTCACTTTGCATCCAATTTCCACCCTTCCCTCACCTTCACATGGTCCATCTCCGACTCTTTCCTTCCCTTCCTTGGCTTCTCTGCCTCCATTTCCGGGGATAGGTTTTCGACCAGTATCCACTATAAGCCCACTGACTCCCTCAGTTACCTGGACTACACTTCCTCCCACCCTGCATCCTGGAAGGACTCCATTCCATTCTCCCAGTTTCTCCGTCACATCTGCTCTGATGACACCACCTTCCACATTAGTGCCTCTGACATGTCTTCCTTTTTCCTCAACTGAGGATTCCCCTCCACCGTGGTTAACATGGCCCTTGACTATTTCCGTCTATTTCCCGCATCTCTGCTCTCACCCCTTCCCCTTCCTCTCAGAACCCTGACAGGGTTCCCCTTGTCCTCACCTTTTACCCCACCGGCCTCCACATTCAATGCATCATCCTCTGCCATTTCTGTCACCTCCAGCGTGATCCCACCATCAATCACATCTTCGCCTCCCCTCCCCTCTCAGCGTTCAGAAGGGATAGCTCCCTCCGTGATACCCTGGTCCATTCTGCAGTCACCCCTTTTACCTCCTCTCTTCCCACTATCCAGGGCCCCAAATACTCCTTCCAGGTAAAACAGCGATTTACTAGTACTTCTTTCACGATATAGTCTCCTCTACACTGGGGAGACGAAGCATAGATTGGATGACTGCTTTGCTGAACACCTCCACTTAGTCCATAAGTGTGACCCTGAGCTTCCGGTTGCCTGTCACTTTAAATCTCCAATCCCACTCTGATATCTCTGTCCTCGGACTCCTGCACTGTTCCAATGAAGCTCAACGTAAGCTCGAGGCACAGCACCTCATCTTTCGTTTAAGCACTTTACAGCCTTCCGGACTCAACATAGAGTTCAACAATTTCAGAGAATAATCGCTGGCCATCTGTGGCTCCCTTCCTCCCCCCCGCCACCATCTTAGGTTTTTCTTCTCTTTTTCTCTCTTTGTCTCCCATGGCAGTTGGCCATTACTCCACCATTTACACCCTATCCAGATTAACCTTTTTCTAACTTTTGTCATTACTATTTCAATTCGGCCCATCATCCCTTTTGTCTCTCTAAACTCTTTTGCCTTCTACCCTATCACAGACCTTCCCTTTTGTTCTTCCTCTCCCCCTTTCAGTGTTTAAGAATGTGCTCTTTTCGAAGGGTCGTCGACCCGATACATTAATTTTGTTTTCTCTCCACAGATGCTGCCTGACCCACTGAGATTTCCAGCTTTCTCTGTTTTTATTTCAGATTCCAGCATCCGCAGTATTTTGCTTTTGATCTATTACATCAGCATGGGTGTGGCTTATGCTGTCTCACCTCGGAGCACAGAATCGGACCAAGATAAGCCCCAGCACCAGCAGCAACCACAACTGCAGCCTTCTCCTCAACAACCTGATGTTGCACAGGAGAGAGGGAGTCAGCACAGGGCTATTCCGTGCCGAAGGCCATACCCCCAACACAGGGTATAGAAGTAGAGGATGAGCTTCCTGGACATGACTGAGCAGCAGTGCTTCAGGAGGCTCCGGCTATCGCACAGACATTTGTAGCTTGCTGGAACAAAACCTGCTACCCACAGGACCTGATGGACATGTCTTGCTAGTGGCTGTCAAAGACACCAGCACTCTCAACCTCTCGCCTTAGGCTTCTTCCAGGGATTTGCAGCAGCCATTTGTAGGATCTCGCAGTCGGCCACCCACAGATGCCCAGGTGATCGATAAGTCAACCAATTATCTCAACTTTGCCTCTGATGAAGCCAGTGTTACAGCGAGCGGGCTATCCACAGGTGCACAGCCTCATCGACTGCACACATGCGGCCACGTAGATACCCCCACATCACCCAGGAGTGTTTGTGAACTGCAAGGGCTTCCACTTCCTCAATGTACAGCTCGTCTGCAACCATAAAAAGATCATCATGCATGTGTGTGCCAGATTTTCTGCCAGCTGTCATGACGCTTTCGTGCCGCATCAGTCCACCCTCCCTCATCTCTTCGCACCTCCAAAAACACTTACCAGCTGACGGCTTTGAGACAAAGGCTAACCACGTGGTTCCTGACACCCTTGAGGAGGCCAAGTACTGAGGCCCAGGAGTTTTATAATGAGAGCCACATCTCCATCCAATGTGTCATAGAGCAAACAATAGGCATGCTGAAGATATGCTTCAGATGCCTTGACAGATCTGGAGAAATCCTTCAGTATGCACCAGCCAGGGTCTCCAGAACCATCGTTGTTTGCTGCACGCAGCACAAAATAGCGCAGCAAAGAGGATTGGAGCTGCAGGAGGGGCAAGGCACAGCTTGCACAGCCTCATCAGAGGAGGAGGAGTGTGAGGATGTAAGAATTTGGCGAAAACAGACTTTTTTTGACATTGCTTGGACACATTTTCTGTTACTGCAGAGAAGCAGACAGCACGGACTTGGGGCAGGTCCAAACATGCCCCACAGGAATACACACCAGCTGGGCGGGGATGGGTAAATGGCTGAAAGCAGGAACATCATGGTTGATGGGCTCCTTTTGTCATGTAATGGGAACCCATCAGTGAGACCTTAAGTAAAGTGGCCGGTGTTCCGGCCATCGAAAGACAAAGGAAAGCTATTCCACTCATTGGAGCCATACACTGAAGTACAGCCCAGTTGACAAAGGAACAGGGCAAAGAATTGTTTTTGCTCTTTCAGTTGCACAGCCTCAGGGGAAGCACAGTTGAACTTTTGGCGCAAGAAGAAGCATCTTGCAAGTATAAGAGACGGCAGTTGCAGCCATCTCACTCTCTCTCCCCTCTTCTATGCCTGCTTGCTTCGTTCAACGCACAAGGATTGAGCACTCGGTCTGTGACGTAGAGAAGAAACACCAGCAAAGAGAGCCTCGCTATTTCAACTGGGAAGCTGATCTTGAGACTGGACTTGAATAACACAGATTGGTATAGACCCAGAAGATACACCTCATCAGGAGAAGCAGCGAGTGAGCCAGAGGGGTAATTGGTGAGCATTTATCTCAGCCCACACATCTTTAAGACCACCGCATGGTGTGAAAGGGTGTCATGTGTCCCAACCAAGCCTTAGGGGTTTTAGTGGGGAGGTTTTTGCAACGATCATAAGCATACACAAATTCTGTTGGACAGATTTCAGTGGTGCAATTTTGAATCCGAGCAGGGGTGTTTTAAACATGTGTACTTCGCTTTAGGAGCCTGTTTTGATGGGCCAGGGCGTGTACTGTACTGTGTTTGTTTGTGTTACACACCAGGGTGCGTGTGTTTTACTGGGTACAGGTGTGTGCTTTAACTTAAATAAAAGCATTGTAACGGTTGAGACCAAAAGATGTGTCTATGACTGTATATTACTGTTCACGACTATAATTCCGGTGCCTAGAACTGTTGTAAGAGGGGTGACTCGAAACCACCAAGTGAAAAACCACTTACAAGAAGGAGGAGGAGCAATAGGCAGAAGATGAGGAGGAGGAACCTGAGGTGGAGATGGCAGCAGCAGCACACATTGCTGCCCAGGAGGCCCAGGATGGCCTCATACTGGCCAGATTTACAACTTGTTCCAATGCATCCACATGGCTGCCACATGCAGTACTATGTTCCCCCCTGCAACAAAACCATAAAGCATACCTAGAATGACCAGTCATTCCTGTCACCCAAACCCCCATTGCTCAAGGTTAAGTAATGTCTCACTATTAACTTTAAGTGACAAAGCCAGTTCCCAGGTATCAGGCAAAAATAGACAAGACCGGAAAGTGGTGCAAAGAAATACATTTATCTCTGTTATAAAAATAATTGAAATTAGTCACTAACGTTTGTTCATATACCCATGTGCATACCCCTGTGTGGCTAGAATTGTGTCCATTTTCTTTTCCAAATACTTCTACGAGGTGCAACCGCATATCCGGGAAATTACTGAACTGGTTCTCATCAACCATGTGGTGAGCCGCACCACGTTTGCTCCGTTGTGGACACATCCTGTGAAGATGCCCACTTTCGAACATCCATTGCATGAGTATTGTCTAAGCCGACACTGATGAGGCCGATGATTGCTCCCACAACGCCAACAGGGTGAAATCTGGATCGAACCAGTTGGCGGGCTCTGAGCAGCGGCAGGTTTCACGTAAGCAGCTCTGCCCCAAGACGACGCCATCTTGTTTACAGTACTTGCTGTGGAACTCCGATTCGTCGATGATATCTGCCTCAAATTATCATCCGTCATCATACATGCCCGGGCAGTCACGATGGCCTTTTTTCAAATCTAGCGTCTCTGCAGCCAACAGCTTCCTGAGGATCGCATCATGGCTGATGCCTATCACGAAGACATCACGCAGCATGTCTTTCAGCATGTTCCCGAACTTACACAGCTCAGCAAGACATCGCAGGTCGGCGACAAATCCCGACACGACCTGGCCCTCAGCATGAACATGCGTGTAGAAACGCTAGCGTGATATGATGATCCCCTCTTTTGGCTTCAGATGGTTACCCACCAATGTACACAATTCCTCATACCCTTTTTTCGCCGGACGTACAGGTGAGAGAAGATTCTTCATGAGGCTGTAAATTTTTGGACCAGGAACGGTGAAGAGAACTGCCCTGCACTTAACTGTGTAGGCCTCTGCCTCCATACCATTGACCACAAAATATTGATCCAGGCGGTCGACAAAATCCGCCCAATCCACACCCTCCACGAATCTCTCCAGGATTCCAACAGTGGCCATTGTGCATACGAAGGTTCTTAAATTACCCGTTGTGCATGTGAAGGTTCTTAAATTACCTCATCGCCAATTGTAATGACTCAAGAGTCTGGTTACTGTAAACTCACTCAAGTGCAACCTGATCCATCTTTATTCCAGCCCAAGAATGCCAGCGTGACAAAGACACCCATCTTATATACAGGTGACCAAGCACACATGCCACATGCATACAGCCCACTGACCTCCGACCGCGGCGCCCTCTGGTGTCTGGTGACCCCCAAGCATTAATACCTAACACCAAGCTTTTCTGCTCTTCCCTCTCCGGCACCATCGTCCCCAGAGTCCTCTAAGGATTTATTATTTTCCTCTTGCTCAACCTCTTCCATACCTGCGCACTGCCCCTCAGCGACATCATCCAGAGGAATGAGGTCAACCTCCAGAATAGACTGAAGCCATTATTTTTGCTCATTCCTTTCTTTGCCAATCCCTTGATAATTGAGTAAGATTTCTCAGCATCAAAAGAAAAAAAAATGATTCATAATAAATGAAAAAAGCTGAGAAACTGTGCTAATATTGTACTAGAGAAACAGGTGCACAACCATAGTCCCACTTCTTGACTTCATATGCATATTTTACAAGGGTTAGGCATTAGACTGCAACATTGTTGGAATAGAATCATAGAATCATAAAATGATACAACACAGAATGAGGCAGTTGTCCCATCGTGCCTGTGCAAGCTCTTTTTGAAAGAGCCATGCCCTTTCCCCATAGCTCTGCACATTTTTCCCTTTGAGTATTTATCCCATTCCCTTTTGAAAGTTATTTTTAAATCTACGTCCACCACCCTTTCAGACAGTGCATTCCAGATCAGAACAACTTGTCACGTAAATTGGCACATTTCCCCCAGCTGGTGCCAAACCAATGATTTATAAAGGTTTAGTATAACTTCCTTGCTTTTGTACTAATTTTAACTCCCAAAAATGGGTGGGTTTGGTTGGGTGAAATGTTAAAATTTGAAAAATGTCAAACCCACCTCCAACCCACCCATTTCCAGTTTAAATGGAGGTGGGTCGGGCGTGGAGTAAGCTGCGTGCCTCCATTTTTACATGCTTTTTAATTTTTTACCCATGCCCGCTGGATTTCCAGGGCCTCAGGAAACCTGACAGGTAAATGGAGGCAAGAAGGGCTGGGTCCATAGGGTAAGTGCGTTTATAGCACTGTTTGCAGGCCAGGAGGAGCAGGCATGGGTCCTCCTGGCCCAAAAATCTTACCTGCTTCCCTCCCCATGATCGGCAACTCCTCCCGACCGTGCCCCCATGATCGCCCCACCTCCACACTCTTCCCTCCTCCCATGATCTTTCCACTTCTGTTGAGACAAGGGACGGAAGGAGTTAAATTGAAACTAAGGAGAAAGCACAGTTGGGACATATGCGTGATTAAATTAGTAGAAAACAAAGGTCCTGAACTATCAGTGGCAAGGATCCCGTATACTTTTCTAACATCCTTCTCAAATTGTTTTGCCACCTTCAAATATTTGTGTCTGTACACCCCCAGGTCTCTCTGTTTCTGTACCCCCTTTAAAATTGTACCATTTTGGGTATATAGAAATAGTCACTCTGCCTTCAGTGAAGGTCAAACATGTCTGTTCCGTTTTGCAGTTCTATGGAAGTTCAGATGGATGTGTTCTTTTCATTGCTTAGTAAATACTTCTAAGGGGACTTCTGATTATTGTATCGATTGCTGAAATATTCATCTCCTTCTGTCAACATTTTGATCATAGTAACAAATGTCAATGGTAGATGAAAGGATAATTCAAATGTGCTCACTGAGAACTTCAACAGAATTCTTAAATGATTTCAAGTACACATCGGAGATTACCTAGAAGAATGTGAAATAGATACAAGGGTGACATGTATGACAGTCAATAATGTGTCTGTGGTGTAATTTTTCTGACTTTGTGGATCATTCTTGCTTATTTGATTTGAGATTTTGTGAAACTGTAAAATAAACCTATTGGAGTCGATTTGAACCCGGAGCGGGTTTCAGGAAGATGGGAATGAGGCAAATGAAACGCACTCATTTAAATGGCACTGGTCCTTTTCCTAAACAGAATGGCATGAAGAGGGTACAGAACGGCTGCTGGCAGGTGAAGGTTGGGAAGCCTTTGGCCAGCCAGATACTTACAGGTAAATAATGAGGAGAGGGTTTTGGGAGGGTCTTGTGGGAGGAAAGGCAGGGGGGGGTGGGGGGACAGGACCCTGGGGCAGGAGTCCGGGGCAGGATGGTTGTAATTTTCCTTGTGGGGCCGCGAGGAGCATTTCCCCTCCCCCCCACCCCTGATCCACCGGAGACCCTGATCTTCCTTCTAACCCCCTTCCCCCCGCCCCTGCCCCCGCCACCCGATCCACCAGAGGCCCCAATCTTCTTTCTACCCACATCCCCCCCAATCCACCGGAGACCCTGATCTTCTCTCTCCCCCCGACCCCGATCCACCGGAGACCTCAATCTTCCTTCTCCCCCCCACCCCGATCCACCGGAGACCCTGATCTTCCTTCTAACCCTCCCACCCCGCCACCAATCTCCTGGAGGCCGGCCCCGGGCCCCCATCCGATCCCTCTCTCCCTCCTCTGTGCGACCTTGTGCCGCAGGCCTACACGCTCGGATCCCGGATGCCTGCCTCTCCAGCTGGCTGGCTGCGGGTGGGAAATAGAGGCTTGAGATGCAAATCAGGCCCTGCTGTTAAAGTCGGCAGAGCCCGCGGGAAACCCATTCTCCCGGGTTGCTCGCCCCCATGCCCACAACCTGCCCTCCCCATGAATATCCAGCACATTTGTCAAGTCCACCCTAATCTGAGAGAGTGACAGTGCCTCAATACATCCTTAGCAAATCTGTGCGAAGGGAAAAAGGTATCAAGTGCAGAAATATTGTTTCTGCTAATAGCGTCACCATTGATTTGAGATCAAGAGGAAATGGGTTGCATAGATGATTAAGCAATGTCTGTGGAAGGAATAGGTTTGATCGGTCAAATTACCCTAACTCGTTCCATACGATACTGCATTCTTCGGGGGGGAAATTTGTGGCCGCCACGAGAGTCATCGGCAACTCAGCTTAACGGCCGCTGAAAATGGACGAAGTGCGACCAGAGTACAATTCACGCTGGGGGCTAGTGATTTTCAGCCCAGTGATACCTTACTGTGTCATGCCTTCCTGGTGGCATTAGTGCAGGCATGGGCGATGAATATCCCGTCCTGAAGCAGTGGTTCAGCTTCCAACAGTCGCTGGAAGCGAGGCTATGCAGTTCGCTAGGAACTGCATAGTCGCCCTTCGCCTTGTCGTCCTGAGATAATCCTGCAATCCCACAGCCTCCATGACTGTGGGATTGCAAGATTATCTCAGGCGGATGAGGCAAAGGGCGACTGAGGAAGTGCTATGAGCAGAAGCCTTTAACAAATAATGAGTGACTTCTGCACTTGAATCAACATTCCCTGTCACCCAAAAAATATTGAAATATCTAAAGACAGCTGGTTCAGTTGCAGGAAATAGAAAACAAGGCACTGAAACTTCAAAACCCCGTCAGGTACAGCTGATTGTGGATGGTGCCTTTAAATATTGCTGCTGCAGCCTGCATTCTGCTGGACGACGCCAGGGATCCGAAATTGCCCCCGCCCTAAACGGGGCGCACGCAACCCATTCTGAGTATTTTTACCGCCGCGGTGGTTGAGGTCGCCTCTTGAGCGAAATTTCGCTCTTTGTTTTTTTAAATTCGGAACGGAAGTTGCTCCTAATGGGGGCGGTTATGCGGCGGTGCAACACTAGAGGGGCAGAAGTTGGGGGGGGGGTGTGGAGTGGCTGCCGCGATGACGTCATCATGACGCCGCATCACCACGGCTCTCCCCCTCACTGAAAGGGGAGAGCCTGCGCGACCTTTAAACTTTGGGCCACTGGGCCACCAGGGAGGGTTTTGGCCAGTCCAGCAGCCTGGCACCCAAGAGGGGGTGCCCAGGGGCAGCCAGCCAACAAAAAAAAACATGTCGGCAGCGGCAGTAGGTCCTCCCCTTTAATGGTAATGGGAGCCGCACCGCCATTGCAGAAGGCCTCGGCCTCATTGGGCCACCGCGAAAAGCTTGTTTTGGACCGAAGATATTCATGGCGGGGGTGGGGGGGTAGATCGGCAGTACGCACTGTGATGATGCACTTAACACGGATCGGCAGCAGCGGAGCGGTAGGGGGAAGTGGAGCACCGCCGGGAAAACACGGGAGCGTAATTTTGATAATGGCGGCCACTACACAAAAAGTCTTGCGGCCATTGCACTCCGCAGCATGGCTGCCGCTTTCCGGTTTTAAGAAGCCTTCAGGAAAGGGCCAATTTTGGCCCCCAGTTCTCCCTATTGTTCTGCGCTGCCGTTAAGGCATGTGGCTAAATGAGCGTTGCACCCTCACTAATGTCACAATCTCTATGATAGCGAGGTCCCTGGCGATCGAGATTACCGGTTACGCTACCGGCATGCGGCACTGGAACCGGCATTTCAGCGCCCATGTGGCGCAATCCATACAAATTTTTCCCTCCTTGCGTTTAAGTTCCAATGTTTTTACTTCAAGTTGCCTGCAAGCCATTTGGATGCACTAATGTTTATACCTTTTCTATAACACACTTACTGTCGTCGCAGGATATGATGTACCCAAAACACCATGTGTCATTCTGTTTGTCTGAGAAACGACAGAAACCAGTTTTGTCCAGTTCTGCAGTACAGACATTAGGCTTCATCCCTTATCTTTTCCAGGTTTTTCTCTTCAGTCCTTTCAATGAGGACAGAGATGGAGCCGGTCTTTCCAGGACAGCGCTTCAATTTCATTTTAATCCTTTCACCATCAAAATCTCATTTAAGCATTCCACCGATCTACTGCTAGCTTGCAAAAAACTTGCAAGTAACATAAAGGCTAATATATTAAGTACAATAGAGTGACTGAGGGAGATGTCGCTCCATGCATGACAGACATAGGTGATACTGTAATAGATAACTAGATAATGGCAGATTTATAAACAAATGCAGGTACAACGTCTGAAATCCGCAATCCTCGGGACCGAGTCCGTGTCGGTTTTTGGGTTTTTCCAGATTTCAGACAAGAAAATCAATAGTCTGAAATCCGTAATCCTTGGGACCAAATCCGTGCTGGATTTCGGGTTTTGCCGGATTTCAGATTTCGATGCCCGCCGATCCTCCACTTCTTGCTGCCCGCCGAAATGTCCGGTTTTCGGATAATTACCGTTTTTGGAGTTCCGGATTCGGGACGTTGCACCTGTACTTTGGGGCCGAAATTGGCCTCTTATGCACCTGTCGTTTGCGCCTCAGGGAGGGAGATTAGGAGAGGGGATATAAATACCATTGTTGCCCCCAGCAGGGTCAACATCTCCGCCAGCCACGGCGCACACTACCTGTGGGCCAATGAGCTCCAGCACTAGCTCTTCAAGGTTAGACAGTGACCACAGTTCAGGTTCCCCTCCTCCAATCCTCTTCTGCTCCCTTCTCTTATGTGCCATCTTGGCCTGCAATGATAAAGGAACAGCAATATATTTCCAAGTCACGATGGTGTGTGACTTGGAGGGGAACTTGGAGGTGATAGTGTTTCCATGCACCTGCTGCCCTTGTCCTTCTAATGGCAAAGGTTTCAGGTTTGGCAGGTGCTGCCGAAGAAGCCTTGGTGCGTTGCTGCAGCGCAACTTGTAGATGGTACACACTGCAGCCACGGTGTGCCTGTGGTGGAAGAAATGGATGCTTAAGGTGGTGGATGGGGTGCTGATCAAGTGAGTTGCTTTGTCCTGGATGGTGTCGAGCTTCTTGAATATTGTTGGAGTTGCACTCATTCATGCTGTGCATGGAGAGTGTTGCGATAAGTCGCGAGCTCCTCCAGGCGTTCGCGGTTTACACGAGGGACATGTCCCAGGCGTCTGCTCGCAGTTTGGAGCATACGCAGCAGATGACCCGGGAGATGCATGCGACGACCGCCTCCGTTGATGCCTTGAGGCATGCTCCGAGGTGCCGTCGCACAAACCACCTGCACCAGCACACAAGCGAGTCAGGAGGAAGCACTTTCTTCTGACTCAGGTGGTGATTCCCCAGCTTCATCTTCCCCTCCAACACCCCAAGAGACGATCGAGCCACCGTCACCACCCTCACGGCAGGAAGTCTAGCCGTCGCCCGCTGCACGCCAGACTCGTCTCGGTGCCCGGGGACCAAAATGGGTGGGTAGGGTTAAGATACAGGGGTGGGGGTGGGGGGAGGTTACAGGATCTGGAGGGAAACTTGGTCGCAGGTAGGGAGGGGGGTGCTTTATTGTTGTTTTACTGTTACTGTTGTTGTTTTTGTTATTGCCGAGAGCATGCAGAAGCCAAGCGCAGGCAGCGGAAGAAGCATGCGGCAAACCAGACTCCCCACCCACCCGTTCCTTCAACCACTGTGACAGAGACTGTAATTTCTGTATTGGATTGTTCAGTCACCTAAGAACTCATTTTTGGAATGGAAGCAAGTCATGATAATATTGTTGCTATATTGTTGTTATATTGTTCATTGTTGTTTTTTAAATTTATTGTTGATTCACTGTTGGGGTAGTGGTGGGGGTGTGGGTTGGGTGGGTGTTGCATCTTAAAATGATTCAAATTTTTTAAATTATTAAATTTTTTTATTTCACTTTACAATTGTTGTGCAGTGGCTTCCAATAACGTAAGGTAAGGTAAAACATGAATTCAACTGTTGGAAAACAATGGCCAGGCCAGACCAGGCAAGGATGAAACGTAACGCAACTGCAACTCTTGTCTTTCCGTAACTGTAACTGTGACTGTCCCCACTGTAAGTTCATGCAAAGCGTTTATTTATGAGCTGCTGACGCAACAGTTTTGCAGCCGCGTAACTCCCACGGGCTTTCCCAGGCTTGCGGGAGGGGGCGGTGGGACCATGGATTCATCGCCAGGCTGATTGTCCTCCCTCAGGTCCTCACCAGCCTCCTCCTCCTCCTCCTCCTCCTCATCTGCCTCTTCCACCTCCATTCCTTCCTGAGGTGGACCGGCAGCCCCATCTGGCAATTGTTGTCCTCTCCTTATAGCTAGGTTATGCAACATGCAGCACACCACAATAAACTCAGCGACTTGCTCAGGGTGATATTGTAGGCTGCCCCCAGAGTGGGCCAGGCATCTGAAGCGCTGCTTCAGCACTCCAATTGACTTTTCGACGATATTGCGTGTGTCTATGTGGCTTTCGTTGTAACGCTTCTCGGCTTCCGTCTGGGGATTACGCAGGGGCGGGGGCATGAGCCAGCTGGCACGGCCATATCCTTTATTACCCCAGCATCCAACTATGACCTTGTGGCTGACTGTTAAACAGGTCAGAGACAGCGCTCACACGCAGGATGTGCACATCATGGATGCTGCCTGGAAATTTAGCATTTACTGCCATGGTGATTTGGTTGCGGTCGACAACGAGCTGCACATTCAGGGAGTGGAATCCTCTTCAGTTACGAGACACCTCCGCATTCTGTTCGGGTGCTCGCAGGGCGATATGCATACAGTCTATTGCTCCCTGCACTTTGGGGAGGTTTTCTATTCTCAAGAAACCCCAAAGCCCTTCTGGTCTGTGCCTCGCTGGTCATAGGGAAGCTTATAAAGTCCATTCTGCAAGCGTAAATGGCTTCAGTCACCTGCCAAATGCAGCAGTGTGTGGCGTGCTGAGAGATACCACAGATATCGCCAGCTGAAGCCTGAAAGGAGCCCGATGCGTCAAAGGATAGTGCCGCAGTCACCTTTACCTCAACGGGTAATGCGGTCCTGATGGTGCTGTTAGGCTGCTGATCTCCCTTGATGAGCTGGCATATCTCATCGATGACCTCCTTTCGGAAGCACAGCCTTCTAAGGTACGTGTTATCTGACAAGTTCAGATATGATTGCTTTTCCCTGTAAGTTTGTCAGGTGTACGTTCTCCTCCTCCGCCTCCATATTAGTCTGCCACCTCTTCGATTGGCCCCTTCACTAAACCTTTCACTTAACTCAACTTCAGACTCCAGCATGTGAGCATTTACAAGTAATGGTAGAGAAGTTACAGATCCCATCACTATCACTATAACTATTGCTATAAATGTCCTTTGTACTAAATGGATCAATCAATAACTTAAAGGCCCTAAATTACCCACAAATTATAAGTCCCTTCTTTAAGCAGCCTCTCATTTCCTCCGACGTTCAAAATGGCGTCCGTAGTGCCGAGTTCTGTGAGGAACGCCAGGAGGGAGCAGCTTTTCTCCAGCGATGTCCAGCGATCTTCTCGGCGAGCAATCAGCACAGCGATGTGCCGAAAGTTGCACTTGGCGATGTGTGGGCGCTCGCCTCGACAATGTGACACGAAAGTTGGGCCGGCATTTTTTCGGCGATGTTCCGGCCCAACTTTCCACTTTTTAAGCAAAATGGGCGATAGCCTGCCTTTTTGGGTGATGTATGGGCGCTAGCCCAGCGATCTCAAGTGGAAAGTCTAGCCCTAAGGGAATGCACATACGTGATCAGTTGAATTTTGCATACAATATGCCATGATTCATTTATAAATTTGGTTTGGAATGTTTATTTTGTGATGGCTTTTATTTTTGCACTGTGGCCAAGCGGATGCTGTGATGGCCAGTGACAGAGGGAAGGTAAGGTTGGGGGCTATTGATGAATGGGGGGGGAGGGCGGAGATTTCTGATGGAGGGGGTGGGGTGATGTGGTGCCAGAAAAGCGGGTTAGCTTGGGGGTCTGGGGGGAGCACTCCTGCTCCTTCTGGCCCACAAGCACTGCTGCAATGTACTTACCTGAATCTGCCTTCACCTCCCTTGAGCTGCCGAGCATCCTGAAGCCCAGCCAGGGTCAAACCTGTTTAAATGTGAGGATCCCATCCTCATTATAATATTGAAATGGCCAACCCGCTCACCCCCCCGTCCCACCTCCGTTAAACCCGGAAGAGGGCAGGTTGGTGTTGGGTTTGAGATTTTACATTTTTTTATATCTCATCCGAGCCCAACCCCACCCATTTTGGGGGCTTAAAATGACCCCTGTTAAATGTGTCTCTCTCTCCAGACATGCAGCCTGATCTCCTGAGTAGTTCCAGCATTTTCTGTTTATATTTCTGATTTCCAGCACCCGCAGTATTTCTCCTTTGTAACAAAAATTAATCTCTTTGAATCCTACGGTTGTGCCAATAAAATAAACTGATGTGTTCACATTAGATTTGAGGGCCATAAAATCTGCAACCTATTCCCACTACGAGGTGATGAGAACCATATTGGTTCATTTAAAATAAAAAGCATGAAATGGATACAATATTATGGCAATTTAGCTGCTCCTGTTATAAGATATAGGAGCAGGAGTAGGCCCATGCGGCCCCTCGAGCCTGCTCCGCCATTTAATAAGATCATGGCTGATCTGATCATGGACTCAGCTCCACTTCCCCGCCCGCTCCCCATAACCTCTTATCCCCTTATCGCTTAAAAAACTGTCTATTTCTGTCTAAAATTATTTAATGTTCCAGCTTCCACAGCTCTGTGAGGCAGCGAATTCCACAGATTAACAACCCTCAGGAGAAATTTCTCCTCATCGCTGTTTTAAATGGGCGGCCACTTATTGTAAGATCATGCCCTCCAGTTCTAGTCTCCCCATCAGTGGAAACATCCTCTCTGCATCCACCCTGAAAGCCTCTTCATAATCCCATACGTTTCGATAAGATCACCTCTCATTCCTCAAAAATCCAATGAGTTGAGGCCCAACCCGCTCAACCTCTCCTCAGAAGTCAACTCCCTCATCCCCGAAATCAACTTAGTGAACCTTCTCTGAACTGCCTCCAAAGCAAGCATATCCTTTCGTAAATATGGAAACCAAAACTGCACGCAGTATTCCAGGTGTGGCCTCACCAATACCCTATAGTGGGAACAGCTTTAAACTTACATTAAAATATGATTTATTTGAACCTTTCAGTTGTTGAGCTAATCATTGTAAAGCTCTGATTCAAATGTACTCAACTGGAACATTTATTCTCCACCCCCTGAAAAATCAATTTTCCTTGCTTCTGAGTTGCTTGTGCCTCACTGCCATAGAAAGCTCACAATGATCAACAGGAAGTCAGCACAAAAACAGATCAAAGAAAATTGTGAACCAGCTGCCTAATAGATTGTTTTCTCTCACATAAACCCCACTTACACTGCTGAGGCTGGAGACTCCAGTATAAATTCTGTGAAAAAGGCTTCCATTTTTGTAAATCCTAAATGAAACTTTAGATGCTATCGAGAGTGCATCAGTTCTGCACTGTATGCACTGAATAGAAGTTCAGCTGTTAGTTTTTCATCGTGCTGCACACCTGCTTTGTGCAATAATGTGTAATAATATTCAACAATGTCTCCTGTCATGTTGTTTAGGTACACAATTATAATAGAGGTACAGTATTTTTTTGTATAACTGTCCTACTCTCTGTTTATGTTATATTTCTTTCTATTTTTCTTGTATACTTTTCCTGTGTTTCTGTTTCATTTTCTATGTTTTTGCTTCTGAATTTGCTTTCCCTCTTTGCTGTAAAACTGGTAATATCACCAACGGCTGGGGATGAAATTCCTCCGATCAAATATTTTAGCAAAACCAGTCAGGATGAGCAGAATGCAGGATTGCCCATTTTGTACTTTGCGATTTTTCATTAAAATTAGTGACAGGTGAAATGGCATTTCCACTTTCCTGGTTGGATTTTTTATAAGATAAGATAAGAAAGTAAAGAATGAATGAGAAAATGCCATTTCACCAGCAGACCCATTCACTCTACAGACCATTTACAATTTGTCCTATCATGGCCTCTAACCATGCTCTTCAATCTTTTGAGGAAGGCAGAAAAGCACAGATTAAATTTATTGTGTTCCGAACACAGATGAGACTGCACACAGGGAGGTTAAAGTAACAGTGACCTCAGTCTTTATTAAGACACTCCAGAGTGAGGAAAAGGCCTTAGGGGCCGGCTTATATACAGTGCTCCCAAGGGATGCTGGGATCCCATGGGACTTCAGGGGATGCGCTCACTGGTGGTGGAACATGGGAGCCCATGCTTTACAGATACACAGCATCACTTCCCCCCAAAGTCAAAGTGAAAACTATTTACAAGGTGAGGTGGTCGGGAGCCTTTCTTTCCCTGGTGGACCACCTCGGTACAAATGTCTGTTCTGGTGTGTTGGCTGTGCCCTCGCTCGGCTGATGTGTTGTTGGCCCTGCAGGGCTGCTGGGTGAGCCTGGCCTTGCTGTGCTGTTGGGCGTGATGGGTTTGATTTCCTGGTCCGGGGTGGTGTCGTTGATCTTTTGGGTGTGTGCTGTGGGTTGTTCAGGGCAGTCTGTGAACTACAGCCTCGTTTGGTCCAGGTGCTTTCTGCAAATTTGTCCATTGTCTAGTTTGACTACAAACACCCTACTCCCTTCTTTAGCTATCACCGTGCCCGCGATCCACTTGGGACCATGTCCATAGTTTAGCACATACACAGGGTCATTCAGATCAATTTCCTGTGACACAGTGGCGCGACCATCGTTTACATTTTGTTGCTGCCACCTGCTCTCTACCTGATCATGCAGGTTGGGGTGAACCAGCGAGAGTCTGGTTTTAAGTGTCCTTTTCATGAATAGTTCAGCCGGGGGCACCCCTATGAGCGAGTGGGGTCTCGTGCGGTAGCTGAGCAGTACTCAGGACAGACGGGTTTGGATTGAGCCCTCTGTCACTCGTTTAAGGCTCTGTTTGATTGTTTGTACTGCCCGCTCTGCCTGCCCATTGGAGGCTGGTTTAAACGGAGCCGAGGTGACATGTTTGATCCCATTGCAGGTCATGAATTCTTTAAATTCGGCACTGGTGAAACATGGTCTGTTGTCACTGACCAGTATGTCAGGCAGGCCGTGGGAGGCAAACATGGCCCTCAGGCTTTCAATGGTGGCGGTGGCGGTGCTTCCCGACATTATTTCACATTCAATCCATTTTGAAAAAGCATCCACCACCACCAGGAACATTTACCGAGAAACGGGCCCACATAGTCGACATGGATCCTTGACCATGGTCTGGAGGGCCAGGACCACAAACTTAGTGGTGCCTCTCTGGGCGCGTTGCTCAACTGAGCACACACGCTGCATTGCTGTACACAGGACTCTAAGTCAGAGTCGATACCGGGCCACCATACATGGGATCTGGCTATCACTTTCATCATTACGATACCCGGGTGTGTGCTGTGGACGTCTCCGTGCCCTTTTTTGGTAGCACTACGCGGTTACCCCACAACAGGCAATCTGCCTGAATGGACAGCTCATCCTTTCGTCACTGGAATGGCTTGATTAGCTCTTGCATTTCAACGGGGATGCTGGCCCAGCTCCCATGCAGTACACAGTTTTTTACTAGGGGCAGCAGAGGATCTTGGCTGGTCCAAGTCCTAATCTGGCGGGCCGTGACAGGTGATTTATCATTTTCAAATGCTTCCATGTCCATCAACAAGTCTGCGGGCTGCGCCACCATCAACAAGTTTGCATGCTGCGCCATTTCCACCCATGTGGTGGGCAATGGTAACCGACTGAGAGCATCCGCACAGTTCTCAATGCCCGGCCTGTGGCGGATGGTATAGTTATACGCTGATAGCGCGAGTGCCCACCTTTGTATGCGGGCTGAGGCATTAGTATTTATCCCCTTGTTTTCAGCGAACAAGGATATGAGGGGCTTGTGATCGGTTTCCAGCTCAGATTTGAGGCCAAACAGGTACTGATGCATTTTCTTTACCCCGAACACACATGCTAATGCCTCTTTCACAATCATGCTGTAGGCCCTCTCGGTCTTAGACAAGCTCCTGGAGGCATAGGAGACAGGTTGCAATTTCCCCGCAACGTTAGCTTGTTGTAATACACACCCGACAACGTACGACGACGCATCACATGCTAGCACAAGTCTTTTACACGGGTTATACAATACAAGCAGCTTGTTGGAGCATAAAATGTTTCTGGCTTTCTCAAAAGCAATTACTTGCTTTTTTCCCCATACCCAGTTCTCACATTTATGCAATAACACATGTAGGGGCTCGAAGGGGGTGCTTAACCCCAGTAGGAAGTTACCAAAATAGTTGAGGAGTCCCAGGAACGACCGCAGCCCCGTGACGTTCTGTGGCCAGGGTGTGTTCCTGATAGCCTCTGTCTTGGCGTCTGTGGGCTGAATGCCGTCTGCCGCGATCGATCTCCCCAAAAACTCCACTTCTGTTGCCATGAAGACGCATTTCGACCTCTTCAGCCACAGCCCTACACGATCCAGTTGCTGGAGGACCTCCTCCAGGTTTTGTAGGTGCTCGACGGCGTCCCGACCCGTGACCAATATTTCATCCTGAAAGACCACCGTGTGTGGTACCGACTTGAGTAGGCTCTCCATGTTTCTCTGGAAGATTGCTGCAGCCAACTGAATTCCAATCGGGCATCTGTTATAGATGAACAGTCCCTTGTGCATGTTGATAGAGGCGAGGCCCTTCGAAGACTCCTCCAGCTCCTGTGTCATGTAGGCCGAAATGAGATCAAGCTTGGTGAACGTCTTGCCTCCTGCCAGCGTTGCAAATAGGTCATCTGCCTTAGGTGGCGTGTATTGGATCTGTAGCGAGAAATGATTAATAGTTACTTTATAATCACCGCAAATCCTGACCGTACCATCACATTTGAGTACTGGAACAATCGGGCTGGCCCACTCGCTGAATTCCACTGGGGAGATGATGCCCTCGCGTTGCAGCCTGTCCAGCTCGATTTCCAGTCTCTCCCTCATCATGTGAGGTACCGCTCGCGCCTTGTGGTAAATGGGTCGTGCCTCCGGGACCAAGTGGATCCACACCTTCGCCCCGGAAAAGTTTCCAATGCCTGGCTCAAAAAGGGAAGGAAATTTGTTAAGAACCTGGGTACATGAGGCCTCATCGACATGCGATAGCGCTCCAGCAGATTTTGCCCGGCCAGCTCCTTCCAAGCAGTGTGGAGCTATTGCCTGGGACAATCCAGAGTGGCAGTTCGTGCACCGTGCCCTCGTAGGTGACCTTGACCATGGCACTGCCCAGGACAGTGATAAGCTCTTTGGTGTACGTTCTCAGTTTCATGTGGATGGGGCTCAGGGTTGATCTGAGTGACTCATTGCACCACAGTCTTTCAAACATCTTTTTACTCATGATGGATTGGCTAGCGCCAGTGTCTAGTTCCATGGCTATGGGTAAGCCATACAATTATACATTTAGCATTATAAATGGACATTTCGTCGAAAATGTGTACACCCAGTGTACTTCAGCATCTGCCTCCTCTCTCTGAGGCTCAAAATTGCTTTGATCCACCATGGACTGATCTTCCTCTGCCACATGGTGGTTAGCAGGTTTTGCAGAGCTAGCAGCTCGTCTGCAAGCTCGTTGGAGGTGCCCCATTGTTCCACAGCTCTTGCAAACATACCCTTTGAAGCGGCATGAATAGCCTGAATGGAAGCCTCCACAATGCCAACAAGGTGTGAATTGCCTTGCATTCATCCTTTGTTGCGGACTTTGAGTCATCTGGGTCACCTGAGGCCTGCTGGCAGTTGCAGACTCGAGGTTTCTGCCCTGTACATTTCTACTCATAGTTCCCGTTAATTTATGAACATTGCCAGCACTTGTGTGCTGAGAGATTTGTTTGGTGTTATCAGTGGTGGACATAAACGCCTGTGTTATCGCAATGGCCTTACGGAGGGTCGGTGTCTCTACAGTCAAAAGTTTTCGTAGGATGGTCTCGTGGCCAATGCCCAGTACTATAAAGTCTCTGAGCATTTGCTCCAGGTAGCCATTGAATTCACATTGTCCTGCAAGTCGCTTTAGCTCGGCGACGTAGCTTGCCACTTCCTGACCTTCAGATTGCTGGCATGTGTAGAACCGATACCTCGCCATCAGCATGCTCTCCCTCGGGTTAAGATGCTCCCGAACCAGTCTACACAGCTCCTCATATGACTTACCTGTGGATTTCACCAGAGACAGAAGATTCTTCATGAGGCTATAGGTCGGTACCCCGCAGACTGTGAGGAGGACCGCTCTCCTTTTTGCAGCGCTTCCTTCTCTGTCCAGTTCGTTGGCTACAAAATACTGGTCTAACTGTTCGACATAGGCTTCCCAGTCCTCACGCTCCGAGAACTTCTCCAGGATGCCCACAGTTTGCTGCATCTTTGCATTGGATTTGTATACTCGTCGACAGTTATTGTGTTCCTAACACAGATGAGACTGCACACAGGGAGGTTAAAGTAACAGTGACCTCAGTCTTTATTAAGACACTCCAGAGTGAGGAACAGGCCTTTGGGGCCGGCTTATATACAGTGCTCCCAAGGGATGCTGGGATTCCTTAGACTTCAGGGGATGCACTCCCTGGCGGCGGAACATGGGAGTGCATGTTTTACAGATACACAACAAAATTGAAGGAAGATAACTCCTCCCTTGAAAAGAAGCCAAGAATATTGATCCCTTTACATTCCATTGGTGATTCATTAATAGTCTGGTTAACATTCAAATCAAATAAGAATAAAAGTGAGATTGTGGCTTAAATTCAACATCACTGAGTCTATTTTACGGATGCAAAGTGGGCCCAATGATAAGCAGTATAGCAGTGCATAGGCTCGCACCTGATCTGCACGGATGTTCGGGTCACTGCTAACTTGGTCGGCGCAAGCTCTGGCTCATATTTCTGGCTCTTGAGCCTTAATGGGGCCGCTGGATGCCGGACAAAAAAAGGGCCCAAAGCTTCACACATTTTGTTTCTTGTGGAGTCGGAAGGAGCTGGAGTGATTCTTTAGGCTCCACAAAACTACTGCGGGTCATTGCTGCGCGTGCTCACTCCCCTGCTGATTGCCTGCCCACCCCCCACCCGCCCCACACACACTCTGTGGCCTTATCTGCTGAACAGAATTGAATAGGGTCAGACAGATCAGCTGCATCAGGGCGTCCGATTGGCTCCAGCAGCTTAGAAACATAGAAACATTGAAAATAGGTGCAGGAGTAGGCCATTCGGCCCTTCGAGCCTGCACCGCCATTCAATGAGTTCATGGCTGAACATGCAACTTCAGTACCCCATTCCTGCTTCCTCGCCATACCCCTTGATCCCCTTAGTAGTAAGGACTACATTTAACTCCTTTTTGAATATATTTAGTGAATTGGCCTCAACAACTTTCTGTGGTAGAGAATTCCACAGGTTCACCACTCTCTGGGTGAAGAAGTTTCTCCTCATCTCGGTCCTAAATGGCTTACCCCTTATCCTTAGACTGTGACCCCTGGTTCTGGATTTCCCCAACATTGGGAACATTCTTCCTGCATCTAACCTGTCTAAACCCATCAAAATTTTAAACGTTTCTATGAGATCCCCTCTCATTCTTCTGAACTCCAGTGAATACAAGCCCAGTTGATCCAGTCTTTCTTGAAATGTTAGTCCCGCCATCTCGGGAATCAGTCTGGTGAACCTTCGCTGCACTCCCTCAATAGCAAGAATGTCCTTCCTCAAGTTAGGAGACCAAAACTGTACACAATACTCCAGATGTGGCCTCACCAAGGCCCTGTACAACTGTAGTAACACCTCCCTGCCACTGTACTCAAATCCCCTCGCTATGAAGGCCAACATGCCATTTGATTTCTTAACCGCCTGCTGTACCTGAATGCCAACCTTCAATGACTGATGTACCATGACACCCAGGTCTTGTTGCACCTCCTCTTTTCCTAATCTGTCACCATTCAGATAATAGTCTGTCTCTCTGTTTTGACAACCAAAGTGGATAACATCACATTTATCCACATTATACTTCATCTGCCATGCATTTGCCCACTCACCTAACCTATCCAAGTCACTCTGAGCCTCATTGCATCCTCCTCGCAGCTCACACTGCCACCCAACTTAGTGTCATCCGCAAATTTGGAGATACTACATTTAATCCCCTCGTCTAAATCATTAATGTGTAATGTAAACAGCTGGGGCCCCAGCACAGAACCTTGTAGTACCCCAATAGTCACTGCCTGTCATTCTGAAAAGTACCCATTTACTCCTACTCTTTGCTTTCTGTCTGCCAACCAGTTCTCAATCCACGTCAGCACACTACCCCCAGTCCCATGTGCTTTAACTTTGCACATTAATCTCTTGTGTGGGGCCTTATCGAAAGCCTTCTGAAAGTCCAAATACACCACATCAACTGGTTCTCCCTTGTCCACTCTACTGGAAACATCCTCAAACAATTCCAGAAGATTTGTCAAGCCTGATTTCCCTTTCACAAATCCATGCTGACTTGGACCTATCATGTCACCTCTTTCCAAATGCGCTGCTATGACATGCTTAATAATTGATTCCATCATTTTACCCACTACCGATGTCAGGCTGACCGGTCTATAATTCCCTGTTTTCTCTCTCCCTCCTTTCTTAAAAAGTGGCTATCCTCCACTCCATAGGAACTGATTCAGAGTCTATGGAATGTTGGAAAATGACTGTCAATGCATCCGCTATTTCCAAGGCCACCTCCTTAAGTTCTCTGGGATGCAGACCATCAGGCCCTGGGGATTTATCGGCCTTCAATCCCATCAATTTCCCCAACACAATTTCCCAACTAATAAGGATTTCCCTTAGTTCCTCCTTCTTACTAGACCCTCTAACCCCTTTTATATCCGGAAGGTTGTTTGTGTCCTCCTTATTGAATACCGAACCAAAGTACTTGTTCAATTGGTCTGCCATTTCTTTGTTCCCCATTATGACTTCCCCTGATTCTGACTGCAGGGGACCTATGTTTGTCTTTACTAACCTTTTTCTCTTTACATATCTATAGAACCTTTGCAGTCCATCTTAATGTTCCCTGCAAGCTTCCTCTCATACTCTATTTTCCCTGCTCTAATCAAACCCTTTGTCCTCCTCTGCTGAGTTCTAAATTTCTCCCAGTCCCCGGGTTCGCTACTATTTCTGGTCACTTTGTATGCAGAAATCACTATCCCTGATTTCCCTTGACAGCCACGGTTGAGCCACCTTCCCTTTTTTATTTTTACGCCAGACAGGGATGTACAATTGTTGTAGTTCATCCATGCGGTCTCTAAATGTCTGCCATTGCCCATTCACTGTCAACCCCTTAAGTATCATTCGCCAATCTACCCTAGCCAATTCACGCCTCATACCTTCAAAGTTACCCTTCTTTAAGTTCTGGACCATGGTCTCTGAATTAACTGTTTCCTTCTCCATCCTAATGTAGAATTCCACCATATTATGGTTACTCTTCCCCAAGGGGTCTCGCACAACGAGATTGCTAATTAATCCTCTCTCATTTCACAGCACCCAGTCTAAGATGGCCTCCCCCCTAGTTGGTTCCTCGACATATTGGTCTAGAAAACCATCCCTTATGCACTCCAGGAAATCCTCCTCCACCATATTGCTTCCAGTTGGTTAGCCCAATCTATGTGCATATTAAAGTCATCCATGATAACTGCTGCACCTTTATTGCATGCACCCCTAATTTCTTGTTTGATGCCCTCCCCAACATCACTACTACTGTTTGGAGGTCTGTACACAACTCCCACTAACGTTTTTTGCCCTTTGCCTGAGTTATGATGATGAAGGCCCAGAGCAGATTTAGTCTGTTGCTCAGGCCCCTCTGGATTGGCCCGCCATCATTGCGCGCCGACGGAATTGAGCTCGGTTTGCGGCACTAACGATTTTAGTCCACATTACTTCCAAAGTTCTGATACCTCACTATTGCAGCTGTGTCTCTTTTAATTTTAAGTCGAAGTAAAACCAGAAATTATTTTCTCAGTGAGAATACAAGCATAGATGTTTTAGGAAGACACGTACAAATGCGAAAGTGAATTCGATCTTCAGATCGGTTGTGCTCTAGTGTGGCCTTATTGTCGCTACCATAAACAACTGACCTTATTGTTGAAATCAAAGGCAGCAGTTCAAGAATGATTTATGTGTAAAGTAATAGAGAAAGAAAGCTTCTTGCCAGTGCTAATACATGACCAGTATATGTGAAGGACTCAACTAGAGCCAAGTTGGTTAGTGTGAATAATTCATTCATTTTCAAAGTCTGAATTAAAGTCACATTCAATGGGCCAGATTTGGCTGCTAAATAACTGCGAGTTTAACGGCGCTTGCTGTCAGTAATGTATTAATCATCCAGCAACTTGTGGTGAGGAGGAAATACTCCGTGAATTGAGAATCAACACAAGTTGCTAGACCATTTGCGCCGCTCATTTAGCCTTGCAAAAATGCCCTTAACCTCCCCGTGAGTTTCATGAAGTTGCTGCATTTGCACATTAACTGCCAATTAAACTTGCCGTCGAAAATTAGGGATATCATCATCATAGGCAGTCCCTCAAAGCGAGGATGACTTGTTTTCATGCCAAAAAGGGATGAGTTCACTTTCAAAGAAGGACCTAATATTCCAGATCCAGAACTACATCGTGAAGGGTGGAAGATTCCTGTACTGGATTTTTTTAACGTGTGGTGGCCGTTGCACACCAGCCACCACACGGGCTTGACAGAGGTGGAGACCAGCTCTGCTGCACAGACCGAGCGCGCACACATATCGCAGTGTGGGCTGGTCCGTGCTGCCCCTGGGCCTTCGCCTCTTCTGGGCCTCAGATTCACGCCTCTCTTGGGCTCTGGTCATTTCCCTCTATGGACTCCTGCCACTCCTTTGCCCCTCCTGCTGTGCCTGCCTGCACTGCAATCAGCGACCTGGCTTTGTAGCGGTCGCCCTCCTGCAGCAGCCTGGGCCACCACACGCTGCTCCCTCCAATGGCCCAGGTCTGCTGATGGTCTTGCAGGCTGGGACCTCACTGATTACCGGGCTGGGCCGCCACACGCTGCTCCCTCCAATGGCCCAGGTCTGCTGATGGTCTTGCAGGCTGGGACCTCGCTGATTACCGGGCTGGGCCACTGCACGCTGCTCCCTCCAATGACCCAGGTCTGCTGATGGTCTTGCAGGTTCGGACCTCGCTGATTACCGGGCTGGGCCACCGCACGCTGCTCCCTCCAATGGCCCAGGTCTGCTGATGGTCTTGCAGGCTGGGACCTCGCTGATTACCAGATTGGGCCACCGCACGCTGCTCCCTCCAATGGCCCAGGTCTGCTGATGGTCTTGCAGGTTCGGACCGCGCTGATTACCGGGCTGGACCACTGCACGCTGCTCCCTCCAATGGCCCAGGTCTGCTGATGGTCTTGCAGGTTCGGACCGCGCTGATTACCGGGCTGGGCCACCGCACGCTGCTCCCTCCAGTAGGGATAGTACTTAACAGCAAAAGTAATTTTAAAATGAGATTTATGTTGCTGCAATGCAAATCTATCTCTCCAATCTAGAACGGGAACAATTTAAACTGTGGAGTCTTGTTCCTACAGGTAGTGAATTGTTCTTGTAGATTTTTAAAATTTAAAATTTAAAAAAATCTCACTTTTCCTTTCCGTTTCTTCTTTCTCTCTTTCTGAATGCAATCTTTCCCTCTCTTTGAGGAGAATTTTAGCCACCCAGCCCAGTGGGTAAGGGGCAGGCACACAGCTAAAACAGCTGTGTAAAGATTTGCTACGCCGCCCCTGCTCAATTCCCACCTGACCACCTTAACTGAGCCCTTTTCGTAGGCTGCCAAATTACCGCCGGACTCAGGCAGGTGCCATGTTAAAACAGACACACTGGGGTCCTATGGTGTCATTAAGACCCCATTGTATTATAACAGCCTGCCGAGTGTGGAGCTCGCCACAGGCACTGTGCTCAGTAAAACCTGGTGAGGGAGAGGAGGAGGGCTTCCTTCGTGGGGCTCGGAGGAGCAGGAGTCATTCTCTGGGCCTCCTAATTTCCCACCCACAAATTGTCCCCAACTTGATATGTAGAATTAAGCTTCAGCAACAAAATTACTTTCTATGTACACAAAATATTTAAGTTATACAACTATATTGATCGGCGCAATAAAAACTATAGTAGGGAACCATACAACAATAGGCACAGTAAAAAGAAAGCTTGTGGTTATACTATTCTAGTGCAGTATATAAATCTAAGTATTAGTTTGCCAGCTTGTGTTCCTACTACTCCCACAGGAGTGCTGCTATAGACAGCAAGCTGTGTAAAATGCTCGTTTTTACATTAACACAGAACAGCTACAAAATAAGCAGTAGTACTACAAAGGCAGTTTCAAAAGTTTCTTTGCACTAAAATTTTAAATCTCCAAAAGTTAGTTATGATTCTTATTTAGCTGAATCATTTAAACTGCTGACCATATGTTCAAACTGTTTTCATAGATATTTTAATGTCAGGATTATGATTCAGTATGTTATCAATTAATGTTTTGATTATTATAGTGCATGAATCAGCGCTTATATCCACGAAACATTATTCTGTTTTGCCTCAGTCATACTGAGATCAATATTATAGCTCATTAACATGCCAACAGATGAGTTCATGGCAAAATGCTCAATTGTAAAATATTACTAGACAGAATTCAGACATAGCACTCATCGCTGCTTTCTTTACATCTTCACCGAATCATAGAATGATACAGCATAGAAGGAGGCCATTCGGCCCATCGTGCCTGAGTCGGCTCTTTGAAAGAGCTATCCAATTAGTCCCACACAACGGCCCTGTCATTTTGTTCCTTTCAAGTACATTTTTTGGAACATCTACGTCACATTAGACCATCGGGAACAATTGTTGCAAATAGAAAATTCCAGACTATTGTCCTTTCTGGAATTTTGGATTCCTTTCAAGTCTGGTGACAAAAGCCTTCAAATCCAGATCAGAAGGGTCTCATCATTTTTTGAACATTCTGCTTTTCTCGTTGATTATCAAAGCAAACTGCCTGTTTGGTTAGCAACAGCAACATTCTGCTATTTTAGGTTACTGAGGTTCCAATGCTGTTCCTAAGAAGGGACCCCATGGTCCTGATATTTACCGGGAGGGAGCGAGGAGGAGAGAGGCTGCTTTGTTTTCGGGAAATGAAGAAAGGAATTTAATGGCAGGACCCGATTAACAATTTTTTTGTCTCAGTTTCCCGGCAGGCTGTAGCCGGGAAGCAGAGAGGGGAGAGTGAGAGATTAGAAAGGCCGGGAGAGGGGAGGAGATAGAAGGCCTGGGGATAGATCGGAAAGGCAAGGGGATGATTGAAAAGGCCTGGGGAGGGGCGGCGATCGGAACAGTCGTTTGGGGAGGGGGTGATCGCAACGGCCAGGAACTGATTGGAAATGCCGGGGTGGGGCAGAGATTGGAATGGCCGGGGGAGATCGGAAAGGGCAGTTGGCTCAGGGGTTCTGATCGCCGGGAGGAGGGGGGTCAACTGATTGTGGGAGTAGTTCAAAGGTAAACATGGGGGAGGGGGCTGGGGGGAAGCTCCTCCTGACCCACACACAGTGCTAGAAAGGCACTTACCTGCTGGATCCAGCAATCCTCGCCTCCCTTTAATTGCCGGGTCTCCTGAGGCTCGGGAAATCCGACAACCTAAAATGGATCAAAATGTGAGGCACGCAGCCTCATTAACATATTTAAGTGAGCTCCCCGCCTCCTCGGAGCGGGTTGGTTGACCGTCCCCTCCGTTAAAACTGGAGGTGGGTGGGTTTGAGGCGGGTTGGGTTTGTGTTTGAAATTTTAGCATCTTAACATCCCACTGGACATAACCCAGCCATTTTTGGGGATTAAAATTCCCCACTATACTTCCATGGTAACACTATAGGTAATTTTACATCTGCAAAGGACAAATTGTTTAACTCCAACCCAAAATCAGAAAGGGAACAGGAATGACTAGGGTATGCAAATACTGTAAGAATCATATTGGCTGGGAATTTCCTGAAACGTCGATATTGGTGATAAATATTTCGAGAGGTATAGAATTGAAAAGTAGGTGCAGTGTCCCTGCACCTTACTATAAAATCATACGAGGCATGAACTGCAGACACAGTCACTATGTGACCTTAACCTTTATTCCCAGGACCAAGGAGTGCTGACCCTAGGTGGGACCTGTGGTCAGGGTGTGCATTTCTAGGGTATAAGTACAGTGTACAGGAGTTGCATGAAGGTTACAGTTACATGAAGGTTACCGTTGCATGATGGTTACATACATGACATCACCTCTCCCCTTACATCTTTTTGTGTCAAAGGTTAAGTCTTTCAGGTGGTCGACGCTCTCTCGTGGAGCGCCGCAGTTGGAGCTCTGGTGGCTGAGCCTTGACATGCGTCTCTGTCACTTGAGGTGATTCTGGCCTGTCTGGGCTGGCCGCAGGGACTGTGCATGCTGTGGATTGTCCTCATTGCTCGTCCACTGGCAGTGGTGTGGGTGACATCTCATGCTCTTCTTCAGGTTCGTCTGTGTCTATGCTGAACCTTTTCTTTACTTGGTGCAAGTGTTTGCGGCACATCTGCCCATTGTTTAGTCTGATCACTATGACCCTATTCGCTTCTTTGCCAATTACTGTGCCCTCAAGCCACTTGGGTCCCAAAGCATGGTTAAGAACAAATAACGGGTCATCCATTTCTATACACCTCCCCCTTGAGTTTCGATCATGGAACTTGGTTTGGGACTGGCGCTTGCCCTGAACAATGTCTGCCAGGGCTGGGTGAATGAGGGACAGCGCGTTTTAAACTTGCGTTTCATGAGGAGTTCCGCTAGCGAGTGCGGGCGGGACCTGTAGGCCAGCAGGTGGCACGATAGGTGGTACTGAAGGGAGGGTCCTTGGATGCGTAGCATGTCCTGTTTTATGACTTGGACCGCATGTTCCACCTGGCCATTGGATGCGATCTTGAACGGCGCTGTCCGGACGTGTTTGCTACCATTGCCCGACATAAACTGCTGGAATTCATGGCTGGTGAAACACGGGCCATTGTCGCTGACCAGGATGTCTGGCAAGCCGTGGGTCGCGAAAACCGTACGCAGACTCTCCACGGTGATGGATGTCATGCACGAGTTTAATATGATGTACTCGATCCATTTCGAGTGTGCATCGACAACGATGGGCCCGTATAGTCTACTTGAATGAGTGACCATGGCCTGGTGGGCCAGGGCCACGGGCTGACTGGGGCCTCCCTGGGGGCATTGCCCAGCTGGGCACACGTCGTGCACCTGCGAACCCAGTGTTCCAGGTCTGAGTCAATCCCTGGCCACCACACATGTGACCGGGCAATGGCCTTCATTAACACAATGCCAGGGTGCTCGCTGTGGAGTTCCCTGATGAACGCTTCCCTTCCTTTCTGGGGCATGACTATCCGGCTGCCCCATAGTAGGCAGTCTGCTTGGATGGAGAGCTCATCTATCCGTCTCTGAAATGGTCTGACCTCCTCGGGGCACGCCCTGTGTGCAGGCGCACAATCACCAGTCAGGACACATTTCTTTATCATGGATAGGAGGGGGTCTCTGTTGGTCCAGATTTTGAACTGGCGGGCTGTGATGGGGGAGTCTGTGGTGTCAAAAGCCTCAACGGCCATGAGCATCTCAGCGATTTGCTCCGACTTCCCCTCAGTGGTGGCCAGTGGGAGCCTGCTGAGCGTGTCAGCGCAATTTACGGTGCCTGGCCGATGCCGTATGGTGTAGTCATACGCAGCCAGCGTGAGAGCCCATCACTGTATGCGAGCTGACGCATTGGCATTAACAGCCTTGCTGTCGGACAACAGGGATGTTAACGGCTTGTTGTCCGTTTCTAGCTCAAACCGTTGACCAAAAAAGTACTGGTGAATCTTTTTCACACCGTAAACACAAGCGAGTGCTTCCTTTTCGACATGCCGTATCCACGCTCTGCCTGGGAGAGTGACCTGGAGGCATAAGCCACCGGTTGGAGTCGGCCGTCATCATTACCCTGCTGCAACACATACCCAACCCCGTAGGATGATGCATCGCGTGTTCAAACCAGTTTTTTACAGGGGTCATACAAAGTCAACAGTTTGTTAGAACACAACAGGTTCCTCGCCTTATTGAAAGCCCATTCTTGACTGTCCCCCCAAAGCCATTCACAACCTTTGCGCAGGAACATGTGTAACGGCTCCAACAATGTGCTTAAGTTCGGCAGAAAGTTCCCAAAATCATTCAAAAGTCCCAGGAATGATCACAACTCCGATGTGTTGCCGGGCCTGGGCGCCCGGCGGATAGCCTCCGTTTTTGATTCAGTGGGCCGGATCCCGTCTGCAGCAACCCTCCTGCCCAAAAACTCGACCTCTGGGGCCAAAAACACACACTTGGCCTTTTTCAGCCGCAAGCCTACCCGGTCCAGTTGGTGTAGCACCTCCTCCAGGTTGTGGAGGTGTTCCTTGGTGTCTCGACCCGTTATGAGGATGTCGTCTTGGAACATGATCATTCCAGGAATGGCTTTGAGCAAGCTTTCCATGTTTCTCTAAAAAATAGCTGCCACCGAACGGATGCCAAATGGACACCTATTGTAGATAAATAATCCCTTGTGTATCGTGATGGTGGTCAGAAGCTTGGATTCTTCAGCCAGTTCCTGAGTCAAGTAGGCCAAAGTGAGGTCCAACTTCGTGAACAGCTTGCCACCAGCCAGCGTGGCAAAAAGGTCCTCCGCTCTCGGGAGCGGGTATTGGTCTTGCAGCGACACTCGGTTGATGGTGGCTTTGTAGTCGCCACAAATCCTGACCGAGCCATCTGCTTTAAGGACAGGAACGATGGGACTTGCCCAGTCGCTGAATTCAATGGCCGAAATTATGCCCTCTCTGAGCAGCCTGTCCAATTCACTTTCAATTTTCTCACGCATCACATACGGCACCGCTCTGGCTTTTTGGTGCACTGGTCTGGTGTCCGGAGTGATGCGTATCACTACTTTGGTGCCCTTGAACGTTCCAACACCGGGTTGAAACAGTGACCCGAATTTTTGTAGGACCTGTGAGCATGAACTTCGCTCCACAGATGAAATGGCGTGTACATCCCCCAATTTCCAATTCATCTCAGCTAGCCAACTCCTCCCCAAGAGCACGGGGCCATTTCCAGAGTGGCAGCCGGTTCTGTGATCCATTATGTGTTACCACCAAGTTTGCACTGCCTAGCACATGGGATGATCTCTTTGGTGTTCGTTCGTAGCTACGTGTCAATGCATTCCAGTTTGGGCCTGCTAGATCTGTGTGGCCATAGTCTCTCAAATTGTTGGGCGCTCATAAGTGACTGGCTAGCTCCCGTATCCAGCTCCATGCGCACTGGGATGCCATTCAATAAAACTTTCATCATCATGGGTGGCGTTTTAGTGTATGAGCTGTGGACGTCAGCCGCATGAACCCGCTGAACTTCAGCATCCTTGGCTTTTCCCCAGGCATCATCCTGCATTGCTGACCCCTTGTCTGGTTCCTCTGTCTCGCAGATTAGCCTTGCTACAGCCTTTTTGCACATCCTGGCCAAGTGTCCACTGACATTACAAATCCTACAGCTATATTGCTGAAACCTGCAGCTTTTCGCAGTATGTCTACCCCCGCACCACCAGCATGAGCTGGGATTGTTGTTAACAAAAGGACTGTTACCAGGCATTCCTCTCTGATTGCCCATTTGGTTGTTTCTAAGCACTCTGATGGTGGGTGTTAATAGTCCCATCGCGGGACGCATTGTTCCTTGTGATGGCGTGAATTGTCGATCCCCTTTCCATTGTCCCTGTTGCGGGCCCACCCTAGAGTCTGTTGCTGTCTGGGCGGTTTCGAAATGCCCTTGCCTGCCTGCGGGGTCCCGAGCCGCGTTCACCATGTTAACTCCCTGGTCCATCGCCACGTTGGGACCAGGGCTGTATGCGTAAATTAGCTTGGTCTCCTCTTCCCCTGCCATGAAGGTCTGAGCTATTAACGCCGCCCCTTCTGAAGTCAAGTCCTTGGTCTCTATGAGCTTCCTGAAAATGCCCTCTATGAAGAAATCCCTTAACATCTCCCCCCTGCAGGCATCTGTGAACTTACAGAGACTGGTCAAGCGCCGCAGGTCCGCAACGAAGTCCAAGATGTTTTGCCCCTCCCGATGCCAGTGTGCGAAGAACCGGTGCCGTGCCATGTGTACGCTACCCACCGGCTTGAGATGCTCACTGATCAGCTGGCTGAGCTCTTCAAAGGACTTGTCCGATGCCTTTTGGGGTGCGAGCAGGTCTTTCATCAGCGCATATGCCTGTGGTCCGCAGCTCGTCAGTAGATGCGCCCTCCGCTTGTCAGCCACTGCCGCTCCCAGCCAATCCTTCGTGACAAAGCTCTGCTGGAGTCTCTCCACAAAGTCGTCCCAGTCCTCACCCACACAGTAACGTTCCTCTGTGCTACCGGTGGCCAGCCTCGTGGTTCGGTGATTCCCGTTTCTCATCGCCAAATGTAGTGTCCCTGTACCTTACTACAAAATCACACAAGGCATGTACTGCAGATACAGTCACTACGTGACCTTAACCTTTATTCCCCGGACCAAGGAGTGCTGACCCTGAGTGGGACCTCCCCTTTTATACCTGGAAACCTAGGTGAGGAGTGTCTCCCACAAGTTCACCCCTTGTGGTCAGGGTGTGCATTTCTAGGGTGTAAGTACAGTGTACAGGAATTGCATGAAGGTTACAGTTACATGAAGGTTACCGTTGCATGATGGTTACATACATGACAGTAGGGAAGTTATGCTAAACCTGTATCGAACCTTCGTTAGAACATACTTGTAGTACTCTTCAGTTCTGGTCGCCATTTTATAAAAAGGATATAGAGGCACTGGAGAGGGTGCAGAGAAGATTTACAAAGGTGATTCCAGAAATGTGAGGATATACATATCATGAAAAGATGAACCGGCTGGGTCTCTTTTCTCTTGATAAAAGGCTGAGGGGTGACCTAATAGAGGTCATTAAAATTATGAAAGGTTTTGATAGAGTGGATACAGAGAGAATGTTTCCACTTGTGGGGAAGAGCATAACTAGAGGTCATAAATATAAGGTAGTCACCAAGAAATCCAAATAGGGAATTCAGAAGAAACTACTTTACCCAAAGAGTGGTGAGAATTTTGAACTCGCTACCACAGGGAGTGGTTGAAGCGAATAGTATAGATGCATTTAAGGGGAGGCTAAACATGTATATAAGGGAGAAGGGAATAGAGGGTTATGCTGATAGATTAAGATGAGGAAAAACGGGAGGAGGCTCAAGTGGAGCATAAACGCTGGCATGGACTGGTTGGGTCGAATGGCCTGTTTCGGTGTCGTATATCCTATATAATCCTATGTAAACACCATAAGTTAGACCGTTGTGTGTTTCGATCCACCCGGTGCAAATTTACGCTAAAGTTTAATGGAACACAGCTTAATGGTGAATTAGGAGCGTGCCACACATTTTTAAACCCATTGGTAAGAAGAATAAAGGCGAAACTGAAAACCTTCCTGGACTTATCTTTAAAACTGGATCAGCAAAGTACTCTAAGCCAAATTGGGTATTAGCAAAGTTGTGGAAAATTGGGCCCAATAGAGGTCTTCCTGTGGGCAAACTAAAGAAAAAAGGTAAAAAACGGCGCACTTACCTGTTGCTGCTGTGCCCGCTCGAACTTCCGAGCCTGAGGCCTTCACCCTGTGCATTGGAGCGCGTGCACGTCAGGACGTGCGCAGGGCAGGAGCTGTAGTCACATGGCTCTGGTACAGTATTTTCTCATTCATAATTATGGGAACACCACAAACACACAAAAAATAATTAAAAATAGAAAAATACACAACATATTTAAGAATCATTTAAATTAAAGTTCTTATAAAAAATAATATTTTCCCGGCTTTTTTTTAAAGATGCCTGAAAATAAACTTACCATAGTGGGGAGGGTTTTTAACAATAAAGTATGTTTTCAATATGTGTTTATTTAATTTAATTTCAATGTTTTTATGTATTTTTAAACACTTGCGCCTGTAAAAGTAGGCTATATGAGGACATTTGCTGGATAAGATATTCATAAATATCGGAAATCTTGCCCTGCAAATGTCCTTGCTCCCAATATGTGCGACATCTGTCAAGCCAGAAACTTGACAGATTGGAAAAGCTGGTTTTCAGCGCATGCGCATTGCGCGCTGAAACCCAGCTTTTCCGATGCCTTCCCGGGTCCGTAGGAACTTCATACGGGCCTGGGACGTCGGGATTTCAGGGCCAATGTATTCCTATTGCATAGAATCAGTCGGATTGTACAATAAAGGGTAGTAAGTGCTTTACACTTGATGAATATGATCTTTTATGTGTTACATCAAATGGGTTAATGGACTTGATTATAATACACACACAAACTTAACTAGACCTCCATTGTCACAAAGAAATTTGATTGAAAGTGCCTTTAATTATTTTATACAACATCATTTTACTATCAATGATTTGTAAAAGTTACAACAGCTATTACATCTTCCACTAAATGCAGTCTACTTTTCATTGTGAGGCATTGTAATCCAAACTACAAATTATTAAAGCCACAGTGTATTAATTAATGTTTTGGATTCAATACCAATAACAACCTTTATAGCCATCAATTTTAATTGTATCACTGTCTTGCTGTTACTAAAATGTGTAAACACGATCATTAATATCTAGGTAGTTCAGATTAAGGTAAGATGTTGTTGTGGAAGACAACATTATAATCTAACAACAATTATGAGATTATTAACAGGAAATTTATTGTGAATTTATTGTTATTTGCCACTTTACTACCTGAGCTGCATAATTTGAGTTTCAGACGCCAAAACGATTCTGATCTTTTGTGATCATCACGTTGTAAATTCACTTGGTGGTGGGGGGGGGGGGAGTGGGAATTTGGGTCCTTTGCGTCTGCTGTTAGTGCACCTGGGGCCTTCACAACCTCAGATCGCGGGGTCCGTGCCGCGATGTTGCCGCCCAGCGACTGCTTCTGTGCCGGGCTGCTTCCACGGCACCCCACTCCCTGGTGTTCCAGCGACGGTCCCTTTCCCCTCCTGCAGAGTCGGTAGCTTGGCCCTCCCCTTTAATGCAAGGGGAGGGCCCTGTGTTCCCGCCAGTGCAACACGCCTCTCCGCATGCCATTTGATGATTCGCTTTGGTTATCGCCCCGGACCCGTTCCCGAGAGGAAGTGGAGCGTGAGTATTGACGCTCCACTTCCCTCTCGGGAGCGTCAAGGCCGATTTATCTTGCGGGGCAGGACTTCTGCGCCTGGAGCAGGAAATCCCACCTCACAGCGGTTACCACCCCCAACCGGGGCAGTACACAGTTTTGCGCTCTTGGTTTCTTGCTAGTATACATAATGGCCGGAATTTTGCCTACCTGGGCGGGTCCGGTACAGCCGATGTCTGTGGTGGGTTCCAACCCTGCTGTTGAAAAAGAACATACCTTAATGGAGCCCGCCCAGCACGTTACCCGGCCCAATTAGATGGAATGGATCTGCTGACGTAATTCATGATGTGTTTTTAGCCAGGATCCCTAAAGGGACCATGACCACATAACATTTGAAGTTTAAACTAACAAAGTGGGTATTGAATCTTTACTCTACAATAATATAATAAAAATTATATATGAGTGTCAAAGAAATATTTAAATAATGTTATCATTAAGTAATAGGACACCATTCACAAACATGATCGAGAACATAATTTAAAAAGTGAATTACTTGGGAAGTTATTGGTGCAGCAGTCACAAATGTATATGGCTGGATTTTCCTGTTAAATCGCTCCCGGCCGATCCTTAGCGGTGTTCCTGCGGTTGCGTCTTTTTCAACCGCCGGAAAGCCGCTGGTGCGTGCTCTCGTGGCTTTCGGGTGCTCCACGTCGGCGAAGCAGTGCGGAAGCCGAGTGCAGCGGGTGGCCAAAGCAGAACGAAAGTCCGCGATCAGCTTTCCTGTCGTCTGCGCACGCGCGGCAATTCTCCCGCGTTTGTGGGGTCAAGGGTGACCCCGCATATGTGCAGACAACAAAAGGACTGCGCTTGTCAGTTGGAAGCTGCAGGGGTTAGTGGGAGAGTAGCTGTGAGGGTTGGGTTAATTCTTTTGAGTATTGCTCAGTATTTTGAGAATTATATGTTATAAAATAATATAATTAATCATATAAGTAATAATTAAAATAATAATAATAAATCTGAATAATAATAATAATAAATTATTTATTTATTTATTTACATTGAAAAAATATATATATATATACATCAGTATGCAAAGAATGGAGAGTCAACCAATGTAAGTGGAGAAAGAGTTAGGTGGGAGAAAAAGGACCATTCGTTTTTCGGAGGAAGCCCAGGAGGCATTAGTGAGCGAAGTGGAGGCAGGTTGGCATTAGCTAACACGGGTTGAGCGAGGGAAACCGTCACCGTTCATGTATCAGAGCTTATGGCGAGAGATCGCTGAGGCGGTGTCCTCCATCACACCCGTGAGGCGGGGGCCGAACCAGTGCCGCAAATGGTAGAATGACATCATTGGATCTGCGAGAGTAAGTGCTAAGTTTTATCATGCATTGACGATTTACTCTGGAATAGTGACACATTTTATGATGTTGTAAAGCTTGGTGTCATTTTTATTTCCCATCATCAATCTCATTGTGTTAGTGCTCTGTTGTTAATATGTTCATCATGCAACATTTGCATGCTAACAAAACTTAAATCGTGCAGTTGTTGATGAAAAAACTAGGCGACGATTAATTGGGAATGTGTACCAATATATTGTGTATGTATGTATGTGTGTGTTCTGTATGAGTAGCTCTCAAATTAGTTCACACATTTTTCCTCACCTTTTCAGAAGAAAGTAGTCAGCAATAGGGCGGAGCTCCGCATAACGGGCGGTGGTCCGCCTAATACTATTCCTCTCACGGACCTGGAGGAACGCACTGCAGCCCTGACGGGGTTGTACGATCGCAGCGCCACGTGTGTTGGTGCCGAAGCAGTTGTCCCGGACGGTAAGTCTGCATAATCCCTGGACTGTACTGCGGTCATGTAATTCAATGTTATGGCAATATAATGTAGAATGTAATGTTTTAGTTCTGACGTGATTTTTGGCCCCCGGCTGAGCTACTCATGAAAAGGACACTAAAAACCAGATTCTCGCTGGTTCATCCCAACCTGCATGGTCAGGAAGAGAGCAGGCGGCAGCAACAAAATGTAAATGATGGTCACGCCACTGTGTCACGGGAAATTGATCTGAATGATGCTGTGTATGTGCTAAACTATGGACATGGTCCCAAGTTGATCGCGGGCATGGTGATAGCTAAAGAAGGGAGTAGGGTGTTTGTGGTCAAACTAGACAATGGACAAATTTTCAGAAAGCACCTGGACCAAACGAGGCTGCGGTTCACAGCCTGCCCTGAACAACCCACAGCAGACACCACCTTTTTCGAGCCCACAACACACACACACAAAGGATCAACGACACTATCCCAGACCAGGAAATCGAACCCATCACGCCTAACAGCCCAGCAAGGCCAGGCTCACCCAGCGGCCCTGCAGGGCCAACAACACGCCAGCCCAGCTAGGGCACAGCCAACACACCAGAACAGACATTTGTACCGATGCGGTCCACCAGGGAAAGAAAGGCTCCCGACCGCCTCAACTTGTAAATAGTTTTCACTTTGATTTTGGGGGGGAATGATGTTGTGTATCTGTAAAGTATGCCCTCCCATGTTCCACAACCAGGGAGCGCATCCCCTGAAGTCCCAAGGGATCCCAGCATCCCTTGGGAGCACTGTATATAAGCCGACCCCTAAGGCCTGTTCCTCACTCTGGAGTGTCTTAATAAAGACTCAGGTCACTGTTACTTTAACCTCCCTGTGCTCAGTCTCATCTGTGTTAGGAACACAATAAGATCCCCTCTCATCCTTCTAAACTCCAGTGTATAAAGGCCCAGTTGATCCAGTCTCTCCTCATATGTCAGTCCCACCATCCCGGGAATCAGTCTGGTGAACCTTTGCTGCACTCCCTCAATAGCAAGAACGTCCTTCCTCAGATTAGGAGACCAAAACTGAACACAATATTCCAGGTGAGGCCTCACCAAGGCCCTGTACAACTGCAGTAAGACCTCCCTGCTCCTATACTCAAATCCCCTAGCTATGAAGGCCAACATACCATTTGCCTTCTTCACTGCCTGCTGTACCTGCATGCCAACTTTCAATGACTGATGAACCATGACACTCAGGTCTCATTGCACCTCCCCCTTTCCTAATCTGCCGCCATTCAGATAATATTCTGCCCTCGTGTTTTTGCCCCCAAAGTGGATAACCTCACATTTATCCACATTATACTGCATCTGCCATGCATTTGCCCACTCACCTAACCTGTCCAAGTAGCCCTGCAGCCTTTTAGCGACCTCCTCATAGCTCACACCGCCACCCAGTTTAGTGTCATCTGCAAAGTTGGAGATATTACACTCAATTCCTTCATATAAATCATTAATGTATATTGTAAAGCACTGGGACTCAAGTTTTGTCATGTCATGTACTTTATCCTTTGCTTATGATACTTTGATGTAATGATTCTCAGTAAAAATTGTTTGTTCTCTACATAAGCCTGCACAACCCGTGAATTGCTTTGATGTTACCTCTGACCTGTCCCCTCCCCTGTCGCCAACCATTAATGTTATGTTTTTACAGTTGCGCAGGTGGAGCCGCCTGTCGCTCCCAGAGAGGAGTCATTACAGGGGAGACAAAATCAACAGATGGTGGTGGAGGAGACAGAGGAGATGGAGGAGATGGTGCTGGAGGAGCTGCAGGAGAGCACTTCTCAAAGTGTTGTAACGCTGTTGTTGAATGAGGAGGGTGGCGGGACTTAAAGGGTTGTTTCTACCTGCGGCCACCGGTTCCTTGTCGGAATCCAACTTTCTTGGATTCCAGTCCGAGGAAGCGGGACCAAGCTTACTGCAACACGCACACCGACCCCCTGTGATGAATCCGCGGCAGTTGATCCGCCAAAGTGGGAACGCTGCGCGACAGGCGGATGCTAGCCTGGACATGGTGGCGCTGTCCAGGATGAGTATCGAGTTGATTCGAGAGCTCCTCCAGTCCAGTGCTGGATTGTCGGGAAACATCGCGGCTTTAGCAGCCCGCCAATCGGAGGAGATGGCGGACCTGATTGCCGCAGTGAGAGAGAACACCCAGACTGCCAGTGCCAATGCAATCTGGCAATCGATGGTTGTGGGATATGGCACTGTACCCCAGGGTGCCATACCATCAATGGTGACAGCACCTGATCGTTGGGAGGAAGAACTTTCTTCCTTCTATGAAGATGGGTCCTTAGCGCCTCCATCTTCTCCAGAACCCCCCCCCCCCCCCACCCCTCAGCAGTCACGCTCGAGGTGCTCTGCTGGTGCAGAGCGTTCTGGTCCCGATGTGGGCAGGACCAGGGCTCTTGTTAGCGGGAAGAAGATGAAGGGATCAGGGCCAAGGGTGAGGGGGAGATTGGGGAGGAAAGGCATTGGGAAATGTGGCCGCGGTAGAATTGTGGGAGGGTGCAGGGTCTTTTCACTGCTGTTGATACTGTTGTTGATGTTGTTGTTGTTGCTGTTTGTTCTTTATAATGTTTGTTGTTGTGAAAAATTTTATTCATCAAAAATTTGTTACTTTATTACATTGTTAACGTTTTAAAAAAATACTCATTTTATATAAAATGGTTATTCAACTAAACCATCATTGTACTGTGTCTCACTCACTTCTGGGAAGGGGAAAATATCTCCCATTTGACAACTTTTCAGAAAGACAACTTTAAATGTGTGACTGACGGTGTCTTGTGTAAACTCATACCTTATCTTAGATGACCTAGACACAACTGACTGAGGTTTTCTTGAGTCTTGTGAACATCACGTAACTGGGTAAGCCACTCACAATGCAACAACTCTACCAACCTGTGAGCATTCTCACAGATGCATACATTACAGTTGTCATGCCTGCTACAGTTGAACAGCTCCACGACCACACTGTCAAGCCACGTGAACAATGGCTACTTGCATGTACACCTAGTGAATGACTCCCTTCTCACATCCTTCCCCCCCCTCCCCCAGGTCTCCTTGCACACCCACTGACTGACTCCCTTCTCCCCCTCCCCGTCAGGTCGTTATGAGGCCTCATTGCGTGGACACAATCCCTCCCCCCTCAATGTAAGACGGTGAGCCCCTTTCTCTCTGTATTCGTGTACTGGGAGTTAATTCAGTACCTGGTGTGTGTCTGAGACAATGAGCCTCTTTGAATACCCGTTAGAATACAATCCAATCATTTCCAATGATTTTACAGGTCACAATCCTTGATAGACTTCCTAATACAATTGCACATGAAGTGTCAATCAGCTAACACAGAACCAATTTACAGCAGAAATTCAGCAATATGTCAACCCAAAGCCTACTGAAGAAAAGGTTCTCCCAATTATCCCAATCACATTCAAATGATACAAAAGTTCATTTTCTGGATAGAATCACTTCAGTACAATAATGGTGGTCAAGTTGTTGAAACCTCACACATCTGTTAATATGTACAGTACATATCATTACATTTGCATGAAAAATGGCTTTTCTTCATCATCCACCATCTTCTGGGCCGCTGTGAAGCTGCAAGCAAAGTGGAGGGAGTGATAAAGCTGGGCCCAAGTCAGGTAAGTACTCCAGAAATGGGCAGCATCCAGAGCTGCGTTAACGGGCGGTAGTGGGCCTTAAAAAACAGATTTTAATGGAATTTAGGGATGGGAGGGAATTTTCCAATTTTTTTGGATCTCCAAAGTGGGCAGGCGCTTTGCAGCAACGTCGGCGGTAATAGTCGGCCCAAATTACCACCAGCGCTAATCGAGAGCGGTAACAGGCGGTAATTTCCATTTTCAGTGATCATCATCATCACAGGCAGTCCCTCGGAATTGAGGAAGACTTGCTTCCACTCTAAAAATGAGTTCTTAGGTGACAGAACGAGACAATACGAGAACCACAGTCCCTGTCACAGGTGGGACTGGTTGAAGGAAAGGGTGGGTGGGACTAGCTTGCCGCACGCTCCTTCCGCTGCTTGCGCTTGTTTTCTGCATGCTCTCGGCGATGAGACTCGAGGTGCTCAGCGCCCTCCCAGATGCACTTCCTCCATTTACGACAGTCTTTGGCCAGGGCGGTAACTGGGCGGTAAATGGGTGACTTGAGAGGAAACTCTAGCCCTATAGACTTTTGTATCAGTAACTGGTACAAATAAAAGATGTGTGTGCATAGGTAATATATAAAATGAATCACATTTTGGGGTTGAAATTGCCCTGTTTTGCGATGCCTCCGGTGGCAGGTAATGGGGCACAAAATAGTTTTCGCCCGAGGTGGGGAGGGGGAGCGCTACTGGCTCCCGTGAAATTGTGCAGGAGTTAGCAGAGGCACAGCCACGGTCGCACTCGAGACCGCCGCGCAACCGGCGATGACATCATCGGCGTGCGTTACGAGCCCTTAACGCCGCTCGCCGACCTCTTTCCGCCCCGCGGCGGATATTGCCACGAACGGTGTCAGCGCCAGCCTTGCGGTTGTGAGCCGGGCCGACATTTGCTCATGGGGCGGAAGTTAAAGGGGAGGTCAGCAGTGGCCTGTGCTGCCATCTTACCTGTTTGGCCGACTCACCGGTCGGCGCCTTCTTTAATTCTTTGCAAGGTGCAGGCCGCCATCATCCAGCCCAGCTCTATTTTAGGTGCCGGGCTATGGCCTCGGCACCATGCTGCCCTCGTGGTCCAGTAGAGGCCGTCAGAAGCCCGGCAGAGTGCACAGCGACCCTCCCCTTTAAGTGAAGGGGAGGGGCGTTGAACCGCATACGGAGCATCCGCTTGGCGCTGTCGATCACGCCCCAATATCGCCCCGGAAGCCCCCCATGAGGAAGTGGAGTGCGCGAGATTGGGCTCCACTTTCTGTGAGGGGCGGTAACCGCAATTTTGCGGCCAGGGTGGGACTTCCAAACCGGGTGCCAGAAATCCCATGCCGAGCCGGTTACTGCCGCCATAGGGGTGTTGGGGAATTAAACGTAATTGTAAAGGGGTGGATTTACAATCTTTTGCAAGTTTAGCGGTACGGTTGTGGAAACCCTGATAAACAGTGTAAGTGGCGCTTATGTGTTTCTGGGATTTCGGCAGCTCCTCTGTTGAAGTTCACAATGGTCAAGTGAGAGAACCTCTGCAGAAATTGGCTCGGACTGAAAAGTTAAATTCGTTATATTCAGGGACTGAAAGCAAATTGAACCAGTGGAATGAGTGATGAGAATGAAATTGTTACGGTTGCTGACTTGATTTAATGTGTAACTGGACAATCGCAGTATACTGTGAGAAAAACCTGACCAGAAACAACACAAAAATGTATTTAAATAGTACATGTCATTTATTTATAGTGCAGATTAATTCACTACAATTACTGTTGAGTTGAAAGGCAACAGCTGAGAATGACCAGTGAAAAATGTATTTCTTCACTGTAAAGTCCTGACCCTGTAGTACAGATTTACACGATGCATATGCTGAAGTCAAGGTCACTCAGGACCTGCACCTTTATTTCACAGCTCTCGAGTTGCGCACTTGCCTGAGACCTGCCTTTCTATACCTGTGTGGAACAGGTATGCAGTGTCTCCTGCAAGTGCACCCCTGGTGGTAAAGTATGCTTGTGGTTACAGGTCATATCTAGTTACAGTCATGTATAGCATGGTAAGATACAGTTATGTACAGTAGTGTGAGATACATGACATCACCCTCCCCCAAGGTCTTATTGTCTTTATAGATTCAGTCTCTCAGGTGGTCTACGCTCTCGCATGGAGCATCTTAGTTGTGTTTCAGTTGTTTGCCTTGGTGTCTGTTGTTCTTTCGGGGTGATTGCTGGTATCTCGCTTGGGCTGTCTGTTTTGTTCAGTATGATTGCTGGTATCTCGCCTGGGGTGTCTGTTGAGACTGCCCTTTCCTCAGGTTGTTCCCTCTGTCTGTCCACCAGGTGTGGTGTGAGTTCCACATTGTAGTCTGCCTCTGGTTCTGCAGTGTTGTTGGTGAATCTACTTTTTACTTGGTCTACGTGCCTCCGGCAGGTTTGGCCATTGTCCATTTGTACAACCAGTAGCCTGTTTCCTTCCTTGCCCGTTGCTGTCCCTGCAAGCCATTTGGGACCCCTGCCATAGTTTAGCACAAACACTTTGTCCCCTATCTCATTCCACCTCCCCCTCGAATTTCGGTCATGGTACTCAGTTAGCTGACGGCGCTTTGCCTCAACAATTTCATGCATGTCTGGGAGGATTAACGAGAGCCTAGTCTTTAAGGTCCGTTTCATCAATAGTTGCGCGGGGGGAACCCCAGTCAACGAATGCGGACGAGATCTGTATGTCAGCAGCAGTCGCGACAGGTGGCTCTGCAGCATGGGACCTTGGATTCTGAGCATGCCTTGTTTAATGATTTGCACTGCTCGCTCTGCCTGGCCATTGGAGGCCGGCTTGAACGGGGCCGTCTTAACGTGATTTATGCCGTGGTCAACTATAAAATCTTGAAATTCTGCGCTGGTGAAGCACGGACCATTATCACTGACCAATATGTCAGGAATTCCGTGCATTACAAACATGGTTCTAAGGCTCTCCATAGTGGTGGAGGTGGTGCTCAAGTTTAAAATGGTGCACTCGATCCACTTTGAAAATGCATCGACGACTACGAGGAACATTTTGCCCATGAATGGGCCCACATAGTCTACATGCACCCGCGACCACGGTTTGGTGGGCCAGGGCCAGGGGCTTAGGGGGGCCTCCCTGGGGGCATTACTGAGATGGGCACAAATGGTGCACCACCGGTCGCAGAGCTCCAAGTTCGTGTCAATGCCAGGCCACCAGACGTGGGATCTGGCTATGGCCTTCATAAGGACAATCCCTGGGTGCTCGCGGTGGAGCTCCCGGACAAACGCCTCTCTGCCTTGCAAGGGCATAACTACTCGGCTGCCCCACATCAGGCAGTCTGCCTGTAGTGATAGTTCATGCATGCGCCTATGGAAAGGTTTGATCTCCTTGGGGCAGGCATCGCGGATCTCTGCTCAGTCACCAGTTAAAACACATCTTTTGACTAAGGATAATGTGGGGTCGCTGGTCGTCCAGGCTCTGATTTGGCGAGCCGTCATGGGCGAACCTGTGGATTCAAAGGCATTGATTGCCATGACCATCTCACAGTCCTGTTCATCGGACCCTTCCGTGGTCGCCAGGGGTAGCCTGCTAAGCGTGTCGGCACAGTTGACTGTGCCTGGTCTGTGCCTTATTGTGTAGTCGTAAGACACCAGCATGAGTGCCCACCGCTGAATGCGTGCCGATGCTTTGCCGTTTATTGTCTTGCACTCAGATAGCAGGGACGTGGGGTTTGTGGTCGGTTTCGAACGCCAACTTGGCCCCGAAAAGGTATTGGTGCATCTTTTTGACACCGTACACGCACGCGAGCGCCTCCTTCTCTACCATACCGTACCCGCGCTCCGCCCGCGAAAGTGACCTGGAGGCATAAGCTATGGGTTGTAATTTACCCGCCTCATTGACATGCTGTAAAATGCACCCACCCCGTACGCTGACACATCACATGTAAGAACTAGCTTTTTACCTGAGTCAAAAAAGGCTAAAACGCTGTTGGAACATAGCAGGTTGTGTGCCTTATTGAAGGCGCGTTCTTGGGCGTCCCCCCAAAACCAATCGCACCCCTTTCTGAATAGCACGTGGAGAGGCTCCAGCAGCGTGCTCAAGTTCTGCATAAAGTTCTCAAAGTTTTTGAGTAGCCCGAGAAAGGCGCGTAGTTCCGAAACATTCCGGGGCCTGGGTGGCAGACGAGTTGCTTCGGTTTTGGACTCTGTTGGGCGGATTCCATCAGCGGCAATCCTTCTGCCCAAAAATTCAACCTCGGGCGCGAGAAACAGACACTTGGATTTCTTAACTCTTAGGCCTGCCCGATCCAACCGCTTTAGTACTTCCTCCAAATTGTGGAGATGGGAGTCGGTGTCCCTGCCCGTGATGAGTATGTCATCTTGAAACACAACCATCCCCGGAATGGACTTGAGTAGACTCTCCATGTTGCGCTGGAATATAGCTGATGCCGAATGGCATTGATTGTACATAAAAAGGCCTCGATGTGGGTTGATGGTGGTGAGTAGCTTAGACTCGTCGGTCAGTTCTTGTGTCATATACGCAGATGTGAGATCTAGTTTCGAGAAAAGTTTTCCTCCAGCCAATGTGGCAAATAGGTCCTCCGCTCTGGGCAGCGGGTATCGGTCCTGTAGGGAGACTCTGTTTATGGTAGACTTGTAATCCCCACAGATTCATATGGATCCATCAGGCTTCATGACAGGGACGATGGGACTTGCCCAGTCACTAAATTCCACGGGTGAGATAATGCCTTCCCGCAGAAGCCGGTCCAGTTCGTGTTCAATCTTTTCCCTCATCACATAAGGCACAGCTCTAGCCTTGTGATGGACCGGTCTGGCATCCTGTGTGATGTAGATTTTAACTTTAGCCCCTTTGAAGGTGCCCACACCTGGCTGAAAGAGATATTCAAATCGACTTAGAACTGTTGAGCAGGAGGTCCGTTCCTCTGACGACATGGCGTGAACATCATCCCATTTCCAATTTAGTTTTGCCAGCCAGCTTCTCCCCAACAGTACTGGGAGATCTCCGGGGACAATCCACAGGGGAAGTCGGTTCACCGTCCCTTTGTGTGTGACTGAGAGCATGGCGCTGCCAAGGACTGGGACGATTTCTTTGGTATAGGTCCTTAGTTTGGTGTCGATCCTTGTGAGTTTTGGTCTGTTGCTTTTGTGCGCCCACAGCTATTCAAATTGTTGGACGCTCATGAGAGATTGACTTGCTCCCGTGTCCAGTTCCATGTTGACAGGTATCCCGTTAAGTAGGACCCTCATCATTATTGGAGGCGTCTTGTTGTAAGAACAGTGAACATTGATCGTGTTGACCCGCTGTACCCCGGCATCCCGGGCACTGTCCCCACCGTCTTCTGGTCCGCTTTCCGACCCTTCCGATTCGTATACCAGCCGAGCTGCTGTTTTTCTGCACATGCAAGCCAGATGCCCTGTATAGTTGCAGTTTCTGCCAACAGCATGCTGAAATCGACAGCCCCTTGTTGAGTGCCTTCCCCCACATCTCCAGCACAGACCGCTTCCATTGTTTCCGAAGGATGAGCTGCGTCTGGCTGATCTCTCTTGAGCTTCTCTCAGTCTGTAGTTGATTGCTCGCATTGTGGGTTGATGAGGTGTGAACAGCCGTTCATGTGGCCCTTGGTGGCTTCTGGCGCCACTGCCTGCTATTGAAGGCCTGCTCTCCTGCCTTTGTCTCTGTGTGGGGGTAGCAGCTCGTTTCACGCTGTGAACCCCTTGTTCCAATGTTTCGTTAGTTGTCGTACCCACAGTATAGATCAACCTCGTTTCTTCTTCTCCTGCCAAGAATGTCTGTGCGACCAGTGCTGCTGCCTCTACAGTCAAGTTCTTGGTCTCTATAAGCTTTCGGAATATGCCTGCATGGCCTAATCCTTCAATAAAAACGTCTCTCAGTACTTCTCTCCTTAGTTCATCGGAGAACTCACATAAACTAGCCAGCCTCCGAAGTTCCGCCACAAAGTCGGGTATGCTCTGGCCCACACAGCGTCTGTAGTTGTAGAACCTGTGTCTGGCCATGTGTAGGCTGCTCGCTGGCTTCAGGTGGTCTCCCACCAGTGTGCTCAACTCCTCGAACGACTTGCTTGCTGGTTTCTCGGGTGCCAGCAGGTCCTTCATTAAGGTGTATGTTTTCGAGCCACAGCTGGTCAAGAGATGGGCTCTTCTCTTGTCTGCCTTATCGTCGCCCAACCAGTCTTTGGTTACAAAGCTTTGCTGGAGCCTTTCTATAAAGTCCTCCCAATTGTCTCCAGCGTTGTATTTCTCATCTGAGCTGTTGGTCGCCATTCTGTGGATTCTGTGATCCCATAACTCGTCGCCACTGTAAAGTCCTGACCCTGCAGTACAGTCTTACATGAGGCACTAAGGACCTGCACCTTTATTTCACAGCTCTCGAGTGCCACAGTCCTGCCTTTATATACCTGCGTGGGACAGGTATCCAGTGTCTCCTGCAAGTGCACCCCTGGTGGTAAAGTATGCTTGTGGTTACAGGTCATATCTAGTTACAGTCATGTATAGCATGGTAAGATACAGTTATATACAGTAGTGTGAGATACATGACACTCACCACCCACGGTAGGAAGGAAGCCTTCTGCACTCACATCCCTTCAGGAATTTCTGAATTAACATTTACCGGTAGCTTTTCAAATAGAACAGAATCTCCACCAATCTGTTAGCTGATGGAATTAACATGTTTTTATTTTGGTTTGTTTTGGTTTGGTTTGTTTTTCAGGCTGTCAAGTAATCAGCTGGTGCAATGGCCGCGGAACTCCTGCCTCAGGTTGACAGACGTGGTTCCCGAGCTGCGTGAATCCCGTGGCCTTGCAGGGAAATTTTTTAGGTAAGTGAAAGAAAGCTCTTACGTGCCTGTAACTGACCTGATAATGATCTTAAATTGGCTCGCCCACCACTGCTGATCAGGTCAGCTCCGCGATGACAGACGCGCCTGGGGGAAAAGGCATGCGGGAGCAAGGTGACAAGAGCAACATTCACACCTGACCTGTCACTGATTGCACCCGCAATCATCCCAGAAAATTCAGCCTGAATTTATCATGTAAAAGGAAAGAATCGGTGGTACCGATATATCAGTGGTGATGGTAAATGTTTTAAATAGGAGTGTTCACTTCAACATTTTAATTACCTAAATCGTGGCAGCATTAACTAAAATTAGAAAACCCACCAATGCAATTCTTTAATGATCAAAGTAGTGTTCATTCAGTAAATTTGTAATCGCCATTGATTTTAATGGAGGCGAAGCTATGATAATAACTGATCACTTTCGGCAAGTGACATGGAAAAGTGTCGCATTTCAGACCGGGAAGTAGTTTGCAGAGGTGTTCCCCCAAGGGCCAGTTTTGGATCAATTACTCGTTTCAATTTTTATAAATGACCTAGACCCTACCTCTGTAATCTCTTTCAGCCTCACAACCTCACAAGATTTTTGCACTCCTCAAATTCTGCCCTTTTGAACATCCCTGATTATAATCTCTCAACTATTGGTGGCCGTGCCTTCAGCTGCCTAGGCCCCAACCTCTGGAACTCCCTCCCTAAACCTCTCCACCTCTCTACCATTTTTTCCTCCTTTAAGACGCTCCTTAAAACCTACCTCTTTAACCAAGCTTTTGGTCATCTGCCGTAATTTCTTCTTGTGTGGCTCGCTATCAAATTTATTTGTTTTGTCTTATAATACGCCTGTGAAGCCCCTTGGGACATTTTACTATGTTAAAGGCGCTATATAAATAAAAGTTTTTGTTTTAGGGAGCAGCAGTAAAAGTTTGATGATACAAAATTTGGCAAAGTAGTAGGTCATGATGAGGATAGTTACAGGATTCAAGATGACAGACAGGGTGGTGAAATCGCAGAAGTATGGCAGATGGAGTTCAATGTGGAGAAGAATGAAGTCATGCATTTTGGAAGGACTAATATGGGAAGAGAGTATAATATAAATGACATGATTTTGATAAGTGTAGATGAGCAGAGAGATCTTAGTGGTAATAAGCACAAATCCTTAAAGGTGACAGGGCAAATTGATAAGGCAATAGCTTCAGTCTTCCCAATATTGACCTCAAACATGTTCCCATGCGAGCCCTTCATTGAAACTTGGAAGTGTTGAGGATTCCATTCCCTCAGTGTGCAGCTCATGTGCAACCACTGGCAGTGCATCATGCAGGTGAATGCCTGCTATCCAAGGCGCTGGCATGATGCTTTTATAATGAAAAATATCATCTGTCCTGCAGATTTTTGCTGTCGAATGCAATGTGCATGGCTGGCTACTAGGTGGCCAGCGATATCCTCTAATGCCATGGCTCATGACTCCCCTGAGAAACCCTCAGACATCAGCTCATCCAATGCGAGCCACACTGCCACCAGGAATATCATTGAGCTGACCATTAAAGGTCCTCAAGCAGAGGTGTACATGCCTTGACCGTTCAGGAGGTGCCCTGCAGTACTCGGACGAGAAAGTCTCCAGGTTGGTGCTGACTTGCTGCATGCTTCACAACCTGGCGATGGTGAGAGAGCCACCGTTACCACCAGCAGTTGTGCCAGAGGAAGAAGCTCTGGAGCCATACGAGGAAGAGGAGGAGGACGAGGGGGAGCATCAGAGGGTTCCAGGAGCACCACGTTCACCGCCATCTTTTGAGACACAGTGTCCACCATCGAACGTCGGAGCTGTTTCCACATGCCTTACCTTCCAGGACTGAGGATCCATCAAGAAGTCCACCATCGGCACTCAATCCCTTCAACCTCTTCTCTATGAAGAACTCAATGGAAAAGACCACCAATCCCTCCACTACCCAATTACCATCATCACTCTTTATCTACAACAATTACAAACAATGAAAACATTACAACAACCAACAGCAAATATTAAACTATTCACCCTGGTGCTTACCCTTAGTGGCTATCCTATAAGTTCTCTTGGTTACTCTGGTGCTTCTACAAAGTGCAGCCCGAGTGCCTGCAGCACATGAGGTGGATGCTGATGAGAATCTGAGAGTACAGTTCAGATGTGCTCCTGTGACACCCTCACGAGGCTTTGGGCCGTGATGGTCTCGCCTCACACTGCACCATCTCAGCTTGGACTTGAGCAGTCTGGGCCGCCTGGCTGACAGGCAACTGCAAAGGGCATGGTGGAGTGGTGGGGGAGGGAGCAGGCATGCTGCCATCCGGAGAGAGACCAGTAGGTTCCTGCTCCATGATTCCCACGCCACTACCTCGGGCCGTCTGCTAAGGCAGCCCAGTGTTTGGGTTTCCATTGCAAAACTTTGTCATTCCATGGAAGCTGTTTAAAAGCTGCTATGACTGAAGTGGAAGCAGATGCTCCATGATGTTGGGCTCCACAGGTCACTGGATGGAATTGGCCAGCCTCTCTATGCTGGAGAGAATGGGTTCCAGGCTCTGAGTCAAGCCATGGGCCAAGCTGCAGGCGGACTCCTCCATCTCCCTAGCCACGATCTGTAAGCTTTTAGGCAGGCTGTCCATTGCACCAAATATTTTGGTTTGTCAAACCCATCAGCCTTCTTCTGAAGCTTGGCTTTGTCAGATCCTCATCTGACTCCACTACAGCAGAACTAGTCTGCGACCTTGCCCCCCCAGCAAGGTAGCACCTGTGGTGACCCAGCCACCTGTTGTGGCTGCTGTCCACTAATGCCTGGTGTTTGTCACTGGGAGGATCCCAGTTCTACACTAGCCTTTAAGTTACACCAGGTGCCGGTCTCTGAGCTGGTGTACGCGACAGTGGTAGCGATTGATGCAGCTAATACGATAGAAGTGGGAGGAAATCGCCAACGAGGTCGCAGCCAGGAGCCCTGTCCCCAGGGCAAGGCTCCAGTGCCGCAAACAGTTTAATGATGTGACACTGGTGGTCATGGGAAGAATCCATCTCACAACCAAACGTCTCAATAACTGCACCACCACCAGCATCACAACCTCAATGCATTGCAACCACCCATATACTGTCACTCACACAACACACACTATTGCATCCTTCTCTTCTTCCTCTTCCTCTGTGGGGCAAGGTGGCTCTTCCTCCTCTTCCAGTTCCTCCAGGTGGCAAGGTGGATCTTGATCCTGGGAGCCTGCAATGATAAAGCTGGAAGGGTTAGGGTGCAGCGCATGTGGCCACTTATAGGAAGATGTGTGCGATGAGACGATATGGTGCTTGTGAGTGAGGAGAGGTTTGGGGGATTAGGGATCAGGAATAGTTATGGATATGTAAGGATGCTGGAGTGGTCACATACCTCGAGGTGACATGTCCCCTGCTCTGTCTCTGGCCACCGTGACTGCCACTCCCCTCCTGCCAGCACTGCTACCGCAAGGGGAGTGATCTTGTGCAGTTGTGCTTTTCTTCCCCTGGCCAGGTCCTGCTGCCACCTGCTACATTCTATTTTGTTCCTGGAAGGGTAAGAGTGGTAATTGTGAATGAGTGTATCGGCAGGTGTGATGCCTCACATGGTTGAAGAGCAATGAGATGTGTCTGAGATATGAGTGGTGCCTGTGGAGGATGCAATAGTGTGGGTTGTGTGAGTGACAGTGCATGGGTGGATGCAATGCATTGAGATTGTGATGCTGGTGGTGGTTCAGTTATTGAGACGTTTGGTTGTGAGATAGATTCTTACCATGACCACCTGTGTCAAATAATTAAAATGTTTCGGCACTGGAGCTGTGTCCTGGGGACAAGGCTCCTGGCTGCCACCTCGTCGGCGATTTTCTCCCACTTCTATCATATTAGCTGCCTCTGTAGCTTCCTAGACCCCTGCGGGTACAGGTCATCCCTGCTCCTCTGTATCTCCTCCACCAGGATCTCCAGTGCCACCTCTGAGAACCAGTGAGCCCTCTTCCTCGGTCCCTGAGCCATTGTCTGTCAGCCAGTGCATTCCACACATTCAGTAGAAGTGTGTGTTCGGAGGCTATAAATACCACTCCAGCAAAATTGCAACTGATTAGTGCTTGAATGCTAAACCTACCAGTCTCTGGTTAGTGCCACTAGACTTGTTTAAATCATGGCAATCAGCAATTAGCCCCAAAATTGCAGACTAAATCCAGACTTTTAACAGACGCGTTTCATTCGCACAGCAAACACTTAGCATCTGTTTTCACCCTTTTCCTAAAATAATCCCCTTAGTTTTTTCATTTGAACTCTGAATGATTAATGGCCTAGAAATCAGACATACCAGAGAACAGACACACAGGGAGCAGGGCACCCACTGCCCACGCCAGTTAATGTCAAAGCAGGCAGCACGTAATATTCATGCTGCCTGATAGTAATAATCATCCAAGGATGCAGGCAGTGCTACCCATTGGTGTGGGATATCGGATGCCCATGATGGCACTTAAAGGCAATTAGTCAGAACCTCTTAAAGGGGAGGTGCATTCTGGTTGCACAGAGCAAGGAGCAACTTACTGAGCAAATGGCTGAAGGAAGGAAGGAAGGAACGAACGAGAGGGCACCAAGGTTCTCTGATAGTGTGTGGCAGGCCTTGGTGCTGGAGATGGAGAGGCAGATGGACATTCTATGTTTTGCTGGGGATGGGAATTCCTCCAAGCATTTACTCAGGTGACAGTGGACAGAGATTGCTGAGTAGGTCAATGGCAGGAGCATTGCTCTCAGAACATGGCTGCAATGACAGAAAAATTCAATGATCTAACTAGGATTGTTAACATAACAATCCTGCTCACATACTCTCTGTTCACAGCCTCACTAATTACAACTCTCGCATCACTCACAACACTGTCATCTCCCAGTACCCTGCACCAGCCTGAATTACTGCACCAAACTTCACTAAACATCCTTCTCTTCAAGCTCACACAATGTTTGTCAGCTATTCTACCATGACAGCTACATTCTCCAAACACTTCACAAGATTCAATAATACACTTACAAGTCAACAGGCTGCCACTGTGTGAGTCCTGTATGGCTCAGTAGACACTTTAAATCGCTGGAGAAATACCACCAACGATGTCTCCGCAAGATCCTGGTAGGACAGATGCACCAACGTTAGCGTCCTCAATCATGTAATGTCTGTAAGCTTGTAATGTTTGTAGCGCCACACTGTGATGTGGATGTATTGTGTACTACAATTGCAAAGTTAATCATTAAACAGAACCAGGCAGATTTCTGGAGGCTTCCGAGAGAGCTACCTGCCATGTAGGAAGCTGTGTGTGCTTGTGCTCTGTGAATATATCACATTTGGCGATGAGGATGGGACTTTTAGGATGATTTAAAGCTTAAATTTTGTTGGTGAAGGATTCAGCCACCCGACAGAGAGACTTTGTAAGTTTCTGTCTTTGGAAAAAAGCTACAAAATCCGAGGTAAAATACAGTACATGGTGTGAACAGCTAGAGATTAAAATGGCAGGTGTAACTGGACATTTGGGGGAATATAGACACAACCGGGAACATTTTAAAGCATTTGTGGATCGGCTAGAAATGTATTTCACTGCAAATAACATAATCGAAGTTCCAGACAATGCAGTCCAGAACTGGGCTGTGGAAACGTAAGAAAGCGATCTACTTATCGGTGGCAGTTCCGGCATTGTACGAAACCCTTGTAAATCTGCTTGTGCCTGATGAGCCAAAGGACACAACGCTTAAAGAGATTTTAACGAAGCTGGAGCAGCACTATAACCCCAAACCGTTAGAAATTGCTGAAAGTTATCGTTTCAGGATTTGGAATCAAAGGACTGATGATAGTAGCAGTGATTACATCTTGGTATTAAAAAAGCTATCGATGCACTGTAATTTTGAAAACTTTCAAAACTGTGCATTACGGGATCGTTTTGTTTGTGGGGTGAAAAATGATGCGATCAGAAGGAAGTTATTGACGACGGATGACTTGACTTTTGAGATTGCTTGTCAGACAGCGAGATCGATGGGCATGGCCGAACAATATTCCCGAGAATTAAATAATAATTACTGTCATCAGTCAACTGAGGTAAATCACCTGCAGGTTCAAGATAAAAGATGGTGGAAAGTCTTAGAAACTGGGAATTCTAACGGAGTGTCGAAGTCGTGCTATAGGTGCCTGGGCCAACACATTGCTCAAAGTTGTCCATACGTGAAGGCAGAGTGTTTCTTCTGCAGAAAGACTGGGCATCTTGTGAAGGCATGCTGACTGAAGGGTAAACCAGCTTTCAAAGCTATGAGTCCAGCGTTCAAAGCTATGAGTAGAAATCCCAGGAGACTACATAGCATGGAAGAACAACACCAGGACGAGGAGATGTTAGAGTTACACGTCATCAGGAGCACGAGGTTAACGGACAGCGATTTGGAAAGCATCAAAATCCACATAGATGTTGCGGGATTCAAGATACCAATGGAAATTGACATGGGGTTATCCATGAGTGTAGTACTGGAGTCACTGTACCGTGATAAATTGCGTGATTTTCAACTTGAGAAATCCTAGAGCTGCGAGGTTACTCGGGAGAGAAAATTCCTGTGGTAGGTCGTATCACCGTACCGGTGAAATATAAAGATCAATTTCAGAACTTGCCTCTAATAGTAATGAAAGGAGACAAGCCGGCTTTACTAGGAAGAAATTGGTTGAACTCACTGAAGTTGGATTGGAGTAAGATTTTCTGTGTGGAAGCGAGATTTTCATCAACGGATGAGGTTATCAAGAAATATCCGAAGGTGTTCTGCGAAACGGACAGTCCGATCCAAGGCTTCAAGGTGAGTGTCAGGATAAAGAAGGACGCTAGATCGGTTTACTACAAGCCACGTTCCGTACCATATGCACTCAAGGAGAAAGTTGAGCAAGAACTCAAAAGACTAGAGACTGAGAACATTATTTGTAAGATAGATCGATGTAATTGGGCTACACCCATTGTTGTTGTACCTAAGTCCGATGGTAAGGTAAGATTGTGTGGTGATTATAAAGTAACCGTAAACCAGGTTCTAGAGGGTAATGTCCGAATATAGAAGATTTGTTCACAACACTGACAGGTGGTCCGATCTTCTCAAAACTGGATCTTACGAATTCCTACTTACAGCTTGAACTAGATGAGGAGTCCAAGTCATGTTTGACTATAAATACTGATCTAGGCCTATACCAATTTAATAGGCTACCGTTTGGAGTGTCTTCCGCCCCTGCCATATTCCAAGGGGTGATGAACCAGATTTTGCAAGGAATTGAAGGGGTAGTATGTTATTTGGATGACATACTCATTTCAGCACCAAATAGGCAAATTCCTAATAACATATTGAATGAAGTCCTCAAACGGCTAGAGAAGCACAGAGTACGAGTGTCTGCTCGTAAGTGTGAGTTATTTAAAAACTCAGTGGAGTACTTAGGGTACAGAGTAGACAACGATGGTTTACATCCAACCATGGAAAAATTGGATGCAATTAGAAATGCACCCACTCCCAGGAATGCCACTGAACTTCGTTCTTTCTTGGGTCTTTTGAACTATTATGGGAAGTTCCTACCAAATTTGTCTACAGTATTACATCCACTGAATGAACTTTTGAAAAAACAGGTCCATTGGAAGTGGTCAAAAGAATGCAATACAGCATTCAAGGAGTGTAAAAGTAAATTGGTAGAGAGCACCATGTTAGTTCACTGTGACATATCTAAGGAGATTAAGCTAGCATGTGATGCCTCTTCATATGGAGTTGGGGCAGTAATCTCTCATGTATTAAGTAGTGGGGAGGAGAGACCAATTGCTTTTGCTTCACGCACTCGCAGTGCCAGTGAGAGTAATTAGGCGCAAATTGAAAGGGAAGCTTTGGCATTCATTTTTGGGGTCAAGAAGTTTCACAAATACTTGCATGGTCATACGTTTACTATCGTTACAGACCATAAGCCCCTAACAGCAATCCTCCATCCAAAGTCCCCAGTTCCAACATTAGCTGCAGCCCGAATGCAGAGATGGGCTTTGATTTTGTCAGCATATACATATGATATTGCATACAGACGATCAGCTGATCACAGTAATGCTGATGCAATGTCTAGATTGCCTTCCCCATCACAAGTTACACCTGATAGGGAAGAAGTGTTTTATTTTTCATACATTGATGAACTGCCAGTCACAGCTGAAGAGATTGGTAGAGCAACCAAACGTGACCCAGTGATGTCAAAGGTGTATGAGTATATTGCAAATGGATGGCCAAACCAGGTAACAGACAAAGATACACATCCATTCATCATTCGTAGGAATGAATTATCAGTCGATAAAGATTGTATCATGTGGGGTGCAAGAATGGTTATAACAAATAAATTCAGGTCCAAATTATTAGGAGACCTCCATGACCAGCACCTGGGAATGTGCTTGACCAAGAGTTTTGCACACAGTTATTTATGGTGGCCAGGTCTTGATAAAGATATAGAGTACGTCGTGAGTCAGTGTTAATCGGTAAGCAAGCAACCACCACCAGTACCATTACAGCCATGGAAATGGCCTCCCAGAGTGTGGCAAAGGCTACATATTGATTTTGCTGAGTTAGAAGAACAACAATTGTTCATTGTGATTGATAGCCATTCGAAGTGGGTTGAGATGTTTCCAATGTGGAATATATCACAGATCAGGCCAACATCCCCAGCATAGAAGCACTGACCACACTTGACCAGCTCCGTTGGGCGGGCCACATTATTCGCATGCTTGACACAAGACTCCCAAAGCAAGTGCTCTACTTGAAACTCCTACACGGCAGGAGAGCCCCAGGTGGGCAGAGGAAATATTTCAAGAATACCTTCAAAGCCTCCTTGATAAAATGCAATATGCCCACCGGCACCTCGGAGTCCCCGGCCAAAGACCACCCTAAGTGGAGGAAGAGCATCCGGGAGGGTGCTGATCATCTCAAATCTTGTCGCCAAGAGCATGCAGAAAACAAACGCAGGCAGCAGAAGGATCTTGCGGTAAACCAGTCCCACCCACCCTTTCCTTCAACGACTGACTGTCCCACCTGTGACAGAGACTGTAATTCCCATATTGGATTGTTCAGTCACCTGAGAACTCCCTTTTAGAGTGGAAGCAAGTCTTCTTCCATTTCGAGGGACTGCCATGATGATGATGATGACTTGCACACCATCTCGTCCCTTGCAGAGAGCGTGCTGTCCATCATGAGCAGGGACAGAGTCAAGGCTGCGATGACTCGTAATGCTGGAAGAGACTCGGCACAGGGTTTCTTTATACTGAATCACCTTTGTCTCTTTTGACTTCTCCCTCTCCCCACACACAGTGTGACAAGCTGTAGCAGCTTTCAACATCCACTTTTTCCTCTCTATTCTCTCTCCAAATACTAACCCCGTGTCTCTCTCTTTCATTTCAGCTTCTGTGAATGCCCCATAGCCAATGGAGCAAGGGCAGCCCAGCTTTCCTGAAGATGCACCGTCACTTGATCTGATCCTTGCAAGCACCAGCTCAGATACTGACATCAGAGGCTAGATTAGAGAAGGAATCTGTACATGGTGACTTATCGAGTATAAGCGTGTAAAAGCTATGGCAGGTAGGGTAGGATGCCACAGCTGCCAGCTCACCAGAAGGTGAGGGCGAGGGCGATTACATTTTCAGCTGCAGAGGATTCAGGTGCTGATTTTGAGGGCTCAGGTTACCGAAGAAGGTTCATGGACATACACCGGGAAATGCCAGGCACACTGCGTGACCTGCCAGAGAGCTTTCGCACAATGTCGTGGAGCATGGAGGAATCCAACTCCAACTTGTTCCAAGACCATTCTGACCCACGTGGTCAGTGTAATAGAGCTCGTCCTAGTGGACTACTGCTCCACCTAGTGGACTACTGATATACTGCAACTACTGATTTAAAAAATATAATGTGGCAAAGTCATCTTGTAGAGTGTGTTTGTCAGTGATGTCGTAAGAATATATCAATATAGAATTGGCCACGAGGATAGGATTTCCGCATTCCCGAGCTGAACATTTTGTTGGTTAATAATCCTGCCAACCAACAGAGAGACTTTAATAGATTTTTTAATTTGAAGAACAGCTAAAAATCCAAGGTAAATTACAAGCACACTTCCTGAACTCTCACAGTCCAGATGGCCGCACCTATGGGAATAATAGGGCGCTTGGGGGAGTTCCATTGTGACTGAGAGCGTGGAGCGGCTAGACATGTTTTTCACAGCGAATGATATCGTTGAAGTCCCCGATGATCAAAACCATAACCGGGTGGTTTTTAAAAGAAAAGGGGCTATTTTCTTGACTGAAGCAGGCCCCAAGGTGTATGAAATTGTGAAAAATGTGCTTGTTCCAAACAAGCAGAAGGACACGCCGCTGATGGAGAACATCACGACAGTCCCGAGTGCCTGGAAATTGCAAAAAGTTATCGTTTTGCTACACAAGATCAATTGAATGATGAGAGTATCTTTAATTATAGCTTTAAAGAAGTTATCCATTCACTGGCATTTTGGAAATTTTCAGGACCAAGCATTGCGTGACCACTTTGTTTGTAGGATGAAAAATGAAGCAATCAGAAGAAAATTGTTGACAACTCCTAACTTGACTTTTGATTTAGCTTGTCAGACAGTTATGTCGATAGATATGGCCGGCCAATACTCCTGAGAATTTCGCACCATTTCCAGTCGTCAGACAACTGAGGTGAATCGGCTGCAGATTAAAAGTAAAAGACAGTTGGGCCAAGGTAACAGTGAATTGAAGTCATGCTATCGGTGCCTGGGGCAAAACATTGCTCAAAGCTGTCCATATGTGAAGGCAGAATGTTCCTATTGCAAGAAAACTGGTCATCTTGCGAAGGCATGCCGACTGAAGAGTAAACCAATTTTCAGTGCTAGAAGTAGAAATCGCCAGAGATTACACAGCATTGAAAAGAAGCAACAGGATGAGAAGATTTTGGAGAAACACGTCATCAGGAGCACAAAGGTATCACAAAGCGATTCACGAAGTATCGTCATCCAAGTAGAGGTTGCAGGAACCAGGATCCCCACGGAAATCAACACTGGTGCATCCATGAGCATAGTACCAGAATCACTATATCTCGAAAAGTTGAGTGATTTTCGACTGGAGAAATCAAAGATAGAGCTGCAAGGCTACTCAGGAGAACAAATTCCTATTGTAGGACATATCACCGTACTGGTGAAATACAAGGATCAGTTTCAGAGCTTGCCTCTCATAGTAGTGGCAGGAGACAAGCCTGCCTTGATAGGTAGAAATTGGTTGGGATCACTGAAGCTGGATTGGAATGAGAGTTTTTGTGTGGAAACGAAATTTGCATTGAAAGATGACATCATCAAGCAGTATCTGAAGGTGTTCCTCGAAACAGGCAGTCCGATCCAAGACTTCAAGGCGAGTGTCAGTGTGCAGAAGGAAGCTAAACCAGTTTACTGCACGCCACGCCATACACACTCAGGGAGAAAGCTGAGCAACAACTCAGAAGACTAGAGACTGAGAACATTATCTCTAAGGTAAATCTAAGTAATTCTGATCACGGTAATGCTGATGCTATGTCCGGGTTGCCATCCCCATCACAAGATGCACCCTATAGGGAAGAAGTATTCTATTTTTCATACATTGATAAACTGCTAGTCACAGCTGAAGAGATTGGTAGAGCAACCAAATATGACCCAGTTATGTCCAAGATATATGATTACATAGAAATGGCTGGCCAAACCAGGTATCAGAGGAAGATATTCATCCATACTTTGTTCGTAGATTGAATTATCAGTGGATAAAGATTGTATCATGTGGGGTGCAAGAGTTGTTATCCCAAATAAGTTCAGGTCCAAATTTAAGACAGAAATAGACAGTTTCTTAACCGATAAGGGAATAAGGAGTTATGGGGAACGGGCAGGGAAGTGGACCTGAGTCCATGATCGGATCAGCCATATTAAATGGCGGAGCAGGCTTGAGGGCCATATGGCCTACTCCTGCTCCTATTATGTTCTTATGTTCTTATGTTAGGAGATCTTCATGATCAGCACCTGGGAATGTGCTTGACCAAGAGCTTTGCATGCAGTTACATATGATAGCCAGGTTTAGATAAAGATATAGAGTATATCATTAGTCAGTGTACAACGTGTCAATTGATAAGCAAGAAACCACCATCAGTACCATTATAGCCATGGAAATGGCCTCCCAGGGTATGGCAAAGTTTGTCGGTTTTGTTGAGCTCGAAGGACACAATTATTCATTGTGATCATTCAAAGTGGGTAGAGGTGTTTCTGATGCGTAAAACACTAGACAATTGGCGAAGATTGTTTTCTTCATATGGCCTCCCAGAAGAAATTGTGACCATTTTGGGTGCTGGGCTGCAGGCCCGGTCCGACGTTGTCCTTTAAATGAAAGAGAGAGGGTTGAAGTGCGTCAGTGCTACATGGAACATCTATGTAGCGCTGCAGTACCCGCCCAGTAACGTCCCAGGACCCGCTCCTAAAGGAAGTTGAGTGCATGAGGATTGCACTCCACTCCCTTTAAAGGATCAGTAAGCCCAAATCAACGGCGGGAGCGAGACCTCTGCGCGGGTGCAGGAAGTCCCGGCCCCAGCAAGTTACCGCCCCCAATCGGGACATGGGACAATTTCGCCCCCGATATCTTCACGGGAAGGATAATAGTGGAATATGTGAGATTCATTCAGTCATATCTGAACGTGTCAACTTGATAATTCTGTTTTGGGGGTGGAAAGGTTTACTGCAGCAATAAAACATCCGGAAGAGTTGAGAATCTGGTTGTTTCATTTATGTTGCCATTCTGTGGCACTTGAATATATCTTTGAGGTACCATGATGTATTGGTAGTGTACATGGAATGTAATGATCAATGGTAAAATGTAATATCAGAAATGTAAGGAAACACTGTTTAGCAGCTCGCGCGCACTGGAATCGGAATGTGTGTGTCTTAAAAGCAGCTTGTGCACACACTGATTTTGTGAAGTGTATTTCTCAGCAGTTCTCGTACTGATTTTGTGTAGTATGAAAAGACTTGAGTACTCATGCTGGTTGTGGATAGTATGAGGGATCAATAAAGACCTGATCCTGCATTACTACAACAGAGCGTGTGTGTAATCTGACATTTAAAGTAATAAAATGGAAAAGAACAAGAAAGCAGTCCGGTCAGCACTCATATGAAACAGCAGGCGGCATCAATTTAATGTGCTGGCTGCAACGCAATGAATGGGTGTGGGTTAATCAAGTACCATAAACCCCACGTCCTTTTCCAGGGGTTAGCTATATTTTCTAGATACTGGTCTTTTCTGGTCATTTACATTTCAATCAATGCCACAAAAAATGGATGCATTTCACTGGCAGAGTTCCTAACCACTGTCCTCCAAACTTTAACAGCTAGCTTCAGACTAGATGGAAGCTTATCTTGGAGCAGTAAATGCAAAATAACTATGGATTGAATGAATTCAAAGAACTGATAATTGAACAAGAGCAATTGCATAATATCACCCACCTGCCACATGAATAAAGCATGAATATTACATTTCTGACCTTACAATTTATTACCTTTCTAAATAGAAATACAAAGTCAAGATCCAGATTATAAATTTTCATGAAGCACCTGAACAGCGTTTCCTGATGAATCTGTCAATATATTTGGAAGGAGTTTAATAGATCTGGTAACTTAACATCTAAATAGAAGGCAAGAACTAGCCACCTGTTTAGTTTGCAGGCACAGCTTGTTAGATGAAGAATTTTACTGTACAACTGTAACATTGCGGGATATTATACTAAGTATTACATTGCAGAATCTCACATAGAAACATAGAAAATAGGAGCAGTAGTAGGCCATTCGGCCCTTCGAGTCTGCACTGCCATTCAATATGATCATGGCTGATCCTCTATCTCAACACCATATTCCCGCTTTTTCCCCATACCTTTTGATGCCTTTTGTTTCTAGAAATCTATCTATCTCCCTCTTAAATATATTCAGTGACTTGACCTCCACAGCCTTCTGTGGTAGAGAATTCCACAGGTTCACCACCCTCTGAGCGAAAAAATTTTTCCTCATCTCGGTCCTAAATTTCCCACTCCGTATCCTGAGATTGTGACCCACTTGTTCTCGATTTCCCAGAAATATCCTCCCCGCATCCAGTCTATCTAACCCAGTCAGAATTTTATACGTTTCAATGAGATCCCCTTTTTTAACTATTTTGTACTCATTTACTGTATGTTGTATTATTGTGGAATCTACATTTAAAAATAAAGCCTGATCTCATGGGGACGAAGGCATGTGGAGTGTTTCAGTAAAGATCTCAAACTAAAACAAAAATAAGCAGCTAGATTAAAATTTGACAACTCCGCCAGTGAACTGCATCCATTTCCTGTGGCATTGATTGATTGAGGAAGTTTGTGATAGTCTCTTTCACCCGAATTATACCAAGGCTGGTAAGTTGGTCTCACCGTATTGATAGAATGATTTTAAAGATGCTTAAAAAAAAATTCAGATATAAAAAGAAGAAAGGAAAATAGAATTAAAGAACGTTATAGAAAAGCATAACATTGAACAACAGAATCAGAACCATCCTCGCCTGTCCCTATGGTTTGCAAGTTTAATGTAGACAACTGCCCATGAGATCTTTTGAATTCGACAAGTTTGTAGTTAATGTAGGATCATAGGGTCAGGAATAGGCCATTCAGCCCCTCGAGCCTGTTCCGCCATTCAACTGGATCATGGCTGTTCATTAACTCAACTCCATCTAACCACCTTGGTTCCGTAATCCTGAATACCTTTGCCTAACAAAAATCTATCAATCTAACTTTCAATTATCCTCGCTTCAACAGCTTTTTGGGGGAGAGGTTCATATTTCCACCACCCTTTGTGTGAAGAAGGCTTCCTGACATCCTTTCTGAATGCCCTAACTCTGAATCTGTGCTGTGATACTATGAGTAATGCTGAACATGTGCACCAACATTTTCAGACAATGCGCGAGGGTCTTGGTGCAAGACATGGAGAAATGGTAAGACATCCTATATCCGCAGGGGGGCAGGAGGCCGTCCAGGCACCTGCTCAGGAGGCAGTGGGAAAAAGTAGCAGCGGAAGTCATAGCTCCAAGAACATGGCTGCAGTGCAGGAAGAACATAAGAAATAGGAGCAGGAGTAGGCCATTCGGCCCCTCGAGCCTGCTCTGCCACCCAATAAGATCATGACTACTGACCTTCCACCTCAACTCCACTTTCCTGCACTATCCCCATATTCCTGGATTCCCTTAATCCACCTCATCCAGAATAGGAGATCCAGAGGACACGGCTTGTGCTTGAAGGAGGGGTAAATTCAAAACTAATCGCCGGAATCAAGATTTCAGTGAGCGAATGGTTAATCTATGGAACAGGCTCCCTCAGGAGATGGTGAGGACAGTTAGTAGCGATTCATTCAAATGCAAACGAGACAGATTTCTTTCAGGAAATAATATTTTGGGATACAGCATCTGAGTAATTTGAGATGTGACGTGTGGTGGGACTAGTGTGCTCAGGATGAACAGGTGAGTTTGGACCTTGGTTCCCAAAGCTCTCCACCACTGGGAGTGTTCCTCGCCTTGTGTCTGGGTCTGTTGGATCGTGCGATATCCGGGATGGTAGAAGGTGAACTAGATGGAGCTGGGTCTTTATGATGTGCTTAGGCAGCTAAATATATCAAGTGCAATTATGTTTCTCTCATTTTCTATCCTGCACTGATCAAAGATTATCAATTTTTTTCTGAATCCTTTTTCATTTAAGGGTATAGAGTTGAGTTGCGAAGCCTCTACAGTGACCTGAAGCTGCCTCATCATAAAGTTAGCAGGTATTTTTCTCAGTGAACTCTATTTTGCACTCATCGACTTTATGGGATATTAGCACTATCAATGTCATGTTATCCCATGTTTAAAAGGACACCACAAAGGCTTCTCAGCATCCTCGGGACTAAGGGAAGCTGCAAGTCTTGCTCATTACAGCTCTCTTGGTGCATTCAGTTTAATTGTAGTCAGGTTGCAATATTGTTTATTGATCTGTTTCTGGAGAGGGCACCAGTAAATGGGGGAATTGGAGAGAGGCACAAGTAAATGGGGGGATTGGAGAGGGCACCAGTAAATGGGGGAATTGGAGAGGGGTACCAGTCAATGGGGGAAGTTTAACGATCTGACACAAGTTGTCAAGGTGAGTGAATTCAATCTTCAAATGGCATATTCTGTCAACTGCACCACTAGCCTCATCCACTGCTCAATTCATTACACCCCCATCGCCCACCTACCACAAATCTCTATCAATCTGTATTCAACATTTCAAACCATATGCATTACCTGACCTTCACTCCTACCCCTGCCACACCGGAAGTGCCCTTGCTATTACCTATCTGCCATCTAGTCCAGACTGATGCAGCCCAGGCTGAGATGATGCAGTTTGAAACTGGGCCTTCTGGGCCAGAGCTGCTCAAGTTCACCCTCAAGACCATCTACAGTCTCCTCAATTGAAGGTCAGCACCCTTCAACCACCCATGCTGCTGTCACTGGGGAAGCAACTCGTAGGAGCACTAGCTTAAGCAAAGGCACATGGAAGACAGGCACTAAGGGAATGCACAAGGGTGATTAGTTTAATTCTCAATGCATTATATGCATAATTGAGTTGATAAAATTGGATTGGAATGTGAAATTTCTAGTGGTTTTATTTTTGTGTTGTCAGAAAGAGGACGATGTGATGCTCAGTGATAGAGGAGAGGTAATTTGTATGGGACTGTTGGTGAATGGGGAGGTGTGATTGAGGTTACGAATAATCTGATCAGAGCCCGGGCAGAAAGGTTTTGTCTACATAGTAGCTTCCCTTCCTCTTCCTGTTCCTCCTCTTAGTGTTACACTTCCTCCTCCTCCTCCTCTTCCTCTTCCTCTTCCTCTTCCTTGTGCTCCTGCTCCTCAGCTTCTTGACTGATAGGTGGTGGCAAGGGCTGCTCCCTCACAACGGCCAGGTTGTGCAGCATACTACGAGGTCTCCTCCAGAGTGGTGCAGGCGTGACATTGATGGTATTCTCTATAATGTTCCTTGTAGCAGAATGGCTCTCATTATAGGCCTGCTGTGCACGTGCGCATGGTTCCTGATCCGAATCATGAGCCATGTCATGAGTTAATAACTCTTGTCGCCCAGTAGCCTTCCTTTGACTTGCCATGGTGGGTCAAATACAGGGGCAGGAGGCGCAGAGGACTGCCGCAGAATGAAGAAATTGTGACTGCCGCCAGGATAACGGACATTTACCTGCATGATGCGCTGCCTGTTGTTTCACACTGGATGCATATTGAGGGAGTGGAATCCCTTTTGATTCATGAAAATGGCCCAAGTTCACATGAGGCGCATACAAGCCATGATATTAAATCACAAAAAAAATATTTCAACACCAGCCAGACCACTCCCTATAGAGTATTCAAACTTAACCAATTATAGGAAATCTTCTAAAAACACGTACAATTGCACAAGCAACCAGAATAAATAATTCAGCAGCTAACCTGTAAGTAGTTCATGATCACTTTAAATAGCGCTGGCTTGTGGGTCCTTCATTCCATTTAACATCATGTTCAGCTGTGCGAGGTTAAGACGGGAGTCTGCAGTTCAAAATGGCACTGCTGGCATCAAATCAGCATTCCACACTGATTGATGTCATGATCTGCCTGCTCTGCATGTTGACGGTGATCGTTAGCCCTGTGTGCGCAAACCACTCTACCAAGTTGGCGTCCTGGGCACTTCCCATCGGAAGTATGTGTGCGCATCTCGAACTTCCTTTTTTATCCTTATGTGGTAGTGTAGCACCTAAAAAATGGGCACTCCATGGCCCAATTTAGCGCACTGCAAATTTTCACGAAATTGGGGAATTAGCCCCAAATATAGAAAGTGACCCTTGGTGGCATGTGAATGGCGGCTTCTATGTCACACTTCAATAATATGTTTATGTGGAAGCTTTTTGAAATAATGGGGGGAAAATTGCAGTCGGAGGCATCCGACCCCCCAAAAAACCTACGAAATTACCTGTTGGTTCTGGAGAAACGTGCGATTCCGGTCTGAGGCCTTCATTCGCTGCGCAGCGTACGGGGATCTGTCTTTCACGTACGGATGTCTATGTTGCAATCACGTGGGCCTGGACCACCAATCACTATCTAGGATTCTCATTGATAATAAAGAGAACTCCCTTTGTCTGCGTTCCTATTATTAGCAATGAGAATACCCCCCAAAACACCGAAACACAGCACAATAATTTTTTTTAAAACACCTCACATATTTAAAATTAATTGAAATTAAATATAATTAAATGTTTTAGAAAAAAATATATTTTGGGGAATTTTTGTTTAAATATGCTTTAATAGGGTTAAAAATAAACGTACGTTAATGGACAGGGTTATTATCATAAAAATGAATGATTAAATTTAACTTTTCTATGTTTTAAAAGTGTTACACTGGTAAAAGTAAGCTATGCGCCTGCTTATATCAGGCGTAAAAGTTTGAAGGACATTCGCTGGGCATGAGTTGGACAAATAGCCCAATTTCTCCCGTGCGGATGTCTTTCCTGCGGGGGTGCATTCGATCTTTCAAAAGAAATTTTGTCTGATTGGAAAAGCCTGTTTTCGGCGCATGCGCATTTCATATGAACCCAGCGAGGCCGGAATTTTCGGCCCGATATTGCATATGTACCAATTAAAAAAGGAGGGAGAGAGAAAACAGGGAATTATAGACCGGTCAGCCTGACATCGGTAGTGGGTAAAATGATGGAATCAATTATTAAGGATGTCATAGCAGCGCATTTGGAAAGAGGTGACATGATAGGTCCAAGTCAGCATGGATTTGTGAAAGGGAAATCAGGCTTGACAAATCATCTAGAATTTTTTGAGGATGTTTCCAGTAGAGTGGACAAGGGAGAACCAGTTGATGTGGTGTATTTGGACTTTCAGAAGGCTTTTGACAAGGTCCCACACAAGAGATTAATGTGCAAAGTTAAAGCACATGGGATTGGGGGTAGTGTGCTGACGTGGATTGAGAACTGGTTGGCAGACAGGAAGCAAAGAGTAGGAGTAAATGGGTACTTTTCAGAATGGCAGGCAGTGACTAGTGGGGTACCACAAGGTTCTATGCTGGGGCCCCAGCTGTTTACATTGTACATTAATGATTTAGATGAGGGGATTAAATGTAGTATCTCCAAATTTGCGGATGACACTAAGTTGGGTGGCAGTGTGAGCTGCAAGGAGGATGCTATGAGGCTGCAGAGTGACTTGGATAGGTTAGGTGAGTGGGCAAATGCATGGCAGATGAAGTATAATGTGGATAAATGTGAGGTTATCCACTTTGGTGGTAAAAACAGAGAGACAGACTATTATCTGAATGGTGACAGATTAGGAAAAGGGGAGGTGCAACGAGACCTGAGTGTCATGGTACATCAGTCATTGAAAGTTGGCATGCAGGTACAGCAGGCGGTTAAGAAAGCAAATGGCATGTTGGCCTTCATAGCGAGGGGATTTGAGTACAGGGGCAGGGAGGTGTTACCACAGTTGTACAGAGCCTTGGTGAGGCCACACCTGGAGTATTGTGTACAGTTTTGGTCTCCTAACTTGAGGAAGGGCATTCTTGCTATTGATGGAGTGCAGCGAAGGTTCACCAGACTGATTCCCGGGATGGCAGGACTGACATATCAAGAAAGACTGGATCAACTGGGCTTGTATTCACTGGAGTTCAGAAGAATGAGAGGGGATCTCATTGAAACGTTTAAAATTCTGACAGCTTTAGACAGGTTAGATGCAGGAAGAATGTTCCCAATGTTGGGGAAGTCCAGAACCAGGAGTCACAGTCTAAGGATAAGGGGTAAGCCATTTAGGACCAAGATGAGGAGAAACTTCTTCACTCAGAGAGTGGTGAACCTGTGGAATTCTCTACCACAGAAAGTTGTTGAGGCCAATTCACTAAATATATTCAAAAAGGAGTTAGATGTAGTCCTTACTACTAGGGGGAATCAAGGGGTATGGCGAGAAAGCAGGAATGGCGTACTGAGGTTGCATGTTCAGCCATGAACTCATTGAATGGTGGTGCAGGCTTGAAGGGCTGAATGGCCTACTCCTGCACCTATTTTCTATGTTTCTATGTTTCTATGTTTCTAACGTAATTTATGCCGTGGTCACTCATAAAATCTTGGAATTCTGCACTGATGAAGCACGGACCATTATCACTGACCAATATGTCAGGAATTCCGTGCATTACAAACATGGTTCTAAGGCTCTCCACAGTGGTGGAGGTGGTGCTCGAGTTTAAAATGGAGCATTCGATCCACTTTGAAAATGCATCTACAACTACGAGGAACATTTTGCCCATGAATGGGCCCGCATAGTCTACATGCACCCGCGACCACGGTTTGGTGGGCCAGGGCCAGGGGCTCAGGGGGGCCTCCCTGGGGGCATTACTGAGTTGGGCACAAATGGTGCACCATCGGACGCAGAGCTCCAAGTCCGCATCAATGCCAGGCCACCAGACGTGGGATCTGGCTATGGCCTTCATGAGAACGATCCCCGGGTGCTCGCGGTGGAGCTCCAGGACAAATGCCTCTCTGCCTCGCAGAGGCATAACTACTCGGCTGCCCCACATCAGGCAGTCTGCTTGTAGTGACAGCTCATGCATGCACCCAGGAAAGGTTTGATCTCCTCGGGGCAGGCATTGCGAGCCTCTGCCCAGTCACCAGTTGAGACACATCTTTTTACGAGGCATAACGTGGGGTCGCTGGTTGTCCAGGCTCTGATTTGGCGAGCCGTCATGGGCGAACCTGTGGACTCAAAGGCATTGAGTGCCATGACTATCTCACAGTCCTGTTTGTCAGACCCTTCCGTGGTCGCCAGGGGTAGCCTGCTAAGCGCGTCGGCACAGTTGTCTGTGCCTAGTCTGTGCCTTATGGTGTAATCGTAAGAGGCCAGCATGAGTGCCCACCGTTGAATGCGCGCCGAGGCGTTGGCGTTTATTGCCTTGCTCTCGGATAGTAGGGACGTAAGGGGCTTGTGGTCGGTTTCTAATGCCAACTTGGCCCCGAAAAGGTATTGGTGCATCTTTTTGACACCGTACATGCACGCAAGCGCCTCCTTCTCCACCATTCCTTACCCGCGCTCCACCTGCGAAAGTGACCTGGAAGCATAAGCAATGGGTTGTAATTTACCCGCACTATTGACATGTTGTAAAACGCACCCGACCCCGTACGCTGACGCATCACATGTAAGAACTAGCTTTTTACCTGGATCAAAGAAAGTCAAAACACTGTTGGAACACAGAAGGTTGCGTGCCTTATTGAAGGTGCGTTCCTGGGCGTCCCCCCAAAACCAATCGCACCCCTTTCTGAGTAGCACATGGAGAGGCTCCAGCAGCGTGCTTAAGTAATTGAGTAGCCCGAGAAAGGCGCGCAGTTCTGAGACATTCTGGAGCCTGGGTGCCAGGTGAGTTGCTTCGGTTTTGGATTTTGTTGGGCGGATTCCATCAGCGGCAATCCTTCTGCCCAAAAATTCAACCTTGGGCGCAAGAAACAGGCACTTGGATTTCTTAACTTTTAGGCCTACCCGATGCAACCACCTTAGTACTTCCTCCAAATTGCGGAGATGGGAGTCGGTGTCCCTGCCCGTGATAAGTATGTCATCTTGAAATACAACCGTCCCCGAGATGGACTTGAGCAGACTCTCCATGTTGCGCTGGAATATAGCAGCTGCCGACCTGATGCCGAATGGGCATCGATTGTACATGAAAAGGCCTCGATGTGTGTTGATGGTGGTGAATAGCTTAGACTCATTGGTCAATTCTTCGTAATTTCCACAGATGTGAGATCTAGTTTTGAGAAAAGTTTTCCTCCAGCCAATGTGGCAAATAAGTCATCCGCTCTGGGCAGCGGGTATTGGTCCTGTAGGGAGACTCTGTTTATGGTAGATTTGTCGTCCTCACAGATTCGTACGGATCCATCAGGCTTCATGACTGGGATGATGGGACTTGCCCAGTCACTAAATTCCACGGGTGAGATAATGCCTTCCCACAGAAGCCTGTCCAGTACATGTTCAATCTTTTCCCTCATCACATAGGGCACAGCTCTAGCCTTGTGATGGACCGGTCTAGCATCCTGTGTGATGTAGATTTTGACTTTAGCCCCTTTGAAGGTGCTCACATCTGGCTGAAAGTGATGTTCAAATCGACTTAGAACTGTTGAGCAGGAGGTCCGTTCCTCTGACGACATGGTGTGAACATCATCCCATTTCCAGTTTAGTTTTGCCAGCCAGCTTCTCCCCAGCAGTGCTGGGAGGTCTCCGGGGACAATCCACAGGGGAAGTCGGTCCACTGTCCCTTTGTGTGTAACTGAGAGCATGGCGCTGCCAAGGACTGGGATGATTTCTTTGGTATAGGTCCTTAGTTTGGTGTCGACCCTTGTGAGCTTTGGTCTGTCTCTTTTGTGCGGCCACAGCTGTTCAAATTGTTGAGCGCTCATGAGAGATTGACTCACTCCCGTATCCAGCTCCATGTTGACGGGTATCCCGTTGAGTAGGACCCTCATCATTATTGGAGGCGTCATGTTGTAAGAGCAGTGGCCATTGATCGTGTTGACCCACTGTACCTCGGTGTGATGGGTACTGTCCCCACCGTCTTCTGGTCCGCTTTCTGACCCTTCCGATTCGTATACCAGCCGAGCTGCCGTTTTTCTGCACATGCGGGCCAGATGCCCTGTATAGTCGCAGATTCTGCAAACAGCATGCTGAAATTGACACCCCCTTGATGAGTGCCTTCCCCCACATCTCCAGCACAGACCGCTTCCATTCTTTCCAAAGGATGAGCTGCGTCTGGCTGATCTTTCTTGAGCTTCTCTCAGTTTGTAGTTGATTGCTCGCATTATGGGTTGATGAGGTGTGAACGGCCGTTCATGTGGCCCTTGATGGCTTCTGGTGCCACTGCCTGCTGTTGAGGGCCTGCTCTCCTGCCTTTGTCTGTGTGTGGGAGTAGCAGCTTGTTTCACGCTGTGAACCCCTTGTTCTGATGTTTCGTTAGTTGTCGTACTCGCAGTGTAGATCAACCTCGTTTCTTCTTCTGCCAAATATGTCTGTGCAACCAGTGCTGCTGCCTCTAGGTTCAAGTCTCTATGAGCTTTCGGAATATGCCTGCGTGGCCTATTCCTTCAATAAAAAAGTCTCTCAGTACTTCTCTCCTTAGTTCATCGGAGAACTCACATAAGCTAGCCAACCTCCGAAGTTCCGCCACGAAGTCAGGTATGCTCTGGCCCACACAGCATCTGTAGTTGTAGAACCTGTGTCTGGCCATGTGTAGGCTGCTCTCTGGCTTCAGGTGGTCTCTTACCAGTGTGCTCAACTCTTCAAACGACTTGCTTGCTGGTTTCTCGGGTGCCAGCAGGTCCTTCATTAAGGTGTATGTTTTCGAGCCACAGCTGGTCAAGAGATGGGCTCTTCTCTTGTCTGCCTTATCGTCGCCTAACCAGTCTTTGGTTACGAAGCTTTGCTGGAGCCTTTCTATAAAGTTCTCCCAATTATCTCCAGCATTGTATTTTTCATCTGAGCCGTTGTTCGCCATTCTGTGGATTCTGTAATCCCGTAACTCGTCGCCACTGTAAAGTCCTGTCCCTGCAGTACAGACTCACACAAGGCACATGGTGAAGTCAAGGTCACTCAGGACCTGCACCTTTATTACACAGCTCTCGAATGCCACACTTTCCTGAGATCTTTCCTTATATACCTGTCTGGGATAGGTATCCAGTGTCTCCTGCAAGTGCAACCCTGGTCATAGGTCATCTCTAGTTAGTCATGTATAGCATGGCAAGATACAGTTATGTACAGTAGTGTGAGATACATGACAGCAAGGTTCACTTAGGTCCATCCATCTAACAACCACATGTAAAAGTCACTTTTTCTCCCCTCCCCCACCCCCCCACCCACCCCTCCCCACAATGCCACAAACACAAAGCAGTCCTGCAACCAATCAAGCTTCCCTTTCACAGCTCCTCATTATTCGGCGTTAATTCATATCTTCCCATTGTTCATCACACAACTGACAAGGCCACTTGTCAGCCAGCAACCGAGAAAATGCAAGACGGGAAAGTGGTGCAAAAGAATAATATTTATGTGGTTCAAATAGAAAACAGAAACTTACCAATCTAACATTGTGTAACACACCCATGTGCATACCCATGTGCAACTACAAATCTTTACTCTTCCTATCCCTCGCACTCCTACGTGGTGCAATGCCTGTGGCTTCAGCAGAGGTAGAGGCAGGCTGCTCAGATCCCTGCTCCAACTGTTGAGTTAGTCCTGGCCGACGTCTTCTGTATTTTGGAGCCCATGAGGGCCCCGCCAAAGACTGCTCTAGCTGTACCTGTGCAGGGACAAATTTGTCCATCGGGACATGAGGCAGCACATGGGGTACTGACTGTGGGGGTGGGCTGGGGGGCGCGGGGGGGGGGTGGGGGCAACGGGTGGAAGTGGAAGAGCTTTGAGCTGAGTCCCCACTTCCATAGACCCTTTCACCATCATCCCTCTCATGGTCCAGCCACAGTTCCTGCTAGCAACGTGCTGGAGAACACTTTGCTGCCGATTAGTGGGGTGATGAAAGGCCAAAGGTAGAGTATCATTCATCCTATTTAAGGTGGCATTCATAGTGTCCATGCCATTAGTGAAGGCCTGCTTGCATGATTGCCGCATTTGATGCTCCCTGCAGTTGGCCATGCTTTCAATCAAAGAAGACTTCATCGCAAAGGCCTGCGACATTAAGCCACTCATGCTTGAGACAGACTCCTCCAATCTCTCAGCAATAATGCACAGTGCTGTTGGAGCGCCTGCCAGTACATTGCACATTCTCTGCAGGTGCTCAATAAGTTATCCTAGCCCCCGGGCTACAGCATCAGTGTCCAGCTAAGCAGAACTCGGAGACCTCTGATGCAGACTCTGCACTGCTGTCCCTGACTCCACATCTGCTTTTGCTCACTTGTGAAGTGTGCGTCACGATGTGAAAAGTCAACTGTCTCTCTAAGTTCTCCCAGCAAAGTGTGAGTAGCTGAGCTGGCGCACGGTCTGCATAAATCTTGTGATGCTGAACCCTCAGAGGGACTGAACTCCTCTGAGGCATCGTCATCAACATGGGTGACCTGGACCACCTCCTGCTGGACACATGAAGGCCCTGTGAGAGATAAAAAAGACATGAATGAGAAGTGTGAAGGTAAGAATGCTTGAAGTTATCATTATGCACATTATTATATTTCAGTGGCTGTTGACATCAAGACAACATGACTGAGCGTTGGATGCCATGTGGCTGGCTGATATTTAATTCTGTCACCGTGTAGCTGGCAGGACTCCAGCTTCCCATCTCCAATGGCCAGGCGCACTGAGACTATGTTAATCCCCAGCATCCCCTCCTCTACAGATGCCAATTGGGAGATGGCTGGAGGGCCACCTCTGGTTCGTTGCTTCTTCTGGTGTTCTCAGCTCTCTTCCCCTGCAAGGAGGAAAAGAAGAGACTTGTGAGTGAGAGTAATGGCATGTGCTCACCCAATTGATGCAGAGCATTGTTGAGGGTGACTATGAGGGATAGGCATGATATTGCATACGATGAGTATGAGTATCCATGGTGAATGGGCACATGAGGATGGAGTGAGTGCAGAGACAGAGAGTGACGGGAGCACCTGCAAGGTAAGTTGGTATGAGGAGTGATGCGCTGGAGTAGGCTTGAGAAGGCAGAGTGAGGGGTTTATGGTGATACGTACATCAGCATGTAGTTGAATGTGACACTGTATTCATATTGCTTGCCCTGCTTAGGTCATTAAACCACTTTCTGTGCTGCATTCAGGAGCTTGGCACCACACTCCTGCTGCTAACGTCCTGGACAACTTCCAACCACACCTCTTTTATGTCACCTGCAGACTTCTTCCTCCCATCACTAGCATGTTGGCCTTCATAGCGAGAGGATTTGAGTATAGGAGCAGGGAGGTCTTACTGCAGTTGTACAGGGCCTTGGTGAGACCACACCTGGAATATTGTGTACAGTTTTGGTCTCCTAATCTGAGGAAGGACATTCTTACTATTGAGGGAGTGCAGCGAAGGTTCACCAGACTGATTCCCGGGATGGCAGGACTGACATATGAAGAAAAACTGGATCAACTAGGCTTATATTCATTGGAATTTAAAAGGATGAGAGGGGATCTCATAGAAACATATAAAATTCTGACGGGACTGGACAGGTTAGATGCAGGAAGAATGTTACCGATGTTGGGGAAGTCCAGAACCAGGGGTCACAGTCTAAGGATAAGGGGTAAGCCATTTAGGACCGCGATGAGGAGAAACTTCTTCACTCAGAGAATTGTGAACCTGTGGAATTCTCTACCAGAGAAAGTTGTTGAGGCCAGTTCGTTAGATATATTCAAAAGGGAGTTAGATGTTGCCCTTTTGGCTAAAGGGATCAAGGGGTATGGAGAGAAAGCAGGAATGGGGAACTGAAGTTGCATGATCAGCCATGATCATATTGAATGGTGTTGCAGGTTCGAAGGGCCGAATGGCCTAATCCTGCACCTATTTTCAATGTTTCTACGTATCTATGTTTCTATCTCCTTCTGGGCCCGTACAGCCCCCAACAGCATATCCAGGGAGGTATTGCTGAAGCAGGGCACAGCCTTTGCCCATCTCGACTCCATTGCAACAGGTCTGTGTCTCTCCAGGCCAACGCCAAACTCCTTCAACTTGTATGTTTGGAGTGTTCCTTTAAAGTCAGGAGTTGAAATCACATCATGTGTGTAGTCATCACGCCCGATGACACTGATTGGACAGGAAACCCAGAAGTAAAATGATAATGAGGTGGCTCAGTTAAAAAGCCACTGATAGACGCGCTGCATTTACTTATGGGTTTGCCATCCACTATGGTTCTCTCACCCTCTGCTCCCAGGGTGTCTGTGCTTTAAAATCCAGCGCATTATTTCCAAGATTCCATAAGTCACAATTTAAAAAAATCTAATTTTGAATCATATATAACCACGTTAAACAATAAGCTTAGAAAGGACACCACTTTTGTTTCCCCTAAAGTGAAGCCTTAATTTGAATATAGAAGTTCAACAAAATATATAACTGAAACTTTAATTCACAATTCTTTTTGGTTTCTACACAAGTTGTACCACTATAAAAATTAACCAACCCTGCTGACATATAATTCATGGAGGCAGAGGAGTGAATCATTGGCAACTTTTATTATCCTTCCTTTTTAACTTATTTCCATGGTAGTTAAAGGGGTCATCTAGGGATGAAATGTTTTTACTGCATTTCTACATGCTGAAAGCATTTTGCAGAACTGCTCCAATAAAACTGGGTACCCAGCCATGACTCAAACATTGATGGATCTGTTTTTAAATAAATTCAAATGTCAAAGATTGGAACCAAGCAATCAGTTAACTAATTAACTAAAGAGAGCCCGTGACTACGAATGTTTTATGCAGAATACTTGGACCTCTAATAATTGGAGTAAAGAATAACAGAAAAGATGCAATTGCTGTTTTTTATCAGACAATAATGTTATTATAAATCTTCATTAGGCTATTTAAAATGTAATTTTTTCTTGTCCTGAACTCCATGGGTTTATAGAGTTCTTGGGCAGAATATTTATCGTAGAGTTGGGTGGGAGTGGGCAGGCTGTATCGTGGGTCGTCATCCCATGGTTTTCAACAGTGCGATCTGCACTGTGCATTTAGCTCAATTATATCACTTGAAACAGTCAAGCAGGTTTCCCAGCCAATTAAATAGAGCGAGTCTCATGACGTCGCTGATGGCTCAATTTCAGCTTGGATATTTAAAGGAGCCTTGCACACATCCCAGTTGAAGGTTGTTGGAGAAGGCATACAGGTGGTTGGAAAAGGTGGCTATTGCTACATTTCAAAGAGATTTGTGTGGGTGCAAACAAGGATCGAGTCCCAGTGACAGAAGGCTGCACCCAGGTTCTCTGCTGCCTCCCTGGAAGTCCTGGTCCAGGGAGTCAGAGCACACAGGGAGGTCCTATTCCCTGGTAGCGGCAGGAAACGAGCAGCCAGAGAAACCAAGAGGGCATGGCTGGTGGAACATAAGAAATAGGAGAAGGAGTAGGCCATTTGGCACCTCGAGCCTGCTCCGCCATTCAATAAGATAGTGGCTGATCTGATCCTGGCCTCAACTCCAATTCCCTGCCCACTCTCCATAATTCTTGACTCCCTTAACATTCAAAAATCTGCCTATCTCCACTTTAAATATATTCAAAGACCCAGCCTACACAGCTCTCTGGGGTAGAGAATTCCAAAGATTCACGACCCTCCGAGAGAAGAAATTCCTCCTCATTTCTGTTTTAAATGCGCGACCCTTTATTCTGAAAATATGCCCTCTAGTTCTAAGTTCCTCCATGAGGGGAAACATCCTCTCTGCATCCACCCTGTCAAGCCCCCTCAGAATCTGATATGTTTCAATAAGATCACCTCTCATTCTTCGAAACTCCAAGGAGTATAGGCCCAATCTGCTCAAACTTTCTTCATATGACAGCCACCTTCATCTCTGGAATCAACCTCGTGAACCTTCTCTGAACTGCCTCCAATACAAGTATATCCTTCCTTAAATAAGGAGACCAAAACTATACACAGTATTCCAAGTGTGGTCTTACCAACTCACTGTACAGTTGTAGCAGGACTTCCCTACTTTTATACTCCATCCCCCTAGCAATAAAGACCAACATTCCATTAGCCTTCCTGATTACTTGTTTTCCCTCATGCTAACTTTTTGCATTTCATGCACAAGAACCCCCAGATCCCTCTGCACCACAGCATTTTGTAATCTCTCCCCATTTAAATAATAATTTGCTTTTTTATTTTTCCTACCAAAGTGGATAACCTCACATTTTCCCACATTATAGTCCAACTGCCAAATTTTTGCCCACTCACTGAGCCTATCCATATCCCTTTGTAGATTCTTTGTGTCATCCTCACAACTTGCTTTCCCACCTATCTTTGTATCATCAGAAGTGAGCAGCAAGGGTGATGTCAGCCGCTCCTGCATTCAATGCCGGAAGAGATTAAATGCGCATTTGGAAAGAGGTGACATGATAGGTCCAAGTCAGCATGGATTTGTGAAAGGGAAATCATGCTTGACAAATCTTCTGGAATTTGTTGAGGATGTTTCCAGTAGAGTGGACAAGGGAGAACCAGTTGATGTGGTGTATTTGGACTTTCAGAAGGCTTTTGATAAGGTCCCACACAAGAGATTAATGTGCAAAGTTAAAGCACATGGGATTGGGGGTAGTGTGCTGACGTGGATTGAGAACTGGTTGGCAGACAGGAAGCAAAGAGTAGGAGTAAATGGGTACTTTTCAGAATGGCAGGCAGTGACTAGTGGGGTACCACAAGGTTCTGTGCTGGGGCCCCAGCTGTTTACATTGTACATTAATGATTTAGATGAGGGGATTAAATGTAGTATCTCCAAATTTGCGGATGACACTAAGTTGGGTGGCAGTGTGAGCTGCGAGGAGGATGCTATGAGGCTGCAGAGTGACTTGGATAGGTTAGGTGAGTGGGCAAATGCATGGCAGATGAAGTATAATGTGGATAAATGTGAGGTTATCCACTTTGGTGGTAAAAACAGAGAGACAGACTATTATCTGAATGGTGACAGATTAGGAAAAGGGGAGGTGCAACGAGACCTGGGTGTCATGGTACATCAATCATTGAAGGTTGGCATGCAGGTACAGCAGGCGGTTAAAAAAGCAAATGGCATGTTGGCCTTCATAGCGAGGGGATTTGAGTACAGGGGCAGGGAAGTGTTACTACAGTTGCACAGGACCTTGGTGAGGCCACACCTGGAGTATTGTGTACAGTTTTGGTCTCCTAACTTGAGGAAGGACATTCTTGCTATTGAGGGAGTGCAGCGAAGGTTCACCAGACAGATTCCCGGGATGGCGGTATTGACATATCAAGAAAGACTGGATCAACTGGGCTTGTATTCACTGGAGTTCAGAAGAATGAGAGGGGATCTCATAGAAACGTTTAAAATTCTGACGGGTTTAGACAGGTTAGATTCAGGAAGAATGTTCCCAATGTTGGGGAAGTCCAGAACCAGGGGTCACAGTCCAAGGATAAGGGGTAAGCCATTTTAGACCGAGATGAGGAGAAACTTCTTCACCCAGAGAGTGGTGAACCTATGGAATTCTCTACCACAGAAAGTTGTTGAGGCCAATTCACTAAATATATTCAAAAAGGAGTTAGATGTAGTCCTTATTACTAGGGGGATCAAGGGGTATGGCGAGAAAGCAGGAATGGGGTACTGAAGTTGCATATTCAGCCATGAACTCATTGAATGGCGGTGCAGGCTTGAAGGGCCGAATGGCCTACTCCTGCACCTATTTTCTACATTTCTATGTTTCTATCTGACCAGGTCAGGAAAGGTGAGTACAATGCCACATTCAACTACAGCCTGATGTGCGTGTTATTCCCCCCCCTCCCCCCCCCCCACAACCCCATCACTCTGTCTTCCCAATCCTACTCTTGCATGTTACTCCTCACACTAACCTACTCTGCAGGTCCATCCATCCCTCACTGTCAATGCACCGACTTACATCCCCATCTGACCATCCACCACTGACACCCTCAGCCTAATGCAATTATAGAAAGTAATGCCACAGAAGGAGGACATTTGGCAATGTCACACCACTCCCTCATAGTCACCCTCTACAGATGTAGCCCATCCATTCCTTACACTCTTTCCATCACTCTCACTCAAAGTTCTCTTCTTTCCCTCCTTGCAGGAGAAAGGAGCACAGAACAGGAGAGAAAGAGAGAGAACCGGAGATGGCCCTCCAATATACAAATTTGACGCCAGTTTGGGGAGGAGGCTCTCGAAATAAGTGGAGTGACAGAGCTGCTGGCAGTGGGAGATGGAAAGAGGGGGACCTCCCAGAAACCTGGTGACAGAATTCAATATCCCACATGGCATGCAAGAGTCACTCATGGTGACTGATGTCAAGAGTTAGTGAAATATCATCATGTACATAATGTTAACGTAGCACATTCTTGCCATAAGTGGTTTAATTCATGTCTTTACTCTCCCACAGGTCCATCAAACATATAACAATGCTTCTGGAAGCCCTGGCTGGTGGGTACTGAAGGGCTCCTGCAGATCTGTCAAGGCATCTGAAGCACATCTAGTGGACATGGGGCTTTCATTATAGAGCTACTCGACTTCATTGCTTGGCCTCCTCAAGGATGTCATCAGCCACGTCTTCAGTGGATAGCGTTTGTCTTCATACAGCCAGCCAGTAAGTCTGTTTGGAGTTGCAAAGAGCTTAGTAGGAAGAGTGGACTGGTGCAGCATGAAAGAGTCATGACAGCTCCTTGGGAATCTGGTATGCACATCTGCATGATGGTCTTTTTATGGTTGCAGACAAGCTGCACATTGAGGGAGTCAAAGCCTATTTGGTTGACAAACACTCCTGGGTGATATGGGAGTGCCTTAATGTGTGCAGTTGATGATGTCCTCCTGTGGGAAGCCAGCCAAAACCGCAAAGCCAAGTTCCCACTCAGTCACACTGGCTTCGTCAATGGCAAACTTTACATAAGTAGATGACTTGTGAAACATGGCATCAGTCACCTAGGTGATGGAATTGTGGGTGGCCGACTGAGAGATCCTGCAAATGTCTTCTGCAGATCCTTGGAAGTAGTTGAGGGTGGTGGTGACTTTGATAGCCACTGGTAAGGTATGTCCATCAGGACTTCTGGGCAGCAGGTCTTGTTCCAGCAAGTTACAAATGTCTGCGACGACCTGGCGTGATAATCTGAGCTCTGCTGTTCAGTCATGTCCAGGAAACTCATCCTCTGCCTGTATACCATATGTTGGAGGTATCGTCCCTGGCACAGTGCACCCCTGTGTTGATTCCCTCTCTCCTGTGGAGCATCAGGTCAGTGAGGAGAAGGTTGCTGTTGTTGTTACTGTAATATTGTGTAATAATATTGCAGTAACTTTTCAGCAAAAATGGGCGATAGATGGGCGATGATGTGCCGAAAGTCTAGCCCATAGAATGCACAGGAGAAGGCCATTCTGCCAATTGCCTTAAACCTGTGTCCTCTGGTTACCAACCCTTCACTGGAATCAGCACTCTATCAGAACTCATCATGATTTTGAACAGCTCAATCAAATCTCCCCTTAACCTTCTCTGCTCTAAGGAGAACAACCCCAGTTTTTCTAGTCTCTCCACGTAACTAAACTCTTTCATCCCTGATAGCATTTTAGTAAATCTCCTCTGCACCCTCGCTAATACCTTAACATCCTTCCTAAATTGTGGTGCCCAGAATTAGCAAGGGCCAACTACTGTTTTATAAAGGTTTAGGATAACTTCCTTTCTTTTGCACACTATGCCAATATGTTTGGGGGATAAGTTATCAGAGGTGGTGATTGAAATGAATATGAAAATGAAATGAAATGAAATGCGGCCAACATTTTGCCGTAGGCAACTAGGTCCATATAGCAGTGGCTGGTCTCCAGTCGTCTTGGACCCCTTTGCCACTGGATCACGACCTTGCTCAGCTAAGCCCATGTGGTGGCCCATGTGCAACGACCACCCCACGTTAAAAGAACTCACGCACAGGCATCTTCCACTCCTCTAACATGAAGTTTGGGACCTGGAACGTCAGGACCCTCATGGACAACTCCAACGTATTGGACTGTTCTGCCACCTAAGAACTCATTTTAAAATAGGAAGCAAGCCTTCTTCGATTCCGTGGTACTGCCTATGATGATAATGATGATGATGATGATGATTGTGTAATATATATATATATATATATATAGCTCCATCTGGTGGACTCATATGGCACTGCAGCCAGTGCTGTTTATAATAAAGAAAGGAACAGGTCACCTGACAAGGGTTCTAGAGTGTTCAGCCATCTTAAGGCTGTGTGTGTGTTTGTGAGTTGTACTGAAGATATAACAATGGCAATGAGAATGGGATAAAGCGGGGGAAAAAAGCTGCAATTTTTGTTGGTGGATGATTCAGCCAACCGACAGAGAGACTTTGAGAGCTTCTCTGTTTTGATTAACAGTTACAAATCCAAGATAAATTACAAGCACACGCATTTGAACTGCCAGAGTCCAGATGGCTGCACCTATGGGAATAATAGGGCGTTTGGGGGAGTTTCAACGCGACCTTGAAAGTTTCAGAGCATATGTGGAACGGCTAGAAATGTTTTTCACTGCAAATAATATAACTGAAGTCCCCAATGATGAAAACCATAACCGGGTGGTGTTGGAAAGACAACGGAAGAATTTCTTAATTGAAGCAGGACCTGAGGTGTATGAAACCCTGAGAAATGTGCTTGTGCCTGTCAAGCCAAAAGACACAACTCTTAAGCAGATTGCAGCACTACAGTCCTGAGCCCCTGGAAATTGCTGAAAGTTATCATTTCAGAATATGAGATCAGTTAACCGAAGAAAATATCAGTGAGTACATTATAGCATTAAAAAAAGCTATCTATTCACTTGTAATTTCGGAAACTTTCAGGACCGAGCATTGCGTGACCGCTTTGTTTGTGGGATGAAAAATGATGCGATCAGAAGAAAGCTACTGACAACTCCTAACTTGACTTTTGATTTAGCGTGTCAGACATGGCCGACCAATATTCCCGAGAATTTCATACTATTTCCAGTCATCAGACAACCGAGGTAAATCGCCTGCAGGTTAAAAGTAAAAGGTAGTTGGGCCCAAGGTCTCAGAAACTGGCAATGGTAACAGAGCACTGAAGTCCTGCTAGCGGTGCCTGAGACAACACATTGCTCAAAATTGTCCATATGTGAAGTCAGAGTGTTTCATCTGCAGGAAAACTGGGCATCTTGCGAAGGCATGCCGATGGAAGGGTAAACCGGCTTTCAAAGCTATAAATAGAAATCCCCAGAGACTACATAGCATGGAAGAAAAACAACAGGACGAGTAGGTTTTAGTGATACACATCATCAGGAGCACGAGGTTAGCTAACAGCGATTCGAAAAGTATCATAATCCACATAGATGGAACCAAGATACCCATGGAAATTGACACTGGTGCATCCGTGAGTGTAGTACCGGAGGCGCTATACCTCGACAAATTGCGTGATTTTCAACTGGAGAAATCCAAGATAGAGCTGCGAGGCTACTCGGGAGAGAACATTCCTGTGGTAGGTCGTATCACCGTACCGGTGAAATACAAGGATCAATTTCAGAGTTTGCCTCTATTAGTAGTGAAAGGAGACAAGCCTGCCTTACTAGGAAGAAATTGGTTGGGATCACTGAAGCTGGAGTGGAGTGAGATTTTTCGTGTTGAAACGAAATTTGCATCAAAGGATGATGTCATCAAGAATTATCCGGAGGTGTTCTGTGAAAGAGGCAGTCTGATCAAAGGCTTCAAGGTGAGTGTCAGGGTACAGAAGGACACTAGATCGGTTTACTGTAATCCATGTTCCGTACCATATGCACTCAAGGAAAAAGTTGAGCAAGAACTCAAAAGACTAGAGACTGAGAACATTATTTCTAAGATAGATCTATTTAATTGGGCTACACCCATTGTTGTTGTAACTAAGTCCGATGGTAAGGTAAGATTGTGTGGTGATTATAAAGTAACCATAAACCAGGTTCTAGAGGGTAATCTCCCCAATACATTGCCAAATGTAGAAAATTTGTTCACAACACTGACAGATGGTCAGATCTTCTCAAAGTTGGATCTTACAAATGCCTACTTACAACTTGAACTAGATGAGGAGTCCAAGACATGCTTGACTATAAATACTCATCTAGACTTATATCAATTTAATAGGCTATCATTTGGAGTGTCTTCCACCCCCGCCATATTTCAAGGGGTGATGAGCCAGATTTTGCAAGGTATTGAAGGGGTAGTATGTTATTTAGATGACATACTAATTTCAGCACCAAATAGGCAAATTCATAATAACATACTGAATGAAGTCCTCAAACGGCTAGAGAAGTACTGAGTACGAGTGTCTGCTCGCAAGTGTGAGTTATTTCAAAACTCCGTGGAGTACTTAGGGTACAGAGTAGGCAAAGATGGTTTACATCCAACCAAGGGAAAGCTGGATGCAATCACAAATGCACCTACTCCCAAGAATGTCAGTGAACTTCGAACATTTTTGGGTCTTTTGAACTATTATGGGAAGTTCATACTAAATTTGGCTACCGTATTACATCCACTGAATGAACTATTGAAAAAACAGGTCCATTGGAAGTGGTCAGAAGAATACAATACAGCATTGGTAGAAGGTACCATGTTAATTCACTATGACATATCTAAGGAGATCAAGCTAGCATGTGATGCCTCTCCGTATGGAGTTGGGGCAGTGATCTCTCATTACTACATAGTGGGGAGGAGAGACCAATTGTTTTTGCACGCAGTTACTTTGATAGAGGTAGAGAAAAGAGAGAGAGTTCAAATGGGAATCAAGGGCATCCCTTGGAGGAAAACTTTCCTCAGGATCAGCCTCGAATGAGTTTAAATTCAACACCATGTTTGGAAGATTCGGTTCGAGAGTGAAGGTATCCTCTTTGAAACAGAAAACAAGTGGTTAAGCTTGATTTGTTAATATGGCAAAATAAGTCTATATATTTTGTTATGTAAAACCATGCAAGTTATGTATGATGATTTTGTTATGATTACTTCTTCATTAAGGAGGGAGAAGTGTAATATTGTGTAATATATATAGCTTCATCTGGTGGACTCCTGTGGCCAGAGCTGTTTATAATAAAAAAAGGAACAGGTCACCTGACTGGGGTTCAGGAGTGTTCTGCCATCTTAAGGTTGTGTGTGTGTTTGTGAGTTGTAATGAAGATATAACAGTTACTGCTGCTGGTGTGACTGGTGTTGTTGGTGCTGGGGCTCATCTTGGTCCTAATCTGAGGTCCAAGGTGAGACATCACAAACGGCACCCGTGCTGATCTGATGGATGGCAGGTAAAGTGGAGATCAGAGGCACAATCCTCCAATGTAGTGAGAGTGGTTTCCAAGGTTGCAGAAATCCTGAAAGCAAAATCTCAGCACAAATGGTGTCAGCAAGAGCTTTTCTCTTCGGCACAGAAGCAGGTGTAAGCTGTGTGTATTTATCTGCTTTGTCCAGCTGTCTCTTAATGAAGTAGCACAATATTCACTGGGCTCCCCCCTCCCCTTCACAGGCGAGCTTCCTGAGGTTCGTGAATCCTGAGCCCAACCAGTTAAAGTTGAAACCTCACGTTATAAAGGCAGTTAAGGGTTGATCAACGAGCATTTAACTACCTCAATGAGGTCGCCCGCCTTTCCCAAACGGGTTCGTGGCATGCCTCGAAACGCGCGCCAGTTAAATGTGGAAGCCGGTGGGATGGCGGCAGGTTCCCGCGCACTGTCAATTTCAGCGCTTTTAATTGCTGACCCGCTCCCAAACCCGCAAGCTCCGCTCTGTGAAAAATCCATTCCAATAGTGCACATGTTTTTGTTTAAATGATTAAATATGATTTGTATTGTACATGTCAGCACCCAAGCTCATCGATGAATGAAATGTCTTAATCTTTTTTTTGTTCAGAGAGACAATTACATGTCTCTGTTAAAAAAAATTAAACAGGATTACCAAAATGCAATTTGTTTAAACTGGGAGAATATAATTCTCAGTTGACAATCAAAATGTCCGAAGGGATGAAATTTATCTATGCCAGGAGTGCGAAACGGTCTCACAGCGAATCGGCAGCCTGTTTTACACCACACCCAATTTTCTTTTGCAACCTCAATTTTTCCCAAATTGCCTTTACAGCTAATGAAGTGCCCTTGGAGTGCAGTCACTGTCGTTTTGTCGGCAAACGTGGCAGCAATTTGCACTCAGCATGGTCCCACAAACAGCAATGAAATGAATGAACTGATGATTCTTGATTGGTGGTGTTGATTGAGGGATAAATATAGGCCACGACACCAGGAGAAGCTCCCTCCTCTTCAAATAATATCATGGGACCTTTTTTGTCCACCTGCACCACTCATTGGCTGCCTGCCCGAGAGGGCAGATAGGGCCTATGTTTAATATCTCAGTATTGCACTGATGAGTCAGTGGGGGCGGATATCAGACGACCATGTCTCTGCTTAAAGGCAACCAGTAACATTTTTAAAAAAAAGGTGCATTCTGGTTGCAGGCACCCAGGAATGACTTGCAGAAAAAATGGCAGAAAGAAGGAGTGAACGGGCACCAATGTCCTCTGATGCGACACTGGAATATAGGAAGATAGGAACAGAAGTAAACCATTCAGCACCTCGAGCCTGTTCCGCCATTCAATTAGCTGATCTGTCTCTTAACTCTATCTACCTGCCTGGGTTCCATAAACTTTAATACCCTTGCCTAACAAAAATCTATTAATCTCAGTTTTTACATTTTTAATTGACCCCCCAGCCTCAATAGCTTTTTGGGGGAGAGAGTTCCAGATTTCCACTACTCTTTGTGTGAAAAAACGCTTTGTGACATTATCCCTGAATGACCTAGCTCGAATTGTCAGATTATGCTCCCTTGTTCTGGACTCGCGCACCAGCTTTTCTCTATCTATCCTATCAACTCCTTTGATTATCTTTAACACCTCAATTAGATCGCCCCTTAATCTTCTATATTCAAGTGAATTCAAGATTAGTCCATAGAAACATAGAAAATAGGTGCAGGAGCAGGCCATTCAGCCCTTCTAGCCTGCACCGCCATTCAATGAGTTCATGGCTGAACATGAAACTTCAGTACCCCCTTCCTGCTTTCTCGCCATACCCCTTGATCCCCCGAGTAGTAAGGACTTCATCTAACTCCCTTTTGAATATATTTAGTGAATTGGCCTCAACTACTTTCTGTGGTAGAGAATTCCACAGGTTCACCACTCCCTGGGTGAAGAAGTTTCTCCTCATCTCGGTCCTAAATGGCTTACCCCTTATCCTTAGACTGTGACCCCTGGTTCTGGACTTCCCCAACATTGGGAACATTCTTCCTGCATCTAACCTGTCTAAACCCGTCAGAATTTTAAATGTTTCTATGAGGTCCCCTCTCATTCTTCTGAACTCCAGTGAATACAAGCCCAGTTGATCCAGTCTTTCTTGATAGGTCAGTCCCACCATCCCGGGAATCAGTCTGGTGAATCTTCGCTGCACTCCCTCAATAGCAAGAATGTCCTTCCTCAAGTTAGGAGACCAAAACTGTACACAATACTCTAGGTGTGGCCTCACCAAGGCCCTGTACAACTGTAGCAACACCTCCCTGCCCCTGTACTCAAATCCCCTCGCTATGAAGGCCAACATGCCATTTGCTTTCTTAACCGCCTGCTGTACCTGCATGCCAACCTTCAATGACTGATGTACCATGACACCCAGGTCTCGTTGCACCTTCCCTTTTCCTAATCTGTCACCATTCAGATAACAGTCTGTCTCTCTGTTTTTACCACCAAAGTGGATAACCTCACATTTATCCACATTATACTTCATCTGCCATTCATTTGCCCACTCACCTAACCTATCCAAGTCACTCTGCAGCCTCATAGCATCCTCCTCGCAGCTCACACTGCCACCCAACTTAGTGTCATCCGCAAATTTGGAGATACTACATTTAATCCCCTCGTCTAAATCATTAATGTACAATGTAAACAGCTGGGGCCCCAGCACAGAACCTTGCGGTACCCCACTAGTCACTGCCTGCCATTCTGAAAAGTACACATTTACTCCTACTCTTTGCTTCCTGTCTGACAACCAGGTGGCCTTGGAAATAGTGGATGCGTTGACAGTCATTTTCCAACATTCTATTGACTCTGGATCAGTTCCTATGGAGTGGAGGGTAGCCAATGTAACCCCACTTTTTAAAAAAGGAGGGAGAGAGAAAACAGGGAATTACAGACCGGTCAGCCTGACATCGGTAGTGGGTAAAATGATGGAATCAATTATTAAGGATGTCATAGCAGTGCATTTGGAAAGAGGTGACATGATAGGTCCAAGTCAGCATGGATTTGTGAAAGGGAAATCATGCTTGACAAATCTTCTGGAATTTTTTGAGGATGTTTCCAGTAGAGTGGATAAGGGAGAACCAGTTGATGTGGTATATTTGGACTTTCAGAAGGCGTTCGACAAGGTCCCACACAAGAGATTGATGTGCAAAGTTAGAGCACATGGGATTGGGGGTAGTGTACTGACATGGATTGCGAACTGGTTGTCAGACAGGAAGCAAAGAGTAGGAGTAAATGGGTACTTTTCAGAATGGCAGGCAGTGACTAGTGGGGTACCGCAAGGTTCTGTGCTGGGGCCCCAGCTGTTTACACTGTACATTAATGATTTAGATGAGGGGATTAAATGTAGTATCTCCAAATTTGCGGATGACACTAAGTTGGATGGCAGTGTGAGCTGCGAGGAGGATGCTGTGAGGCTGCAGAGCGACTTGGATAGGTTAGGTGAGTGGGCAAATGCATGGCAGATGAAGTATAATGTGGATAAATGTGAGGTTATCCACTTTGGTGGTAAAAACAGAGAGACAGACTATTATCTGAATGGTGACAGATTAGGAAAAGGGGAGGTGCAACGAGACCTGGATGTCATGGTACATCAGTCATTGAAGGTTGGCATGCAGGTGCAGCAGGCGGTTAAGAAAGCAAATGGCATGTTGGCCTTCATAGCAAGGGGATTTGAGTACAGGGGCAGGGAGGTGTTGCTACAGTTGTACAGGGCATTGGTGAGGCCACACCTGGAGTATTGTGTACAGTTTTGGTCTCCTAACCTGAGGAAGGACATTCTTGCTATTGAGGGAGTGCAGCGAAGGTTCACCAGACTGATTCCCGGGATGGCGGGACTGACCTATCAAGAAAGACTGGATCAACTGGGCTTGTATTCACTGGAGTTCAGAAGAATGAGAGGGGACCTCATAGAAACATTTAAAATTCTGACGGGGTTAGACAGGTTAGATGCAGGAAGAATGTTCCCAATGTTGGGGAAGTCCAGAACCAGAGGTCACAGTCCAAGGATAAGGGGTAAGCCATTTAGGACCGAGATGCGGAGGAACTTCTTCACCCAGAGAGTGGTGAACCTGTGGAATTCTCTACCACAGAAAGTTGTTGAGGCCAATTCACTAAATATATTCAAAAAGGAGTTAGATGAGGTTCTTACTGCTAGGGGGATCAAGGGGTATGGCGAGAAAGCAGGAATGGGGTACTGAAGTTGAATGTTCAGCCATGAACTCATTGAATGGCGGTGCAGGCTAGAAGGGCCGAATGGCCTACTCCTGCACCTATTTTCTATGTTTCTATGTTTCTCAATCCACGTCAACACACTACCCCCAGTCCCATGTGCTTTAACTTTGCACATTAATCTCTTGTGTGGGACCTTGTCGAAAGCCTTCTGAAAGTCCAAATATACCACATCAACTGGTTCTCCTTTGTCCACTTTACTGGAAACATCCTCAAAAAATTCCAGAAGATTTGTCAAGCATGATTTCCCTTTCACAAATCCATTTTTTTTTTATTCGTTGCCAATCTTTCCAATTCCCTGTCAGATCAAAAACGCCAGAGGTCACCCTGCACACACCAAGGACCACCCTGCGCCAATGCTCCTAGCCAAAAGGCCTAGAGCCCAAGCACCGCTCCCGGAAGTACTGCAATACCAGGTTCGTGCCATGGAGGTGGATGGGACCAGCCACCCCACCCACCTCCTATTTCCAAAAAGCATAGGAGAATCACCTTCCTGATCCAGGGAGAACCACGCCAGGGCCATGGTCACTCCCCTGCCAGGCCAGCCACGCACGATCCCAGCCAAAAGGTTCACAAATCCATGCTGACTTGGACCTATCATGTCACCATTTTCCAAATGCGCTGCTATGACATCCTTAATAATTGATTCCATCATTTTACCCACTACTGAGGTCAGGCTGACCGGTCTATAATTCCCTGTTTTCTCTCTCCCTCCTTTTTTAAAAAGTGGGGTTACATTGGCTACCCTCCACTCAATAGGAACTGATCCAGAGTCAATGGAATGTTGGAAAATGACTGTCAATGCATCCGCTATTTCCAAGGCCACCTCCTTAAGTACTCTGGGATGCAGTCCATCAGGCCCTGGGGATTTATCGGCCTTCAATCCCATCAATTTCCCCAACACAATTTCCCGACTAATAAAGATTTCCCTCAGTTCCTCCTCCTTACTAGACCCTCTGACCCCTTTTATCATCTGGAAGGTTGTTTGTGTCCTCCTTAGTGAATACCGAACCAAAGTACTTGTTCAATTGGTCTGCCATTTCTTTGTTCCCCGTTATGACTTCCCCTGATTCTGACTGCAGGGGACCTACGTTTGTCTTTACTAACCTTTTTCTCTTTACATACCTATAGAAACTTTTGCAATCCGCCTTAATGTTCCCTGCAAGCTTCTTCTCGTACTCCATTTTCCCAGCCCTAATCAAACCCTTTGTCCTCCTCTGCTGAGTTCTAAATTTCTCCCAGTCCCCGGGTTCGCTGCTATTTCTGGCCAATTTGTATGCCACTTCCTTGGCTTTAATACTATCCCTGATTTCCCTTGATAGCCACGGTTGAGCCACCTTCCCATTTTTATTTTTACGCCAGACAGGAATGTACAATTGTTGTAATTCATCCATGCGGTCTCTAAATGTCTGCCATTGCCCATCCACAGTCAACCCCTTAAGTATCATTCGCCAATCTATCCTAGCCAATTCACGCCTCATACCTTCAAAGTTACCCTTCTTTAAGTTCTGGACCATGGTCTCTGAATTAACTGTTTCATTCTCCATCCTAATGCAGAATTCCACCATATTATGGTCACTCTTCCCCAAGGGGCCTCGCACAATGAGATTGCTAATTAATCCTCTCTCATTACACAACACCCAGTCTAAGATGGCCTCCCCCCTCGTTGGTTCCTCGACATATTGGTCTAGAAAACCATCCCTTATGCACTCCAGGAAATCCTCCTCCACCGTATTGCTTCCAGTTTGGCTAGCCCAATCTATGTGCATATTAAAGTCACCCATTATAACTGTCTATGCAATATGTCCTCATAATTTAACCCTTTTAGCCCCAGTACCTTTCTAGTTAATTTGTGCTACACTCCCTCCAAGGCCAGTATATCGTTCCTGAGGTAAAGTGCCGAGAACTGTATGCAGTACTCTAGATGGGGTCTAACCAGAGCTCTGTACAGCTGTAACATAACCTCCACCCCTTTATATTTCAATCCTCTTAAGATAAAGGCTAGCATTCCATTGGCCTTTTTAATTAATGTTGTACCTGTGCACTAGCATTTACTGAATTCTATACTTGAACCCCTAAATCTTTCTGCTCATCTACAGTTCCTAGTTTCTCATCATTTAGTAAATACTCGGATCTATCTTTCTTCGGTCCAAAGCGTATGACCTCATACTTTCCCACATTGAACTCCATCTGCCTCAGTTTTGCCCTCTCACTTAATCTATGAATGTCCCTTTGCAACTGTCTGCTCCAATCTGCACTATTTACTGTGCCATCTAACATACAGCGCTCTCTTCCTTCATCCAAGTCTTTTATAAATATAATGAAAAGCTGAAGCCCCAGGCCAAATACCAGGACAAAACTCATCATATCCTGCCAATTTGAGTATATTCCATTATCTCTACCATCTGTCTCCAATCTCCTAACCAATTTCCTATCCAAGCCAATAAGTTCCCTCCAATTCCATGCATTCATATCTTAGTTAACAGTCTCTTAAGTAGAACCTTGCCAAATGCCTTCTGGAAGTCCATATAAATAATGTTCATTACCACCTCAAAAAAAATCAACTACATTTATTAGACATGGCTTACCCTTTGCAAACCTATGCTGGTTCTCTCCCTCTGGTCAGCTCATATTTGTCCAAATGCTCAATTACTCCACACTGAATAATGAGAGGTTCGAGTAATTCCCCCACAATCGACATCAGACAAATAGGCCTATAATTTCCTCATTGAACTCTCCTACTCTTCTTAAATAATAACTGTAATTAAAGTTCATTTCTCTCAGGGTCTGAACATTAATATGCATTTTGTAAAACTGTCTGAAGCAAAGTTACAGTAATTTTGGTTTATCTGTTGTCACTATCATTTTGAGACCAGAAGCATACGATCTGAGGCAAGTACATACTCATTTTTACCTTTTGCATTACAATGTCCTCCTCACAGCAGACTCTGAAATGACTCAGCTTCACATGGATGTACTAATTCTTCTCTGCTTTGTGGTTCATTAGTGTAATGCATTTGCTTCATGGGTTCTTTGCTTAAGAATTCATAGCAACACATTGCTATTAAGAACGCGTTAGTTTATTAGCAATGGCTTAACAATCACACTGCACATTACCAGTTCATCCACCAGGCTCACAACCACCTGCATCATCGTGGACCCCCTGAACTCAACTGGCTGCAGTTTTATTGGGCTGAAAATTCTGTCCTCGCCGGGTCAGTACGAAGTGCGCACGGACCCGGCGCAGCCTCACAAAAGCCGTTTTTTGGGGCGCAATATGCATGTTCCGAAAACCGGCTTTTCCGATCTGTCGAGATTTCTCTAGACAGATCCTCCGCACCCCGGCAGAAGGACATTCGCGCGGGAATGATTGGGCTATTTGTCCAACTCAGGCCCACCGAATGTCCTTCAAACTTTTACGCCTGATGAAAGCACCATAGCCTAAGAGTTTTAAAATATAAAAATTAAATTAGATTAAAAACCCTTCCCATTAAAGTAAGTTTATTTTTAACCCTATTAAAACACATCAAAAAAAAATTCAAAAAATATATATTTTTTCTAAAACATTTAATTACATTTAATTTCAATTCATTTTAAATATGTGAGGTGTTTTATTTATTTATTGTGCTGTGTTTCGGTGTTTATGGGGTTTTCTCATTAATAGTAATGGGAACTCGTACAAATGGAGCTCCCATTTTTATCAATGAGAATACTGCATAGTGATTGGTGGTCCAGGTCCACGTGGCTCCTTCATGTACGTACGTACGTACCTGAAAGATATCTTCCCATGCGCTGCGCAGCGAACCTAGGTCTCGACCGGAATCCTACGTTCCTCCGGGAAGTCAGGTACTTTCGTAGATTTTTTTCAGGTCGGAGGCATTCGAACGAAGGAAGCCTCCAACCACAATTTTCCCCCCATTGCGTCTTGTAAACATCACGTGACTGACTAAGCCACTCACAACTCAACAGCTCTACCAACCTGTGAGCATACTCACAGGTGCATACATTACACTTAGTAACAATTCAAAGACAATTCTTTCCTCTTCTTGGTTTGAGCGACATTATTAATTTATTATGATAATGGCTGAAAAATATTTAAGAAAATTAATCCACAACATGTTTAGATAGCATAAACTTTGACATCCAGACCTGTTAATAATATTCACCATTTTCTGCATCATACAATACAAACTGAACCTCACTGAGTATCTTTTTTTTAGATGTAATTTACATTTTTATCTTACATATCAATTGCTAATATTCTTGTAAGAATATGAATTAAAATCACCACTATTGTACTGAGACATACTAAAGCCTATCTCCCATATTAAGGACTAATTATGTGAAAAAGGCAACAACAGCTTACATTAATATGGCACGTCACAAGTAAAGAATAACATTTTAGAAGTAGGAGAACAAAAGTGAAAAACACAGAAGGATTTGTCAATGAGAAAGGTTTTAAGGGGGCTTTTGGAAGCAGGAACAGAGATGGTGAACTGGAAGGGTTTTAGGAGGGGACTTGGGCATAGTGGCTGGAACAATTGCCACCAATAGTGGAGTGGAAGGAGCAAAAAACAAGAAGTAAATGGCATGGGAAGCCAACTGAAGTCAGCAAAGACTGGAGTGATGGGAGTGACGGGACCTTGTAAAGCGGAGGAAATGGGTTGCGATGATGAGGGCTTCATTGGCTCCGAAGCATTTTGAGATGTTCTGAGGTCGTGAAAGGTGTTATCATAGAGTCATAGAATTATACATCACAGGAGGAGGCCATTCAGCCCATCGTGCCTCTGCCAGCTCTTTGAAAGATCTATTCAATTCGTTTCCACATAGCCCTGCAAATGCTTCAACTTCAAATATTTATCCAATTCCATTTTGAAAGTTATTATTGAATCTGCTTCCACCATCCTTTCTGGCAGTGCATTCCAGATCATAACAACTTGTTGCGTAAAAAAATTTTCCTCATCTTTCCTCTGTTTCTTGCCAATTACATCAAATCTGTGTCCTCCGGTTATTGATCCTTCTGCCTGTGAAAACGGTTTCTCCTTATTTATCAAAACACTTCATGATTTTGATTAGCTCTATTAAATAACTCTTAACCTTCGCTGCTCTAAAGAGAACAAGCCCCCAACTTCTTTAGTCTCTCTATGTAACTGAAGTCCTGCATCCCTGGTACCATTCTAGTAAATCTCCTCTGCACCCGCTCTAAGGCCTTGACATCTTTCCTAAGGTGTGGTGCCCAGAATTGAACACAATACTCCAGATGGGGCCTAACCAGCGATTTATAAAGGGTTTGCATAAGTTCCTTGCTTTTGTATTCTATACCTGTTTATAAAGTCAAGGGTCCATATACAATTTTAACAGCCTTCTCAACTTGTCCTACCTTCAAAGATTTGTCTACGTACACCCCCGGGTCTCTCTGTTCCTGCAGCCCCTTTAAAATTGTACCATTTGGGTTATATTGCCTCTCCGCATTCTTCATTCCAAAATGCATCACTTCACACCTCTCTGCATTAAATTGCAACCGACATGTGTCTGCTATATAAATGCAAGTTTTCTCTTTCTTTCTTTGGATAAGTTGTATTGTGTGGATGATGGAGATGGGTGTGTCAGTTAGGAGAAAATGAGAGAAATGAAGCCTCAAGCTGATAAAGGGTTCAATTTGGGTCAAGTGGGGGAGAGATGAATTGTGTTTTGGAGGTGGTAGAAAGCAGTCTTAGTATTGGAGTGGATGTGCAAAATTAGATCTGAATTGAGCAGGACACTAAGGTTTGAAGGAGGTTAAGCCAAGGAGATTAATCGAATACAAACTAGAAGGAAACAGGTACTAGTGAAAGCCAAAAAGGATGGCTAGATTTTAACAATATTAAGCAGAAGCAAGTTACAATTCATCCAGGCCTTAATAATGGAAAGAACATTGGTGATGGTTGAACAGCCATAGAATTAATGTTGGAAGCAGAGAGGTATAAAGCTAGGCAATATAATCTTAAATATGGAACTAATTCCATGCTTAAGGATGAAATAATTGAGGGACTACAGGTGAGTGATTAAGCAATGAAAATGATTTAATAATCTAGGTACTATGGCCCCAAGTTTCGACATAATTTGCTCCTGATTTTTAGGAGCAACTGGTGTAGAACGGAGTATCTTAGAAATCGGAATTCTCGTCATTTAGTTTGCTCCAGTTCTAGTCAGTTAGAACAGTTTCACTTTGGAACAGAATTTTTTTTTCAAAAGGGGGCGTGTCCGGCCACTTACGCCTGTTTTCAAAGTTTTGTCAGTGAAAACTTACTCCAAACTAACTTAGAATGGAGTAAGTGAAGATTTTTGTACGCTCGAAAAAACCTTGTCTACACTTTAGAAAATCAGGCGTAGGGAATGGGAGGGTGGGGGGGGGGGGGGGTTTAAAGGGAAGTTTACAAACATTAAACACTTCAGTTTTACAAATAAAGAGCCATCATCAATAATAAATGATAAAAACATCAATAAATCAATCAAAAAAAATTAATAAGAAATAATTTTTTTTTTAAATCAATAAATAAAACATTTTCTACTTACCGACTGCAGCACCGGGAGCCCTCCAACAGCATGCTGGGATGCCCCCCAGTGTGTCTCTGTCAGTGTCTCTATCTCTCTGTCTGTCTGTCTGTGTGTGTCTCTCACTCTGTCTGTCTGTGTGTGTTTCTGACAGCGAGGGGAGGGGGAGGAGAGGGGGTAGAGGGAGAGAGGGGGGGAGCAGAGGGAGGGAAGGGGGAGGGATGGGGGAGAAGGGGGAGGGGGGGAAAAGGGGGGAGGGGGGAGGAGGAGAAGGGGAGGGGGAAGAGGGGGAGAAGGAGATGGGGGGGCGAAGGAGATGGGGAGAGAAGGAGATGGGGGGAGAAGGAGATAGGGGGGAGGGAAAAGGAGATGGGAGGGGAAGGAGTAGGGGGGGGGGGGAAGGAGTAGGGGTAGGGAGGCTGAACGGGCCCGGCCCGGCCGGCCCAGCCGGCCCGAGACTTCGGGCAGGGCCCGTCCCCAGCAGCAGATTTACAGGTAGGTGGCGTAGGGTCGGGTCGGGTCGGGGGGAGCGCAGGTTGGGGAAGTGGTGAGAGGGAGGTCGGTTCGGTTCGTGTCGGGGGGGAAGGAGGGAGAGGGAGGTCAGGTCGGGGGGAGGGAGGTCAGGTCGGGTCCAGTCGGTGGGGGGGGGGGGGGGAAGCGGGAGTCGGGTCGGTGTCGGGGTCCGGTCCGGAGGCGGGGGGGTGGGGGGGATGGGGGGAAGCGGGAGTCGGGTCGGGTCCAGTCCGGGGGGTCGGGTCGGGTCCGGTCCGGGGGGGGGGGGAAAGCGGGAGTCGGGTCCGGTTCGGGGGGAGGCGGGGGGAAGCGGGAATCGGGTCGGTGTCGGGTCCGGTCCGGAGCCGGGAAACGGGAGTCGAGTCGGGTCGGGAGGAAGCAGGAGCTGGGCGTGGGAGGAGCCTTATGCACGCAGCCCCAGTGAGTCCATTCGGCCAGGGCTAGGGGCTGTGTGCTTCGGCCCCTCCCACACAGTTTTGGGCGCCTGGAGCTACTGCACATGCGCGCCCACTATAGTGCGCATGTGCAGAGGTTCCGGCACTGTTTTCAGTTCAGGGACCTGGCTCCGCCCCCCACAGCTCCTGCTGCGCTGCGCCGAGCTGCAAACGACCTGCAGAGAGCTGGAGGATCTGGAAGTTTTTTTTAGGCGCACTTTGTGGCGTGAAAAACGGGCGTCCAGGTCGGGACTGTGCCGTTCTAGGCGCGGCTCGAAACTTGGGCCCCATATTCCTCTCTATTCCCAACTAAACTAGAATAGTTAGAAAGATGCTTAGAAAATATCAAACTGATTCTATGGGGGAATTTTTGGGGGATCAGCGAGTGCTTTTGGTGGCAGGTCGGTGGGAATTTTTCTTTTTGATCTGCTGAGATCATTGAAAGATTTGCACCACTGCAGCCTGGTCCCCCATGATGACATCCCTGCTTGTGCCCTCCTGTAATGTGCAACCAGGCTGCGTTGGTGTCCTGGGAAGGTCTCTTCCACCCATTGGAAGGGAAGAGGCCCTCCCTGCATGCTGTGACTCCCTCCATAAGCATATGGAGGGAGTCATGGGAGAGCCTGGGTGCAGCCGTGCACCTTTGTGCAGTCATTGTCGGTGTTTGCAGTACGTCAATGCTGTAGAACACTGACAGCACAACTGTCAAAATTAATTTGTGCATGGTCCCTTTAAGGAAACCGACTGATAACGCGTCATGAAATGACGTCATCCTACCCGCTTCCTTCAATTGGCTGGCAAATGCGCTGGGTGGGCTTAACAAGCCCAATCAACGTAAACTCATTCTACACAGTGGGCCGGAGCCAGCAGCGAGGTCGGGACCCGCCACCTATGTCACCTGCCACAGATCCGCCATGGACCAGCTATATTCAGTAAAGTTACAGCCTCATTCTAGAACTAAAATTTAAATCTGATAGAGCCACAAGCTAGGGAAATAAGTTTATTCTAATAGTAAGGTGAGAACGAAAGACAGCTAGCACCATCCATTATGAAGATATTTAAGGATTTTGCAGCAAAGGTCAGTTTTAATACCATGTAGTGCAAAAGCATAATACTGTGGATGCTGGGAATCTGAAATGAAGATAGAAAATGCTGTAAACGCTCAGCAGGTCAGGCAGCATCTGTGGAGAGAGAAGCAGAGTTAACGTTTTAGGGCGATGACCTTTCTAACAGTTCTACTAAGAGGTCATCAACCTGAAACGTTGGGCTGTAACTTGCTGAAGCAAGACATCTCATGGCATGCCCCATCAATTAGACTTTTCCTGCACCCTTCAGCTCAAAAATATTTTGCGCCCTAACTTGCTGGAAGTGCGAGCTGATAATGTTGTGGCGAGGGCAGCGGGGCATCTGGGACCTTAGTGATTGGGGCCATGCCTCTCCTTAACCAATGAGATTTAAGGATTGAGAAAGAAATAGAGGAACAAAGGAGAAGGAGGGTGAATTGGGCTTGACAGGCTAGATGCAGGGAGGATGTTTTCACTGATTGGTGAGTCTGGAACCAAGGGTCACAGTCTCAGAATAAGGGGTGGGTCATTTTGGACTGAGATGAGGAGAAATTTTTTCACTCAGAGGGTAGGGAATCTTTGGAACTCTGCTCCGGAGGGCTGAGGAAGCTCAGTTGTTGAGTATAGTCAAGACAAAGATCAACAGGTTGGTGAGGCGTGAGTGCGGGGATCAGCAGAGGCCTATAAAAGGCCACGAGAGGCGTCGGGAGTTCGTTGGTGAGGCGTGAGTCCGGGGATCAGCAGAGGCCTATAAAAGGCCGCGAGAGGCGTCGGGAGTTCGTTGGTGAGCCGTGAGTCCGGGGATCAGCAGAGGCCTATAAAAGGCCGCGAGAGGCGTCGGGAGTTCGTTGGTGAGGCGTGAGTCCGGGGATCAGCAGAGGCCTATAAAAGGCCGCGAGAGGCGTCGGGAGTTCGTTGGTGAGGCGTGAGTCCGGGGATCAGCAGAGGCCTATAAAAGGCCGCGAGAGGCGTCGGGAGTTCGTTGGTGAGGCGTGAGTTCGGGGATCAGCAGAGGTCTATAAAAGGCCGCGAGAGGCGTCGGGAGTTCGTTGGTGAGGCGTGAGTCCGGGGATCAGCAGAGGCCTATAAAAGGCCGCGAGAGGAGTCGGGAGTTCGTTGGTGAGGCGTGAGTCCGGGGATCAGCAGAGGCCTATAAAAGGCCGCGAGAGGCGTCGGGAGTTCGTTGGTGAGGCGTGAGTCCGGGGATCAGCAGAGGCCTATAAAAGGCCGCGAGAGGCGTCGGGAGTTCGTTGGTGAGGCGTGAGTCCGGGGATCAGCAGAGGCCTATAAAAGGCCGCGAGAGGCGTCGGGAGTTCGTTGGTGAGGCGTGAGTCCGGGGATCAGCAGAGGCCTATAAAAGGCCGCGAGAGGCGTCGGGAGTTCGTTGGTGAGGCGTGAGTCCGGGGATCAGCAGAGGCCTATAAAAGGCCGCGAGAGGCGTCGGGAGTTCGTTGGTGAGGCGTGAGTCCGGGGATCAGCAGAGGCCTATAAAAGGCCGCGAGAGGCGTCGGGAGTTCGTTGGTGAGGCGTGAGTCCGGGGATCAGCAGAGGTCTATAAAAGGCCGCGAGAGGCGTCGGGAGTTCGTTGGTGAGGCATACTTGTGCAGCTACAAGGAGAAGGCAAAAAAGAAGTAGAAAGAAACAGAAAGGTGACGTCACAGCCTAGGGTGTAAGTGATTGGCTGGTGATTGGTGAGTAGTTTTTCTTTTTCTTTTTTATATCAGTCAGTAACATTTAGCATTGTTGTTGCCAATTTAAGTGTATCTAAGGGTTAAGTCATGGCAGGAGAGCTCGGTTGGGTGTTATGCTCCTCCTGTACCATGTGGGAACTCAGGGACACTTCTGGTGTCCCTGACGACCACGTGTGCGGAAAGTGTATCCGCCTCAAGCTCCTGACGGTCCGCGTTGCGGAATTGGAGCTGAGGGTGGATTCACTCTGGAGCATCCACGATGCTGAGAATGACGTGAGTATCACGTGTAGTGAGTTGGTCTTACCGCAGGAGAAGGGTCCTCAGCCAGATAGCGAATGGAAGACCAGCAGGAAGAGCAGTGCAAGGAAGGTAGTGCAGGGGTCCCCTGTGGTCATCCCCCTGCAAGACAGATACACCGCTTTGAGTACTGTTGGGGGGGATGACTCATCAGGGGAGGGCAGCAGCAGCCAAGTTCATGACACCGTGGCTGGCTCTGCTGCACAGGAGGGCAGGAAAAAGAGTGGGAGTGCGATAGTGATAGGGGATTCAATGGTGAGGGGAATAGATCGGCATTTCTGCGGCCGCAACCGAGACTCCAGGATGGTATGTTGCCTCCCTGGTGCAAGGGTCAAGGATGTCTCGGAGCGGGTGCAGGACATTCTGAAATGGGAGGGAGAACAGCCAGTTGTCGTGGTGCACATTGGTACCAACGACATAGGTAAAAAAAGGGATGAGGTCCTACGAAACGAATTTAAGGAGCTAGGAGCTAAATTAAAAAGTAGGACCTCAAAAGTAGTAATCTCGGGATTGCTACCAGTGCCACGTGCTAGTCAGAGTAGGAATCGCAGGATAGCGCAGATGAATACGTGGCTTGAGCAGTGGTGCAGCAGGGAGGGATTCAAATTCCTGGGGCATTGGAACTGGTTCTGGGGGAGGTGGGACCAGTACAAACCGGACGGTCTGCACCTGGGCAGGACCGGAACCAATGTCCTAGGGGGAGTGTTTGCTAGTGCTGTTGGGGAGGAGTTAAACTAATATGGCAGGGGGATGGGAACCAATGCAGGGAGACAGAGGGAGACAAAAAGGAGGCAAAAGCAAAAGACAGAAAGGAGATGAGGAAAAGTGGAGGGCAGAGAAACTCAAGGCAAAGAACAAAAAGGGCCACTGTACAGCAAAATTCTAAAAGGACAAAGGGTGTTAAAAAAACAAGCCTGAAGGCTTTGTGTCTTAATGCAAGGTGTATCCGCAATAAGGTGGATGAATTAACTGTGCAAATAGATGTTAACAAATATGATGTGATTGGGATTACGGAGACGTGGCTCCAGGATGATCAGGGCTGGGAACTCAACATCCAGGGGTATTCAACATTCAGGAAGGATAGAATAAAAGGAAAAGGAGGTGGGGTAGCATTGCTGGTTAAAGAGGAGATTAATGCAATAGTTAGGAAAGACATTAGCTTGGATGATGTGGAATCTATATGGGTAGAGCTGCAGAACACCAAAGGGCAAAAAACGTTAGTGGGAGTTGTGTACAGACCTCCAAACAGTAGTAGTGATGTTGGGGAGGGCATCAAACAGGAAATTAGGGGTGCATGCAATAAAGGTGCAGCAGTTATAATGGGTGACTTTAATATGCACATAGATTGGGCTAGCCAAACTGGAAGCAATACGGTGGAGGAGGATTTCCTGGAGTGCATAAGGGATGGTTTTCTAGACCAATATGTCGAGGAACCAACTGGGGGGAGGCCATCTTAGACTGGGTGTTGTGTAATGAGAGAGGATTAATTAGCAATCTCATTGTGCGAGGCCCTTTGGGGAAGAGTTACCATAATATGATGGAATTCTGCATTAGGATGGAGAATGATACAGTTAATTCAGAGACCATGGTCCAGAACTTAAAGAAGGGTAACTTTGAAGGTATGAGGCTTGAATTGGCTAGGATAGATTGGCGAATGATACTTAAGGGGTTGACTGTGGATGGGCAATGGCAGACATTTAGAGACCGCATGGATGAATTACAACAATTGTACATTCCTGTCTGGCGTAAAAATAAAAAAGGGAAGGTGGCTCAACCGTGGCTATCAAGGGAAATCAGGGATAGTATTAAAGCCAAGGAAGTGGCATACAAATTGGCCAGAAATAGCAGCGAACCCGGGGACTGGGAGAAATTTAGAACTCAGTAGAGGAGGACAAAGGGTTTGATTAGGGCTGGGAAAATGGAGTACGAGAAGAAGCTTGCAGGGAACATTAAGGCGGATTGCAAAAGTTTCTATAGGTATGTAAAGAGAAAAAGGTTAGTAAAGACAAACGTAGGTCCCCTGCAGTCAGAATCAGGGGAAGTCATAACGGGGAACAAAGAAATGGCAGACCAATTGAACAAGTACTTTGGTTCGGTATTCACTAAGGAGGACACAAACAACCTTCCAGATATAAAAGGGGTCAGAGGGTCTAGTAAGGAGGAGGAACTGAGGGAAATCTTTATTAGTCGGGAAATTGTGTTGGGGAAATTGTGTTGGGGAAATTGATGGGATTGAAGGCCGATAAATCCCCAGGGCCTGATGGACTGCATCCCAGAGTACTTAAGGAGGTGGCCTTGGAAATAGCAGATGCATTGACAGTCATTTTCCAACATTCCATTGACTCTGGATCAGTTCCTATCGAGTGGAGGGTAGCCAATGTAACCCCACTTTTTAAAAAAGGAGGGAGAGAGAAAACAGGGAATTATAGACCGGTCAGCATGACCTCAGTAGTAGGTAAAATGATGGAATCAATTACTAAGGATGTCATAGCAGCTCATTTGGAAAATGGTGACATGATAGGTCCAAGTCAGCATGGATTTGTGAAAGGGAAATCATGCTTGACAAATCTTCTGGAATTTTTTGAGGATGTTTCCAGTAAAGTGGACAAAGGAGAACCAGTTGATGTGGTATATTTGGACTTTCAGAAGGCTTTCGACATGGTCCCACACAAGAGATTAATGTGCAAAGTTAAAGCACATGGGATTGGGGGTAGTGTGCTGACGTGGATTGAGAACTGGTTGTCAGACAGGAAGCAAAGAGTAGGAGTAAATGGGTACTTTTCAGAATGGCAGGCAGTGACTAGTGGGGTACCGCAAGGTTCTGTGCTGGGGCCCCAGCTGTTTACATTGTACATTAATGATTTAGACGAGGGGATTAAATGCAGTATCTCCAAATTTGCGGATGACACTAAGTTGGGTGGCAGTGTGAGCTGCGAGGAGGATGCTATGAGGCTGCAGAGTGACTTGGATAGGTTAGGTGAGTGGGCAAATGAATGGTAGATGAAGTATAATGTGGATAAATGTAAAACAGAGAGACAGACTATTATCTGAATGGTGACAGATTAGGAAAAGGGAAGGTGCAACGAGACCTGGGTGTCATGGTACATCAGTCATTGAAGGTTGGCATGCAGGTACAGCAGGCGGTTAAGAAAGCAAATGGCATGTTGGCCTTCATAGCGAGGGGATTTGAGTACAGGGGCAGGGAGGTGTTGCTACAGTTGTACAGGGCCTTGGTGAGGCCACACCTGGAGTATTGTGTACAGTTTTGGTCTCCTAACCTGAGGAAGGACATTCTTGCTATTGAGGGAGTGCAGCGAAGATTCACCAAACTGATTCCCGGGATGGTGGGACTGACCTATCAAGAAAGACTGGATCAACTGGGCTTGTATTCACTGGAGTTCAGAAGAATGAGAGGGGAACTCATAGAAACGTTTAAAATTCTGACGGGTTTAGACAGGTTAGATGCAGGAAGAATGTTCCCAATGTTGGAGAAGTCCAGAACCAGGGGTCACAGTCTAAGGATAAGGGGTAAGCCATTTAAGACCGAGATGAGGAGAAACTTCTTCACCCAGAGAGTGGTGAACCTGTGGAATTCTCTACCACAGAAAGTAGTTGAGGCCAATTCACTAAATATATTCAAAAGGGAGTTAGATGAAGTCCTTACTACTCGGGGGATCAAGGGGTATGGCGAGAAAGCAGGAAGGGGGTACTGAAGTTTCATGTTCAGCCATGAACTCATTGAATGGCGGTGCAGGCTAGAAGGGCTGAATGGCCTGCTCCTGCACCTATTTTCTATGTTTTCTATGTTTAATAGATGTTTGTATATTAAGGGAATCAAGGGATATGGGGATAATGCAAGCAAGTCGAACTGAGGTAGAAGATCAGCCATGATATTATTGATTGGCAGAGCAAGCTCGAGGAGCCAAATGGCTGACTCCTGCTCCTATTTCTGATGTTCTTATGTTCTTATTATTGTGGATGAATTAGAGTCAAATTAGGTACAGAGCGAGTAACTTTCACAGAATGAAAGTTCACGAGGAGCATTAGCGCTAACTCCGGCGTTGCACCACAGACTTTGCCGAAAGTTCCGGCGCTGAAAAAAAATCGGCCGTTTTGCGCATGTGCAATTTTTTTTTTCCCCGCACTTCTGGTCTGGTCTCCAGTTGCAAATGCTAATACAGGGCGTGGCCGCGCGCATGCGCAGTACAATCGGGCCTGAATCAGCCATTTAACATTTAGATTTTGATCCTGGAGGACAACGATTCCAGACCAGTGTGTCAGGCGATTCAGCCATGAGGCTAATGAAGCCCTAGTGGGGGCTGTGGAAAGAAGATGGCAGGAATTGCATCTTCAGGGTGGATCTAGACCACTGCCATCGATATTTAAAAGGATTTGGAGGGAAATCGCTGAGGGGGTCTCTGCCTCAGACACTGTGGTCAGGACTGGCACACAGTGCCGAAAGAAGTTTAATGATCTGACAAGGATCATCAGAGTGAGTACAATTTTAATTCATGCCCTCGTTCATTACTTCAATTATAAACCTGACACACTATTTGTTCTCATGCTGTTGGTGCCTCTCAGCACTCTGTGTGTTGCCTCCTAAAATGCATGACACATAGGTAGGCTTAGTTTGGCACTCTATTTGCCATGAATGATCTTAACACATTATTAAGATTGCTTTCTGAGATCTCATAAGATTGCTCCCCACTTCGATGTCCTCCTGATGAACCACGTGCAACTTCCAAGGCCTTTAACCAGAGGAGTCTATTACATTCAGACAGTATGGCATGAATGCTATGGTGGCTATCTATGCCACAAGAGCAGATGGACCCTCTTGTGACCATTCCTATTTTCACCTTTGCAGGCCAAGAAGTCTCATAATCGCCGCGAGCAGGTGCGGACAGGTGGCGGTCTGCCTCAGACCTGCCACTCACAGACATCGAGGAGAGAGTGGCAGGCCTCATCGGTATCTCAGGTCGGGCAGCTGCCACTGGGAGCTCTGACCCCGTTTGGATACTGAGGGTAAGTCCTGCACACTCCCTGTGATAGGTTGGGGCAATGTCCTACAGTGCATCTAGACTAGGATTGGGCAATGTCCTACAGTGTCTCTCGACTAGATATAATGGAGTAGCCGCGGTCCTTCAAATGAGCCTGTGCGATGCGACCTTTCTCATGTCACCCTGCCCCCTACCCTGCTGCTATCTACTCATCGGTTGCTTTCTACTTCCAGATGACCATCCACAGGTGCAGCACAGGGACCACTCCACGTCAGGCCATCGTCTGAAGGAGGAGGAAGAAGAGGAGGATCCCGATGAACCAGCGGGGAGCAGCGTGGTGAGTCGGGACGTCAGAAGAGAGGCCTATTAAAGGCCCAGCGTCATTCCTGAGGCCAGCGGGGAGCAGTGTGGTGAGTCGGGAGGTCGGAGGAGAGGCCTATTAAAGGCCCAGCATCGTTCCTGAGGCCAGCTGGTGCAGCTGCAGCAGGGTCAGAAGGCAAAAAAGAATAAAAAGAAATGGAAAGGTGAAGTCACAGTCAAGGGGGTAAGTGATTGGCTGGTGATTGGTAAGTAGTTTTTCTTTTTCTTTTTATCAGTAAGTAACCTTTTAGCCTTGTTGTTGCCAAATTAAGTTGATCTAGGGGTTAAGACATGGCAGGAGAGCTCGGACACGTGTTATGCTCCTCCTGTACTATGTGAGAAGTCAGGGATGCTTCCGGTGGGATCCCTTGGGACTTCAGGGGATGAGCTCCCTGGTGGCGGAACATGGCAGTGCATGCTTTGCAGATACACAACATCACTCCCCCGCCAAAGTCAAAGTGAAAACTATTTACAAGGTGAGGCGGTCGGGAGCCTTTCTTTCCCTGGTGAACTGCCTCGGTACAAATGTCTGTTCTGTTGTGTTGGCTGTGCCCTCGCTGGGCTGGCGTGTTGTTGGCCCTGCAGAGCTGCTGGGTGAGCCTGGTCTTGCTGGGCTGTTGGGCGTGATGGGTTCGATTTCCTGGTCCAGCGTGGTGTCGTTGATCCTTTGGGTGTGTGTTGTGAGCTCGAAAAAGGTGGTGTCTGCTATGGGTTGTTCAGGGCAGTCTGTGAACCGCAGCCTTGTTTGGTCCAGGTGCTTTCTGCAAATTTGTCCATTGTCTAGTTTGACTACAAACACCCTATTCCCTTCTTTAGCTATCACCGTGCCCGCCATCCACTTGGGACCATGTCCATAGTTTAGCACATACACAGGGTCATTCAGATCAATTTCCCGTGACACAGTGGTGCGACCATTGTTTACATTTTGTTGCTGCCGCCTGCTCTCTACCTGATCATGCAGGTTGGGGTGAACCAGCGAGAGTCTGGTTTTAAGTGTCCTTTTCATGAGTAGCTCAGCCGGGAGCACCTCTGTGAGCGAGTGTTGTCTCGTGCGGTAGCTGAGCAGTACTCGGAACAGACGGGTTTGGAGTGAGCCTTCTGTGACTCGTTTAAGGCTCTGTTTGATGGTTTGTACTGCCTGCTCTGCCTGCCTATTAGAGGCTGGCTTAAACGGGGCCGAGGTGACATGTTTGATCCCATTGCGGGTCATGAATTCTTTAAATTCGGCACTGGTGAAACATGGCCCGTTGTCACTGAACAGTATGTCAGGCAGGCCGTGGGTGGCAAACATGGCCCTCCGGCTTTCAATGGTGGTGGTGGCGGTGCTTCCCGACATTATTTCACATTCAATCCATTTTGAAAAAGCATCCACCACCACCAGGAACATTTTACCGAGAAATGGGCCCGCATAATCGACATGGATCCTCGACCATGGTCTGGAGGGCCAGGACCACAAACTTAGTGGTGACTCTCTGGGCGCGTTGCTCAACTGAGCACATACGCTGCATTGCCGTACACAGGATTCTAAGTCAGAGTCGATACTGGGCCACCACACGTGGGATCTGGCTATCACTTTCATCATCACAATACCTGGGTGTGTGCTGTGGAGATCCGAGATGAACGTCTCCCTGCCCTTTTTTGGTAGCACTATGCGGTTACCCCACAACAGGCTCGTCCTTTCGCCGCTGGAACGGCTTGATTGGCTCTTGCATTACAACGGGGATGCTGGCCCAGCTCCCAGACAGTTTTTTATTAGGGACAGCAGAGGATCTTGGCTGGTCCAAGTCCTAATCTGGCAGGCCGTCACAGGTGATTTATCATTGTCGAACACTTCCATGACCATCAACAAGTCTGCGGGCTGCGCCACCATCAACAAGTTTGCAGGCTCCGTGGTGGGCAATGGTAGCCAACTGAGAGCATCTGCACAGTTCTCGGTGCATGGCCTGTGGCGGATGGTATAGTTATACGCTGATAGCGTGAGTGCCCACGTTTGTATGTGGGCTGAGGCATTTGTATTTATCCCCTTGTTTTCAGCGAACAGGGATGTGAGGGGCTTGTGATCGGTTTCCAGCTCAAATTTGAGGACAAACAGGTACTGATGCATTTTCTTTACCCCGAACACACAAGCTAATGCGTCTTTCTCAATCATGCTGTAGGCCCTCTCGGCCTTAGACAAGCTCCTGGATGCACAGGCGACAGGTTGTAACTTCCCCGCAACGTTAGCTTGCTGTAATACACACCCGACTTCGTACGACGACGCGTCACATGCTAGCACAAGTCTTTTCACGGGTTATACAATACAAGCAGCTTGTTGGAGCATAAAATGTTTCTGGCTTTCTCAAAAGCAATTACTTGTTTTTTTCCCCATACCCAGTTCTCACCTTTGCGCAATAACACATGTAGGGGCTCTAAAAGGGTGCTAACCCCGGTAGGAAGTTACCAAAATAGCTGAGGAGTCCCAGAAATGACCGCAGCTCCGTGACGTTCTGTTGCCTGGGCACGTTCCTGATAGCCTCTGTCTTGGCGTCTGTGGGCCGAATGCCGTCCGCCGCGATCTTTCCCCCCAAAAGCTCCACTTCTGTTGCCATGAAGATGCATTTCGACCTCTTCAGCCGCAGCCCTACGCGATCCAGTCGCTGGAGGACCTCCTCCAGGTTTTGTAGGTGCTCGGCGGTGTCCCGACCCGTGACCAATATGTTGCCCTGAAAGACCACCATGTGTGGTACCGACTTGAGTAGGCTCTCCATGTTTCTCTGGAAGATTGCTGCAGCCGACCGAATTCCAAACGGGCATCTGTTGTTGATGAACAGTCCCTTGTGCGTGTTGATGCAGGTGAGGCCCTTCAAAGACTCCTCCAGCTCCTGCATCATGTAGGCCGAAGTCAGGTCGAGCTTGGTGAATGTCTTGCCTCCTGCCAGCATCACAAATAGGTCGTCTGCCTTAGGTAGCGGGTATTGGTCCTGTTGCGAGAAATGATTAATAGGTACTTTATAATCGACGCACATCCTGACCATGCCATCACTTTTGAGTACTGGAACAATCGGGCTGGCCCACTCGCTGAATTCCACTCGGGAGATGATGCCCTCGCGTTGCAGCCTGTCCAGCTCGATTTCCACTCTCTCCATCATCATGTGAGGTACCGCTCGCGCCTTGTGATGAATGGGTCGTGCCTCTGGGACCAAGCAGATCCACACCTTCGCCCCGGAAAAGTTTCCAATGCCTGGCTCAAAAAGGGAAGGAAATTTGTTAAGAACCTGGGTACATGAGGCCTCATCGACATGCGATAGCGCTCAGATGTCATCCCAGTTCCAGCAGATTTTGCCCAGCCAGATCCAGTGTGGGGCCATCGCCCGGGACAATCCAGAGTGGCAGTTCATGCACCGTGCCCTCGTAGGTGACCTTGACCATGGCGCTGCCCAGGACAGTGATAAGCTCTTTGGTGTACGATCTCAGTTCCGTGTGGATGGGTCTCAGGGCTGGTCTGAGTGCCTTGTTGCGCCACAGTCTCTCAAACATCTTTTTACTCATGTTGGATTGGCTAGCGCCAGTGTCCAGTTCCATGGCTACAGGTAAGCCATTCAATTTTACGTTTAGCATTATAGGTGGACATTTCGTCAAAATTGTGTGCACCCCGTGTACTTCAGCATCTGCCTCCTCTCTCTGAGGCTCGAAATTGCTTTGATTCACCATGGACCGATCTGGATCAGTTCCTATAGACTGGAGGGTCGCTAATGTAACACCACTTTTTAAAAAGGGAGGGAGAGAGAAAGCGGGTAATTATTGACCGGTTGGCCTGACATCAGTGGTGAGGAAAATGTTGGAATCAATTATTAAGGATGAAATTGCAGCGCATTTGGAAAGCAGTGACAGGATCGGTCCAAGTCAACATGGATTTATGAAGGGGAAATCATGCTTGACAAATCTTATGGAATTTTTTGAGGATGTAACTAGTAGAGTGGACAAGGGAGAACCAGTGGATGTGGTGTATTTGGACTTTCAAAAGGCTTTTGACAAGGTCCCACACAAGAGATTGGTGTGCAAAACCAAAGCACATGGTATTGGGGTTAATATACTGACTTGGATAGAGAACTTGTTGACAGACAGGAAGCAGAGAGTCAGGATAAACGGGTCCTTTTCAGAATGGCAGGCAGTGACTAGTAGAGTGCCGCAGGCTCAGTGGTGGGACTCCAGCTCTTCACAATATAAGTTAATGATTTAGATGAAGGAATTGAGTGTAATATCTCCAAGTTTGCACATGACACTAAACTGGGTGGCAGTGTGAGCTGCGAGGGGGACGCTAAGAGGCTGCAGGGTGACTTGGACAGTTAGCTGAGTGGGCAAATACATGGCAGATGCAGTATAATGTGGATAAATGTGAGGTTATCCACTTTGGGGCAAAAACGTGAAGACAGAATATTATCTGAATGGTGGCAGATTAGGAAAAGGGGAGGTGCAATGAGACCTGGGTACAGCAGGCGGTAAAGAAGGCCTTCATAGCTAGGGGATTTGAATATAGGAGCAGGGAGGTCTTACTGCAATTGTACAGGGCCTTGATGAGGTCTCACCTGGAATATTGTGTTCAGTTTTGGTCTCCTAATCTGAGGAAGGATGTTCTTGCTATTGAGGGAGTGCAGCGAAGGTTCACCAGACTGATTTCCGGGATGACTGGACTGACATATGAGGAGAGACTGGATCAACTGGGCCTTTATTCATTGGAGTTTAGAAGAATGAGAGGGGATCTCATAGAAACACACAAGATTCTGACGGGACGGGACATGTTAGATGCGGGTAGATTGTTCCCGATGTTGGGGAAGTCCAGAACCAGGGGACACAGTCTTAGGATAAGGGGTCGGCCATTTAGGACTGAGATGAGGAGAAACTTTTTCACTCAGAGAGTTGTTAACCTGTGGAATTCCCTGCCGCAGAGCGTTGTTGATGCCAGTTCATTGGATATATTCAAGAGGGAGTTAAATATGGCCCTTACGGCTAAGGGGATCAAGGGATATGGAGAGAAAGCAGGAAAGGGGCACTGAGGGAATGATCAGCCATGATCTTATTGAATGGTGGTGCAAGCTCAAAGGGCTGAATGGCCTACTCCTGCACCTATTTTCTATGTTTCTGCGATGAACCGAATCCGTGCAGCATCAATCCACCCCTGTTCCATCACCGGCACTCAGCTCCTCTCGGGGTTTGACAAAATAGAGGCTCCTGGGACCAGCGGCGCGCAGCAACGCAGTGCTGGGGTTGAATCCCGCATGCCATCTCTGAATTGGCAAAGTCGGTCTGCTGACAGACGTGGAACTGGACATGGTGGGAATGTTCAGGGAGAGCATTCAGGTCGGCCGTCCTCTCCTTGATACCTTGGGTAGGATTCCCGTAAGCATCAACAGTCTGAAAGTGACCATTACGGAAGGATGGGTCGTAGATTGTCAGTGCGAGCCGTGATACCAGCGAGGCCATCAATGCCCACACGAAACTGGTGGCCTCCAGCAGTGACGGTGGAGTCCCGGAGAATATGGCATGAGCCCTTGCAGAATATGGCGCATCATAGACACAAGCTCTGCTTCAGCTTGGGCAGGTGATGCAGTCCATGCCTGCCTCCATACAGTCTGTGTTCCCCACTATCCCACCCAAATCACCTGTGACTGGTGACGCTGATGAAGAGGCTAGCCAGTCAGAAGCTGGGCCTTCCATGCCACGAGCTGGTCCAGTGCATCCCCAGTCTCTCCCCCCAACACAGCAGTGCTCTGGCAGCCTTGCTGCATGCCATTTTGGTGCCACTTTGAGTAGGAGCAGCAGGCAATGGAGGGTGATAAGGGGAAGTGGGGTAAAAGACAGTGGGAAAAAATAGTGAAACAGGATATGATGTTGCTGCATTATGTTGTTGATGCTGGATGCATCATATGTTTTATGTTACAGTATTATTATGTTACAGATTATGTTATAAAGTATCACACTGGATTATGTTGTTGATAATGTTCTTGAATTATCACACTGCTGGATGCAGCTCATTTAATGTTATTTTTATTTGAGTCTCACAATAAAGCTTATAAAGTTTATAATGTTACAATGTTTAATAAATGTTTTTGTTCACCTTAACCATTCCAGTGTAGTGTCGCATTTGCAGAATAAGAGGGAGAATAGTCAACACGGTGGGATAGATGGCCAGGCAATGCTCAAATGTGCCATTCACTCTTCAAGCAAAACGTTTAATTATGAGCTGCCAATGTAAGGCTTTTGCAGGGGCGAAATCTCCACGATGCCTCCCCTGTGGTGGTGATGGCATGGGTTCCTCGCCAGCTCTTTTTATTCGTCTTCCTCCTCCTCCTCCTTCCCCCCTTTCTCCTGAAAGGTCCTGCAGTCCCCATTGGCAAATCCTGTTTCCTCATGATGGCTAAGTTGTGCAGCATGTACCACAATGAACTCAGAGACCTGCTGAGGGGAGTATTGTAGGCAGCCTCCAGAGTGGTCCCGGCATCAGAGCGCTGCTTGAGCACTCCTATTGTCTGTTTGACAATGTTGCGTGTGGCTGCATGGCTCTCACTATAGCGATGTTCGGCTTCTGTCTGAGGGTTCCAGGTGGGGGTTCATGAGCCAGGAGACACTGCTCTCACGCAAGATGAAAGGATCATGGATGCTCCCTGGATATCTGACATTGACTAGCATGATACGCTGAGTATGGTCACAGACGATCTGTACGTTCAGGGAGTGGAATCCCTTTCGGTTTCGGGGAAACTCAGCATTTTGTAAAAGTGCTCGCAGAGCGATATACATACAGTCAAGGACACCCTGAACCTTGGGGAAGCCAGCAAATCGTCCAAAATCTACAGCCTTCTCTGGTCATTGGGAAGTTTATGAAGTCCATTCTGCATGCGTACAGTGCATTAGTCACCTGGCGAATGCAGCTATCTGTAGCATGTTGTGAGATGGAGCATGTGTCCCTCACTGATGCCTGAAAGGAGCCGGAGGCATAGAAGGCAAGTGCCACAGTCACCTTCACCTCGACGGGCAGTGCAGTCCTGTTGCCGCTGGTAGGCTGTAGGTCTGCCTATAGGAGCTGGCATATCTCTGTGACCAGCTCTTTTTGGAAACACAGCTGTCTAATGCACTGTGCCTCAAAGAGCTATTCCCTGTAAACTTGTGGGGGATAAGGCCTCCTCCCCATACGTCTGCGATCTCTTTGATTACGTTGCAAATTATCAACAATAAGCCTTCTTCCAGCTTGATGCCGTATGAATATAACAGCCAGGATTACTGGCTCCCGACTTAGCATGGCCCCATCTTTTTAAATGTCCTTTATAAAACAAACGAGAAACTCGCATAAAACTTCACAATTAAAAGTTTGCGCAGCGTTCTTCTCCCAATCCTTTTAATCACTCACAACTGTGACTTCCTCCTTCGCTTTCAACATGGCGCCGTTCGCACCTGATATACCCTGGGTCCGACTGGTTTTTCTGGGCAGGTCCTCGGGCGGACGCTAAATCGGGCGAAATGCTCGAAAGTTCCGCCTGGGGCGCTCGCACAGTGATGCATGACGATTTACATCATCCAAACGGTCAAAACAGTGGCGGGGCAGTAGGTTTTAGCACCACCGCAAAACCACTGGCGAAAGTTCCACCCGGGCGCAAAATCTTGTGCGCCTCATTTCACGCCCCCAAAAAATCATTTTTTCAGACCACTGAGGTGCCAAATGAACCGAAAATCCAGCTCATAGTCTGGATTTGTGATTTGCCAAACTTAGATCAAAGAGTAGAAGTTAGTGACATGAGTTTGAAACCCACGGTCGAGTCAAATGAACCTAAAGTGAAAACCTAAGTAATAATGTGGAAGTTAAATCATTTCAGAATGTGATACGAGAGATAATGCTGGGAATTTACTTTTAAAGTGAACTGCGATTGTATCGATCTATAACCATCATCCTGGTTCTGCTTGTGGCAAACATGACCCTCAGGCTTTCAATGGTGGTGGTGGTGGTGCTTTCCGACATTATTTCACATTCAATCCATTTTGAAAAAGCATCCACCACCACCAGGAACATTTTACCGAGAAACGGGCCCGCATAGTCGATATGGATCCTCGACCATGGTCTGGAGGGCCAGAACCACAAACTTAGTGGTGACTCTCTGGGCGCGTTGCTCAGCTGAGCACATATGCTGCATTGCCGTACACAGGACTCTAAGTCAGAGTCGATACCGGGCCACCACACGTGGGATCTGGCTATTGCTTTCATCATTACTATACCCGGGTGTGTGCTTTGAAGATCCGAGATGAACGTCTCCCTGCCCTTTTTTGGTAGCACTACACGGTTCCCCACAACAGGCAGTCTGCCTGAATGGACAGCTCGTCCTTTCACCGCTGGAACGGCTTGATTGGCTCTTGCATTTCAATGGGGATGCTGGCCCAGCTCCCATGCAGTACACAGTTTTTTACTAGTGACAGCAGAGGATCGTGTCTGGACCAAGTCCTAATCTGGCAGGCCGTCACAGGTGATTTATCATTTTCAAATACTTCCATGACCATCAACAAGTCTGCGGGCTGCGCCACCATCAACAAGTTTTCAGGCTGCGCCATTTCCACCCCCGTGGTGGGCAATGGTAGCCGACTGAGAGCATCCGCACAGTTCTCGGTGCATGGCCTGTGGCGGATGGTATAGTTATACGCTGATAGCCCGAGTGCCCACCTTTGTTTGTGGGTGAGGCATTAGTATTCATCCCCTTGTTTTCAGTGAACAGGGATGTGAGGGGCTTGTGATCGGTTTCCAGCTCAAATTTGAGGCCAAACAGGTACTGATGCATTTTCTTTACCCCGAACACATACGCTAATGCCTCTTTCTTAATCATGCTGTCGGCCCTCTCGGCCTTAGACAAGCTCCTGGATGCATAGGTGACAGGTTGTAACTTCCCCACAACATTAGCTTGTTGCAATACACACCCGACTCCATACGACGTCACATCACATGCTACCACAAGTCTTTTACGCGGGTTATACAATACAAGCAGCTTGTTGGAGCATAAAATGTTTCTGGCTTTCTCAAAAGCAATTACTTGCTTTTCCCCATACCCAGTTCTCACCTTTGCGCAATAACACATGTAGGGGCTCTAAAAGGGTGCTTAACCCCGGTAGGAAGTTACCAAAATAGTTGAGGAGTCCCAGGAACGAACGCAGCTCCGTGACGTTCTGTGGTCTGGGCGCGTTCCTGATAGCCTCTGTCTTGGCGTCTGTGGGCCAAATGCCGTCCGCTGCGATCTTTTTCTCTGTAGGGGTGGACGAAAACCCCCTCATTTTACCAGAAGAAAAAGGGCTGTGGGATCAGTCTGTACTGTGAATTGAAACCGATACGGTTTGACCTTGGCAGAGCAGTGATTGGACGGGGGAGGACACCGGAGGGCCAATGGTGGGACAGAGTCAGCCCGAAGCATGGGGCTTTCAAGCCAATGGGAGAGCACTTGCTCGAAAACTATGGGACTGACTCACAGCCATTATCGGACTATTGTCTTCCCCATGTTTACACTATGGAAGGAAATTATGCAGACCTTCAGAAAACTAGGGAACCCAAAACAAACCAAGGGCCTACACAATGGCTACAGGAGGCCAACCCAATTAACATCTACTCAAACCTTGAGTAGGTTAGAAAAACCTGAATTGGCGGAAAATTATGCAGACCTTCAGAAACCAGGGAACCCAAAACAACCCAAGGGCCTACACAATGGCTACAGGAGGCCAACGCAATCAACACCCACTCAAACCTTGAGTAGGTTAACATCAGTGGAAAAAACCCACAATAATCTAAAACTGCTGCATTTTTCAAAATCACAAAGCCCACCAATGGGAAGAATCGATTTCAGCAGGAGAGGCGGACTGGATAATCTGGTTATAAAAAGGGGTTTCTGACATAGTGTGTGTGCTTCCCTGCCCTTGTGATCCAACAACCAGCAAGCCTCTTGACACTGAAGGAAAACCAGTGTCCGAAGACACCAAAGATAGAAGAAACAAACCACCATACTGCAGAAGGCACAGTAGTGAGTATAACCTCTGGTCCCCGGAACTCCCAACTCAGTTAGGCCAGGAAAGGTGGGAGGTTGGGCATTGTACTGCTAAACTTGTGTAAATATTTTCGTTGTGTCCGTTTAGTGGGATTGAGGGGGATTGTTTTGTTGGTGTATTGCTGTTTGTTGATACACCTTGTCAAATAAATTGGAAGCCTAAGTTCCTCTTGGAATCACCTTGTCTCAGTTCTATTGTATTACATCTCCTGATCGTGAGTCTTATGTCAGAACAGTGTAAGGGAAGCTAGGAGCGCCTTGAAAATGCTCAACTGTGTGTCACAAGAAGGGGTTAGGAGTGTTTGACACTCACAGGTGCCTCACAGGCTAGGCATATGCTGTGGGGATGCACGAGTCTCAAAACCCCCTTCATAAGCTGTGGACACAGTCTCTCCAGGGGTGCTCTTGCAGAACTCAGGGTACCTCACAAGCCAGGCATAAGCTGTGAGCGCAGAAGCCCAGAGAGAGACACCCAAGGCACAACAACACTCCCCGAAAACCCCTTACATCCCCAAAAACTCCACTTCTGTTGCCATGAAGACGCATTTCGACCTCTTCAGCCACAGCCCTACGCGATCCAGTTGCTGGAGGAACTCTTCCAGGTTTGTAGGTGCTCGGCAGTGTCCCGACCTGTGACCAATATATCGTCCTGAAAGACCACCATGTGTGGTACCGACTTGAGTAGGCTCTCCATGTTTCTCTGGAAGATCGCAGCAGCCGACCGAATTCCAAATGGGCATCTGTTGTAAATGAACAGTTCCTTATGCGTGTTGATGCAGATGAGGCCCTTCGAAGACTCCTCCAGCTCCTGCATCATGTAGGCCGTAGTCAGGTCGAACTTGGTGAACGTCTTGCCTCCTGCCAGCGTCGCAAATAGATCGTCTGTCTTAGGTAGCGTGTATTGGTCCTGTAGCGAGAAACGGTTAATAGGTACTTTATAATCGTCGCAAATCCTGACCGTGCCATCAATTTTGAGTATTGGAACAATTGGGCTGGCCCACTCACTGAATTCCACTGGGGAGATGATGTCCTCGCGTTGCAGCCTGTCCAGCTCGATTTCCACTCTTTCCCTCATCATGTGAGGTACCGCTCGCGCCTTGTGGTGAATAGGTCGTGCCTCTGGGACCAAGTGGATCCGCACCTTTGCCCCAGAAAAGTTTCCAATGCCTTGCTCAAAAAGGGAAGGAAATTTGTTAAGAACCTGGGTACATGAGGCCTCATCGACATGTGATAGCACTCGGATGTCATCACGTTTCCAGCGGATTTTGCCCAGCCAGCTCCTTCCAAGCAGTGTGGGGCCATCACCCGGGACAATCCAGAGTGGCAGTTCATGCACCGTGCCCTCGTAGGTGACCTTGAACATGGCACTGCTCAGGACAGTGATAAGCTCTTTGGTGTATGTTCTCAGTTTCGTGTGGATGGGGCTCAGGGCTTGTCTGAATGCCTTGTTGCACCACAGTCTCTCAAACATCTTTTTACTCATGATGGATTGGCTAGCGCCAGTGTCCAGTTCCATGGCTACGGGTAAGCCATTCAATTTTATGTTTAGCATTATAGGTGGACATTTTTTCAAAAATGTGTACACCCCATGTATTCGGCATCTGCCTCCTCTCTCTGAGGCTCGAAAATGCTTTGATCCACCATGGACTGATCTTCCTCTGCCACGTGGTGGTTAGCAGGTTTTGCTGAGCTCGTTGGAGGTGCCACATTGTTCCACAGCTCTTGCAAACATACCCTTTGAAGCGGCATGAATAGGCTGAATGGAAGCCTCCACAACGCCAACAAGGTGTGAATTGCCTTCCATTCATCTGAGTCACGTAGGTCCCCTGAGGCCTGCTGGCAGTTACAGACTTCTGGGTTCTGCCCTGTACATTTCTGCTCGCAAACACAGTTCCAGTTAATTTGTGAACATTGCTAGCAATTGTGTGCTGAGAGATTTGTTTGGTGTTTTCACTGGTGGACATAAATGCCTGTGCTATCGCAATGGCCTTGCTGAGGGTCGGTGTCTCGAGTCAAAAGTTTTCGTAGGATGGTCTTGTGGCCAATGTCCAGTACAAAAAAGTCTCTGAGCATTTGCTCCAGGTAGCCATCAAACTCACATTGTCCTGCAAGTCGCCTTAGCTCGGCGACGTAGCTCGCCACGTCCTGACTTTCAGATCGCTGGCACGTGTAGAACCGATACCTTGCCATCAGCACGCTCTCCCTTGGGTTAAGATGCTCCCGAACCAGTGTACACAACTCCTCATACAACTTATCTGTGCGTTTCACTGGAGCCAGAAGATTCTTCATGAGGCTGTCGGTCGATGCCCCGCAGACCGTGAGGAGGACCGCTCTCCTTTTTGCAGCGCTTCCTTCTCCGTCCAGCTCATTGGCTACAAAGTACTGGTCTAGCTGTTCGACATAGGCTTTCCAGTCCTCACCCTCCGAGAACTTCTCCAGGATGCCCACAGTTTGCTGCATCTTTGCGTTGGATTTGTATTCTCGTCGCCAGTTATTGTGTTCCTAACACAGATGAGGCTGCACACAGGGAGGTTAAAGTAACAGTGACCTCAGTCTTTAATAAGACACTCTGGAGTGAGGAACAGGCCTTAGGGGCCGGCTTATATACAGTGCTCCCAAGGGATCCTGGGATCCTTTGGGACTTCAGGGGATGAGCTCCCTGGTGGCGGAACATGGGAGTGCATGCTTTACAGATACACAACAGTTACCTCATCAAAAAATTAAATCAAATTGGTTAAACACAATTTGCCTTTAACAAATCCACGCTGGCTTCCCTTAATGAATCCACATTTGTGCAAGTGACTGTTAATTTTTTCCCAAGTATCATTTCTAAAAGCTTCCCCGTGACTGAAGTTAAGCTGACTGGCTTGTAGTTACTGGGTTTATTCTTGCACCCTTTTTTTAACAAGGGTGTAACATTTGCAATTCTCCAGTCCTCTGGCATCACCCCCATATCCAAGGTGGATTGAAAGTACCTCGGCAATTTCCACTTTTAATTCCCTCAACATCCTAAGATGTATCACATCTGGGCCTGGTGACTTATCTACTTTGAGTACAGCCAGCCATTCTAGTACCTCCTCTTTGTCAATTTTTATCTCATCTAATATCTCAACTACCTTCTCTTTCACTATGAATTTGGCAGCATCTTATTCCTTGGTAGAGACAGATACAAAGTACTCATTCAGTATCTCAACCATCCCCTCAGCCTCCATGTGTAGGTCTCCCTTTTGGTCCCTAACTGGCCCCACCCCTTCTCTTACTATCCGTTTACTATTTAGGTGTAAAAAGACTTCTGGATTTCTTTTCATATTATGTCCCAGTCTATTCTCATATTCCTTCTTTGCCTCTCATATTTCCTTTTTTACCTCGCCTCTGAACTTTCTATATTCAGCCTGGTTCTCACTTGTATTCTCAACCTGACATCTGTCATACACCCCTTTTTGCTGCTTTATCATACTCTCTAAAGCAGTGAGGAACGACAGCTTTAAAATGAAAAACACATTTTAACTTTGGAATTATATACAGTTTGCCCTCACAGGCTGATTTTCTTTCCACTACAAAACAAAAAGACTATTTTGAAAAGGTGAGGGCAAAGAACTAAATTAGCAACATCTACCCGAGTGATATATCTGATTTCTTAACTTGTCTCTTAGGTGTAGAATAGGTTTGACTATCCCAAAAATCAATGTATTTGATTAACATAGCACATTAAATCTGTGTTTAATACTATTTTCTAGGACATGTTGTAAAATAACATTGCCTGATTATTCTATCTGCTGTTATCAGTATGTTGGCTCAAGGTGATGTAAAGCTTTTGAGTGTGCCTAAAACCCCTTAAACTGTTAGGTTATAATTTGCAAAACTTGATATAGTGTCAGCTAAATCGTACATGTGCTGGTTCTTTGCTGTGAGTTCATCTTGAATTGATATGCCAGAACCCTTGCTTTGCTTTCTTATGGCTCCTGTATACATCTGATTTAATGCACATTGTGTGAGTAGCTCCTGACAGTGTACGTAATGTTATTCCCACTGCCATCAGGGATGTTGAAAATGTTGTCCAAATTGCATAAACCACAGCTTCCTGACCTTGGCAAAAATAATCTTGGCGATTTGTATCTGACCACTTAATCACCGAAGAGAAATGCTGAATAGTTTCAATTAACTTATACTTTTTTCACTTCAGTGTATACCATCATATATCAATTCTCCACAAGCTGGTACTGGCATAAGGGAAGTGATGCACAACTAAGGGCTGTAGTCCTGTCACTTACATCAAAATAAAGTTACAATCTTGCAACATTATATATAAGAGATTAGAATTTCGGCAACTTTGCAACTGGGTTTTCACCGCGATTTGACCCTCCGCGGCAAAAACCCGGTCGGTGGGATCTTCGGGAACCTTTTTGCGGCAGTGCTTTCCACGTACCCCGGGGAGAGGGGCACCGACATGCAATACCATAAATAGTGTTTGTGATCGAGTTTTGGCTCTCTCAGGACCAGTATTCTGCGCCCAGGATACCGACAGAGTAAAACCTGTCAGTGCAGCCCTGCCAGCAGCGATAAGTATGAAGCCCTGCAAAAAAGGTAAGTTACAGTTTTTATTTTTAATTCTTTTTCAACGATTTAGTAGGTAAGGGTATTGTGAATGTTTTTTGCAATTTTTTTTTTGTTTGTTTTTCCCCCTCCCAGCGCTATCGACCCCGGACTAAAGTTGCCGAAATTTGCGGTTTGCATCGAGAATCCTGGTGCAATGCCGATTTTTACCGATGCGCAAATTAAAGACCGAAAATTAGGCCTAACAATGGTAGCGAAGCGAAAACGGTAATTTTGGCGAAAAACTACCGTTTTGCTGAAAACCGAAATTCTATCCCAAGGAGTGTAAAAGAATGAAAATAGTGCTGGACATCTATGGCTGAGAAGCAAAAGATATATAAACATACACAACAGTTTTATTTTCTTCCAATTTTCACCTTCCTCTTCTGAAGGCTTTGCTAGGGTATAGCTCTACAGATGTCGACCCTTTGATACCTTACTGCTTTACATAGCTCAGTTAAATATTGCCAGGAACAATTAGATCCTATGCAACAATTTTAAAAATGGATTATTTAAACTTTTTACATCCTACAATAAATATTATCTGATCACAGAATCAAGTCATATTTTAAATTGTCCAATTAGCATATTACAAGAGGATAAAACAATTTAGTTTTAGCTAACATAGTCTAGTACCATTTTTTTCTAAACATACCAGCATGTACATTAATGGTACACCACAATTGTGTTACAGTACGCATGTACTTATGTCAAAATTGAACACTAAGAATCACTATGTAAACATTTATAACTGAATTTCCCTATGTAAACAATTCCTTTGATCAGGAATCAGTCATATCACTCAAAATGCTTTTGCAATTTTTCTCACTAATTGAAATTTATAACACCAAAAATGAAGTGTCAAGCAAAATACAAATTCAAAAATTTACATATGTTGCCATAACTTATCCATTGAAATGTCCTTTGTGTCTCTTAATACCTTTATTTAAGTTTTTACTTCAAGGCCTTTCTTAAAAGCCGAGGCATCAACGAAATATTATTACCTCACAACTGACCAGAGCTTTCAATCTGAGCACATGCAATTTACAAAATTCCACAGCATGCAATCTGGTGGGTTGAAACGTAGAAGGGGGCATCTCCTCATCCATGAGGATTGAGTGTTTCATAGCTTTTTCCAAAAGACTTTGAAAGAAACTGGAGATTGAATTGTCAAAGCTTTTTTTTCAGGCAAGGTTGACTTTTGTTTAAATTCATTAACAGTGGACAGGAGAACAGCAGCATGTGGGAATAGCAGTATATGTGAACTGAAACATCTGTGATTGTAGAATCATAAAATTATGAAACCTTAGCACATTTGGCTCATCAAGTCCGTGGCAGCTCTCTGAAAGAGCTTTCCTCTTGGGCTCAATTCCCCATAACCTTTTATCTTTTCTTTTTCAAATATTTATCCACTTCCCTATTAAAATCTATTATGCATTTTACTTTCGCCGCTGTTTCTAATAGGACATTTCATGCCTGAACAACTACCTGCATGGGAAAAACACTTCCCTTACATTTATTCCTTCTTGTTACCAACTCATTATTCAATATAAATGATTTTCTTTCTTTTTGCTTTATCAAAACTGCTCATACATTTGAACATCTCAATTTGGCTTCCCCTAAATCTTCTGTGATCTCTTGAAAAGACTGAGGTTGGGAGGAGATTGAGGTGGAATATGACTGAGGTCAGGAGAAAATCAAGGTTGGGGGCAGGTAAAGGTTGGGGGGATATACAGGTTGAGAAGAGATCGAAATCGGGGAGATGATTGGGGTCAGGCGGGGGTTGGAGAACAAGGTTGTGCTGAGGGGGGGGGGGCGAGGGGTGGCGGGTGTTCACTGGGGACGTCAGCAATGTTTCCTCTAATTTTTCTTGAGCGGGTAGCTCCTTTATGAGGCCGCGCAGCCCATTCACAGTTTCACTAAACTTGTCCTTGGACCGGCAGAGAGCTGTGCAGCTTGTAGGGAACATTGGACATTAGGGTGAGGATATAGGTTTGCTTACTGGGCCTGGGGGAAACATTCCTCCATAGAAGTGGACGGGTTGGGTTTGAGATTTTAAAACATTTCACTTTCCACCCAACCCAAACCCACCCATTCTTGCTGGTTAAAATTCCCCTCATTTTCTCAGTGAATCTCTACTGCACACTTTCCATGGCCTTGATATCCCACCTAAAGTAAGGTGCCCAAACTCGACAAAATGGCCTAATAATTTAACCATGTTGCATCCGTTTTACAGGCACAAAACGGGTGCCTCAGAGTCTAATGTGGCACGCGCTGATTGTGCGCTCACTCCGCGCAGCAAGTATGCCGCCCGCCATATTGGATTGCTCAATCAGTATCCAACGCACGTGACAGGAACATTTCAAAGTCTCATTATAACATTTAAATAAGGGTCCAACGCTTGTTTTAGGAACCTTTTGTGAAATTGTCTATGCCCGGGTCTGATGTTATGTGATAAACTCACCCAGCAAATCATGATACTGACAGTCTGCAAAGAACATTACTTAAAGATTCATTCCTTTCTTACAGATTAGTTGCTGGTTTGTCCTCAGGCTGTGGTTAACTTCTCAGCCTTTTGTGGCTATTTTCTGCATTCCAAAATGGAATTCTGACCTCTGGGGACAACTTATTAGAGTCATGGGTGATCCGGATGGTCTTCCTCTGGGGCTAGAGGATGATGGGAGCAGCGAATAAGACAGGAGAGAGCAGGAGAAAAGGGAGGAGGAGGAGGGTGATGTGCAGGGGACCATACCTACCGCAGGTCTTCAGGCAGCACTCTCATACCTCAACTTCACCGAGGAACAATCTATGAGACACCTGCCCGAGTTCCTGTATACTTGTGGCCAGTGATTCATCACCATTAACATCCTGGGAGTCATATTGACCAGAAAGCTAACTGGACCAGTCACATAAATACTGTGACTACCAGAGCAGTTCAGAGGCTAGGCAGTTATTTTGGCCAGAGGATGAAAATAGGCGCTAACTAGGTGCTGTGTTAATAAGAAACTCCTGTTTGAAAATATGGATTTAGCATGCAATTAAACGTGCCTGCAGATTAGGTACTGAAACGCTAATTAGACAGAATTACTCTGGAGCTGTAAATGTAGCCTGCACTCACCCACATCCACTGAAGGTGTGGAGTGCGATTACTGGGAGAGAAACAAATGCAGCAGGATGGCTCAGGAACCTAGAGAGAGGGCGCACAGGTTCACAGACGCGGTACTGGAGGTCCTGGCGGAGAAGGTACAGAGGAGAAGGTATGTCCCCTACCCGCAGGGGGTCAGAAGGCCACAGAGGCAGCTAATGTGGTGCATGTGGGAGGATATTGCCACAGGCCGCAAGAGATGGAACGACTTGACACGAGTGATCAAAGTAAGAGCCCATCTCACAAGCATACTTCGCAATAAGTGCATCACCAGCATCACAATCTCCACACACTATCTAACATTCACCTACCACACAATATTGCATCCTTTACAGACACTACCCACACCTCATAAATATCGCACAGCTCTTCAAACATGTGAGGCATCACACAAACACACACACACACACACACACACACACACACACTCAAACACACCTGTCAACAAACTCAATCCCAATCACGACTCTTTCTCTTCCAGGAAAGAATAGCACAGAACAGGCACCAGCAGGACCTGGCCGGGGGAGGTCAAACATGCCTGCTTGACATCACTTCCCTTGAGAAGGCACTGTTGTCCAAGATCGGGAGGGCAGTGGGAGACACTGTGGTCAGAGCCAGAGCAGGGGGCATATTGCCTAGAAGTATGTGGCTATTCCAGCTTCCTTACAGATGCAGAACTATTCCTGATCCCTAATCCCCCAAAGCTATCCTCACTCCCAAGCTCCATATGGTCTCATCACACACATCTTCCTATAGTGGCCACATGCACTGCACCCTAACCCTTCCAGCTTTATCATTGCAGGCTCCAAGGAGCAAGATCCACCTTGCCCACCCCCTCCTACCCTGGAGCAAGTGCAAGTCGAACAACTGTCACTTCGCCCCCCGTTCCCCCTCCCGGAGGAAGAGGAGGAGAATGAGGAGGAATGCACTGCTTCAATGGCTACCATTGCAGGTACTGGCCCAGAAGCCGGCACCAAATGTAACTTAGAGGCTAGGTTAGGAGATCCTCACAATGGGATGCACCGGGCACTAGCGGGCAACAGCCACACAAGGTAGAAGGGACACCATAGGTGCCACCTTTTCCGTGGGCAAGGTCACATCCTAGTTCTGCTATAGTGGAGTCAGATGAGGACCTCGCAGGGCCAAGCTTCAGAAGAAGGCTGATGGGTACAACAAACCAAATGCTTGGTGCAATGGAGAGCCTGCCTGAAAGCTTACGGGTCGTGGCTAGAGTTATGGAGGTGTCCACATCTACCTCAGTCCGTGGCCTGACACAGAGCTTAGAACCCATTCACTTCAGTGTAGAGAGGCTGGCCAATTCCATCCAGCGACCTGTGGAGCCCAGCATCATGCAGCGTCTGATGACTGAGGTCACAGCTTCCACTGCAGTCATTGGATGGAGCGGCAAACTGCTGCAATGGAAGCTCAGGCAACTGCCATGGTGGCTCTGGGCTCATCAATTGAAAGGGACTTGTAGAGTGTCTCCAATGGCCAGAGATCTGTCCTCCACTAGATCAGTGGGCTGGCTGAACAGAGGCCCCGAAATAGTGGAATGGGAATCATGGAGCAGGAACCTACTTTGCTCTCTCCGGATGCCAGCATGCTGCTCTCTCCCCCCCACCCGCCCCCTCCACCCCCCACCCCCCTCCCCCGCCCCACCACTCCACCATTGCCCTTGCCGTTGCCTGTCAGCCAGGTGGCCCAGACTGCGAAAGCCCATGCTGAGATGGCGCAATATAATGGTCGACAGCCTCTCAAAGGTGTCGCATGAGGACATCTGAATTGCCCTCTTCAGAATCTCAACAGCCATCCACCTCACCTGCTGCTGCCACTGGAGTTGCACTTTGTAGGAGCACTAGATTAGCCACTGTAGATAGCCACTAAGTGTAAGCATCAGGGTGAATCCTTGGCCCAAGACCGTCCAAAGTGGAGGAAAAGCATCAGGGAAGGTGCTGAACACCTCGAGGCTCTTTGCCAAGAGCAAGCTGAAGCCAAGTGTCGACAGCGGAAGGAGCGCACGGCAACCCAGGCCCCCCACCCACCTGTTCCTTCAACCACCGTTTGCCCTACCTGTGACAGAGACTGTAGGACCCACATTGGACTCGTCAGTCACCTGAGAACTCATTTCTAGTGTGGAAGCAAATCATCCTTGACTCCGAGGGACTGTCTATGATGATGATGAATAGTTTAACATTTGTTAGTTGTGTGATGTTTCCATTGTTTAATTGTGCAGCAAATAAAGATTAATTATGGTATTTCGGTTGTGGTGGAAGTGATGGTCTTTTTTTTATTGTGATCAAGGGGAAGGGGTTGAAAGAATTGAATGCAGATGATGGACTTCCTGATGGATCCTCAGTCTCTGCTGCCTGTGTCCTAACTCGCACCAAGTCCCGTTCACCCATCACCCCTGTGCTCGCTGACCTACATTGGCTCTCGGTTAAGAAAAGCCTCAATTTTAAAATTCTCATCCTTGTTTTCAAATCCCTCCATGTCCTCGCCCCTCCCTGTCTCTGTGATCTCCTCTAGCCCGACAACCCCCTGAGATATCTGTACTTCTCTAATTCTGGCCTCTTGAACAACCCTCATTTTAGTAGCTCAAACATTGATGGTTGTGCCTTCAGCTGCCAAGGCTCTGTGCTCTGGAATTCCCTGCCTAAACCATTCCGCCTCTCTGCCTCTCTTCCCTCCTTTAAGACTCTCCCTAAACCTCCATCTTTGACCAAGCTTTTGGTAATCTACCCTAATCTCTCCTTATCTGGGCTTGGCATCAAATTATGTTTAATAATGCTCCTTTGAAGTGCCTTAGGACATTTTAATATATTAAAGGCACTATATAAATACACATTTTGTTGTAGGTAATTCATGTGGCAACTGTGCTCTGGAATCTGATGGTGGAGCATGTCTCTCAAAAGCACTCTTCAGTTAGATGGCAGCGAGTGTCCCTCCCAGATACTTGGAACCCTCTGGTGCTCCCAATGGTCCCCTTCCACTTCTTCCACCTGCTCTTCTCCTTTTCCTCCTCTTCCTGCTCCTCCTCTTCCTCTTCCTCCTCCTCTTGTGAGCTTGACCCTTTGGGCACAATTGCTGGTGGTAACGGCAGGTCTCCCAGATTGTGGAGCATGCAGCAAATCACCACGAATCTGGACACCTTCTCAGCCGAAGGGTAACTCTTGACCGGTCAAGGCAGCTCAGCCTCTGTTTCAGGGCTGCAATGGTCAGCTCAACGAGATTCCTGATGGCTAAGTGGCTCTCATTGTATGAGTGCTGCTTTGGTGTCTGTGGCTTTCTCAAGGGAGTCATGAACCAGTGCGTAATAGGTATCGCTTGTCACCGAGTAGCCAGCCATGCACATTGCATTGTGGCTGAAAGATCTGAGGGACAGATGACTGTCGCATCATAAAAGCATTGTGGCAGCTCCCTGCACAGCAGACATTCACCTGCATGATGCGCTGCCGGTGATTACAGATAAGCTGCACTTTGACAGAATGGAATCCCTTCCTATTCCTGAATGCCTCCAAGTTTAAATGAGGGACTCGTATGGCCACGTGTGTGCAGTCAATGGCTCCCTGGACCATGGGGTATCCCGCAATCCTGTTCAATCCCAGAGCTCTCTGCCTCAGGTCTTCTCTGGCAATAGGAAATGACATAAAGTCATTCCTGAGAGCATATAGAACCTCAGCAATCTCCCTTATGCAAAAGTGCACAGAGGATTGTGATATGTGACTTATACTACCTGTGGCAGCCTAGAGGCTCACCAACAGCTTGTCAAGGGCAGCTAGGGATGGGCAATAAATGCTGATCTTGCCTTCGAAGTCCACATCCAATAAATTTTTTAAAAATCACTTGAAGGCATCTCCTGCAACCTAGCCTCTAAAATATGCGTGTCGCCAATATCGGAACTAGTGCTTGGAATGGTTAGATCAAGTGATGGTGCATCTTCCAGCAGATTGGCCTCCTCTTCCATCATTGGTCGAGTTATCTCCACATTTTCAGCACCTGAAATTAAAGAGAGGGACTAGAGAGTACCACAGCGCCTCCTGGATGCCCAGTTTTAAGGGTTAGCTTTTAGTGTGAAGGAAGAACTGAGAGAGATCAATAGCTAGTGAAAACATCTGCAGTTTGTCTTGCAGGGTGAGATAGAAGTAAGAAGTAAGAAGTAAGAAGGGAAAAAGAGGATAACAGTGTAATGAAACGCTGCAAGGCATCTCCTCCAACATTGCAAGTTGCCACAGTCATGCCTCACCCACAAGAACATAAGAAATCGGAGCAGGAGTAGGCAACCTGGCCCCTCGAGCCTGCTCCGCCATTTAATAAGATCATGGCTGATTTGATCATGGACTCAGCTCCACTTCTCCGCCCGCTCCCCATAACACTTTACTGCCCTATCGCTCAAAAATCTGTCTATTTCTGTCTTAAATATATTCAATGACCCAGCATCTAAAGCTCTCTGGGGCAAGAATTCCACAAATTTACAACACTCTGAGAGAAGAAATTCCTCCTCATCTCAGTTTTAAATGGGCGGTCCCTTATTCTGAGACTATGCCCTCTAGTTTTAGTTTGAGTGGAAGTATCCTCTCTGCATCCATCTTGTCGAGCCCTCTCATTATCTTATATGTTTCAATAAGATCACCTCTCATTCTTCTGAACTACAATGAGTATAGTCCCAACCTACTCAACCTATCCTCATAAATCAACCCCCTCATCTCCAGAATCAACTTAGTGAACCTTCTCTGAACAGCCTATAATGCAAGTATATCCTTCCTTAAATACGGAGACCAAAACTGCATGCAATACTCCAGCTGTGGCCTCACCAATACCCTGCCCAGTTGTAGCAGGATTCTCTGCTTTTATACTCAATCCCCCTTGCAATAAAGGCCAACATTCCATTTGCCTTCCTGATTACTTGCTGTACCTGCATACTAACTTTTGTGTTTCCTGCACAAGGACCCCTAGGTCCCTCTTTACTGTAGCACTTTGCAATTTTTCTCCATTTAAATTATAATTTGCTTTTCTATTTTTTCTACCCAAGTGGATAACTTCACAGTTTCTCACATTAAATTTCATCTGTCAAATGTTTGCCCACTCACTTAGCCTGTCTATATCCCTTTGCAGATTTTTTTATGTCCTCCTCACAATTTGCTTTCACACCCATCTTTGTATCATCAGCAAACTTGGCTACATTACACTCGGTCCCTTCATCCAAGTCATTAATATAGATTGTAAATAGTTGAGGCCCCAGCACCGATCCCTGCGGCACCCCACTAGTCACTATTTGCCAACCAGAAAATGACCCATTTATACCGACTCTCTGTTTTCTGTTAGTTAGCCAATCCTCTATCCATGCTAATATATTACCTCCAACCCAGTGAACTTTTATCTTGTGCAGTAACGTTTTATGTGGCACCTTATCGAATGCCTTCTGGAAATCCAAATACACCACATCCACTGGTTCCCCCTTATCCACCCTGCTCATTACATCCTCAAAGAACTCCAGCAAATTTGTCAAACATGGTTTCCCTTTCATAACACCATGCTGACTCTGCTTGATTGAATTATGCTTTTGCAAATGTCCTGCTACTGCTTCCTGCCACAATGGACAGCACATCTTCCTCCAGAAGGGAACGGGTTTACAGGTGGGCTTGGCCTCCTCCAATCGCCATCTCTTGCCTCATGTTGTCTGCAACCTTCTGCAAGAAAGAAGTGACTGTTTAATGGCAGTCTTGTGAGCTGTTTTGAGAATGTGCCTGTCATGGCAGAATAGTGTAGATCTCACCTCTGAATTCAACTCTTGTGTCCAAGTCTGGATTAAGGCTGCAATGAGGTCTGGAGCAGAATGGTCCAGGCGGTGAGCTGGTTAGCGGTAAGTGTCACTTGATAACATTGTTGATCTCTCGTTCTATCACCTTGTTGATGATTGACAGTAGGCTGATAGGGCAGTAATTGGATTTAACCTGCCTCTGTGAACAGGACACACCTGTGCAATTTTCCACATTGCCAGTGTACTGGAAGAGCTTCGCTCAGGACATGGCTAGTTCTGGAGCACAGGTCTTCAGCACTGCAGCAAAATGCTATCAGCACCGATAACGTATGCTGTGTCCAGTGCTCTCAGTTGTCTCTTGATATCACATGAAGTGATTCAAAATGGCGGAAGTCTGGCATCTGTGATGATGAGGACCTCAGGAGGAGGCCAAGAAGGATTATCCTGTCGGCACTTCTGATTGAAGATGATTGAGGCTTGTCTTTTGCATTAATGTGCTGGGCTCCACCTTCATTGAGGTTGGGGGACTTCATGGGGTCTCCTCCTCTTGTTAGTTACTTATTTATCCACCAACATTCATAACTGCATGTGGCAGGGCAGCAAAGATTTGACCTCATCTGTTGGTTATGGAATCGCTTAGCCCAGTCTATAGCATGCTGTTTTCACTGAAAGCATGCATGTAGTCCTGTGTTGTAGGTTGGCACCTCATTGTCAAGTATGCCTGGTGCTGCTCCCAGCAGGCTCTTCTACATGTCTCACTGAATAAGGGTTGGTCAGCTGGCTTGATGATGATGGAGGAGTGAGGGATATGCCAGGTCATGAGGTTACAGATTGTGGTGGTATATAATTCTGCTGCTGCTGCTGATGGCCCACAGCGCCACCTGGCTGCCCAGTTTTGAGTTGCTAGATCTGTTCTTAATCTATTGCACTTAGCACAGTGTAGTGCCACATGATGGAGGGTGTCCTCAATGTGAAGACAGAGCTTGGTCTACACAAGGGCTGTGCGATAGTCACTCCTATCAATGATGCCATGGGCAGATGCATCTGTGACAGGTAGATTGGTGGGGATGAGGCCAAGTCGGTTATTCCCTTTTGTTGGTTCTCTCACCAGCTTCCACGGGCCCAGTCTGAGAGCTATGACCTTCAGGACTCTGCCAGCTCAGTCAGTGCCACCCTTGGTGAAGGGTATTGAAAAGTACATCCAATGTCTTTTCTAACCTCAGTTCTTCCTTCAAGTAATGTTCAATATGGAAGAGTTCAGATTCATTGGCTGAGGGAGGGCAGTAGATGATAATCAGCAGGAAATTTCTACGTCCATGTTTGACCTGAAGCTATAAGCCTTCATGTGGTCTGGAGTCAATACTGAAGTTTTCCAGGGCCATTATCCCCACCCCCCCAACTATATACAACAGTGTGCCCACCTTTGGTGGGTCTGTCCGGCTGGTGACACAGGACAGACTCAGGGATGGTGATGGAAACAGCCTGGGACATTGGCTAATAGATATCTGTTGGCTGTGGGGCCGCTCTCTCAACTTTGGCCCCAGTCCCCAGATGTTAGTGAGGAGGACTTTTCAGAGTCGGCTGGGCCGGGTGTACCTTCATTGTATCCTGAATCGATGCCTAGGTCACAGCTGTTTGGTTTTATTCTTGTTATTTTTGGAAAAGTTTCTTACAGCTGACTGGTTTTCTAGGCCACTTCAGAGGGCAGTTAAGAGTGAACCATATAGGTCAGACTGGATAAAGACACCAAGCTCCCTTTTTCTGAAGGACATTAGTGAACCAGTTACGTTTTTACAACAATCCGACAGCTTCATGATTACTTTTATTGATACCAGCTTCTGAGTTCCAGAATTTCTTTTTAAATTGGATTCCAATTCTCAAATCCACAGTGGGATTTGAACTCACATTCCTCTGGATTATTAGTTCAGGCTTTTGGATTACTAGTTCAATAACATAACCACTTACACTGCTGTACCTTGCCAGACACTTGAACCCCCTCCCAATGTTCACACGACCCAGAGCTGCCCTCAATGCTGATTCGTCAGCTTCCCTGGCATACAACTTGGCATAACACGCTGACTCATTATGAGCAATACTATAGGATCTGCTAGTAGTTCAGCAATTAGAAAAACAAATGTCACGATTCTCTCATATTGTGTGGATATAAAAGTGATCAACATTACCGTAGGGTTAACTCAGCAGTAAGGGGCAATGTTTGTCTATGTCCTAGATGTCATTTTTTATATCGGTATGGTATGTCATAACACGCGTGAAATCTTTTGATACCCAGTGAAATATATATTTATTAATTAGAGGAAACACATTACAGTGTCTTTCCTTCTCAGTTATTTCACTTGGAAACGCACTTTATATTTCTATAACTTCATAGCTGAAAAGAAAAAAAGAATCTGTAAAGAAATGCCAGTAGGGGTACGGGTTAAGGGCGGGGAAATTGACACCCCAATGCTTGCTCCGGATTACTGGCCCAGATATCACTGCTCGAAGTGCGCACTTGTGGACACCAGGGGCAGATGGCGTGGCTGTAATGTGATCCATGATGATACAATAGTCTGTTGACACCAATTGTTAGCCTTCACACATGATTAAAAACAAACAATATATCACATGTAATGACATATTTTGTAATGTAATTTACCTCTGAGATGATAATGCCCTTTCATAAAATGTTTTAATATCCGATCACCGAATACTGAAACGAGGTAATGTATCGATACTTCTAGTCTACTATATTAATGGTATTATCGTCATTAAGTAATAGTGCATTCGGTCATTTCTAAATTCTTAATAGGGACATATTTACTTAGAAAGGAAGACTTAACGCTTGATAGGTAGTTTTCACTCAGAATTTTCTTCCACTACAGTCTATCTCTCAATGTGACAATTAATGTTACATGCCGGGCATACGTCGGAAGTCACCTTTGAAAGACTTCTACATTTTTTTGCGAACAGAGTCCATTTCTGCTGTGTACTGCCTTGAAAAACAGGTCCGAGTTCTAATTGCTTTTCTACAAATGTATTTTTTTTTGCATTTTCCTCATAATTCAGATAAACGATTTTATTAACTGAGAGGCCACCAGTTTAATTTCGCTAATCAGTTCTCCAAAAATCTCATCTTTTAATAAAATCCCATATTCATCTAACGAGCTGTCAGTCATATTTTCCACTAATCTATGTCAAGTGATAATATTTAAGAACATAAGAACATTTCAAACAATACATCATTTATATTCAGTGCGAAAGCAATGATTGATGTGGGGAAAGTGCAGTTGCATGTGCATTGTGCTGCCGTGCTGCACCGCACAGTAAACAGTTGGGCTGAATTTCGGATGGGCTTGGATACATATTGACGGTGGGTCCCGCACACCGCCAGGTGTCTGTCAAAGGGAGGCACTAGTCCCACTGCACCATGTGTTCTGCTGAAGATGATGCTGTGCCTCCAGCCTGGCCAAGGCGCAGCCTTTTCCCGTCTTCATTCCTCCTTCGATCTGGGACAGACACCTGCCGTGCACACTAATACTTCGGAAATGGGCACCCGGGAAAACAACATAGCGGGGACTCCCGACTTGAGCCAAGCGATGATTATGCAGCATTGATTTGTGTTGCTTACCTTGACAGAGCAGCTTTCTATGCAGACCGGAGAAAGTAGCTGTGTATTTTGTCCGAGGCTCTGGCCGTGAACACTCGCTCTCGATCCGAGGGGAGAAGTGGCAGGTGACAGCCACGTTGATGATACGATGAAAACCACCAGAAAATGTAGAGCCATGCTGGCGGTGGGGTTAAACTTGGTGGCTCTCTTCTTCTCCACAACTGCTTTCGTCACGACGTACTGGTGCGAGGGAACTCAGAAAGTGCCCAAACCGAAGTGCAGCAAGGAGATCACATTAAACTGCATCAACTTTAACAACACCGGCACCGCCAACAGCACCAAGCCCAAACTGGTCCATTACAGTTGGGACACGGGAGACAAGTTTTTCTTTCGCTATTTCCACACAGGGATTTGGTACTCCTGTGAAGAAAATATCAATGGGATCGGTGAGTGTGCTGATCATTGGCTGTGTCTCCCTCATTAGCGACTGTAAAGACTATTCGCCAGGTTTCATGCTGAAATGTTGCTCCCGTACACAGCTTTGTCGGTTAAATAGAAATACAAATTTGCATAAATAGTCAAAATACACCATTCATCTGCACAGGCTGTTCTTTTTTGTACAGGCATTTTTTTTTTGTTCTGTTCGAATTGCACATTTTACATCTAATCATGAAAATTGTAATACGCTGGAAAAGCAGGGGGTGGGTTGATTCCTTGATACTGGTCTGTCCTGTTGAGACTGCCAATAGTTTTAAGCTTTGGAGTGATGTGATTGACTAGATAGATATGAAAGAAAGACTTGCATTTATATAGCGTCTTTCACGACCATCGGACGTCCCAAAGCGCTTCTCAGCCAATGAAGTACTTGTTGAAGTGTAATCAGTGTTGCAATGTAGGAAAGGCAGCGGGCAACTTGTGCACAGCAAGCTCCCACAAACAGCAATGTGATGATGACCAGGTTTTTGTGATGGACCCAGCTACAGTGATATGGGGACAAAAACAAAATAATGCGGAGGCTGGAATCTGAAATAAAAACAGAAAATGCTGGAAATACTCAGCAGATCAGGCATCATCTGTGGAGAGATCCCTTATTAGGCTGTCAGAAGCTTTATTTTATGGAATTACAGCTCAGTGGAAATCATAGGTGGTTCAGAGTCGAGGAAGACTTGCTTCCACTCCAAAAATGAGTTCTCAGGTGACTGTACAGTCCAATGCAGGAATTACAGTCTCTGTCACAGGTGGGACAGACAGTGGTTGAAGGAAAAGGTGGGTGGGGAGTCTGGTTTGCCGCACACTCCTTCCACTGTCTACGCTTGATTTCTGCATGCTCTCGCCGACGAGACTCAAGGTGCTCAGCGCCCTCCCGGATGCTCTTCCTCCACTTAGGGCGGTCTTGGGCCAGGGATTCCCAGGTGCCGGTGGGAATGTTGCACTTTATCAAGGAGGCTTTGAGGGTGTCCTTGAAACGTTTCCTCTGCCCACCTGGGGCTCGCTTGCCATGTAGGAGTTCCGAGTAGAGCACTTGCTGGAGTCTCGTGTCGGGCATGCGGATGATGTGGCCCGCCCAACGGAGCTGGTCGAGTGTGCTCAGTGCTTCGATGCTGGGGATGTTGGTCTGAGCGAGAACACTGATGTTGGTGCGTCCATCCTCCCAGGGGATTGGCAGGATCTTGCGGAGGCAGCGCTAATGGTCCTTCTCCAGAAATAAAAAGAAGTTGGCATACATCATTTAAAATATATATAAAATTGAAGTTACAACACAGCAGCTCAAATTTGCCTCTTCCCTACTAAATTTATATAATATCTATACACATTTTGACCCAGGTTGAAAAAGCTGCCTTAAGTTTTGTAAACTTACTGCTGCTCACTGTAATTTGTGCATCACGAGTAGATTTTAATTTAATTTAACTTTCAGAGTAATTATAAACGAGACTGAAACAATTGGAAGTTGTTACAAATCCAACCAGAAAGCTTTGAGATAAAAAGAAAGACTAACTCATTTTCCTATCCTCTTCGGCTGCAGGTATGTTGCCGAAGGACTGGAGGACTGCTAACGTACTGTTGTTTAAAAAGCAAGAAAGGGGTAGACTGATTAATTGCAGACTAGTTAACCTAACTTCAGAAAGAAAGGCACGGATTAATCAAGGGCAGTCAGCATGGATTTGTTAAGTTAATGTTATGTCTGACTAACTTGAGTAAATCTTTTGAGGAGGTAACAAGGAGGGTTGATGAGGGTAGTGTGTTTAATGTAGTCTACATGGATTTTAGCAAGGCTTTTGACAAGGTCCCACACGGCAGACTGGTCAGAAACGTAAAAGCCGATGGGATCCAAGGGAAAGTGGTAAGATGGATCCAACATTTGCTCAATGGCAGGAAGCAAAGGGTTATGGTTGACAGGTGTTTTTGTGATTGGAAGGCTGTTTCCTGTGGGGTTCCGTAGGGCTCAGTGCTAGGTCCCTTGTTTTTGTGGTATATATCAATAGTTTAGACTTTAATGTAGGGAGCATGATTTAGAAGTTGGCAGATGGTACAAAATTAGCCTCATGGTTGATAGTGAGGAAGAAAGCAGTGGACTGGAGGAAGATATCAATCGACTGATGGACAGAAAAGTGCCAAATGGAATTCAATCTGGAGAATTGTGATATATTTGGGGACAGCTAACAAGGCAAAGGAATACACAATAAATGGTAGATACTGAGAAGTGTAGAGGAACAAAGGGACCTTGGAGTGCATGTCCACAGATTCCTGAAGGTAGCATGACAGGTAGATAAGGTGGTTAAGAAGGCATATGGGATGCTTTACTTTGTTAGCCGAGCATAGAATATAAGAGCAGTGAAGTTATGCTAGAACTGTATAAAACACTAGTTAGGCCACAGCTAAAGTACTGCGTACAGTTCTGGACATTACAGGAAGGTGTGATTGTACTAGAGAGAGGGTACAGAGGAGATTTATGAGGCTGTTGCCAGGATTGGAGGAAAGATTGGATAGGCGGGGGTTGTTTTCTTTGGCACAGATGAGGCTGAGGGGAGATTTAATTGAGGTGTATAAAATTATGAGGGACCTAGATATAGTGGGGAGAAAGGACCTATTTCCCTTAGCAGAGAGGTCAATAACCAGGGGCATGGATTTAAAGTAATTGGTAGAATGATTAGAGGAGAGATGAGGAGAATTGTTTTCATCCAGAGGGCGGTGGGGGTCTGGAACTCACTGCCTGAAGGGGTCGTAAGAGACAGAAACATTCATCGCATTTAAAAAGCACTTGGATATGCACTTGAAGGGCTGTAAATTACAAGGCTATGGACCAAGAGCTGGAAAATGGGATTAGGCTGGATAGCCCTTTTTTGGTCAGCACAGACACGATGGGCCAAATGGCCTCCCTCTGTGTCGTAAATTTCTATAATTCTAGAATTGTAAAGCAAAAACATAAAATGCCAGCTCATTGGTCAGCATTCAAAACAAAAAAATCTAGGCTAAAGTTTTGGGCATAACCCTTGGTCAGAATTAGTGCAGTTCTGATGAAAGGTTACACCTGAAATGTCAACCTGCCTTTATCCTTCACATACTCACGACTTGTGCAAAAAGATGAGTGCAGTTTCCGAAGATCGGCATTGCAGTAATATGATTGCATTATGCAGTGCTTTTTTGTGTTTTGATAAACTGGAAGGTTTGTCATCCTTGCAATTACTTGCGATTAGTGGATAAAGATATAAATGACAGCGCATAATTCTCATTACACTATGGCTTATTTTAAAAGGGTGCTGCAACCTTACCAGGCACTTTTTGGTCCAATCATGCTCCCTGGAACAGTAAGAAGCAGCTTCTGCCAGAAAATTACTCAGTCTTGGAGCCATTGTATTGACTAGCAAGAAAGTTTGTAAAGTTTAGTGATTCAGTTTGTGCATGTAATCATTTTATGAGCTTTTCAATTTTTTTTCTCAGAGATATTTGATATATATAAAATCCAAAGGAAAGGTTAGTCAGAAATGATTTCACTAGTGACAATGAAATCTTGCTTGCAAAGAAGCAAGTAATTGTAGCTGGAGTTTCACACCTCCAACTGGTGGTACCACTGTTTGATGTTGCATGTTGTTTGTCTGTAGTCTAGGCAGCAATGATGGTAGCAATGCACTCACACATTTTATGGTGAGCTGTGCTGCCCACCTCATTTAACATAGGTATCTACCCTAGTGAGGGTTCAAACGCAAACTTGTCAGTTGCCTTAACGACTTGGAGTGGGGTGGGAATTGGAGCCTTTTTGGAGTTGGATTGGCCTCAATTTATGGGGGATTGGAACTAAATCCTCAATAATAGATATGGTCATTTTGTATTTGAGCCAGGCAGGTGCGCAGTACTTCAGGCCACTGTGTATGATTGAACTGATACCTATGCTCAATGATGCCCTGGAGCGATAGATTTGTCAATGAGACTTGGATTATTCTTACTACGTTCTGGATAACTCTGCAATCCAATAACCTAAGAGGTAGCTTGTTCCTAGCTAGATAAGCAGTGAAACCGTAACACTGTGCAGTTACCCAGATAAGAATTCTATATACGAATGTGTAGCATAAAAAATAAAATAAGTGAGGTAAAAAGAAAGACTATAATGCTGGAAATCATGTGATATGTTTGCTGTTTTCAGGATTCTAAAGGGACTAGAAAGTGTAACCATGACAAGCTGTTTCATCTTGTGCAGAACAGCAGAAGCGGAGGACATGGACTGAGCTTGAAGGGGGGTACATTTTAAACTAATCTGCAGAAACAATATTTCAGTGAGTGAGGTGGTCAATCTATGGAACAAAGTCCCAAGGAAGATGGTGGGAACAGTTAATATTGATTCATTCAAATGCAAATGAGATAGATTTCATTCAGAAAATATTATTTTGGGGTACAATCTATCAGTAATTTGAGACAAGACATGGTAAAACTGGTGCGCTTGGGAGGAAAAAGGTGACTTTGGACCTTTGGTTCCCAAAGCTCTCCACCACTAGGATATCCCTTACATCATGTCTGGGTCTGCTGTAGACTAATTGATAGAGATTGGTTGCCATAATTAGTCAACAACTCCATTATCATTGTATCATGTGACTACCAGGATGTTTGAAGATGAATGAGATGGACCTTGGTCTTAGCAATTCCTATGTTGCCATGAGTTGGAAGCATAAATTCACCTAAAAGGGTATGATGCAGTATTTATTACAGACACCTAGCTACAGCCTGATTGGGAGCTAAATATTCCAAAAAGGACAAGGAAATTGGGAAAGCAGGAGGAGGAGTAATATTGGTAAAAGATACAAATACTGTAGTGGAAAGAGGCGATTAGTAAGGGTAATTGGGCAGTGGAGATTCTTGGGGTAGAGTTAAGAAACAGCAAAGGAAGCAAGGCTTTGGTAGGAGTTGGCTACCGATGTCCTTTTTTAAAATGTATTTGTTCATGGGTGTCGCTGGCAAGATCAGCATTTATTACCCATCCCTAATTGCCCTTGGGAAGGTGGTGGTGAGCCGCCATCTTGAATCACTGCAGTCCTTGTGGTACTCCCACAGTGACTTTGTCATAGCGGTTTGGTACAAATGAATGGCTTGCTAGGCCATTTCAGAGGGCAGTTAAGAGTTAACCACATTGCTGTGGATCTGGAGTCACATAAAGCCAGACCAGGTATTTTATTTTTATTCGTTCATGGGATGTGGGCATCATTGGCAAGGCTGGCATTTATTGCCGATCCCTAATTACCCTTGAGAAGGTAGTGGTGAGCCGCCTTCTTGAACTGCTGCAGTCCGTGTGGTGAAGGTACTCCCATAGTGCTGACTTTGTTGTAGTGGTTTGTTACAACTGAGTGGCTTGCTAGGCAGAGGGCAGTTAAGAGTCAACCACATTGCTGTGTGTCTGGAGTCACATATAGGCCAGACCGGGTAAGGACGGCAGATTTTTTTCCCTAAAAGGACATTAGTGAACCAGTTGGGTTTTTCCAACAAAACAGTAGTTTCATGATCACCATTACTGATACGAGCTTTTTCATTCCAGATTTATTTAATTAATTTAAGTTAAATTCCCCCAGCTGCCATGTTGGGATTCAAACTCACATCTCTGGATTACTAGTCCAGTAACATAACCACAACACCACCATACCCCTGAGTGTGTATATTATAGTGATATAATCAGGGATGGATCCATTCAGAGATCGGGGAAGCATGTAGCAAAACAATATGGTTATAATGAGAGATTTTAATTTTTACATAGACTGGGAGAAGCAGAACAGCTCAAGTAGTAAAAGCAATGCATTTGTAGACTGTTTTGAATTGACAAGGGAACATACCATACTAGATTTAATGATGAGCAATAAACCAATCTGACAATAAGGGAACATCTTGCAAATAGTGACCATAATATGATTGAATTCGATATTAGGTTTAGGAGGAAGAAGTGAGAGTCACAAGCCAAGGTTTTCACTTCAAATAAAGCTAACTTTGAAGTGATAAGAAATAAATAGCCTGCAGTAACCTGGGCTGAGCTGTTAATGGGTAAACCTACAGACACACAGTGGGAAGTATTCACATAAGTATTTGGTATATTTCAAAACCAGTACATGCCCCTAAAAGGTAGTGGCTCCGCTTGTGTAGTTAAGCAACTATGGTCGACAAATAAAGTAAGAGACAATATTAAACTAAAAGAAAATACACAAATCCGAGGAAAAGTTGAAATCCAACAGGCTGGGAGAGCTATAAAAAGTACCAAAGGGATACAAAGAAATTCCTAAGAGGTACAAAACAGTAATATGAAAAAACTTGTAAAATATATCACAATTATACTTTAAACAGTTTAAAAAAATAAATATATTAAGAAAAAGAAGTATAGTCCCACTAAAGATAGATGCAGTCAACACTATAATGGACAATAAGGAAATAATAGACGTGTTAATTAACAGTTTGTATTCATTTTCACAGTGGAGGAAGAACACAAAATGTCAGTGGTACAGGAAAAGTAAAAATAAGAAACTTAGTGGGTTCAACATCATTTTAAAATGTGAACGGAGAAAATAGTGGGACTTAAGATAGGCAACTCTCCAGGACCCGATGATTTCCAGCACAGGGTATTAAAGATATATATAAGAACATTGCACATTTCCAAAGCTCTCTAGATTCAGGAATTGTGCCTGAGGATTGGGAAATTGCAAATGTGAATCCATTATTTAAGAAAGGAAAAAGGGAGAAATATATAACAGGTGCCACATCGGAGGCTTATTAAGAAGATGGACACCCATGGAATTAAAGGGAAAGTGATGGTATGGATGCAAAATTGGTTCAGTGATAGGAAGCAGAGGGTTTTGGTAGATGGATGTTTTTCAGACTGAGAGGTGGTTTTCAGTTTTAGGTCCATTACTCTTTTCAATTTTTATAAACGATCTAGACTTGGGTGTAGGGAACAGCATTATAAAGTTTGCAGGTGATACAAAACTTGACAAAGTAGCAGATAATGATGAGGATAGTTATAGACTTCAGGATGACATAGACAGGATGGTAAATTGGGCAGAAGCATGGTAAGTGGAGTTCAATGCAGAGAAATGTGAAGTGATGCACTTAGGGAGGACTAATATGAAAAGACAGTATACTATAAATGGTACGATTTTAAAAAGTGTAGACGAGCAGAAAGACCTTGGTGTCCATGTACAGAGATCCTTAAAGGTGTCAGGGCAAGTTGATAAAGTCGTTAAAAAAAACCATATAGGTTACTCGGGTTTATAAATAGAGGAATACAATATAAAAGCAAAGAAATCATGCGGGAACTTTATAAATCACTGGTTAGGCCTCAGCTGGAGTATTGTGGACAATTCTGCGCATCACACTTCAGGGACGATGTAACATCCTTAGAATGGGTACAGGGCAAGTTTATCAGGATTTTACCAGGGATGAGTGATGTCATGTCTGTAAGCTTGTAATGTTTGTAGCTCCACACTGTGGATCTGGACATATTATGTACTGCAACTGCAGAGTGATAATGAACAGAACCAGGCAGATTTCCGGAGGCTTCCGAGATAGCTGCCTGCCATTTAGGAAGCTGTGTGGGCTTGTGCTCTGTAAATATATATCACATTTGGTGGCGAGATGGGATTTTTCAGATGATATAAAGCTTAAATTTTGTTGGTGAAGGATTCAGCCAGCCGACAGAGAGACTTTGGAAGTTTCTGTCTTTGGAAAAAGCTACAAAATCCGAGGTAAAATACAGCACACGGTGTGATTAGCTAGAGATTAAAATGGCAGGTGTAATCGGACATTTGGGGGAATATAGAAAAGACCGGGAACGTTTTAAAGCGTATGTGGATCAGCTAGAAATGTATTTCATTGCAAATAACATAATCGAAGTTCCAGACAATGCAGTCCAGAACCGGGCTGTGTAGGAACGTAAGAAAGCGATCTGCTTATCGGAGGCAGGGCCAGCATTATACGAAACCCTTGTAAATCTGCTTGTGCCGGACGAGCCAAAGGACACAACGCTTAAAGAGATTTTAATGAAGCTGGAGCAGCACTATAACCTCAAACCATTAGAAATTGCTGAAAGCTATCGTTTTGGGATTCGGAATCAAAAGACTGATTAAAGTATCAGTGATTACATTGCATTAAAAAAGCTATCGATGCACTGTAATTTTGGAAACTTTCAAAACCGAGCATTAAGGGATCGTTTTGTTTGTGGGGTGAAAAATTATGCGATCAGAAGGAAGTTATTGACGACGGATGACTTGACTTTTGAGATTGCTTGTCAGACAGCGAGGTCGATGGGCATGGCCGAACAATATTCCCGATAATTAAATAATAATTACGGTCGTCAGTCAACCGAGGTAAATCACCTGCAGGTTCAAAGTAAAAGACGGTGAGGGCCCAAAGTCTCAGAAACTGGAAATTTTAACAGAGCGTCGAAGTCGTGCTATAGGTGCTTGGGACAACACAGCAGAATACTTGCTTCCAAGATTCTACCAATATTAATCTGTATTCCAGTGCAATAGAAAGAGAAATAAGTGAAGACAGAGTGTTTCTTCTGCAGGAAGACTGAGCATCTTGCGAAGGCATGCCGACTGAAGGGTAAACCAACTTTTAAAGCTATGAGCCCAGCATTCAAAGCTATGAGTAGAAATCCTAAGAGACTACATAGCATGGAAGAAGAACAACAGGACGAGGAGATGTTAGAGTTACACGTCATCAGGAGCACAAAATTAACGGACAGCGATTCGGAAAGCATCAAAATCCACATAGATGTTGCGGGATTCAAGATACCAATGGAAATTGACACGGATGCATCTGTGAGTGTAGTACCGGAGTCACCATATCGCGACAAATTGCGTGATTTCCAACTGGAGAAAACCATGATAGAGCTGCGAGGCTACTCGGGAGATAAAATTCCTGTGGTAGGTCGTATCACTGTGCCAGTGAAATATAAAGATCAATTTCAGAACTTGCCTCTAATAGTAGTGAAAGGAGACAAGTCTGCCTTACTAGGAAGAAATTGGTTGAGCCCATTGAAGCTGGATTGGAGTAAGATTTTCTGTGTGGAAGCGAGATTTTCATCAACTGATGAGGTTATCGAGAAATATCCGAAGGTGTTCTGCGAAACGGGCAGTCCGATCCAAGGCTTCAAGGCGAGTGTCAGGTACAGAAGGACGCTAGATCGGTTTACTACAAGCCACGTTCCGTATCATATGCATTCAAGGAGAAAGTTGAGCAAGAACTCAAAAGACGAGAGACTGAGAACATTATTTGAAAGATAGATCGATGTAATTGGGCTACACCCGTTGTTGTTGTACCTAAGTCCGATGGTAAGGTAAGATTGTGTGGTGATTATAAAGTAACCGTAAACCAGGTTCTAGAGGGTAATGTCCCCAATACATTGCCGAATATAGAAGATTTGTTCACAACACTGACAGGAGGCCAGATCTTCTCAAAACTGGATCTTACAAATGCCTACTTATAGCTTGATCGAGATGAGGAGTCCAAGTCATGTTTGACTATAAATACTCATCTAGGCCTATATCAATTTAATAGGCTACCATTTGGAGTGTCTTCCGCCCCTGCCATATTCCAAGGAGTGATGAACCAGATTTTGCAAGGTATTGAAGGGGTAGTATGTTATTTGGATGACATACTAATTTCAGCACCAAATAGGCAAATTCCTAATAACATATTGAATGAAGTCCTCAAACGGCTAGACAAGCACAGAGTACGAATGTCTGCTTGTAAGTGTGAGTTATTTAAAAACTCAGTGGAGTACTTAGGGTACAGAGTAGACAAAGATGGTTTACATCCTACCATGGAAAAATTGGATGCAATTAGAAATGCACCCACTCCCAGGAATGCCACTGAACTTCGTTCATTCTTGGGTCTTTTGAACTATTATGGGAAGTTCCTACCAAATTTGTCTACAGTATTACATCCACTGAATGAACTTTTGAAAAAACAGATCCATTGGAAGTGGTCAAAAGAATGCGATACAGCATTCATGGAGTGTAAAAGCAAATTGGTAGAGAGCACCATGTTAGTTCACTATAACATATCTAAGGAGATTAAGCTAGCATGTGATGCCTTTCCATATGGAGTTGAGGCAGCAATCTCTCATGTATTAAGTAGTGGGGAGGAGAGACCAATTGCTTTTGCTTCACGCACTCGCAGTGCCAGTGAGAGTAATTATGCACAAATTGAAAGGGAAGCTTTGGCATTAATTTTTGGGGTCAAGAAATTTCACAAATACTTGCATGGTCGTAAGTTTGCCATCGTTATGGACCATAAGCCCCGAACAGCAATCCTCCATCCAAAGTCCCCAGTTCCAACATTAGCTGCAGCCCGAATGCAGAGATGGGCTTTGGTTTTGTCAGCATATACATATGATATTGAATACAGACGATCAGCTGATCACAGTAATGCTGATGCAATATCTAGATTGCCTTCTCCATCACAAGTTACACCCGATAGGGAAGAAGTGTTTTATTTTTCATACATTGATGAACTGCCAGTCACAGCTGAAGAGATTGGTAGAGCAACCAAACGTGACCCAGTGATGTCAAAGGTGTACGAGTATATTGCAAATGGATGGCCAAACAAAGATACACATCCATTCATCATTCGTAAGAATGAATTATCAGTCGATAAAGATTGTATCATGTGGGGTGCAAGAATGATTATAACAAATAAATTCAGGTCCAAATTATTAGGAGACCTCCATGACCAGCACCTGGGAATGTGCTTGACCAAGAGTTTTGCACACAGTTACTTATGGTGACCAGGTCTTGATAAAGATATAGAGTACATCGCGAGTCAGTGTACGACATGTCAATCGGTAAGCAAGCAACCACCATCAGTACCATTACAGCCAAGGAAATGGCCTCCCAGGGTGTGGCAAAGGATACATATTGATTTTGCTGAGTTAGAAGGACAACAATTGTTCATTGTGATTGATAGCCATTTGAATTGGGTTGAGGTGTTTCCAATGTGGAAAATAACAACAAATAAAACATTGGACATTTTGCGAAAATTATTTTCTTCATTTGGCCTACCTGAAGAGTTTGTTTCAGATAATGGACCACAATTTTGTTCAGAAGAATTTGCATAATTCACGAGCAAAAATGGTGTGAAACATACCAAGGTTCCACTATACCATTCTGCATCAAATGGTGCAGCAGAGCGCACTGTACAAATTGTAAAACGTGCCCTCATAAAACAAATGTTAGATCCAAATCCAAGGAAACGACAATTGTCATTGGATCACAAATTGGCTAATTTTTTGATTACATATCGAAATACTCCTCATTAAAGTACTGGTAGAACACCAGCAGAGTTGTTTCTCAAACGAGAGCCACGAACCAGATTCTTGTTGTTAAAACCAAATTTGGCACAGTCCGTAGAAGAGACACAATTAAGACAGAAAGAGAATCATGATCGAGATAGAGTAAAAGAGAGAAGTGTGAAATTAAACCAGAAGGTGAGAATGAAGAACCATCACCATAAATGGTTAAAGTGGTTACCAGGAAGAGTGGTGAAGATATGTGGTCCTCGCACATATTTGGTGAAGATGTTTGATAATGGACAGGATGGGTTTGTTCATATTGATCATATTTTACCTACAGACATGGAAGGAGTTGAAGGTGGGAATGATTCAATTACTTCTGACTCATCAGATAGTTTTGATACACCAGTAGCAAATCCTAAATCCAATGTACTGGAAACAAATCCAGGAGAGAATCAGAATGAAAGTCTGAGTCCGAGTCAGGAAAACAAAGTGCCTGAAGTTAGAGTGAGTTCAAATGAAAATCAAGGAAATCCCGTGGAGGAAAATGTTCCTCAGGATGAGCCTCAAATGAGTGTGAAATCGACACCAGGTTTGGCAGGTTCTGTTCGAGAGCGAAGGTATCTCTTCGAAACAGAAAACAAATGGTAAAGTTAAATTTGTAAATATGAAGAAAAAAAATAAGTCTGTATCCTGTGTTACGTATAAACATGAAAGTTATGTATGATGTTTGTTATAATAACTTCTTCATTAAGGAGGGAGAAGTATAATGTCTGTAAGCTTGCAATGTTTGTAGCTCCACACTGTGGATGTGGACGTATTGTGTACTGCAACTGCAGAGTAATAATAAACAGAATCAGGCAGATTTTCAGAGGCCTCCGAGAGAGCTGCCTGCCATGTAGGAAGCTGTGTGGGCATGTGCTCTGTGAATATATCACAAGGGACTTCAGTTATGATGAAAGGTTGGGAAAGTTAGGTCTGTTCTCCTTGGAACAAAGTAGATTAACAGGTGACCTAATAGAGGTTTTCAAGATGTTAAGAGGTTTTGATAGACTAAACTTTTCCCTCTGGCGAGTGGGTCAATAACCAGAGGTCATATTTACAAAATCATTGGCAAAAGATCTAAAGGGAGATGAGGAGAATTTTTTTTACTCAGCTGCCGGGAACACTCTTAACGGAAAAGGTGGTAAAAGCTGATCCTATCAATAATTTTAAAAGTGAGTTGGACAGGTACTTGAGGATGAGGAACTTACAGGGTTATGGGCAAATACAGGGTTGGGGGAGGATGGCTACGGTCAAAAAGTGGGGATGTGGGACGAAGCATGACTGCTCTTTCAAATAGCCAGCGCAGGCATTACTGGCCTAATGGCCTCCTTCTGTGCTGTAAGTTTCTATGATTCTTTGAACTACAAACCTGTCAGTTTAAATCCATTGTGGGGAAGTTACTGGAATCTATCATCAGAGACAGGGTGACTGAACACTTGGATAAGTATGAGCTGATCAGAAAGAGTCAGTATGGATTTGTGAAGGCTAGGTCATGTCTGATCCAGTTGAATTTTTTGAGGAGGTCATTAGCATGATAAATAGGGCAGTGTATATCAAAGTTATCTATATGAACTTCCAGAAAACATTTGATAAGGCACTGCACAAGACATTATTTGCACAAATTAATTGGAGGATTGGAGGAAACCTTGTGACATAACTTTGGTAATTGGTTGGGAAGTAGGGGACAGAGAGTAAGGATAAAATTCAGAACACAGGGGTATGATCTTAAAACTAGAGCTAGGCCACCTTGAAGTGAAATCGTTTAGTTTAGTGGAAATCTGGAGCTTATTCCTCTAAAAGACTGTCGATGCTTACCTCGGGAGCCTCTTGTCAACAAGAGCAGACATTGATGCGGAGATCCAACACCGCCTCCAGTGTGCCAGTGCAGCCTTTGGCCGCCTGAGGAAAAGAGTGTTCGAAGACCAGGCCCCTCAAATCTATCACCAAGCTCATGGTCTACAGGGCTGTAGTAATACTTGCCCTCCTGTATGGATCAGAGGCATGGACCATGTACAGCAGACACCTCAAGTCGCTGGAGAGATATCAACAGCGATGTGTCCGCAAGATCCTGCAAATCCCCTGGGAGGACAGGCGCACTAACATCAGTGTCCTTGTCCAGGCTAACATCCCCAGCATTGAAGCAATGACCACACTCGATCAGCTTTGCTGGGCAGGCCACATAGTTCGCATGCCAGACACAAGACTCCTTAAGCAAATGCTCTATGCGGAGCTCCTTCACGTCCAAAGGTGGGCAGCGGAAACATTACAAGGGTACCCTCAAAGCCTCCCTGATAAAGTGCGCCATCACCACTGACACCTGGGAGTCCTTGGCCGAAGACTGCCCTAGGTGGAGAAAGTGCATACGGGAGGGCATTGAGCTCTTCGAATCTCAACACTGAGAGTGTGAAGAGGTCGGGCGCAGGCAGCGGAAGGAGCGTGCGGCAAACCAGTCCCACACACCCCTTCCCTCGTATTGGATTGTTCAGCCATCAGAGAACTCACTTCAGGAGTGAGAGCAAGTCTTTCTCGATTCTGAGGGATTGCTTATGATGATGATGAGATGTTGAGTCAATTGAAATGTGATGTCTGAGATGGATAGATTTTGCGGGGGGTAAGAATATCAAAGGATACAGAACAAAGGCGGGTAAATGGTGTTGATCTACAGATCTGCCATGATCTAATTGAATGGCAGAACAGGCTTGAGGGGCGAATGGCCTACTCCTGTTCCTATATTCTTCTGCTCTATGCTGGTTAACTTTATAGCATTAGCTGATTAAACTTCCACAGTATGGATTCCTAAGGCTTGGCTCTTGCCAACCTGCATCTAAGTTCTCCTAGCTAATGTAATGGGTGTGCCCCTATGGAGAGAGGATGCACACTCTATATCAGATAAATAAAAACTCTACTTATGTGGATGTCTTAGTCAGTTGGTTTGGAGACTCTTATGGTGATGGTTTTCTGCATGAATCAAGCAGTTAGGTAGTAAAAAAGTGTTCCTATTAATATGATGTCAGCTGTATACAGTGCAATGTACTGAAATGGGAATTACAGATTTAAATGTTAAAATCTTTGCCATTTAGACCTATCTAGTGGACCAGAGTATTTTGCCTTTCTTTTGTATTTTTTTCTTTTTGTTTAGCACAATGGTTTTCTCTCAGGTTAATCATGGTATCAGGAAATATGTGCAAAAGGAAGAGGTGTGGCTTCACAATTATAAACAAAACATCGAATCAAAATCATGCTACAATACCTCTCTCACTACCACTACAATCCAATTTAAGGCCAATACATATAAATTAATAAAAGATACTTGCAAACAGCATCTATTACCTGCCGAATTACCAATTCAAAACACAATCCAATTAATCCCAGAGCCCTGGGATAACAAGGCACAGCAACAAAAGCTTTGTGCATGCCTAGTGAAAGTCTTACATTTAATTTCTGGTCTGTGCTGTGTTAGCTGATCTCAACCAGAGTGGCCTTTTGGGTGCCACAAATGGCTGGATAACTCTTGGTCGGCTGGCGCCGACACGATGGGCCGAAATGACCTCCTTCCATGCTGTAAATTTCTATGATTCTATGAAATGGCCGCAGTGGAAAAGGAGAAATCTGCCAGGGTTCCAACCCCTGTTTGATTGCCAGTCATTTCCACTGGAAAGTCCTTGGCCCAGATTTTGCTGAAAATATATTGGCATCTGAAACACCCATGCCAGTATTAATGTGCAAATCATCTAGTAGCTTATGGTGAGGAAGCGACACTCCGTGCGTTGTGAATCAGCACAGACAGCTGGACGATTTGCACCGCACCGCTATTAGATTCTCAAAAATGCCATCTCGCCCTTAACCTCCCCGTGATTTTCATGATGTTGCTGTATTTGTGCATTAAACTTACCACAGAAAGTTAAGTCGAGTGATTAACAGTAAGTACCCTTTTAACAATATGATAATTATAACTGGCTGCCAATCAACTTCTCTTGCGCAGAACGTGAACAATTGTAAGTGTGGAGTCGTATTCCTTCCTTCAGGTTGTGAATTGCTCTTGGAGATTTTAAAAATGTCAAATTTTAAATTAAATTTTTTTTCTTACTTTACCTTTTCTGTCTATTTTCTCTCTTAATCCAATCTTCCTTCCCTCTTTAATTTTCTTTCTGTACCTGATTTGACATTGAATCCACCCACTCGAATTCACCTTCCTTCTTTTTATTTCTCTATCCTTAAATTTCATTGGTTAAGGAAGTACACGGTTGGTCCCATCGATCACCAAGGTCCCAGATGCCCTGTCGCTCTCGCTGCGCCGTTATCAGCTCGCACACACAGCAACATTGTAGGCAAAAATTTGAAAACCTAAACGTGCACAAATAAGTCTAACAGGGCACGCTCCAGCAAAATCTGGGCCCACGTAAATGGATGTTGATATCCACACGATTAAGTTAAGCTCTGTTGCTTTCGAATAGCTAGCAAACACTCTCTAGGCTCACTTATGACAGACAGTGGTTGAAGGAAAGGGTGGGTGGAGAGTCTGGTTTGCCGCACACTCCTTCCGCTGTCTGCGCTTGTTTTCTGCATGCTCTCGGCGACGAGACTCGATGTGTTCAGCGCCCTCCCGGATGCTCTTCCTCCACTTAGGGTGGTCTTTGGCCAGAGACTCCCAGGTGTCGGTGGGGATATTGCACTTTATCAAGCAGGCTTTGAGAGTGTCCTTGAAATGTGTCCACTGCCCACCTGGGGCTCGCTTGCCATGTACGAGTTCCGAGTAGAGCACTTGCTTCTCGTGTCGGGCATGCGAACAATATGGCCTGCCCAACGGAGCTGGTCGAGTGTGATTAGTGCTTCAATGTTGGGGACGTTGGCTTGATCAAGAAGACTGATGTTGGTGCGTCTATCCTCCCAGGGAATTTGCAGGATCTTGTGGAGACATCGTTGGTGGTATTTCTCCAGTGATTTGAGGTGTTACTGTATGTGGTCCACGTCTCTGAGCCGTACAGGAGGGCGGGTATCACTACAGCCCTGTTGATCATGAGCTTGGTGCCAGATTTGAGCGCCTGATCTTCCTCAGGCGGCCGAAGGCTGCGCTGGCGCACTGGAGGTGGTGTTGAACCTCGGCAATTACCAGATTAGTAAAACCAGTGGCTAAGACTGTAGCTATATATATTGACAAATGATTCAATGGGCCGTAATTTGTCGTGCCCGTAGGGGCTGTGCAAATTACGGGTTTTCGCACAGGAAAACCCGGAACTTACAATCTGTCAAGAATTTTATTGACAGATCCAGTGCATCCCCAGGAAAAGAGCATCCACGGGCGGAGAGTTGACTATTTGCCAAGCTTCTGCCCAGTGGATTCCTGTGAAATTCTTAAGCCTGGTAAAAGCAAGCATAGGGCCTGCTTTTACCAGCGTAAGAGTTTAAAAAAACATAAAAATAAAATTGTATCAATCATTTATGCATTAAATACCCTGTGCAATAAGGTAAGATTATTTTTAGCCCCATTAAAACATGTAAATTTATTTTTCAAAAAATTACATTTTTTTTTTAAATATTTGATTAAATGCCATTTTAATTCAGGCTCAATTTTCCCCAGTTATCTGTGCCGTTTGTTTGGCGTAAATTAAAATATCCAAGTTTCCCCACTTCTGCACCAGCATAACTCAGTTAGGTATGATTTTTTTTAAGTTCATTTTTTTTTTTCGTTCATAGCGTAACCTGATGTCTGCGCCAGTTTTTCACATTTAAGCAAGTTTGGCCAACTTACATTTCTCCTAGGACGGCATATGTGACCACTCCCAAAAAACCTTCTGGGCACTTAATTAAAACCAGCGCACATTAAAAAATTGGCGCAGAAAGGCTCCATTGTTTTTAGGCAAAGTTTTGGAGGGAGTCAAGGAATATGCATCATGAAGCTTAATTTTTTCAAAATCAAAAGGGAGAAAATGGAAATCTAATGCAATTCTTTAATTTTTGATTTTTTTTCAAAGTACCATCTCCTCACCGGGCTTGAGAATCGGAGCGTCGGCCGGCAGAATCGATCCCTCGCCTGGACAAAGGGGCTCGGGGCTCGACTTCAAAAGAAGCCTGGAGGGTGTGTGGTGGTGGGGTGGAAGCCGAACTGAAGGGATGAGAACACTTACACATACAGCAACTTCAAAACAAACCTTGGGTGGAGGGGAGGGGGTGCGGTTTATGGTGGATGCCGAGCCCCTGTGTCCGGGCGAGGGAGTGATTCTGTCGGCCGACCCTCGAGCCCGGTGAAGAGACGTTCGGTCGATGGTGCTTTGAAAAAAATCTAGAATTAAAGAGTTGCATTAGATTTCGTTGCCCCAAATGTCTTCATTAAATGCCTAGCTTCCCGTTCTAAGCAAGCCTATTACACATGCACAGACCAGGGTGTGGTCCATACTAGGGCGTCAACCTTGGCGAGACAGAGAGAGGAAAGAAGGTTTGAGTGCTTTGTCCTGCTGTTTTGAGCTTCTTGCAAAGCTACAATTTAATTATGGGCACAATATTGACAATGCCATACCTCGTGCAAGCCTTCTGCATGATGTGCTGCAGAGGAGACGATTGATTCGACATCATCGCATGAGGAACCTCAGAGCACGTAGGATGATGGGCAGGAGTTTACCCATGTCAGGTATATCAAGACAGGCGTTCATGCCTGCACCTGAGTGATGCAGACTGTGTGAGAAGGCTGCGTTTCCACAAAGAAGTTGTAACCGAGATCTGTGAGTTAGTAAAAGCAGACCTGCAACCTAGAGGCATCAGGAGGACTGCATTGTCACTTGAAGTAAAGGTTACAGCTGCACTTTCATTTTATGCATCTGGATCATTCCAGGCCACAACTGGGGATGTGTGCGTCATTTTTCAATTTCCAACACATAGCTGCATTCGACAGGTGACTGCTGCACTATATGCCTGGAGGAATGACGACATAAAATTCCCCATGACCACCCAGGCAATGCGTGATAGGACTGTGGGCTTCTCCATGATTGCTGGTACAGGTCTGCATTGATTGTGCCCACATCGCATTGTGAGCACCTTTGGATTCCGAGATGTACAGGAACAGAAAGGGTTTCCACTCAGTGAACGTGCAGCTCGTCTGTGTCGACATGCATCGCATTAAGTCAGGTGACGCGAGATACCATAGGAGCACCCATGATGCATTCATCCTATGCGAGAGCACTATATCTGCCATGTTTCAGCAGCAGCCAGAAGGGCAGAGCTGGCTGATGGGAGTCAAAGGGTACGGCCTCACCACCTGGCTCATGACGCCCCTATGCGTAACCCAGACAGAAGCTGACCTGGAATACAACACGCAGCATAATAGAGAGGACCATTGGCATCTTGAAGCAGCGTTTCTTATGCCTGGACCATTCCAGAGGCTACATGCAATACTCCCCTGAAATTGTCGGTCAGTTCACTGTTGTGTGCTGCATGCTGCATAACTAGGTCATCATATGGCAACAGCTGCTGGTAGGGTAGAAGACCCACCTGAGGTGAGAGTGACTGATGATGAGGAAGAACATGCAGATGATGAGGAGGAGGAGGACAAGGAAGCCATGCAACTATCTGAACCCGGAGCATGACGGCGGAGGAGGGCGGGCCGTCGTGCCCCTTTAACAATTGCTCGAGCCTTGCGCCTGAAGCTCATCCGTGAACACTTTGCTGCCTGAAGGCTCAATGACAACTATTCCACATGGACCATGTTTACTGTTTGGACCTGTTCCGTACTGTTGTGTTGTGTTAATGGAACAAATAATGGAAATTATTCTTCTTTAGTTCAAAAAGTTGCGTTAATAATGGAACAAATAATGGAAATGATTCAGTTATAATTTAAAATATATTTTATTCAAATGTTTAACACTTGTTTATACTTAACTTTAATAAAAATATTCTTGTATCAAACTTTAAAGTTTTCAGTTAAGATCACTTACAAACTTTAAGATCACTTACAAATGTTAAGATCACTTAAAAACTTTAAGATCACTTACAAATGTTAAGATCACTTAAAAACTTTAAGATCACTTACAAACGTTTAAATTTCCATCACTTACAAACATTTTTTAATTTGAGAACAGTTACAACAGTAACAACAATAACAACAACAACAACAGCAACAGCAGCAGCAAAGAAAGGCTGCACCCATCTCTCCTCCACCTTATACTAAGACCGCCCGCTGCGCTTGGTCTTGGTGACTCCACCCCTGCCCGCAGGCGGTGGCACAGCGTTTCTCAGATTGGTACCAAGCTTATTCTTTCGAGCATCTCGGGTCATGCGCACTTCTTGATGGGGGGGGCGTGGACAGGCAGTAATGTGGAAGGCCCAACTTGGGCCTCTTCAGAGGCTGGTCTGGGGATTGGAGTGAGAGTGGCTGTTGATTCCGTCAATGGCTGCGGGGTTTGGGCGTGTTCCCTTATTGCAGCAGCTAACTCTGACATTCCCTCCCTCATGTGCCCTGACAGTGTGTCAACTACCTACAACATTCCCTCCTTCATGTTCTCCGATAGTGTGTCAACTACTTGCAACATTCCCTCCCTCATGTTCTTGGACAGTGTTCCCTTTTCTCATAAGAGTGTTATTACTTCTCCCGACAGTCTCGATACCTCACCACCCACCCCAATGATGGTGTCCAGGAGTGATCGCGTAAGGTCAATGCTCTCCCCACTCATTGCCATCATCTGAACCACATCTGTTAGATCCTGCACCGAGCTCTCCTTACCCTCCTCACCCTGGGTGTGGACACGCTGCACCCCACTGGGACCTGCAGCCTTGGACTGTGCAAAACCATGGAATGTCCCAACACACGTACCACTCAGGAAAGGAGCTGGCACCTCAATGGGTAGCACTAGGAACTCCTCCAGAGTGAGTACAACAGTGGAGGCTTCATCCTCCTCCTTCCCCTGCCCCTCCCCCTCACCCCCATGCTCTTGATCTGGAGGGTGGGATTGGAAGATGTTCTCCTCTTCAGGCTCGTCCTCGTCTGAATCTTCTTCTGCATTGGCTTCAGCCTTGTCAGGGTTGGCCTCAAGTTCTGCAAAATATAACAGAACAGGCAAATGGTTAGCAGCAGAGGAGGGGGCAGGGTGGCATGATTATGCTCACACCACGTGAAGGACCACGATGAATGATAGCACATTGCATCAACCAAAGCGTAGCTGACAGAGACAGCCCTGCATGGTTAGCCCGTGCAGTACTTGACTTTTAGCAAAGACAGAATGTAAAATTTGCAGGACTTGCCCTCTCCCTCGAGTGTGGACCCAGCTTGTGCAGTGGTGGGTGCATTTCTCCAGGCAGGACCCATCAAAGCAGCCACCCTGCTTTCCAAGGGTGTCAGTGGGCGCAGATTTGCCAGGGCACCTCCTGTTCTATTTCTTTCTCTTTTGATATGTGCCACTTTCCTTCGCAAGATGAAAATATAACTTTTTGGAGAGGGTGTCTTTCTGCTGGGTGGGACATACAGCTGGTCACATTTACAATTGCAATTCCAGTGAATAAATGAAAATATTACTTACACTAACTACTTGACCAAGATCCTGCCACTTCTTTTTGCACTGGCCTCCAGACCTCAGGGTGGTCACCATTGCACAGTAATCATCTGCAAGTTGCTTCCAACGTTTCTTTTGGTGAAACTTTTATGTGACCTCTGCTGGTGTCCAACTCGTGCCTCAATTACAGTAACCAGTGCCTCCACTTCATCCTGTGAGAAATTCTTGGTCCTTGAGTCGTGTTGCATATTGCCGCTCCGATTTTTCCAATCAGAATTAAAGTTCTCACACACAACTGACTCTTTAAAAATGGGTGAATGCAGACTGGGAGATGTACTGGGCATGCACACCCATAGCAGTCACATAACAAATGTCATTTTTTTCACGCATGCGCAGCTGGGGGAGGGGGGGGGGGGGAGGGGTCATTGTCTTTTCAGCGCAGACTTTAGGCTCCACCCCCCGAAGCTAAAGAACACACTGCGCGGCGCCAATTAAAAAAATTAAAACGGGGAAACTTGCAAGTTATTTTTTTGGAGTAGACATGGCCAAAAAAAAACGTGGGCAACTCTTGAAATACGCCAAAAAACGGCATTGGGGAAAACTGAGCCCGTAATGTTTTATTTTATTTATTTGAAGTTTAAATGTATTTTTGGGGGGGTATTCCCATTCATGCTTATGGGGTTTCTGTACCTACGAAATCCCCATAAGCATGAATGGTGATTCTCTTCTTTCATTCGTTGGGCTGGCCCACGTGATCCCAGGGATGCTCGCGAAGCGTGGGCGCTCCTGAGATATGTGGGCCTCTACCCGCATGGACCGGGAGAGGCCCAGGACCGCGAATCTCCATATCTCCCGGACCACCAAATATACGGGCATTTTATTTGCGGACGGGAAGTCTCCGACCGCAAATTCAGGGCCATTATTTGTGGGTTAGAGAATCATTGTTTTACATATTCATAAATGTATGTGTAAATCGAGTAGATGAGTATAATTAGCTGGGTTCAGTAACATAGTACTACTTGGTGTATTTTCTCTCCCCATCACAAACTCCATTCCCTAGCCACTGACTCCATCCCTCTCATTAGCATCTGTCTGAGGCTGAAACAGACTGTTTGCAACCTTGGTCTCATATTTGACACTGAAATTAGCTTCTGAGTACATAGCCAAACCATAACTAAGACCGCCTATTTCCACCCCCGTAACATCCCTCATCTACACCCTGCCTCACCTCATCTGCTGCAGAAACCCTCATCCATACCTCCAGACTTGACTACTCCACCGCACTCCTGGCTGGCCTCCCACATTCTACCCCAAGTAAACTTGAGGTCATCCAAAACTCGGTTGCCCGTGTCCTAACTTGTGTCAAGTCCCCTTCACCCATCAGCCCTGTGCTCGCTGACCAACATTGACTCCCGGTTAAGCAATGCCTTGATTTCAAAATTATCATCCTTGCTTTAAAATCCCTCCATGGCTTCGCCCCTATTTCTGTAATCTGCTCCAGCCCCACAACCCCCTGAGATATCTGCGCTTCTCTAATTCTGCCCTCTTGAGCAACCCTGATTATAATCGCTCAGCCATTGATAGTTGTGCCTTCTGTTGCCTAGGCCCCAAGCTTTGGAATTCCCTGCCTAAACCTCTCCACCTCTCTACCTCTCTTTCCTCCTTTAAGATGCTCCTTGAAACCTACCTCTTTGACCAAATCTACCCTAATTTCTCTTACGTGGTTCGATGTCAAATTTTTGTCTTAGAGCATGCCTGTGAAGCGCTATATAAATACAAGTTGTTATTATTATTGTATTAAAGAATGAGGGTGACCTGCAACTGTTTACACACATGAATAGTTATTGTGCTGGTTTTTAGTAGAATTATTGTACATGAAAATTACAAAGTATTCATTTTCAGAAAAGTAAGATAGAATTTTTACTGGTTCCTGTATTTTACATATCCTATCCTTTGAGCAACAGGAATGTTTGTTTAGAAAGGAGTACTGCGAAGTATTTTTAATAGCAAAGGTGAATACTGACACCTTTAACATCTAAGTGCCTCATTGGAATTCCAAGTGCATAATAATTACAATTTATCCTCCTATTTTAATAAAGATTTTTTTTGTCACTCAAAAATATGTTTCCAAATAATTCTCTTGTAAAACTAAACACCTTAATGAAGAGATGGCTTTCTAATTACACTGTGAATGCATATTGATTTAATATGCAATAATTTTACAGGTTGAAATGAATGAAAGGGAATTTATTGACGATAGCTGATAGACTGATGAGCTACATCAAATGTAAAAAATTCTGACAGTGGGAATTGACATCAGCTTGAGCAGTAAGACCTGGAAAAATACATTACAGAGACAATCTCTGTCTTTCTGAGTAGCTTGTCGAATTTCTTTTAACCTGTTCAATACTGAATGTTATGCATGGCGTTTCTGAGATATAGAAGGCTTTTTTTGTTATCTGATAGCTGCAGAAATTATTTTCTGTGTTGGCAAATGCTAGAAAGTAAAATTTAAGAAATGGTCTCCGCAGTATTCTCTGAATAACCATGCAAAAAGTTATCTTCTTTTTAGTTTTATGGTAAAATCTAGCTTCCACCCTCAAACGTTTAATACTTTGTTTACATTTCACATTCAAATAAAGCCATTTGAAGTCTCAGGTGCAAATATTGACGGGGTCAGTGAACACTGTAGCATTGTATGCTGCTTCCACCTGCTGGCCTGTTAACCTAGCAATAAAAGGATTGGCTTGAAAGTTTAACTTCTGATTTTTTCTCTTCATCCAGTATCCTTTAGGTGACTGATGTTTCGTTTCTAATGATTCTTTACCTGCCACAAGAAAGGCAGTCCTTCGGGTTACCTTGAAACTATTTGATTAACCTTGTCGATAATCTCATTGACTCCTAAAAACTTAACCAAATATTGACACTTGATTGATCCGTCTAAGACAAGTTACTGTGTTGTCTTCACTTCACTCTTCCCAGTGTACAACAACACCAACAACAACTTGTATTTATGTAGCATCTTTAACATAGTAAAACATCCCAAGGCGCTTCACAGGTGTGTTTTAAAACTAAACAAATAAATTTGACAGGTGTAAGGATAAACAGGGATCCATTTCGAATATGAAACTATGGCAAGTTTCTTTCTCAAAGGAATTTTTCAGGAAAATTAGTATTTTTAATTCTTCTAGTATTGTAAATATTAATCTTGTCTTTACATTGATAAGTCAATTTAACAGACCCAATCAACTTGCCAGATGGGGATCAAGTAGGGCTGCGTCATCGCATCAACCCTCTTCTTGATTTTCCTCGCTGCAAAGCTCCACCTCACGCTCAACAAGCTCCCCACTGGAGTGGAACTAAACTATAGAACCAGCGGGAACCTGTTCAATCTTTGTCGCCTCCAGGCCAGATCTAAGACCGTCCCAACCTCTGTCCTCAAACTACAGTACGCGGATGATGCTCGCGTCCGCACACATTCAGAGGCTGAACTCCAAGTCATCATCAACATCTTCATCGAGGCGTACGAAAGTATGGGCCTTACACTGAACATCCATAAGACAAAGGTCCTCCACCAACCTGACCCCGGCACACAGCACTGCCTCCCAGTCATCAAGATCCACGGCGCGGACCTGGACAACGTGGACCACTTTCCATACCAGCAAGGGCAGACATCGACGACGAGATTCAACACCGCCTCAAGTGCGCCAGCGCAGCCTTCGGCTGCCTGAGGAAAAGAGTGTTCGAAGATCAGGCCCTCAAATCAGGCACCAAGCTTATGGTCTACAGGGCTATAGTGATACCCACCCTCCTGTATGGCTCAGAGACGTGGACCATATACAGTAGACACCTCAAATCGCTGGAGAGGTACCACCAGCGATGCCTCCGCAAAATCCTGCAAATCCCCAAGGAGGATAGACGCACCAACATCAGCGTTCTCGATCAGGTCAACATCCCCAGCATCGAAGCACTGACCATGCTCGACCAGCTCCGTTGGGCGGGCCACGTTGTCCGCATGCCCGACACGAGACTTCTAAAGCAAGCGCTCTACTCAGAACTCCTACACGGCAAACGAGCCCCAGGTGGGCAGAGGAAACATTTCAAGGACACCCTCAAAGCCTCCTTGATAAAGTGCAACATCCCCACCGTCACCTGGGAGTCCCTGGCCAAAAACCGCCCGAAGTGGAGGAAGAGCATCCGGGAGGGCGCTGAACACCTCGAGCCTCGTCACCGAGAGCATGCAGAAAACAAGCGCAGACAGCGGAAGGAGTGTGCGGCAAACCAGACTCCCCACCCACACTTTCCTCCAAAGACTGTCTGTCCCACCTGCGACAGAGACTGTAATTCCTATATTGGACTATCATCATAGGCAGTCCCTAGGAATTGAAGAAGACTTGCTTCCACTCTTAGCATGAGTTCTTAGGTGGCTGTACAGTTCAATACGAGAACCACAGTCTCTGTCACAGGTGGGACAGATAGTGGTTGAAGGAAAGGGTGGGCGGGGAGTCTGGTTTGCCGCACACTCCTTCTGCTGCCTGCGCTTGATTTCTGCATGCTCTCGGATGCACTTCCTTCACTTAGTGCGGTCTTTTGCCAGGGACTCCCAGGTGTCGGTGCGGATGTCGCACTTTATCAGGGAGGCTTTGAGGGTGTCCTTGTAACGTTTCCGCTGCCCACCTTTGGCTCGTTTGCCGTGGACGAGTTCCGAGTAGAACGCTTGCTTTGGGAGTCTCGTGTCTGGCATGTGAACTATGTGGTCTGCCCAGTGGAGCTGATCAAGTGTGGTCAGTGCTTCAATGCTGGGGATGTTGGCCTGGACGAGAACGCTAATGTTTGTGTGTCTGTCCTCCCAGGGGATTTGTAGGATCTTGAGGCGACATCATTGGTGGTATTTCTCCAGCGACTTGAGGTGTCTACTGTACATGGTCCACGTTTCTGAGCCATACAGGAGGGTGAGTATTACTATGGCCCTGTAGATCATGAGCTTGGTGACAGTTTTGAGGGCCTGGTCTTCAAACACTCTTTTCCTCAGGCGGCCGAAGGCTGCACTGGAGGCAGGTTGGATCTCGTCGTCAATGCCTGCTCTTGTTGATAGGAGGCTCCCGAGATAAGGGAAATGGATCTTGATGTCAGGTAGGCAGTGCTGTGTGGCGAGGACAGGCTGTTGGAGGACCTTTGTCTTACTGATGTTTAGCGTAAGGCCCATGCTTTCGTATGCCTCAGTAAATACGTCGACCATGTCCTGGAGTTCAGCCTCTCTGTGTGCACAGACACAGGCTTGGTCCGCATACTGTAGCTCGACGACAGAGGTTGGGTGGTCTTGGACCTGACCTGGAGACAGCGAAGGTTGAACATGCTCCCACTGGTCCTGTAGTTTAGTTCCACTCCAGCGGGGAGCTTGTCAACTGTGAGGTGGAGCATGGCAGCGAAGAAGATTGAGAAGAGGGTTTGGGTGACAACGCAGCCCTGCTTGACCCCGGTCCGGATGTGGATTGGGTCTGCGATGGATCCATTGGTAAGGATCATGGCCTACATATTGTTGTGGAGCAGGCGGAGGATGGTGACGCACTTTTGGGGGCATCCGAAACGGAGGCGGACGCTCCATCGACCCTCGCATCAAAGGCCTTTGTAAGGTCGAAGAAGGCCATGTATAAAGGCTGGCGCTGTTCCCTGCATTTTTCCTGCAGCTGTCGCACTGCAAAAATCATATCCATTGTGCCCCGGAGGGGACGAAATCCGCACTGTGACTCCGGGAGGAGCTCCTTGGCCATGGGGAGAAGACGGTTGAGGAGGACTCTAGCAACGACTTTCCCAGTGGCTGATAGCAGGGAGATTGCTCTGTAGTTGCTGCAGTCGGACTTGTCCCCTTTTTTAAAGATGGTCACAATCACTGCATCTCTAAGATCTCCCGGCATGCTCTCCTCCCTCCAGATGAGAGAGATGAGGTCATATATCCGCGATAGCAGTGCCTCTCCGCCATACTTCAATGCCTCAGCAGGGATTCCATCCACTCCCATAGCCTTTTTTTTAGCTGTCTTATGGCTTTTTCTACCTTGTGCAGTGTTGGGGTTTCACTGAATTGGTGGCGGGTAGCATGTTGCGGAATGGAGTCGAGAACACTCGAGTCAAAGGCAGAGTCTCGATTGAGGAGATCTTTGAAGTGCTCCCTCCAGTGGGCCCTGACTGCATCAGTGTCCTTGATGAGTGTTTCCCCATTCTTGGCCAGCAGCGGGATGGGGCCTTGGGTGTTTGAACTGTAGGTAGCCTTGACTGTGATGAAAAATCCTCGCACATCATGGCTGTCAGCCAGCTGCTGTATCTCCTGTGCTTTCTCCATTCACCACCTGTTCTTTCGGTCCCGTTTTTTTTGTTGGACCTCAGCCTTGAGCCGTCTGTAATGCTGCTTTGCTGCTCCCAAGTTGGGTTGTTGTTAAGGCTCAGAAATGCCCTGCGCTTGCAATCTATTAGCTCTTGAATCTCCTGATCATTCTCATCAAACCAATCCTGGTGTTTCCTGTTTGAGTGGCCAAGTGTCTCTTTGCAGCCACTGGTTATGGAGGCTGGAGGGCTGACCAAGCGCTGTGGGCATTCTGCATCTCGGGGTCAGGTTAGCTGTGAGGCACTGACTGTAAAGGGTTCTCTTAGCTGGGTCCTTAAGTACCCCGGCATTGACTTTTTTGCGATACTGCTTCTGCTGCCCCCTTTGCTTTGGGGCTATGTTGATGTCAATGATGGATCAGATTAGGTGGTGGTCCATCAGCAGACATCAGCTCCTGACATGGCATGGGTGATGCGCACATCCTTGCGATTCCTGGCTCGGACGATGATATAGTCGAGCAGGTGCCAGTATTTAGAGCGAGGGTGTTGCCACGATGCCTTGTATTTGTCCCTCTGGCGGAACAAGGTGTTGGTAATGACAAGTTCATGCTCTAGACATTTTGTCAGGAGTAGGGTACCGCTGGAGTTGGCTTTCCCTACCCCCTCTCTGCCAATCACGCCTCCCCAGAGGTCTGTGTCCTTACCAACCCTGACGTTGAAGTCGCCGAGGAGGTTCAGTTTGTTGCCCGCGGGGACGCAGGTCAGGGATTTTTAGAGGTTGGAATGAAAACCCTCTTTGGCGTCATCTGTTGCATCGAGTGTTGGGGCGTACACACTGATGACTGTGGCGCACTGGTTCCGGGATAGGGTGAGTCGAAGCGTCATGAGGCGTTCGTTAGTCCCGCAGGGGGAGTCTTTGAGGCGGTCGACCAGTTCGTTTTGATGGCGAAGCCAACTCCGTGAAGGCGGCATTCTGCCTCTGGTTTTCCTTTCCAGAAGAAGGTGTAACCTCCACCTTGTTCCTTGAGCTGGCCTTCCCCTGCCCACTGGGTCTCACTTAGGGCGGCGATGTCAATGTCAAAGCATCTAAGTTCCCGGGCAACTATGGCGGTGCGGTGTTCCGGTTTGTCGCTGTTGGAGTTGTCCATGAAGGTCCTGATGTTCCAGGTCCAGATTTCATGTTAGAGGAGTGAAGATGCCTGTGCGTGAGTTGTTTTAACGAGGGGTGGCCATTGCATACCGGCCACCATACAGGCTTAGCTGAGCAAGGTCTTGGTCCAGTGGCAAGGAGGTCCAAGACAACTGGAGACCAGGCACTGCTGTATGGGCCTAGTTGCCTACGGCGAGATGTTGGCCGCAGGCTCGGCACTGGGTAGCACCCTTGATGGTAGGTGGTCCAAGGCTTGGTTGGGGGCAGGCACTGGGGTTCAGAGTGGGAGGGCAGGTGGGTTCACAGCCATTGTACTCACCACGTGCTGGAGGAGGAGAGGAGGCCATGTCATCAGTGGGGAAGGAGAGGTCCAGATGGCAGGGGGGTGGTGGAGGCCCGATAGCCAGGTCCAGCTGCCCAGTCGCCGCAGGAGGCCCATCCGGGAGGCCCAAGTCATGCCGAGTTACCCAGTCGTCGCAGGAGGCCCATCCGGGAGGCCCAAGTCATGCCGAGTTGCCCAGTCGCCACAGGAGGCCCATCCGGGAGGCCCGATAGCCAGGTCCAGCCGCCCAGTCGCCGCAGGAGGCCCATCTGGGAGGCTCAGGTCGTGCTGAGTCGCCCAGTCGCCTATACAGTCACCTGAGAACTCACTTTTGGAATGGAAGCAAGTCTTCCTCAATTTTGAGGGACTGCCTATGATGATAATGATTCTCATTGACTCCTAACCAAATATTGACACTTGATTGACCCATCTAAGACAAGTTACCGTGTTGTCTTCACTTCACTCTTCCCAGTATACAACAACAACAGCAACAACTTGTATTTATGTAGCACCTTTAATGTAGTAAAACATCCCAAGGTGCTTCACAGGAGTGCAAATAAATTTGACAGGTGTAAGGATAAATAGGGATCCATTTCGAATTCAAAACTAAGGCCAGTTTTGTTCTCAAAGGAATCTTTTAGGAAAATTAGTATATTTAATTCTTATAGTATTGTAAATATTAATCTTGTCTTTACATTGATAAGTCATTTTAGCTATTCAATTATCTCATTTTCCATCCTCTAACTCAAATACCTCATCATTTGTTTGGGTGACAATTGGCAAAAGTTGTTTAGTGTAGCTAATATTGTTAACAAAATACCAAAGAGGAGAGATTAAAGATTTGGCTGCAGAAATATATAAGACCTTCAATTTAAGTTGATTTAAATAAATATGATTTAAGTTAAATCTTCAGTTCCAGTTTTGTCACCTGTCCTGAAGGTGGTTAATGAAGCATGAGAGTTGCAGTGCCTCATCCAGCCTTTGGTTTAGTGGTAGCATTCCCATCTTTAAGTCAGAAGGTGCAGGGTTCAAACCCTTCTCCATGATAGTGTCAACAAGCGGAGACTGGAACTCCGACTATGTTCTGGGTTGACCTCCATCTGGATGCTCGTGTCCAGTGGGTATGGTACTCCTCAACATATGGGTTGTGGGAGCCCATAATTCCTTCCTGCCATATAGGACTAACTGCCCGACTAGCTTGTATAAAGATGGCTAGGCCATGGTAGAAGTGTTCGTATACTGACCTATCAGACTGTTGCCACCTCTTCTCGCTATGTTGCAAAGCAAGAGTGCAAAAATGTGAAAACAACAGCGCCTCAAGTAGCCATTCTTCACCCATGACAATGAGTATTGACAAGGTAACTGCACAAAATAAAAGTTCACGGGGTTGGGGGTAATATATTAGCATGGATAGAGGATTGGCTAACTAACAGAAAACAGAGAGTTGGGATAAATGGCTCATTCTTGGGTTGGCAACCAGTAACTAGGGACCAGTGCTGGGACCCCAACTATTTACAATCTATATTAACGACTTGGAAAAAGGGACTGAGTGTAATGTAGCCAAGTTTGCTGATGATACAAAGATGGGAGGAAAAGCAATGTGTGAGGAGGACACAAAAAATCTGCAAAAGGACATAGACAGGCTAAGTGAGTGGGCAAAAGTTTGGCAGATGGAGTATAATGTTTGAAAGTGTGAGGTCATGCACTTTGGCAGAAGAAAATCAAAGAGCAAGTTATTATTTAAATGGAGAAAGATTGCAAAGTGCTGCAGTACAGTAGGACCTGGGGGTACTTGTGCATGAAACGCAAAAGGATAGTATGCAGGTACAGCAAGTGATCAGGAAGGCCAATGGTATCTTGGTCTTTATTGCAAAGGGGATGGAGTATAAAAGCAGGGAAGTCTTGCTACAGCTATATAAGATATTAGTGAGGCCACACCTGGAATACTGTGTGCAGTTTTGGTTTCCATATTTACGAAAGGATGCACTTGCTTTGGAGGCAGTTCAGAGAAGGTTCACTAGGTTGATTTCGGGGATGAGGGGGTTGACTTATGAGGAAAGGTTGAGTAGGTTGGGCCTCTACTCATTGGAATTCAGAAGAATGAGAGGTGATCTTATCGAAACGTATAAGATTATGAGGGTGCTTGATAAAGTGGATGCAGAGAGGATGTTTCCACTGATGGGGGAGACTAGAACTAGAGGGCATGATCTTAGAATAAGGGGCCACCCATTTAAAACAGAGATGAGGAGAAATTTCTTCTCTCAGAGGGCTGTAAATCTGTGGAATTCACTGCCTCAGAGAGCTGTGGAAGCTGGGACATTGAATAAATTTAAGACAGAAATAGACAGTTTCTTAAACAATAAGAGGTTATGTATGGGGAGTGGGCGGGGAAGTGGAGCTGAGTCCATGATCAGTTCAGCCATGATCTTATTGAATGGCGGAGCAGGCTCTCGGGGCCGTATGGCCTACTCCTGTTCCTATTTCTTATGTTCTTATGTTTATGTTCTTATTTGAATTTGGGAAGAACTACAACTGAGTCAGGTCCTGTACTCCACACTTGATAGTTGCATACATGAACTTTGTAGTCGGGGTCTATGATTTAAAATCCTGGTCCCATTTTTCTCTTCTCAGTGTGGGGGCGGGGGCGGGGGAGGGGACCTTAGAACAATTGTATCATCCTCAGTGTCTCCAAGTTAAGATCAGTTAACTCTGTGCAGACCAGAAATCAAACTAGGTTTGGGTGGTTCAGTATCAAAATCACATGGTGTGTTTATCCATTGAGCCTTCATCCAAAACTCTGATGCCCATATTCTAGTTAGCACCAAGTACCATTTATCCATTACCCCTGTGCTTGCTGACCTACATTGTCTCCCGGTTCAGCACAGCCTCAAATTTAAAATTCTCATCCTTATGTTCAAATCCCTCCATGGCCCAGCCCCTCCCTATCTCTAACTTTCTCCAGTCCTACCACCCTCCGAGAACTCTGCATTCCTTCAATTCTAGCCTCTTGTTCATCCCTAGTTTCCTTCCCCCCCACCCTCTCCCATCCATTAGGGGGTGTGTCTTCAGCTCCCTAGGCCCCAGTGCTCTGGAATTCCCTCTCTAAATCTCTGAGCCTCTCTCCCTCTCTCTCTTCTCCTTTAAGATGCTCTTTGACCAAGCTTTTGGTTACCTGTCCTAATAGTATGTGGCTCGGTGCCACATTTTGTCTGATAACGCTTCTATGAAGCACTTTGGAACATTTTACTACATTAAAGGTGCTATATACATACAAGTTGTTGTTGCCATTGGAGGATAATGAAAAAAACTCTTTCATCATGCAACTTCAAGTCTGAAAGTTGGATTATATCTTAGAAGCAGGCCCCTAGGTTTGCGAAGGCCAATGCAGAGAATTTTACAAATGTACCAATTTTGTTGATGTCCTTGCATCACCATTTGTTTGTAGCTATTTGTTTCCTTTAATGTTCCTCCATTACCTATGTCAATCCATATCCAGAATATGAGCAGGCTACCCGTTAGGTTATTTTTAGTGACATATTTCATTGGGTTTACTGCAGTTTATTGAAGATGCAATAAGAAGCAATATTCTTTGGTGATAACTGGAAATGGTAGCTGAAATTTCCACAATTTTCAAATAAATAGTTTGAAAATGATTTTTCATATCTCCGCTGTCAGAAGTGTCAAAATACTTGTAGCATTTCTGGAAGAATGAGTTAGTGTAAGAGAAAGGTTTATCTTGGAAAAACAGCATGTGTAAGTATTAAACGCCAGCAAATGTTTAAGATCACTGTTTCTGACTAATCCATTACCTTCAGAAATCTGAAAGTAAATACAATAGCAAGAATTTGTTCACATAACTTTCAAATTAATTAGTATAACATTCATTTTCCTTAGAGAGACTTGCAAGATTTTAATATCACATTTTGATATTTGGACAAAAAGTGTAGACAAATGAGATAACAATGCTATTAACGGCATATCAGTCCAGAAGATCGTATCTCTCTCCAGAAATGAGTTTTAAGCCAATTTCTCACACTTGAAAGGACACATGAACTCATTTTTACTGTTGAGGTTTTCGTAATATTCTATACGTTTTAAAACATTCAATTTACTGTGAATTACATTTTAGAATTACACTTACCTAAATTTAATTTATTCAAAGATGCTCTATTTTTTCAAATTATAGAGTGGAAAAAATGGCTTGTCATATATACAAAATGTTGCATAGATGTTATAACAGGTTTGAAAGGGTGTAATATTTTTAAATGCCTCAATTAGCTATTTTGAGAATGAGCTTGGCATGTTTTACTAACTGCCAAAGCTTTCTCATAAAATGCTTTTTACATCTATCATTGCAGTTTCAAAAACATAATTTTACCATGGCAGCTTGCTTGCCCAAAACACATGACATCAGATTTTCCCTCCTTGACAAAGTGATGTTTTAAAGTTATATTTCACTTAAAAAACTATGAAACATTAAATTGTATTTTAATAATGTATAATAGTTTTGTTTACTGGGCCTATTTAAGTTTGCTGTTTCATAAAGACATAGAACTTCTGTCTTCCAGGGAAAATGTTGTGACTATGCTAATCTGTAAATGTAAATAATTAATCAATGCAAAAGAATCATTAATTGATGCAAATCTTTAGTAAAAGCTGAAAGATTTATGTGACATGAAGATCTAATTGTATACGAGTTATACTGCTCCAGTTTCACAATGATGTAAGATTTTGAAGTTAGGTATTGAAATCAAATCAGATTCAGATACTGCTTTATTGTGCCTCAATTATAAAGACAGAGCACAGTTGCAAAAGAATGTCTCATATTTAAGTTAAATCCATCTATTAATTAAAAATGCTAAGTGGGTCACAACATTCCATTCAAAATACTTATAGCATTTTTGGAGAAATTAGTTAGTGTCAGATATCATCGAAAAAGAACAATATAAGCATTAGGAAAGGACATGACATTTTTAAATGCTAACAAATGTTTAAGATGACTGACTGTTTATGGAATGACCCTTTACCTTTGAGAATCTGAAAATAAATACATCAGCAGGAATTAATGCACATAAGTTACAAAAGCATCAGTATAGCATTTATTTTCCTGAGTGAGAAATGCAAGATTTTAATAATACATTATTATTATTATAGTGTTATATTATTTGGACAAAAAAAGTGAAGACAAATTAGATAACGTAATGTTATTAATGGCACATCTGTCCGAAGGAACCATCTCTCTCCAAAGTGAGCTTTAAGGGCATTTCTCATGTTTGAAAGGGCTCCTCGTCACTGGTGAGATATGAAACTGGTCTTATGGAAAATCACATAATAAATGTGCTGATAATCATCTGCAATGTGCGGTACACCTATAGGTGGTGCTGTGATAGAGATTTTCAATGTTAAGCAAACACAACTACTAATGTGAGTAACAGCACTATGTCCCAACACCTTGGGGTTGAATTTCTTTGGGGCTTCCAAGGGTCTTCCACCAAAGTTACAGTGGACAATCTGGAGATCAACCTCCTTACCTCAGGAATAAACCTGAAAAAATTGGTGCAAGTATAGGTGGGATTCTCTGGAGGCTAAATTCGATAAGGCCCGAGTACGGGCGCGGGGATCGTGATGCCTGATCTGCCCGCACATGTTGAAAGTGATGCTGGCAGCACACAAAATTCATGCTATGCAGCCAATAAAGTTCCCTCTCCTAGAGCACAGAGCCTCTGTGACCTCCTGGACGCAGCGATGAATGACGAACTGCGAAATGTTTTCTATGTCGCCTGTTCCAGCCTGGAAGGGTCCGTCTTGCTCCCCTCCTCTTCCATTCCTGCGTCCTACTCCTCTCCTCTCCTCCCTCCACTTTCTTCTTCCTTCTTTCCCCATTGCCTCCAGCTTTCCTCCCTATTCCCATTATTTACAATCATAAGTTTTGCAATTTTACAGCAACAAGTTTCTTTATGATTCTGTCTTTTCTTTATAAAGTTATACACTTGCAATTTGTACATTGTTACATCGCATCGTGTATGTTTTTCCCTATAAATGTTGTAATGTTGACAGTATGCACTCACTGTTCTTCATTATCAGCAGAATCCTCATTCATTCACGTCACCTGATGTGTTATTATGAATTTATCATTAGGAAGACAACAGAAAAGGGAAGTGCGAAGAGTTCGTGGACTTCTTTGTCACAAAGGTTTGGACCATCCAATCAGCTGAGTCTGACACTTCCCTTCCTTCACCTAGCCCACTGGGCCAAGTTTCCTCTAAGGTTGCACCCTGCCCTGAACTTGCATCTTTTTCCAGTTGCTCTCCGCTCTCCACTCATGCCCTCTCTGAGCTCACCTTGTCCAGTTCTTGCTCTCTTGACCCTATTCCCACTAAACTGCGGATCACTCAACTTCCCTTTCTGGCTGCCATGATAGCTGATATTCCTAACAGTTCTCTTTCCTTAGGTACTGTCCCCCTGCCCTTCAAATCTGCCGTCATCACCCTTCTCCTAAAAAAAAACGACCCTTGATCCCTCCATCCTTGCAAACTATCGTCCCATCTCCAACATCCCTTTCCTCTTCAAAGTCCTACATTGGCTCCCGATTAAGCAACGCCTCAATTTTTAAATTCTCATTCTTGTTTGCAAATTCCTCCATGGTTTCGCCCCTTAATTTCTCTGCAGTCTCCTCTAGCCCCACAATCCTCTGAGACCTCTGCCCTCCTCCAATTCTGGCTTCTTGAGCATCCTCGATTTTAAATGCTCCATCATTGGTGGCCGTGCCTTCAGCTGCCAATGCACTAACCTCATGAATTCCCTCCCTAAACCTCTCTGCCCAATTACCTCTCCTTCTTCCTTTAAGATGCTCCTTAAAACCTACCTCTTCCTGGCCTAATATCTCCTTATGTGGCTCGGTGTCAAATTTTGTTTTGTAACACTGTTGTGATGCGCCTTGGGACATTTTACGACATTAAAGGTGCTATATACACACAAGTTGTTGTATATAATACCAATAACAAATGATTATGGAATGCATTTCATTGTTTTGGTAAATATGAGAGTCCTTTGTTGGTCTCAGCATTGTATTTGCCTGAGTAAAGGTCCAAATTAACTCAGGATTGCAAAGAGTGCCCCCGTGACCATCTATTGCATTGTGTTAACAATTCCGTGAAACTCATTATTACAGAGATTTGAGTATTTTTTCTGATGTGGTTCAAATGAGAGTTGTAATTTTATCATATTTAGTAATGAACAGTAAAAATGAAAACAGCAAAAAAGCTGAAATCAAGGAAAAACTTTCCAAGATAGCACAAAATGTTGTTTGTCTTAACAGCTTGTGGTCTTTAAATTAGACACAAACTGCATCCAAATACACAAGTCAGGCTTTGTTTTGTTTCGATTAAGCTTAACAGCACAAAAATTGCGATTGGAGGCTTTCTGCAGGCATACGCCTCCAACCGAAATTTTTCTTTACAAAAGTTCCTGGTGGTCCCGGAGGAATGTATGCTTGCGGTCCGAGGCCTAGATGTGCAAGTCCAACGTATGGGCTCACGCATCCCAGGACTGTAAGACACAAATAACCTTCCGGAAATACTAGGGGACCGAGGGTCTAGTGAGAAGGAGGAACTGAAGGAAATCTTTATTAGGCGGGAAATTGTGTTAGGGAAATTGATGGGATTGAAGGCCAATAAATCCCCGGGGCCGGATGCTTTGCATCCCAGAGTACTTAAGGAAGTAGCCCTAAAAATAGTGGATGCATTGATGATCATTTTCCAACAGTCTATCGACTCTGGATCAGTTCCTATGAACTGGAGGGTAGCTAATATAACACCACTTTTTAAGAAAGGAGGGAGAGAGAAAACGGGTAATTATAGAATGGTTAGCCTGACATCGGTAGTGGGGGAAATGTTGGAATCAATTAATAAAGATGAAATAGCAGCGCATTTGGAAAGCAGTGATGGGATTGGTCCAAGTCAGCATGGATTTATGAAAGGGATATCCTGCTTGACAAATCTTCTAGAATTATTTGAGGATGTAACTGATAGAGTGGACAAGGGAGAACCAGTGGATGTTGTATATTTGGACTTTCAAAAGGCCTTTGACAAGATTCCACACGAGAGATTTGTGTGCAAAATTAAAGCACATGGTATTGGGGGTAATGTACTGATGCGGATAGAGAACTGGTTGGCAGATAGGAAGCAAAGAGTCGGGATAAACGGGTCCTTTTCAGAATGGCAGGCAGTGACTAGTGGTACCGCAGGGCTCAGTGCTGAGACACCAGCTATTTACAATATACATTAATGATTTGGATGAGGGAATTGAGTGTAATATCTCCAAGTTTGCAGATGACACTAAGCTGGGTGGTGGTGTGAGCTGTGAGGAGGACGCTAAAAGGCTGCAGGGTGACTTGGACAGGTTAAGTGAGTGGGCAAACGCATGGCAGATGCAGTATAATGTGGATAAATGTGAGGTTATCCACTTTGGTGGCAAAAACACAAAGGCAGAATATTATTTGAATGGCGGCAGATTAGGAAAAGGGGAGGTGCAGCGAGACCTGGGTGTCATGGTACATCAGTCATTGAAAGTTGGCATGCAGGTTCAGCAGGCGGTGAAGAAGACAAATGATATGTTGGCCTTCATAGCTAGGGAATTTGAGTATAGGAGCAGGGAGGTCTTACTGCAGTTGTACAGGGCCTTGGTGAGGCCTCACCTGGAATATTGTGTTCAGTTTTGGTCTCCTAATCTGAGGAAGGACATCCTTGCTATTGAGGGAAGTGCAGCGAAGGTTCACCAGACTGATTCCCGGGATGGCAGGACTGACATATGAGGAGAGACTGGATCGACTGGGCCTGTATTCACTGGAGTTTAGAAGGATGAAAGGGGACCTCATAGAAACATATAAAATTCTGACAGGATTGGACAGGTTAGATGCAGGAAGAATGTTCCCGATGTTGGGGAAGTCCAGAATCAGGGGACAAAATTTAAGGATAAGGGGTAAGCCATTTAGGACTGAGATGAGGAGAAACTTCTTCACTCAGAGAGTTGTTAGCCTGTGGAATTCCCTACCGCAGAGAGTTGTTGATGCCAGTTCATTGGATATATTCAAGAGGGAGTTAGATATGGCCCTTACGGCTAAAGGGATCAAGAGGTATGGAGAGAAAGTGGAAAAGGGGTACTGAGGTGAATGATCAGCCATGATCTTATTGAATGGTGGTGCAGGTTCGAAGGGCCGAATGGCCTACTCCTGCACCAATTTTCTATGTTTCTATGTTTCTATGTAAGTGCAACCTAGGATCACGTGGGCCTGGACCACAAATGAACATGGAATATTCTCATTGATAATAATGTGAGCTCCTTTTGTATGGGCTCCCATTATTATCAATGAGAATACCCCCAAAACACAGAAACACAACAGAATAAATTTTAAAAAAACACCTCACATATTTAAAATTAATTGAAATTGAATTGAATTAAATGTTTTAGACAAAACAACATTTATTTTTATTATGTTGGCTTACTGTCATCAGAAAAGCTCTCATGCAATCTTTGTCTCGATAATATAATTTGAAAGAGATTTTTAGATTTGCTACCTGTTGTGTCACTGAGCAGAAACATTACCTGGTGTGCCACTAAGATTTACAGGCCAAAATCCATATGCAAACGTTGTAGGAGGACCCCAGACAGTCTCAGCTCTGATGCAATTCCAGTCAGAAAGCCCCCTGACACTCATTAACCGAGCTTCCACATGGAGATTGTCTATTCATGGTTTTGTACTGAAGGCTGCCAGCATCGATAGAATCTGCTTCGGGAGTGGAAGAGAGAAAAAGGACATTCAAAAATGAGTAAGGTATTCAGTATTATGGGGCTTAGATTGAAGGTTATATTTATGTTCTGTGTTTATTTATGTGATACTTCCAGATTATCCAGAACAAAAAAAATGTCAATGAATGGTCTTAATAATTGCTTCAAAATTTCTTGTTGTAAAGAGATATTTTCTGCGAGTGTGAAATCATTGCCACAACTTATTAAAAAGTGAGTTTTCAGTTAATTATGTAACTACAAAATGAGCAGTCATTTTGCATTTAATTAGAGGTGAACATGCACCAATCAGTAAATTGTTTATAGTGCATTAGAGTATGTGATTGCAAAAGACAAGGTTGAAGTACTTGTAATTATCTTCAGCCAGAAGTGCCGACTAGATGATCCTTCTTGACATCCTATTGAGGTCCCCATCATCACAAATGCCAGCCTGCAGCTAATTCTATTCACTACATGTGACATCAGGAAGCGGCTGATTGCACTGGACACAGCAAAGGCTACAGGTCCCGAGAATATCCCAGCTGTAGTGCTGAATACCTGGGTGGGCCTAGACCTCCTGCTAGTTGGCGCTGGATTTATCAGTGCGATCCGGCTGAAATCGGCGAAACCACGCAGAATTTTAAATGTAAGTTACGTCAAGTGTAAATCGAGTTTCCGCGATCTTTAATGCTGGTTTAGAAATCATTTCCCTTGATATCAGAACACTGAGCACACCCCCAGATTGAAATATTGAGTGGAGTGACTTTCCGCTGATTGCGTCCGTTTGCAGCCATTCCAAGAGGCTCTTCAATTTGAACTCATTTTTTAGGCTATGGGCTCTAGTAGGCATGTTTTAAAAGTTCTTACATGTTAAAAAATATTTAACTTCGTAAGAAACTGATTAGTGTACACCAATAAAACTAAACACTCTTATTAAAAATGCTTTTTTTTGGTGATAAACCTATTTTCAGCTATATTACTAAAACTGCACCATGTTACCACTCTTAAGTACTTAAATGAACATTTTTTAATACAAAGAACTAAAAGGAACGGTTACGTTTGGGTTCCACCAGAACCACTCGTATTCAGACACCATTACAGCCTTGGTCCAAACATGGACAGAAGAGCTGCATTCCAGAGGTGAGGTGAGAGTTGACATCAAGGCAGCATTTGACTGAGTGTGGCATCAAGGACGCCTGCAGAGAAGAGAGCGGCTCACCTCCTGACTCACAAGATCCTCTCCACCACTAACAAGGCGGAAGACAGGAGTGTGATGGAGTACTCTCCACTGGATGATGATGATAATCCAGGACAAAGCAGTTTGGCACCCCATCCACTGGCTTATACATCTACTTCCTCCATCCTCAGCATACCACGATTGCAGTGTGTACAATCTACAGGATGCACTGCAGCAGCTCAACAAGGCTTCTTCGGCAGCACCTCACAAACCTGTGACCTCCAACTCCTAAAAGGACAAGGAACAACAGGTGCATGGGAACACTGTTAGCTCCAAGTTCTGCTCAAAATCGCACACTATCCCAGCTAGAACATATATTACCAATCCATTGTTGCTAGGTCAAAAAACTGGAACTTCCCACCTAACAGCATTGTGGGAGCACCTTTACCTCACCAACTGCAGCGGTTCAAGAAGACCCGTAAGATTCACGAAGATTGCACCTAAGGCACTTGATCATGTTTATACTGTAGATTAGGTACATAAATATTATAAGTAAATTCTATTGATTTATTTACTTGTCTGTAATAAAATGGAGGGAAGCATATTTCTCAATATCATAACAAAGTTGTAAGTGCTATGTATGATTGAAAAACATATCAGCAATTCTCTAATATCTATATATATATATGGCAACCTTTTGTAACTTTAATAGAATAGGTACAAATTGCAATCAGTGATCTGGGATATTATTAATGTGAATCTCTGCAATCAGCAACTTAATTAGAATAAAGAAGTTTGAAATTATGAAGTCAAACATTTTTTTCACAAGTGATAGATTTGAATTTATGTCACTATAAAATGCAGCACAATTGCATTTTGGAAATGTGTTGGCAATTCTGCTCAACTACTGTAAAGGAGGCAAGTTTTAGATGTAACAGCTCTGCAAATAATGTATTTTTTCATCACAACTGATTTTTGTAACTGCTCAGAAGCCATCCAAATACATTACTAAAAGGATTTATATCCCTTCAATGGCAAATGTTATAGCAAATTTCCTTACAAGTTTTTATAGGTAAAAAGGAACAAAATTATGGGTAATTGTTATAGGGCCAATGTTAAACAAGCTCTGTTTGCCTCTGGTTCACAACAACACGTTTCGAGTAAGCACGAGACTTCATAGTGGAGTATACAGAACAGACTTAATTGATATATAGAAAGATGATCAGCCTTTAACTATATACAGAGAGTGGATATTCGGTTTCTGTATCTTTCGAGTACACTCTGAGATACTGTTGAAAGCCATGCTACTTTATGCACCATATTTTGACTACATCAAAGGAAAATGTCAAAATGACGTATCTATTTCCCAAAGCCGCTGGAAACAGACTATGTAAATAGTTTGCAATTGTTCACCTCAGAATAACTTTCCTTAAACAAAACTTCCTTTACCTACTGTTATCTGTAACAAAAGGACTCGCTCACCCCTGTTTTATTACCCTAAAACAAAACTATTCATGGGTGATGTTATGTATGCATGCCAATGATGTAATGATGTACTGTAACACTAGATCGGAATGTATCTTCACTCTGTATGTACCTTACTTGTACACCAGGGGGTGCTACTGCTGGAGACCTAAGGGTCACCTGTACACTGCAGCTAACCCAGTATAAAAGGGAGCTCACCTCTTGGTGTCCTCACTCTAGGAGCTGCAATAAGGGACATATTTGTTATTGGAATTGGCCACGAAGGCCTCCTCCACAAACTGCTCTCTGCAAACATCACAGTCACCTTGAAGAAGTCAATCAAAGTGAGCCAGGCCTTCATGATTTCAGTCTGCAACTCCAAACGAATGATGACCCACACCCAGGACTCTAAACCGACGAGTGCAGTGAACAGAATGGCAACTTTCAAAGGCAGAAATGCTGCCCTGAGTGCCGCAACCCTGAGTCCACCACATGGGGCCAACCAGCTAGCCCTGTGCTGGCGCTGTGGAGGAAACCACAGGGCCCACCAGTGCTGCTACAAAGACTATACCTGCACAGGCTGCAACGCAAAAGGTCATCTTCAGAGAATGTGTAGAAAAAGCTTTACTCACCGTGTCGCTGAAGAGTTGGCTGATCACCGGGGCTCTGACACTGATGAAGACGAAGCTGCTCAATCTCTGGAAGAAGAGTATGGAATTTATACCTGCTCCACCGAGAGTTCCCCGTGGAAGATGGAAGTGGACATCAGCGGAGTTCCAGTTTCGATGGAGATCGACACAAGGGTGAGCCAGTCTTTGATGAGCCAGATGACCTTCGAAAAACTTTGGAACAATCCCGCCGACCGACCAAAGCTGTCTCCTATCCAGGCAAAGCTGCTCACCTACACCAAAGGCACCATCCCAGTCGTTGGCAGCATGGACGTCCAAGTCTCCCAGGGCGGCGCGATGAACAAGCTCCCGCTGTGAATTGTTGCCGGCGATGGTCCAACGCTGATGGGAAGAAGTTGGATGAAGCAGGTCCAAATCGGTCGAAGAAGCGACAGCTTCGGGCCCCAGCGATCAACATCCCATGCAGCCCTGAACTTGGATCCATCGCTGCACCTAGAAATCCTAACGTCCAGCTCGACTGCGCGGCGATGACTGCACAACACTGTGGCGAGATCACCCAACCCGAAAGTCCAGGCCTCACCTTCCAGGCCGTGGCAGTACTCCAAGGGAAGAAGATTGGTGAAAAAGGTGGATTCCCGACATATGTGGCCGAACCTGAGAAGAAAAAAATCATCGCAGCCTACCTCGAGGAGAGCGAGAAGATCTTGCACCACGAGGCGAGGAACCTAGAATCAAAATGGCCGCGACCAGATCACGAGGGGCAGCATTGGAGGAGCGACACATGGCACCGAGCAGCGAACCAGATTGGAAGGCCCCCTTAAAGGAGACTGTTAACCCAAGGAAATTAAAGGGACAGTTTCACTCTAGGCACAGCGATGCCAAGGACATTAAAGTTAAAAGTGAAGTAAGCGAATGCAGGTATGCAAATGTAACGTTAAATTGTGATGCCGGATTAACTAATGAAAAAAAAGTAATGAATGCTTGTGAAAGTGATGTTAGCAACAAGTTTGTGCTGTTATATGATGATGCTAGAAATTTTAATATGATAAATGTAACCCTGTATGGAGACACCGATACACAAGAAAGTGTTGTAAGTGCTAAATGTGATAATGTAAAGAGAGATAACTGTGTAGAATCGACTATTTGTGATCGGAACCAATGTGTCATGCATGCAGAAAGTAGACTGTTAAAGGACACCGGGTTCTACAGGGACAATGTAACTGCTAAAGGTATCCCCTCGTGGGAGAACCCCAGGTCCAGCGGGCTACCTGACCACATAGCCTGGGCTTTTGAGACAAATGTGATGCCCCAGGAAGGGCTCACACACAACCAGTGGGAGTAGACCCACTGCAGGGACAGCAGTCAATGGGCAGCACAGTCACCACCACTGACAACCTGCCCCAGATTGGCCCTACACCCCCTGCCCACCTGGGACAGCACCAGGAGCGAGAGGCCAATACCCTCCAGCTTTCCTGGCTACCCTGGGATGACCAGACTTCCAACACCAATGGAGGACAAGGAGCCCACACAGTCCTGTGGCCCTGCTCACCACCAAACAACACCACTTACCAACTCTACAGTGTATGTACCCTACCCATTACACTGGCTCCACCATTGAGGAATCCTCCAACAGTGACACCCACATGGTCTGTGTGTAAGGTGGGAGAAATAAATGAGGGCAGCCTCAAGCACAGGAATCACACTTGGTACCCACACAACCCTCACCACAACCTCCCACAGCCCACTACTGATCACCTCCCAGGTCATGGCAATAAGGCCTTAGGAAAGGCTTAGGGGGAAGTGTTGTTATGTATGCATGCCAAAGATGTAATGATGTACTGTAATATACCTTAGCTGTACATACCTTACCTGTACACCAGAGGGTGCTGCTGCTGGAGACCTAAGGGTCACCTGTACACTGCAGGTAACCCAGTATAAAAGGGAGCTCACCTCTTGGTGTCCTCACTCTAGGAGCTGCAATAAAGGATGACAGTCTGTATAGTTCAAGTGCCATTCCCCTGCCTCATGGAATCATTAACAGGGTGCCTACATACACAATATGATACGTCCTTACTACACAGTATAAATGCACACGAGGCCCATGCTTAAGAGAAGGTCAGTCTGTGACCTGTCCTTTATTCCTTAGCACTCAAGTGATGAAGGTGGGTGGAGCTTCCCCTTTTATACCTGAAGGTCCAGGTTAGGAGTGTCTCCCACCTAGTGGTCAGTGTTCTCACGGTGTACAACTTAGGTCAGTTTATACATGGGTTACAATTCTGGTTGAATATATGACATCACCTCCCCCCCCAAAGTCTCTCTGGTGGTTTACGCTCCCTTGTAGAGCGCCTGAGTTGGGGCTCCGGTTGTTGGGCGCTGGCCTGAGTGTCTGCTGTTTGCAGTGCCTCAGGCTTGTCCGGACTGCCCACAGTGACTGGGCTCTCCTCCCTTTGGTTCCGGTGTTCGGTCACCTGTGGTGGAGTGAACTCTATATCGTGTTCTTCCTCTGCTTCTTCTATGGGGTTGCTGAACCTCCTTTTTGTTTGATCCACATGTTTGCGGCAGATTTGTCCATTGGTAAGTTTAACTACCAGAATCCTATTTCCCTCTTTGGCAACCACAGTGCCTGCGAGCCATTTGGGCCCTGCAGCGTAGTTGAGGACAAAAACAGGATCATTTACATCAGTACATCGCGCCCTCGCATTCCTGTCATGGTAGTGATATTGTGACTGGCGCCTGCTCTCGACAATTTCTTTCATGGTGGGGTGTATAAGGGATAATCGGGTTTTGAGCATCCTTTTCATTAGTAGCTCTGCGGGTGGAACCCCTGTGAGCGAGTGTGGTCGGGATCTATAGGCCAACAGGAGGCGTGATAAGCGGGTTTGTAGGGAACCCCTGTGGAATCTGAGCATCCCCTGTTTGATTATCTGCACTGCTCGTTCTGCCTGGCCATTTGAGGCCGGCTTGAACGGTGCCGTTCTAACATGGTTAATTCCATTGCCTGCCATGAAGTCCTGGAATTCAGTGCTGGTGAAGCATGGGCCATTGTCACTGACCAAGATGTCCGGTAGACCGTGGGCGGCGAACATTGCCCGTAGACTTTCTACCGTGGCAGAGGATGTGCTTGAATTTAAAATGTCACACTCGATCCATTTGGAGTAGGCGTCTACTACAACCAAAAACATTTTCCCCATGAACGGACCTGCGTAGTCCACATGGATGCGTGACCAAGGCTTGGCAGGCCATGGCCAGGGTCTAAGGGGGGCTTCCCTGGGCGCATGGCCCAGCTGGGCACACATGTTGCACCTGCGAACACAAAGTTCCAGATCTGCGTCTATCCCTGGCCACCAAACGTGTGACCTGGCAATTGCCTTCATCGTGACAATGCCCGGGTGTCCATTGTGGAGTTCTCTGATGAACACCTCTCTGCCCATCTGGGGCATGACTACACGGTTTCCCCACAGTAGGCAATCGGCCTGAATCGAGAGTTCATCCTTGCGCCTGTGAAATGGTTTAAATTTCTCAGGGCATGCCCTGTACGTGGCTGCCCAGTCCCCATTCAGGACACATTTCTTGACTAGAGACAATAGCGGGTCTCTATTTGTCCAGACTTTAATCTGACGGGCTGTCACGGGTGAGCCTTCGCTTCCGAAAGCTTCAACAGCCATGACCATCTCAGCACCATGCTCGGTAGCCCCCTCATTGGTGGCTAGTGGGAGCCTGCTGAGTGCATCGGCGCAGTTTTTGGTGCCCGGTCTGTGCCGAATTGTGTAGTCATAGGCAGCTAACGTGAGTGCCCACCTCTGTATGCGGGCCGATGCGTTTGCATTTATGGCCTTGTTGTCAGCCAAAAGGGACGTTAGGGGTTTGTGATCTGTCTCCAGCTCAAATTTCCTGACAAACAGGTACTGGTGCATTTTCTTTACCGCATATACACATGCGAGCGCCTCCTTTTCTACCATCCCGTAGCCCCTTTCTGCCTGGGACAGACTCCTGGAGGCATAAGCTACCGGCTGTAACTGACCCTTGGCATTGACATGCTGCAACACACACCCGACACCATAGGACGACGCATCGCACGTTAAAACAAGTTTCTTACATGGGTCATATAGCGTTAATAGATTGTTGGAACATAACAAATTGCGTGCTCAATTAAAAGCCCTTTCCTGGCTGTCCCCCCAGACCCATTCACGACCTTTGCGTGGGAGCACGTGTAGCCGCTCTAGCAGCATGCTCAATTTGGGAAGAAAGTTACCAAAATAGTTCAGGAGCCCCAGGAACGAACGCAGCTCCGTCGTGTTACGGGGTCTGGGTGCTCTCTGGATTGCTTCCGTCTTGGATGCAGTAGGGCTGATCCCGTCTGCTGCTACCCTCATCCCCAGGAATTCTACCTCTGGAGCTAGGAAGACGCACTTTGCCGTTTTCAGTCGCAGACCTACCCGATCCAGTCTGCGTAGCACCTCCTCCAGGTTGTGGAGGTGTTCTTCAGTATCGTAACCCATAATGAGGATGTCGTCCTGAAAAACCACCGTCCCTGGAATCGACTTGAAGAGGCTTTCCATATTTCGTTGGAAGATCACGGCGGCCGAGCGAATCCCAAATGGACATCTGTTGTACTCAAACAACCCCTTGTGTGTCGTGATGGTGGTCAGCTTCTTCGACTCACTCACCAGCTCCTGGGTCATGTAAGCTGAGGTCAGGTCCAATTTTGAAAAAAGTTTGCCACCGGATAGCGTCGCAAATAGGTCCTCCGCTCTCGGTAGCGGGTACTGGTCTTGGAGTGACACCCGATTGATGGTGACCTTGTAATCGCCACATATCCTGACCGACCCATCCGCCTTGAGCACCGGCACAATCGGGCTCGCCCAGTCACTGAATTCGACTGGCGAGATGATGCCTTCCCTCAACAGGCGGTCCAATTCGCCTTCTATCTTTTCCCGCATCACGTACGGCACCGCTCTGGCCTTGTGGTGTACTGGTCTGGCGTCCGGGTTTATGTGAATCACTACCTTGGCCCCCATGAAAGTGCCAATGCCGGGTTGAAATAATGAGTTAAATTTGTCCAGGACCTGTGAGCATGATACTCGCTCCACAGAGGAAATTGCATTGACATCGCCCCATTTCCAGTTCATGACAGCAAGCCAACTCCTCCCCAGTAGTGCGGGACCGTCCCCTGGGACAACCCAGAGTGGCAACCTGTTCTCCGAATCTTTGTGGGTCACGACTACCGTGGCGCTGCCTAGCACCGGAATGATCTGCTTTGTGTAAGTCCGTAGCTGTGCGTCAATCGGCGATAATTTTGGCCTCCTGGCCTTGGATGCCCACAACTTTTCGAACTGTTTGATACCCATCAGGGACTGGCTGGCACCCGTGTATAACTCCATTGATACTGGGATGCCATTGAGGAGCACTTTCATCATTATCGGTGGCATCCTGGTGTATGAACTGTATACGTGCTCCACATGAACTCACTGAACTTCAGCTTTCAGCGATTTCCCCCAGTGTCCATTTCTGCAATTTCTGCAGGTATTTTGCTCATCTCTGCAAACTCCGGCTGAATGTATGCCTCCACGCCTCCAGCATGAGTTGCGGTTTGAAACAAAAGGTCCCTTGCCAGTCGATTGTTCCTGACTGCCCCTGTTATTGTCCCTGAGTGCACCATTAACAGGTGTTGATGGCCCCATTACTGGCCGCATTGTCCCTTGCAATGGCGTGAATCGCTGTTCAGCTTGCCATTGTCTCTGTCGAACTCCCCCTCTGGGTTCGATTACATGTTGGGGCATGCCTGACTGCCCTTGTCTGCCTGGAGAACTGTGTGCTGCTTTAACAATGTTGAATCTCTGTCCCAACCATTCCTTAATACAGTACCTCTCTTCTGTTCTGCTGGTGGCCATGCTCGCGTGGTTTAAATCCCAGTTTCTTGTCGCTATTGATACGTCCTTACTACACAGTATAAATGCACACGAGGCCCATGCTTGAGAGAAGGTCAGTCTGTGACCTGTCCTTTATTCCTTAGCACTCAAGTGATGAAGGTGGGTGGAGCTTCCTCTTTTATACCTGAAGGTCCAGGTTAGAAGTGTCTCCCACCTAGTGGTCAGTGTTCTCACGGTGTACAACTTAGGTCAGTTTATACATGGGTTACAATGCTGGTTGAATACATGACACAATAGGTGACATCATTGCTAACACTCATTCCCTTGCACAAGCACTGTACATTTCAGAAAACAAGCAATGCCTTCTCCTCACGACAGCTCAAAGTCATGCTGTTTCTATCGGAAAGCTTGGCAATGCATTCCTTTTACCACCCTTCAACGTGTTTCGATCGAAAAGTCTGGAAGCATGTTTCTTTAAGATACAAAGAAATTTGACTCTTAACTCTTAACTCCCCAAGATGTCCAACATTCATCTCTCCAGGATATCTTGTCAGCCAGTAAGGTTGTGTTAGTAATTTTTCCATATACGAACAGGATTAAAACCCTCCAAACGTTTTCTGTGGGCAATGAAATGGAAAGTGGCCCATCATAAAAAGAAACCTTACTTCATTTCAAAACAAGTGTTTTCAGTGCTACTTTGAGCCAGAGAATAGTTTACTACTAAATTAAATAAATATAAAAGCTCCACTTACTGCAGTCACATAAAAGAATATGAAATTGAAGAATTGTATTTGAACACAAAGAAAATAATTTATCACTGAGCAAGTGCCAAGGATGATTGTGACTATGAATTGAGACACTAAGCCTTCATCACTGTCATTGATTTTAATACATACTGTATAAAATGCAATCAATTGTTGTGTCGCATATTTTCACTTCTGTATTTATTAATGGCAGAGAAACTCTATACCCTGTATATAAATATATACAAAGCTATTGCCGTGTTTATACAACAGATTGTACCCCTGCCCCCCAAATCCATAACTTTATTTTGTGACCTTCAGATTCCATGATTTGGCCATTCAGCCCCTCAAGCTGGTTCCACCATTAAATTAGATCCTGGCTGATCTGTATCTTAACTCCATCTGCCTGCCTTGGTTCTGCAACCCGTAATATCCTTGCCTAACAAAAATCGATCAATCTCAGTTTTGAAATTTTCCTAGTTATTGTTATCCCAATGACACCATGTAAAAAATAATAATTGGGAAACATTATAGAGCACCAGGAAAAAGAAAAGCACTGTGATTGAATCATTGAATTATTGAAGCAACTAAGCAGAGCTTTGAGATAAAGGGAGGGTATTAATTATTAATGATTTTAATTATGTAAAAAATTTAATGAAATTGTAGCAAGGATGTCTTAGGGAAGACTAGCTAATTCATGCAGTAAATGTAGGAATGCTTCTTGACGTAACAGGTTAGTAACAGAGTGCTCAAGGCCACACTTGATGTAGCACGTCTTTGTTGGTGTAGGTTAGAGTAAGACATAGTAAAATTAATGGGCTAGATTTTGCAGTCAGCGGCAAACGACTGGGGCCTGCTATTCATTCCATTTGCACTTGCTCATAGACATTCTATGGGTTTTTAATGACTGGAATTTCCTGTCACCCAACTATCCAAAAAGCGCATAGCCCTCCATTGGGTATTTGAGACCTGTGTGAACAGGACAAGTAAATGTGCATCTTCTTAACTAATCAGATTGGAGAAATGTAATTGAGCAGCGCAGAGTCTGAACCAGGAAGTGTCATTTGGAATATTGAATCCAATGTCACATCAGGTATAGAAAGTGAAATAGTGAGAAAGAAAGATTTGGTTAAGAGAGAGAGATTAAAGAGACTTAAAAAAAAAGTTTAAAAAAAATTATTTAAATCTTTTTTTTTAATCTGCAACAAAAATTAAAATCTGAAGGAATGAGACTGCACACTTGTAAAAGTTATTTTTCTGTGCCAGAGAGGTTATTTGACAGTTATTAAGAATTATCATGCCATTAAAATATACTTCACAATCATAGGCGATCCATTGTAGCGAGGATGACTTGCTTCCACGCTAAAAGGGATGAGTTCACAGGTGAAGGATCTAATATTCCAGGTCCCGAACTACATGTTGAAGGGTGGAAGATGCCTGTGTGTGGATTTTTTTTAACGTGTGGTGGCCGTTGCACACCAGCCACCACACGGGCTTGACAGAGCGAGGTCTTGGTCCAGTGGCAAGGATGAACCAAGACTGGCGACTGCTGCACGGACCTAGTGCGCACACATATCGTAGTGTGGGTTGGCCCGTGTTGCCCCTCGCCTCTTCTGGACCCTGTAACTCACACCTCTCTGATCACGTCGCTCTGCAATCTCTCGCCGCTCCTTCGCCCCGACCTCACTGCTCCTGCTGTACCTGCCCACACTCCAATCACCGAACTGGGTTATGGTGATGTCCAATCCAGTCGCCCTCTTCACAGCCGTCACTCTCCTGAACCAGCTCGCGCAGCACCTTGAAGTGGTATGCTCCTTTTGAAGGCCCCGGCCTGCTGATGCGCCTTGCAGGTTGGGCAGCCGCGCCGAATGCTGGGTCGGGCCGCCACACTGCTCCTTTGAAGGTCTCAACCTATAATCACCATGCCATCAACAGACTGCCGAGACTCACACATGGAAAGATAATCTGGCCATGGAACAGGAGAACCACAAAACCTGCAGAACTGGACTCTTGCAAGAGTCAGCCCTCTGGAGGCTGAAAGGCCAGTGCAAATGGTGAGCAGCAGCCAGAGAGAGGCGGAGAGCTTACAGCTGATGGGATCCATCCGCCCTCCCTCTGCTGGGCTCAAGTGCTAAAATGGCGGCCAGAAACTTAACAGATCGGAAAAGCCGGTTTTCAGCACATGCGCATTGTGCGCTAACAAACGGCTTTTCCGATGTCTTCCCGTAAAAACTCCGTATGGACCCGGGGAGGCCGGGATTTCCAGGCCAATGCGATTGTTTTTATTGGTCTTGTTATACATGCGTACTATAGATATACTCTCTGTGTAGTCACTGTATAGTTGCATAAGATGGAGACTTGTTTACCGGAGGTACCATCAACAAGGTTCACACTGTATACACTATGCTGGCACCACCAGAGGCCACAACTGGTGAAGGCCCAGGAGTCACCTGTACACCACAGGTACCCAGGTATAAAAGGGAGTCCACCATGTGGTATCCTCACTCTGGAGTTATATTAAACGGACTAAGGTCACTACAGTTCAAGTGCAATACTTTGTCTCATGGATTCATTATCAGAGCATCTAAAGACATAACAATTGGCGATGAGATTATGGACTTTCACGCAAAAATGGCTAACCTTGGTACATTACAGCAGTTCGCCGAGGGGGATGATTGGGACGCCTTTGTGAAGAGGCGCGACCATTTCTTCATAGCAAATGACCCGGCAGGTGATGATCCGGCCATGCTGGCTGATGTGCAGAGCTATCCTGGTCACCAGTTGTGGGCCCACCGTCTATGGCCTCGTCAGGGACTTGCTGGCACTAGCAAAGACAACGACCAAGACGTACGAGGAGCTTGTAACACTGATCCAAGAACAACTCAAGCCCAAAGAGAGCATTATCACAGCCAGACACCGGTTTTACACCCACCGATGGCCCGAAGGCCAGGAAATCGTGAAATATGCTGCAGACCTCAGGAGCCTGGCGGCACCGTGTGATTTCGGCAAACACCTCACCGAAGCGCTGCGGGATATCTTTGTCATTGGAGTCAGCCACGGGGGCCTTCTTCACAGGCTACTATCTGCGGATACCACAGTTACACTGCAGAAGGCCATCACTATGAGCCAGGCATTCATGACCTCGACCTGCGGCTCTAGGCGGATGACTCATCCTCAGGACTCAAACCCGGCAAGTACTGTACACAGACTACTGTATTGTACTGGAACCCTGAGGTGTGTGCTCTCTGCCCTGGGCAGAGCTACGTTCTACAGTCTTGCCTGTGAAAGACACCATTCTGTGTACAGTACTTGCCGGGTTTGAGTCCACAGGATGAATAATTTGCTTGATGCTGCAGGTCGAGGTCATGAACGCCTGACTGATGCTAATGGTCTTCTGCAGGTTGACTGTGGTGTCGGCAGATAATAGCTTGTGAAGGAAGCCCTCATGGCCAATTCCCATAATGAAGGTGTCTTGCAATGCTTCGTTGAGGTGTGTGCCGAAATCACACGGTGCCGCAAATCTCCTGAGGTCGGCAGCATATTTTGCAGTCTCTTGGCCCTCAGGTCTGCGGTGAGTGTAGAATCTGTGTCTGGCCATGAGGATGCTCTGTTTTGGTTTTAGTTGGTCGTGAATTAGTTCAGTCAGCTCATCGTATGTCTTATACTTGGCCTTTGGGTGTCAGCAAGTCCCTGACGAGGCGGTAGACCTCGGGCCCACAACTGGTCAGCAGTATAGCCTTGCGCTTCTCCGCCAATGTGTCCATCTCCCCTGCCAGATTGTTTGCCACGAAATATTGCTCGAGCCTTTCCGTGAAGGCATCCAAATCATCACCCTCGGCGAAGTCTTTTAGTGTGCCAAAGGTAGCTACCATCGCGTGAAAGTCTGTATTCTCGTCGCCAATTGTTATGTCTGTAATGCACTTATGAATGATTCCTTGAGGCAATGTGTTGTACTCAAACTGTAGTGACCTTGGTCCTTTATTCGTAACTCCAGAGTGAGGCAGCTGCATGGTGGCTCCCCTTTTATACAGCCCCTACTACCAGGGCAGGAAACCCCGGTCTCCACCAGTTGCACCCTCTAGTGGTGCCAGCATAGTATATACACAGTGTAAACCTTATTGATAGTACATCAGGTAAACAAGTCTCCATCTTATGCAACTATACAGTGATGACACAGAGAGTTTATCTATAGTCTGCGTATATAACACTGATTATATTCCTAAAGGTCGTGTTCTAGTTTTAAGATTGTGCCCTCTCGTTCTGGATTCCCCACTTGAGGAAAAAGTTTTTAAAAATGTATTCATATGATGTGGGCGTCACCAGCAAGGCCAGAATTTATGGCCCATCCCTAATTGCCCTTGAGAAGGCGGTGATGAGTCTGAACTGCTGCAGTCCATGAGGTGAAGGTATTCTCACAGTGCTGTTAGGGAGGGAGTTCAACGACTTTGACCCAGCATCGATGAAGGAACGGTGATATACTTCCAAATCAGGATGGTGTGTGAGTTTTGCCTTGCTCCTCCTTGTCATCCTTTGTTTCTTCCAGTTCTTCATGCTCCTCCACCTCCATATCTTCCTTTGCAGGTAGCTCGATGGGTTGGTCCCTTTGCATGGCAAGATTTTGGAGCACAACAGCAATCCTGGAGATGCTCTGGGGGCTGTGCTGTAGGACGCTTTCATATCTATCCAGTGGAAGCATTGCTTGATGATGCCACGGTTTGCTCTAACGAAGCTCTGGTAGAGTTACAACTTTGATTATATCTCACTTTGGAATCTGCACTTGAGTTCCCAACAGATATCATGAGCCACCGTCGACAGGAGATATGGCACGTCTGCAAAGCCAGCTTCTGCCCTGATGGTCTGGGTGAAAGAGAGGAGGATTGAGGGGATGATGCAGGATGATGGCATCATGACAGTTGCCAGGGTACCTGGCACAAACCTGCATGATGCACTGCATGTCTTCACACACCAGCTGTATGTTCAGTGAGTGGAAGCCCTTCCTATTGACAGATTGTCCAGGGTCTTTTGTTGGAACACGCAAGGCTATATGTATGCAGTTGATTATTCACTACCCCTGGGGGGGAGGGGGGAAGTGTATCATCTGCGCTGTCTTCCTGCTTTGCGGCCTCCATAGGGAAGGAGATGAAGTCACTGGCTCTGGTGAAGAGCACAACCATCACTTGCATGATGCACGCATGCACAACAGATTGACTAATGTTGGTAATGGCACCTGCTACAGCCTGGAATTATCCCAAGGCACATAAATCCAGGGCCACAGTTACTGTCTGAGCAGGCCAGGATGAACGTGTCCTGGTGCTGGGCTACAATTGGTGCTGCAGCAGGTGATAACGCTCTGTGACAGCCTCTCAAGTAAAATGAGGCCTCCTCACACCCTCCTCCTTGCAGTTTGAAGAGGGAGATTTTAAACATCAATGTTTTTCCAGCAGGAAACTGCTGGTTTCAGTAATATGCAACAAGCCCATTTCCCGTCCATTCCACGCTGAGCAGGAAATCGGCGGGAAGTGGCTCCAGCCTGCAGAAATTCGGGCGGCGATTGGCTGCTTGCATTTAGGTTTTCGTGTGGGGACCAGGGTTCTTTGGGAGGGGGAAGGCGGGGGCAGATGGTGTCGAGGGAAAGGGAGCCTTAAACCTTGCCTGTAGGACCCACAAGTGCACACCTATTCCTGCTGTTCCCACAAGCAAAAGCAAAGGACCTATCTAGAGTAGACTCTTCTGCTCCATACCTTTGCTCACTGAATTTTCCCTGGTGGGAAAGCTGCCACGGTTTCCCCGCTCAGGTCGGAGTTAACATCGCAGTCGTGGCTCGATGACGTAATCGGACACCAATCTGCATATGCAAAGAAGGACCAGCTGCTCAGAAGAGCAAGATAAAGTTGAAGACTGGGAGTCAGACGGGACATCAGCGGGTAAGTCAATGAACTGAACTAATAATGAAAAGGTGATAATACACCATGGAAATGAATATAATGAAAGAAATGGCCAAATTAAAGGAAAAGAGGAATGGGTGAATGAGACAACAACCAAGTTTTCAGGGTCCTAACTGATGGGCAGATAATAATTACCAGCGTTGTGGTCTAGATGTAAGTACCCCAAACTGTTGAAAGAAAGAGTAAAAGTAGGGTTGTGGAAGAAATGTTATGAAATTCATTGGATGCTATAGAAGTACATCATCATCATAGGCAGTCCCTCGGAATCGAGGAAGACTTGCTTCCATTCTAAAAATGAGTCCTTATGTGGCTGAACAGTCCAATACAAGAACAACAGTCCCTTACACAGGTGGGACTGACAGTCGTTGAGGGAAAGGGTGGGTGGGACAGGTTTGCCTCATGCTCTTTCCGCTGTCCGCACTTGTTTTCTGCATGCTCTCAGCGATGAGGTTTGAGGTGCTCAGCGCCCTCCCGGATGCACTTCCTTCACCTAGGGCAGTCTTTGGCCAGGGACTCCCAGGTGTCGGTGGGGATGTTGCACTTTATCAGGGAGGCTTTGAGGGTGTCCTTGAAATGTTTCCTCTGCCCACCTTTGGCTCGTTTGCCGTGAAGGAGTTCCGAGTAGAGAGCTTGCTTTGGGAGTCTCGTGTCAGGCAAGCGGACAATGTGGCCTGTCCAGTGGAGCTGATCGAGTGTGGTCAGTGCTTCAATGCTGTGGTTGTTGGCCTGTTCGAGGACGCTAACGTTGGTGCCTCTGTCCTCCCAGGGGATTTGCAGGATCATGTGGCGATATCATTGGTGGTATTTCTCCAGCGACTTGAGGTGTCTACTGTGCCTGGTCCATGTCACTGAGCCATACAGGAGGGCAGGTATTACTACAGCCCTGTAGATCATGAGCTTGATGGCAGATTTGAGAGCCTGGTCTTCGAACATTCTTTTCCTCAGGTGGCTGAAGGCTGCACCGGCACACTGGAGGCGGTGTTGAATCTCGTCGTCAATGTCTTCCCTTGTTGATAAGAGGCTCCTGAGGTACAAGGAAACTGTTAAATAACTAAAGTGATTCTAAATTTTATTAAAGATCAGAAGCATGATTTTGGGAACTAAAGACCATTGTAGTTTGACAGCGATGCTGGAATAGTTACTGTAATCTATTATTAAGAAAGATTAGGTGTTGATAGTAAAATAAATCAAAGCCAACATAGATTTATAAAAAGTTACTTGCTCCCAGTAAAATTATTGGAATTGTATGAAGATATAGTGGAGATAATGCAGAAGCATACAATGGTGTATGTGATGGAATAAAATCTAAAGGAGTTATAAATTGTTGTAGCGCGAAGTGGCCAATAGTGAATCGGCTGCCTGTTTTACACCCTGCCTGATTTCTTTATCCTTTGTAATCAATGGAAAAGAAAATTGAACTGAGTGTAAAATGGGCTGCCACTTCACTGTTGCCCATTTTGTGCTGCCATCCAGAATGAATTTATATCCCAAGGAATACACGATGAAGATGGTAATTCCGTTGAATTTCATGGGAAGATGGTTAGGCTCTCTCTTGTTGGAGATGGTCATTGCCTGGTATTTGTGTGGCGCAAATGTTATTTGCCCCTTATCAGCCCAAGCCTGGATGTTGTCTGGTCTTGCAGCATGTAGGCACGGACTGTTTCATTAGCTAAGGAGTTGCGAATGGAACTGAACACCCTGCAATCATCAGCGAACATCCCCACTTCTGACCTTACGGTGCAGAGAAGGTCATTGATGAAGCAGCTGAAGATTGCTGGGCCTAGGATGCTGCAACAATATCCTGGGGCTGAGATGATTGGTCTCCAACAACCGCAAGCATCTTCTTTTGTGCTAGATATGACTCCAGCTGCCGGAGAGTGTTTCCCCAGATTCCAATTGGCTTCATTTTTAACGAGGGTTCTTTGGTGCCACACTCAGTCAAATGCTGGCTTGATGTTAAGGGCAGTCACCTCTGGAATTCAGTTCTTTTATCCATGTTTGGGCCACGGCTTTAATAAGATCTGGAGTCGAGTGGTCCTGGCGAATCCCAAACTGAACATCAGTGACAGGTTATTGGTGTGTAAGTGCCACTTGATAGCACTGTTGTTGACTCTTTCCATCACTTTGCTGATTATTGAGAGTAGGCTTATAGGACTGTTATTGGCTGGGTTGGATTTGTTCTGCTTTTTGTGGACAGGACATATGTACAGTGTTAGATATTTTTTCCCTCACCCTTTTAACAAATTTATTCAACTAGAGACTGTAATATGTTTGATAATTCACTTCATTTATTACCGACAAATCATTAATCTGAAATACCCTAACCAACAAAACATTAATCTTAAACACCTGAACCAACCGTACAGAATAGTGCACGTTAGCCCTGCATCCCAAACTTACTCTGCATAGATTTAATTAGAAATTGTGAAGATGGCTTCTCCAAACCTCCGAAGGTTTCTTTCTTTCTTTCCTTCTTCTGTCCACCTAAGTTAAAAGTGGCATCTACTTTACACTATTTAAGCTTATGGTTCTATTCCTGCCGAATGCAACCCTTACCTCATGTGTAACAATTACCCGTTTGTTTCAAATAGTTTAATGAACTGGAGATGAGAGGCCTTATTCCTGCACCTTTGCACACCAGAGTATAAGTTCTTATTTTAAACCATCCTCTGATCTAAACAATCTCCTGAGGTATGCACTCATGGCACCTCCTGCTGTGATAAAAGCCTTTAATGTGTTTCAAAAGCTTTTCTTATCAGCAGTGTTGATACGGGCCTTTGAGAACAATTAAACAAATCCTTTCCATATTATAGTTTCATTTGTATTAAAAACAAAAGCAATGTAAAAACATTTCGATATACTTGCACACACGAGCTCAAAGCAAGATGACAAAAGTCTGCCTTTGTGTCAGTTGTGAGTTTTTAACTTAGGCTGACCAGACTTAGTTTTCCTGGGACAGTCTCCAGATTTGAGAATGTGTCCACAGGCAAACAATGCACCTGGAAGAGTCCCCAGTTTAAAAATATCATTCCTGATAGTGAGGGGGGTGAAATTTCCCTGCGCCCCGTTTGGGGGCAGTAACCTGCTCGGGGCAGGATTTCCTGCACCCTCAAAGGAAGTGGAGCGCAATCTCGCGCACTCTGTTTCCTGATGGGGCGCGACCAGCAGCGCTAACGGGGGCCTGACTGGGAGTGACAGGCAGATGCTCCATGGAGTGCTGACATGCTTCAACGCCCCTGCTCTTTGCTTAAAGGGGACTCTGCAAGGCCTCTGATGGCCTCCACTGGACCACCTCGGCAGCGTGGTACCAGGGCTGCAGCCCGGCAACCAAACCGGAGTACTGGGCTGCAAGATGGCGGCCCGAACCACATTATGGAGCCATTCTGGGAACCAACCAGAGAGTTGCCGAAACTTTAAAGATGGCGGCGTGGGGTGCTGGCGACCTCCCCTTTAACTTATGTCCCGCGAGTGGATATCGGCCAGCTTTGCGACCCGCGGGGCGGAAAGGGATTGACACGCGACGCTGAGGGGTCGCTGCGCATGGTGATGATGTCATGTCCAATTGTGTGGCGGCCTGGGGCGCTAACTGTGAGGTGCGCCACTGCCATGACAGCGCCTCCACAAACGCCTGGGCAGTTTCCCAGGAGCCAGTTTTACCCTCACCACTTTTAAGAGATGGTTGGATGGGCACTTAAAGTTTAGTAACCTGCAGGGTTACGGTCCTGGATCTGGTAATTGGGATTAGAGTGGATGACCTTTTGTTGGACGGAGTAGATATAATGGTAAGTACTGCAGGGAATAGAATACTGCCAAGGTGATCTCCTGGACTAGTTTCGATCGCCTGGATGGGTCGAAGAGGAATTTTCCCAGATTTTTTCTTCCTAAATTGGCCTGGGTTTTTATCTGGTTTTTGTCTCTCCCAGGAGATCACATGGCTCCGGTTGGGGTGGTGTGTTGAATGTTTCAGTATAAGGGGTGTCGCAGTTGTGTGAGGCGGACTGGTTGGGCTGGGTGCTCTTTGCCTTTCCGTCATTGTTCATAGGTTTATATGTAACATTTAGTGCTGCTGACCAAGGGCCGTGCGGCTCTTTGTCAGCCGGCGCGGAAACGATGGGCCGGAATGGCCTCCTTCTGCGTTGTAAATGTCTATGTTTCTATGTTTCTATGAGGGACTTCAGTTATGTACAGAGGCTAGAGATTCTGGGATTGTTCTCCTTAGAGCAGAGAAGGTTAAGAGGAGATTTAATAGAGGGGTTCCAATCAGGAAAGGTTTTATAAGATAAATAAAGAGAAACTATTTCCAATTGCAGACATTGTTATACTCACAGAATCGTATCTATCAGCAAACGTCCAAGACTTCTCTATCACCATTCCTGGGTATGCCCTGTCCCACCAGCAGGGGTAATGGTACAATGGTATACAGTTGGGAGGGAGTGGCCCTGGGAGTCCTCGACATTGACTCCGGATCTCATGATGTCTCATGGCTTCAGGTCAAGCATGAGCAAGGAAACCTCCTGCTGATTACCACCTACCGCCCTCCATCAGCTGATGAATCAGTACTCCTCCATGTTGAACACTACTTGAAAGAAATACTGAGGGTAGCAAGGGCACTGAATGTACTCTGGGTGGTGGACTTCAGTGTCCATCACTGAAGGTGGTTTGGTAGCACCATACTGACCGAGCTAGCCGATTCGTAAAGGATATAGCTGCCAGACTGGGCCTGTGGCAGATGGTGAGAGAACCAACACAAGAGATCAACCTACTTTACCTCGTTCTCACTAATCTACCTGTCGCAGGTGCATCTGTCCATAACAGTATTGGTAGCAGTGACCACCGCACAGTCCCATCTTCACACCGAGGGCACCCTCCATCATTTTGTGTGGTACTACCACTGCGCTAAATGCGATAGATTCAGTACAGATCTAGCAGCTCAAAACTAGGCATCCATGAGGCACTGTGGGCCATCAGCAACAGCAGCAGAAATGTAATCCTTCACAATCTGTCACCTCATGACCTGGCATATCCCTCACTTCACCATTAGCATCAGGCCAGGGCATCAACCCAGATTCAATGAGGAGTGTAGAAGAGCATTCCAGGAGCAGCACCAGGCATACCTAAAAATGAGGTGCCAGCCTGGGGAAGCTGCAACACAGGACTACATGCAGGCAAAACAGTAGAAGCAGCATGCTATAGACAGGGCTTAACGATCCCACAATCAATAGATCAGATCAAAGTTCTGCAGTCCTGCCACATCCAGTCGTGAATGGTGGTGGACAATTAAACAACTAACGGAAGAGGAGGTTGCATGAACATCCCCATCTGCACTGCAATTGCAAAAGACAAGGCTAAAGTGTTTGCAAACATCTTCAATCAGATTTGCTGAGTGAATGATCCATCTCGGCCTCCTCCTGAGGTCCCAACCATCACAGAAGCCAGTCTTCAGCCAATTCAATTCACTCCACATGATATCAAGAAGTGGCTGAGCGCACTGGATACCCCAAAGGCTATGGCCCCCGACAACATCCCAGCTGTCATGTTGAAGGCTTGTGCTCCAGAACTAGTCACGCTTCTAGCCAAGTTGTTCCAGTACAGCTACAACACTGGCACTTACCCGACAATGGGGAAAACTGCCCAGGTATGTCCTGTCCACAAAAAGCAGAACAAATTCAATCTGATCAATTACTATCCTGTCAGTCTACTCTCAATCATTAGCAAAGTGATGAAAGGTGTCGTTGACAGTGCTATCAAGCGACACTTACTCACCAATATCTTGCTTACTGATGCTCAGTTTGGGTTCCGCCAGGACCACTTGGCTCCAAACCTCATTATAGCCTTGGTCCAAACATGAACAAAAGTGCTAAATTCCAGAGTTGAGGTGTGAGTGACTGCCCTTGACATCAAAACATCATTTGACCGAGTGTGGCATCAAGGAATCCTAGTAAAATTGAAGTCAATGGGAATCAGGGGGAAGATTCTCCACTGGCTGAAGTCATACCTAGCATAAAGGATGATGATTGTGGTTGTTGGAGGTCAATCATCCCAGCCCCAGAACATTGATCCAGAAGTTCCTCAGGACAGTGATCGAAGCCCAACCATCTTCAGATGCTTCACCAATGACCTTCCCTCCATTATAAGGTCAGAAGTGGGGATGTTTGCTGATGATTGCAGTGTTGTGAATTCCATTCACAACTTCTCAGATAATGAAGCAGTCCATGCCTGCATGCAGCAAGACCTTCAGGCTTGTGCTAATAAGTGGCAAGTAATATTCATGCCACATAAGTGCCAGGCAATGACTATCTCTAACAAGAGAGAGTGTAACCACTGCCCCATGATATTCAACAGCATTACTATCGCTGAATCCCCCACCAATGTTCCCGATGTTGGGGGAGTCCAGAACCAGGGGTTAGAGTTTAAGGAAATGGGGTAAGCCATTTAGGACCGAGATTAGGAGAAACTTCTTCACTCAGAGAGTTGTTAACTTGTGGAATTCTCTTCCACAGAGAGTTGTTGATGCCAGTTTGTTAGATATATTCAAGAGGGTGTTGGATATGGCCCTTACGGCTAAAGGGATTAAGGGATATGGAGAAAAGGGGGTACTGAGGTGAATGATCAGCCATGATCTTATTGAATGGTGGTGCAGCTCGAAGGGCCTAATGGCCTACTCATGCACCTATTTTTTATGTTTCTATGTTTCGATCAATATTCTGGGGTTCACCATTGACTAGAAAATTAACGGGACCAGCCACATAACTACTGTGGCTACTTGAGCAGGTCAGAGGCTGGGTATTCAGCGGCGAGTGTCTCACCTCCTGACTCCCCAAGGCTTTTCCACCATCTACAAGGCACAAGTCAAGAGTGTGATGGAATACTCACCACTTGCCTGGATGAGTGCAGCTCTAAAAACACTCAAGAAGCTTAACAGCATCCAAAACAAAGTAGCCCGCTTAATTGGCACCCCATCCACCACTTTAAACATTCACTCACTCCACCACTGGTGCACCGTGGCTGCAATGTATACCATCTACATGCTGCACTGCAGCAACTCACCAAGGGTTCTTCGGCAGCACTTCCCAAACAAGCCCACAACCTCTACCACCTGGAAGGACAAGGGCAGCTGGCGCATGGGAACACCATCACCTCCAAGTTCCCCTTCAAGTTATACACCATCCTAATTTGGAAATATATCACCATTCCTTCATCGCCGCTGGGTCAAAATCCTGGCACTCCCTAACAGCACTATGGGAATAGCTTCAACATACGGACTGCAGCGGTTCAAGAAGGCGGCTCACCACCACCTTCTCAAGGGCAATTAGGGATGGCAATAAATGCTGACCTTGACAGTAACACATCCCATGAACAAATAAAAAAAGAGAAGGGTTGGTAATTGGCAAAAGAACCAGAGATGAGATGAGTGATTTTTTTTTTATACAGCGATTTGTTATGATCTGGAATGCACTGCCTGAAAGGCAGGTGGAAGCATGTTCAATAATATCTATCAAAGGGAATTGGATATATACTTGAAGGGGAGAAATTGCAGGGCTTTGGGGGAAGAGCAGGGAAATGGAACTAATTGGATAGCTCTTTCAAAGAGCTGCCACAGGCACGATGTCTGAATGGCTTCCTTTTGTGCTGTGTCGTCCTGGTTAACCCTTGCCACTGGATAAAGGCCGAGCTCTGCCAAGCCCGTGTGGTGGCTGATGTGCAACGGTCACCACACGTTAAAAAAATCCACGCGCAGGCACCTTCCACCCCTTTAATTGGAGTTCAGGGCTGGAACATCGGGTCCTCCATTGAAACATCTGTGAACTCGTGTGGAAGCAAGTCATCCTCGTTCGAGGGACCGCCTATGATGATCATTCTAGGATTCTAGGATTTTTGTTTGGTGTTTGGATCGCATTAGTCACTTCAACAGGAGAACATTTCAAAACGTTTTTGATATGTTAGTAATTGAACAAAACTAAGATCTAAATTCCATCTTTGAGAAGGCTAGATCTGTAGTTAATAAAGTACAGTTTAAATTGCAGATTATCCTGCTTCAAGAAAAGCAGAATTACTAACTGTTAGGAATGCAGGATTACTAATCACGAGCAATCACATTTAAAAACTCCTCAGGCATCGTTGCTTTTGCAATTATTGGCCCTCGTTAATTCTTTATCATCTCAACTATGCAGTGCATTTGGAGTCGTCATCCTCACGACTTTACCAGGTCAAAGTTAGCCAAGGATAAAGAAAAGTATTGATTGGGAACAAATCCCAAAACTGCAAAAATGCAGACCTGTCCAGTAAAACCAACTAATGCAAGGATTAAAATGTAGCAAAGTGCACTTGAAACTGAAAAAACCATCTTCTTCCTTACAAGGCATGTTACTGGGACTCTCGCTCTGTCCGACTTCGATAGGTAAGGCTTGTGGGGTAACCATCACCTGACGTAATCAAATTTGCATACCAAAACTTTTCAATTCCATTTTCTCTGTGTATGCTAATTCTGCAGTTTCATTATTTCGTCCCAAATAATGTCTTGTAAAGTCAGGTATGAACAAATTGGGCAGGTGAGATTCTTCTAACCTCAGAGTGCAGAGTGTGAGTGAGACTTTGCCGGAGGCAAAGTGTGAGTGAGGCTTTGCTGGACATGAAGAGACTTACCCAATTTACATCATAGTACAGGTTTGGATAAATTCTTCAGCTGACAAATTCTTTCGTTGGTCTATTTTTTTTTAAAGTTCAATTGCTTAATGAGCAATGAAATGCACAGACAGGAAGCAGAGAGTTGGGATAAACGAGTCCTTTTCAGAATGGGAGGCAGTGACTAGTGGAGTGCCGCAGGGATCAGTGCTGGGACCCCAGCTCTTTACAATATACATTAATGATTTGGATGAAGGAATTGAGTGTAATATCTCCAAGTTTGCAGATGACACTAAACTGGGTGGCGGTGTGAGCTGTGAGGAGGATGATAAGAGGCTGCAGGGTGATTTGGACAGGTTAGGTGAGTGGGCAAATGCATGGCAGATGCAGTATAATTTGGATAAATGTGAGGTTATCCACTTTGGGTGGCAAAAACACAAAGGCAGAATATTATAGGAATGTCGGCAGATTAGGACCTGGGTGTCATGGTTCATCAGTCATTGAAAGTTGGCATGCAGGTACAGCAGGCGGTGAAGGAGGCAAATGGCATAATGGCCTTCATAGCTAGGGGATTTGAGTATCGGAGTATCGGAGCAGGGAGGTCTTACTGCAATTGTACAGGGCCTTGGTGAGGCCTCATCTGGAATATTGTGTTCAGTTTTGGTCTCCTAATCTGAGGCAGGATGTTCTTGCTATTGAGGGAGTGCAGCGAAGGTTCACCAGATGGATTCCAGGGATAGCTGGACTGACATATGAGGAGAGACTGGATCAACTGGGACTTTATACACTGGAGTTTAGAAGGATGAGAGGGGATCTCATAGAAACGTATAAGATTCTGACGGGATGGGACAGGTTAGATGCGGGAAGAATGTTCCCGATGTTGGGGAAGTCCAGAACCAGGGGACACAGTCTTAGGATACGGGGTAGGCCATTTAGGACTGAGATGAGGAGAAACTTCTTCACTCAGAGAGTTGTTAACCTGATGAATTCCCTGCCGCAGAGAGTTGTTGATGCCAGTTCATTGGATATATTCAAGAGGGAGTTAGATATGGCCCTTACGGCTAAAGGGATCAAGGGGTATGGAGAGAAAGCAGGAAAGGCGTGCTGAGGTGAATGATCAGCCATGATCTTATTGAATGGTGGTGCAGGCTCGAAGGGCCGAATGGACTACTCCTGCACCTATTTTCTATGTTTCTATGTTTCTATGTTGTCCAGGCATCCTAGGGAGAGCCTTGAATAAAGACCAACAGGAGTAAGATTGGAATCTCTTGCCACATTAAAAAAAATAAGACCACCGAAAATATTTGGTGGTTGACTACCCTTCACCCAGAGAATGATCCAAATGAATGCATTATTTGTTTCTTGTTGTTCGTTACTGTACTATCTATATACTATCATTGTGAATTTAATGAAGGAAATTATTGTGACAATAGTTTTGCAACAAGTAGAGTTGATTATAACTTTATTTATGTACCAAAGAACATGTTCACATAAGGCATCATATTCTTAGCAATAATGAATGGCATAACATTATTAGTTTAATTAGTGAGTGTACAACTCTTGCAATAAACGGACATCATGTAGGTTTGTTGACCAAGTCCCGATCGCCCATCATCATCATCATCATCATCATCATCACAGGCGATCCCTCGAACAAGGATGCCTTGCTTCCACCTAATGAAGGACCCGATATTCCAGTTCTGAACTCCAATTGAAGAGGTGGAAGATGCCTGTGCGTGGATTTTTTTAACATGTGGTGACCATTGCACATCAGCCACCACATGGGCTTGACAGAGTTAGGCCTTTATCCAATGGCAAGGGTTAACCAGGACAACTGGAGACCTGCTCTGCTGCATGGACCTAGTGCGCACACATATCGTCCATGGGTTCTCGGCTCTTCTGGGCCCCGTACCCTATTTGCCGCAACTCCGCCACAATCGCTCACCGCTCCTCCACCATAAACATTCGCCGCACCTCCGCTACGATCTTTCATCATTCTTCCGCCACAAACATTCGCCGCACCTCCGCCATGATTTCTCGGGCCACCCCGACTTGCAAGAGGGCACCACCACAGGTCGGGAGGATAAAAGAGCAGCGCAGGCCTCCGCAACATCATGGGCAACCCCGACCTGTGAGAGGACACCATCACAGGTCGAGGGGATGAAAGAGCATACCACTGCAGCTTCCAGCGCGAGCTGCTACAAGTGTACGCTGTGCTCGCTAACCTACATTGACTGCTGGTTAAGCAATGCCTCAATTTTAAAATTCTCATCCTTATTTCCAAATCCCTCCATGGCTTCGCCCCTCCCTATCGCTGTAATCTCCTCTAGCCCTACAATCCTCTGTAATATCTGCACTTCTCCAATTCTGGCCTCTTGAGAATCCCCGATTTTAAATGCTCCACCATTGGTGGCCATGCCTTCAGCTGCCAAGGCCTTAAGCTCTGGAATTGCATCCTTAAAACTCTGCCTCTTTACCTCTCTCTCCTCTTTTAAGACACTCCATAAAACCTACCTCTTTGACCAAGCTTTTGGTCACGTGTCCTAATATCTCCTTATGTGGCTCGGTGTCAAATAACGGTCCTGTGAATCACCTTGGATGTTTTACTACTTTAATGGTGCTAAATAAATAAAAGTTATTATTGTTGATGATGGCTTTCATTATTCCAGAAGAAGGTGTTCCTTGAGCTGGCCTTCCCCTGCCCGCAGAGTCTCGCTTAGGGCGGCGATGTCGATATCAAAGCATCTAAGTTCCCGGGCAACTATGGCGGTGCGGTGTTCCGGCCTGTCGCTGTTGGGATTGTCTATGAGGGTCCTGACATTCCAGGTCCTGAACTTCATGTTAACGGAGTGGAAGATGCCTGTGCGTGAGTTCTTTTAACGTGTGGTGGTTGTTGCACACCGACTACCATGGCAGATTTGACCTGGTACAAAGGGCACAAACAAAAGCCAATGGAGGCTTTAGAGGCAAAGAAATGTGCTAGCTTTGTCTTTTGTAGTGAGATAAGGAGGGCTTATGTTGTATTTAACCTGAAAAAATATTCAGGAGAATCAAAATAGTAAAAGGCTTCTACAAGCACGATTAGAAATTGGCCCTGAAATTCAGGTTTGGCCTTCCCGCGGGCATTTTAGAGAAAAAATACACACCTATGTTAAGCTGGTGCCCATGTTGGACTTTCCGATGGTGTGGCCACATTCGACTGCGATTCGCAGCGCGTGCACATCGACGCGTGCGCAGGCCTCGAAGTGGAGTCACATGGCTCTGGGCAGCCAATCAGGTAAGGTATCATAGTAATAGGAGTTCCGCAGGGTCCTAAACTCCTATTACTATGATTGTGATAGACCCAAAACACCCAAACCACAGCCCCAAACACCCAAAACAGTAATAAAAAATAGAAAATAATTACACTACATTCATTTAAATTAAAGTTATTAATGTCTTTAAAAAAAATAATTTCCCGATTTTTAAAAAGTTTTCAAAAATAAACTTACCATTGTGGGGAGGGTTTTTAATGATAAAATATGTTTTAATAACTATATTTTTATATGTTTTTGCTATGCGCCTGCTTTTTCAGGCGCAAGATTTTTGAGGACATTTGTAAGCGTAAATATCGGAAATTTCCACTTACAAGTGTCCTCGCTCCCAATCTGGCTATGATCTGTCAAACCAGAAACTTGACAGATCGGAAATGCTGGTTTCCAGCGCATGCGCGTTGCGCGCTGGAAACCAGCATTTCCGATGCCTTCCCGGGTCTGTCGGAACGCCGTACGGACCTGGGGAGGCCAGAATTTCAGGGCCCTTATTCAAAATTGCCTAAAAATTAAAAGTAAATTTTCAGTCAAACAGTGGCTCTACTTTTTTTGATGTTTGATGATGGGTTAAAAAGCTTGTTTCTGGATTGTGAGCATCCACCTTTTCGGTAGGGTTGGCAGGCTGTAGGTTCTATCAATTGGACCTTTGTGCTCAGAACAATTATTAACTAACCAGAATGACTTTGGGATAACAGTCATTGATAGGAATGCCAAGAAGAAAAATTAGGATAAATAGCCCACTCTAAAGATATGTCTGCAGACTATTAGCAACTTTTTGTTTACTCTGCGAATTGTTGTTCTCATGGGATCTGTAATAAATAACATTGATTTCTGTGCTCAGTGTTGCACATTTCATGATTTTAAAAGCAATCTCCTAAATATATCACCGTCAAATCCTGTCAGAAAATAAAATGCCTGCTTTCTCTACTTGGATACCATCATTTCATGAGCAGGCCATTCATATTTCCAGATATTTATATCTTGGTGCTTAATATTATAAATTGTTAATCAAAGATTCACACCACTTTTGACAAAAAAATTTCAAACTTAGTGTCTCAAAATGAGTTTAAATTATATTGGTCAAGATTATTGTCCTTAAGCAGTGCATGATGTGTACTGCAAGAATTTTACATTCACTAAGAAACTTCAGGAATAAAAGTCAACAGTCGATCTTGAATGAACTGTTCCATTTTTCCATAGATTGTAATTCATGTACACTGACACTACTGAAGGGCAGAAGTAAAACTGCAGGTATTAATCAATTAGTAGTGCTCATGATACTGTCTTGCTAAAACTCTATTTCATTTACTAACATTGTCATTCTCATAATTTTTTTTTGTATGAATTATGAAATGGCAGTACAGTACTCTTCTGATTTATATTCTACTGGCATGCAACATCACAAAGTAATTAATATTAGCCTCTTTAACTAGGCAGTTTAATTTGCAACTGGCATCCATATCATGTGCACACCAATACAATACTCAATCCTTCAATCTAAACACTGCAGGGAAATTGTATTCAATTGGTTAGGTCACAATGGTAGATGATCTCAGCACCGTGACTTTCATCTTGTATCAAATTCATTGATCAAATGTCGCTCCTGATAAGGAAGTTAGAAAGAAACAGCTTTCATTTATTTAGCATTTTCAGACCCTCAAGGACATCCCAAAGAGCTTCACAGCCATTGAGTTGCTTTTGAAAGCAGCTTTTAACTTTCGGCAGTAGGGGAAATTGGTGGTAGTGGATTGGCCGCCCATTTACATCTCGTCGGATTTTCCTTCCATTGACTTTGATTGATAGGAAAATCAGGCAGGGCCATAGAACCATAGAATCATAGAACGGTTACAGCACGGAAGAAGGCCATTCGGCCCGTCGAGCCCGTGCCAGCGCTCAGCTAGTCCCACTCCCCTGCCCTTTTGCTGTAGCCCTGCAATTTATTTTCCTTTACATACATCCAGTTCCCTTTTAAAAGATAAAATTGAGTCTGCCTCCACCACCCTTTCCAGCAGCACATTACAGATCTTAACCACTCGCTGCGTAAAAAAGTTTTTTCTTACATCACCTTTGGTTCTTTTGTCAATCACCTTAAATTTGGAACACCTCTATCAAATCTCCTCTCAAACTTCTCCGCTGCAAGAAGATCGGCCCCAGCTTCTCCAGTCTATCAACGTAACTGAAGTCCCTCATTCCTGGAATCATTCTCGTAAATCTTTTCTGCACCTTCTCTAAAGCCTTCACTTCCTTCTTAAAATGTGGTGCCCAGAATATGACGCAATACTTCAGTCGGGGCCGAACCAGTGTTTTATAAAGGTTCATCATAATTTCCACACTTTTGTACTCTATATGGGCTCGAAATTCGGCGACTTTGCGACCGGGTTTTTGCTGCTATTTCCCGCTCTGCGGCGAAAACCCGGTTGGTGGGTGATTTTTTTGCAGCGCTTTCCACGTGCCACCGTGGAGAGGAGCGCCGACGTGCAACACCCGAAATAGCACTTTTCGACCGATATTTGGTCACCGTACTCGTATTGAATACCGACAGGGAAAAACCTGTGTTGCAGCCCTGCCAGCAGTGGTAAGTGTGAAGACCTGCAAAAAAGGTAAATTAAAGAAGTTATTTTTTCATTCTTTTTCAACGATTTAGCAGGTAAGGGTTTTGTGAATGCTTTATGAATGTTTTTTTTTTGTTGTTTGCAATTTTATTTTTGTTTCCCCCCCACCCCCCCAAGACCTCTCTCACAGGGCTATTGGCCCCGGACTAAAGTTGCCGAAATTCGTGGATTGCGCTGCGAATCCTCGTGCAACACTGATTTTTACCGTTGTGCAAATTAAAGGCTGAAAATTGAGCCTACTAATGGTAGTGAAGCAAAAATGGTAATTTTGGAGTAAATTACCGTTTTTGCTGAAAATTGAATTTTTAGCCCATATATGAAGCCCAGATTCCCGTAAGCCATTTTAACTGCTTTTGCAACCTGCTATGCCACCTTCAACGATTTATGCATTGGCGGAAGGGTCGTGAACCAGAGGACACAGATTTCAGGTGATTGGCAGAAGAACCAAAGGCGACATGGAAGAAAAATTTTTTACGCACCGAGCGGTTAGGATCTGGAATGCACTGACTGAGAGGGTGGTGAAGACAGATTCAATTGTGGCATTTAAAAGAGAATTGGATAAGTACTTGAAGGAAAAAAAAATGTAAGGCTATGGGGAAAGGGTGGGGGAGTGGGACTAGCTGAAGTGCTCTTGCAGAGAGCCAGGACGGGCTTGATGGGCCAAATGGCCTCCTTCTGCGCTGAAACATTCTATGATTCTATGATTTTAAAGAAGTTTCTCCAAATCCGTATTGGATTTATTAGTGACTATCATATATGTAATTTTGGATGCCCCCACTTGTGGAAATATCTTCTCTACATCTACCCTATCAAATCCTTTAAAAAATGTAAAAACCTCTATCAGGTCACCCTTTAGTCTTCTCTTTTCTAAAGAAAAGTGCCCCAGCCTGTCCAGACTTTCTTGATAGTTGCACCCTTTCAGTTCTGATATCATCCTTCTTAACCTTTTTGCACTTTCTCCAGTGTGCCTAATATTTTTTTTGTAATTATGGAGATTAGAACTGAGCACAGTACTCAATGTGTGATCCAAAGAAGGTTCTGTATAAGTTTGATTACTTCTCTGCTTTTCAATTCTACTCTTTTAGAAATTAACCCCAGTGCTTTGTTTGCATTTTTTTATGGTTTTGTTAACATGCATTGCAACTTTTACTGATTTGTGAGTCTGTATCCCTCGATCCCTTTGTGCCTCTACTCCATTTAGACTCTCATTAGCTGTCCACCAGTCCTCTGGCATGATTCCATTTTCTAATGAATTTTATATATATGTAATAGTGCCTCTGCTATGTCTTCCCTAATATCTTTTAGTATGCACAGATGCAATCCATCCAGACCAGGAGTTTTATCCTTTCTAAGTTTGTCTAGTTTATCAATTATCTCCTTCCTTTCTATCATAAATATGCCTTTTGATCTTTTCTTCTCATGTCATGTCCACCTTGTTAGTCTTCCTGGTAAGAACTGAGACAAAGTCATTATTCAATATTTGTACTATTTCATTGCCATTATCTGTGAGTTTATCTTGTGCCTTTAGTGGCGTTATCCCAATCTCAATTTTCCTTTTGTATCCCTATGTGTCTGTAGAATTCTGTCCTATTTCTTTTTATATTCCTTGATACTTTAATTTTGTAGTTCCTCTTTGCCTTCCGAATTGCTTTTTTGACTTCTTTCCTAACCTCTTCGTATTCCCTTTTGTCATCCTTTATTGTCCACGTACTTAGTGCAGGGAGTGCAGGAGACCTCGAGTGCATCTCACTCTCTATACTGGTGGTTCCTCAGGGAGTACAGCCAGAGCCAAGTCCAAGGCATCATGGGTGGCTCAACTGTACGAGGGCGGGGGGGGATGGTACAATGTCAGGAAGGCAATATTGAAAGGGGTTTCAATAGTTACAGGAACAGACAGGCCTTTCTGCGGCCGCTGACGCAACTTCAGGATTGTAGGTTGTTTTCCTGTTGCCAGGATCAAGGGTGTCATTGAGAGGCTGCAGGACATTCCGAGGGGCGAGTGTGAATAGCCAGATTCCTGAGGGGATGGGGACTGGACAAGCCGGATAAGGTCACACCTCAACAGGGCCGATACCATTATCCTCCCTGGGGGTTTGCTAAAGCTGTTGGGGAGGGTTTAAACTTGCTTGGCAGGGGGATGGGAACCTGAGCGTAGATTCAGAAGGGAGAGAAGCAAAGCTTGGAAATGGGCGCAGAAAATTTGTCAATGGTGAACCTGTGGAATTCTCTACCACAGAAAGTTGTTGAGGCCAATTCACTAAATATATTCAAAAAGGAGTTAGATGTGGTCCTTACTACTAGGGGGATCAAGGGGTATGGCGAGAAAGCAGGAATGGGGTACTGAAGTTGCATGTTCAGCCATGAACTCATTGAATGGCGGTGCAGGCTCGAAGGGCCGAATGGCCTACTCCTGCACCTATTTTCTATGTTTCTATGTTTCTATACCTTTTTCTTTCATTTCAATTTTATCCTTAGCTCTTTAATCATCCATGGTGTCTCATTATTGGCTAGTTTGTTCTTGTTTTTTTTAATGGAATATATTTCTCCTGAACTCTTTTGTTACCTTTGTTAAATAGTTCCCACTGCTGTTCCATCTCTTTGTTCGAGGTTTACCTTCCCTAGTTCCATCCTCACCCCTCATTATTAGATTTTTTTTCCAATCTATTACTGTGGACTTTGACTTATTTATGTCTCTCTCATCATTATCTTTATCCTCATTATGTTGTGATTGTTATCGCATAGATGCTTCCCTGTGCTTACTTCTCTTATCTGCTCTGGCTCATTTCCCATTACTGTGATTCCTGTTGGGCTTCTTACATACTGGGTATGAAAAGCGTCCTGTGTACACTATAAAAATCCCAATTACTTTCCTCTTTTCCATACCACTTCTTGCCAGTTTATTTGGGGGTTGTTGAAATCTCCCATGATTATTATTCGATATCTTTTATTCATTTCATAGATTTGCCTACATATTTCTCCCTCCAACTACTTTCCACTATTAAATAGTCTGTAGTGTACCCCTATTAGTGTGATCAATCCCTTCTTATCCTTTATCTCAATCCATTTGGATTCTGTTTTTATCTTAACATTAGTAATGTCCTTTTATCTACTGCCATTATGGTATCTCTAATTCATATAGCTACCACACATAATCCCTTCTTCCCTTATCCTCTTTAAATATGTTAGAACCTGAAATAGTTAATTGCCAATCCTGACCGCTATGAATCCATTTCAGTTATCCCTACTATATCTGGTTCCTCTCTACAAATTACTGTCTCCAATTCCTCGTTTTGTTTCGGATGGTGTGCACAGTGTGGTGCAGACCATTTAATTTGTTTATATTAATCGTTCCTCTCGCTTTATTTTTAACAGTTATTTTGTAAATATGTTCTATAATTTTATCTTTTTAATTACAATCATAGAATAGTACAGCACAGAAGGAGGCCATTCGGCCCATCAAGTTGGCGCCGGCTCTTTCGAAGAACAATCCAGTTTGTCCCACTCCCCCGCTCTTTCCCCATATCCCTGCAATTTTTTTCTCCTTCAAGTATTTATCCAATTCCCTTTTGAAGGCTACAATTGAATCTGTATCCACCGCTCTATCAGGCAGTACAAATCCTGACCACTTGCATAAAAGGGTTTTTCCTGATGTCGCCTATGATTGTTTTGCCAATCACCTTAAATCTGTGCTCTCTGGTTATCGACCCTTCAGCCATTGGAAACTTTCTCTTTATTTACTCTATGATTTACCCTTCATGATTTTAAACACCTCTATCAAATCTTCTCATAGCCTTCTCTGCTCCAAGGAGAACAACCCCAGCGTCTTCAGTCCATCCACGTAACTGAAGTCGCTCATCCCAGGAATCTGCACCCTCTCTAAAGCCTTTCCCGACCTGCCTAAAATGGTGCCCAAAATTCGACACAATACTCCAGCTTCGACCAAACTAGTGTTTTATATAGGTTTAGCTTAACTTCCTGGCTGTTGTACTCTATACCTATATTTATAAAGCCCAGGAACCTATATGCTTTATTAATTACTTTGTTAATCTGTCCAGCCACCTTCAAGGATTTGTGCACAAGCACCCCCAGGTCTCTCTGTTTTTGCACCTCTTTTAAAATTGTACCATTTAGTATGTATGCTCTCTCCTCATTTTTCCTATCAAAATGTATCACTTCACACTTCTCTGCATTGAATTTCATCTGCCATGTGTCCGCCTATTCCACCAGCCTGTCTATGTCTTCTTGAAGTCGATTACTGTCTTCCTCACTGTTATACATTAACAATTTGGATGAAGGAATAGTGTAATATCTCCAAGTTTGCAGATGACACTAAACTGGGTGGCGGTGTGAGCTGTGAGGAGGACGCTAAGAGGCTGCAGGGTGACTTGGACAGATTAGATGAGTGGGCAAATACATGGCAGATGCAGTATAATATGGATAAATGTGAGGTTATCCATTTTGGGGGCAAAAACACGAAGGCAGAATATTATCTGAATGGCGGCAGACTAGAAAAAGGGAGGTGTAACAAGACCTGGGTGTCATGGTTCATCAGTCACTGAAAGTGGGCACACAGGTACAGCAGGTGGTAAAGAAGGCAAATGGTATGTTGGCCTTCATAGCTAGGGGATTTGAATATAGGAGCAGGGAGGTCTTACTGCAGTTGTACAGGGCCTTAGTGAGGCCTCACCTGGAATATTGTGTTCAGTTTTGGTCTCCTAGTCTGAGGAAGGATGTTCTTGCTATTGAGGGAGTGCAGCGAAGGTTCATCAGACTGATTCTAGGGATGGCTGGGCTGTCACATGGGCCTTTATTCATTGGCGTTTAGAAGGATGAGAGGGGATCTCATAGAAACATATAAGATCCTGACGGGATTGGACAGGTTAGATGCGAGAAGAATGTTCTCGATGTTGGGGAAGTCCAGAACCAGGGGACATAGTCTTAGCATAAGGAGTAAGCCATTTAGGACTGAGATGAGGAGAAACTTCTTCATTCAGAGAGTTGTTGACCTGTGGAATTCCCTGCCGCAGAGAGTTGTTGATGCCAGTTCATTGGAAATATTAAAGAGGGAATTAGATATGGCCCTTACGGTTAAGGGGATCAAGCGGTATAGAGAGAAAGCAAGAAAAGGGTACTGAAGGAATGATCAGCCATGATCTTATTGAAAGGCGGTGCAGGCTCGAAGGGCCGAATGGCTTACTCCTGCACCTATTTTCTATGTTTCTATGTTTACTACACTTCCAAGTTTCATGTCATCTGCAAATTTTGAAATTGTGCCCTGTATGCCCAAGTCCAAGTCATTAATGTATATTAAGAAAAGCAGTGGTCCTAGAACTGACCCCTGGGAAACATCATTGTATACCTTAGTGTATAGTGTTAGTCATCAATGCATATCAAAAACAGTAGTGGTCTTTAGTCCCTCTAAACTGCGCGTGGGTGAGGTCGCGCAGCAATCAGGAAGGTACCGTGCAGGCCACTCACAAGCTGGGTCCCTTAGGCTGTGCGTGTACTGTAACAGCTGTAGCTCAGTGGGTAGCATTCTTGCATCTGAGCTGGAAGGTTCCAGTCCCACTCCAGCGATTTGAGCACAAAAATCGAGGGGTTAAAATTCATCAACTCACCGCTGCCTGCCGCCCACATTCCTGGTGAAGATCTGCCCAGTGCCACTTTGGAGGTGGGCGGGAGGGGAAAGCTGCCGGGAACAGCCCGCTGACATCAGCAGATGGCCGAGTGGCGCAACTGACCTCCCACCTGCCGAGGTCCCATATTGATGCGGGTGGCAGAACAGGGGGTGGATTGCTGAGAGGAGGCTGGTCTGTCCCCGACAGGAAGTAGGCACTATTTGGGAAAAAAAGGTAAGCGAACATTTTTTTTTAAATTTCCACAGCCACTTACCTGCATGGGTTCCCCTGGAGGTCTTCCAATAGTTTTTTTATTTTTTACTGTTAATATTTTTTTTCAGGTCTTCGACCCTCCTTGCGCCCGACTCCATCCTCGGCAGCACTTGGGCGGCAAGCGCCTCTGCTGCCGAGAATGAGACCTCCCGCCCACTGCCACCCAGATTGGTGGCGCATGTCATCCATTTGACGCCCGCCGACCTTCGAGGAACCTCGGCGATGAATATGCCTCCTAAAGTACCGTCCGGTATTCAGTGGCCATCAACGGCACTTTGGGCAGCACTTGAGTGGAAGGAGGCCTTGATGAAAATGGGCTCTCTGGACTGTCATTCCAGTGCAGTACTGAGAGAATGCTGCACTGCCTATCGGGTGAGCCCTTAAACCGAGGCACTATCTGTTGTCTCAGGTGGCGTAAAAAATCCTATGCCACTATTTTGAAGAAGCTGAGAGGGGTTATCTCCGGTGTCCTGGCCAATATTTATCCCTCAATTTACATCACAGAGAAAAACAGATTATCTGATCATTATCACATTGCTGTTTGTGGGGCTTTGCTGTGTACAAATTGGCTGCTGCATTTCTTACATTCAAACAGTGATTACACTTCAAAAGTACTTCATTGACTATGAAGTGCTTTAGGACGTCCTGAGATCATGAAAGGCGCTATAGAAATCCTTTCTTTTTCTCGTTTCTGAAGGTAATTTTTTTTGTCCACATTTATAGCTCCATACCCTAGCACCTTGAAGCTCCATTGGCTTTGTTCAAATTACATATCTACTATGCTCGTAGATTGCGCTGATTCCCAGGTACTTATATGATCGAGCTTATGATAATTAGTTTGTGAAGATGCTTGCCGCAATTTCATAAAATGGGCATAGCTTCAGAAGCAATTACCAATTGCTCCCACAAAGGAAACTCCAGGCCACTGGCTTTACAGATCAAATTTCTATTTAAATGCAACTATTCTGGATGACACCCACTCCTGCTTTAGTCATGCCCTAGCAAAGATCTATCAAATGTATTTGTCAACATGATCACAGTGTTTATTATATTGAATCTTAGTTATCTAATAAAATGATCTCTTTTTCATATATACTTGGTGTCCTGTGCACTGACGTGCATAGACATATGACCATACTAACATAATAAATTGATTGACAGGCGCACTTACTACAGTCCAGTCCTCTTAGAGAAATTATTTGGATTAGGTAGCTCTGATTTCCTTAAACAGATGATTTCCTGAAGTGAAACAATCTTCAATCCCCTGAGTGTAGCAGTTGTTATCAGTGCTTTAACTAGTCTGTCACAGTTGAAACATTAAAATTTACATTATGCATAGAATTTTGTCCTCTCTGGCTTCTGTCCAACAATCTTCAGCACAAGCTTAGATTTTCTGCTGGCATCCATTTGGTTTTGTGCACAAATCAAGTGGGCGGTAATGGGCACTGGCACAGTGATCTGTAACAATAGATCTCCACCCACTGTCTGTCCTCGCCCCTATCATCATTTTTGGCAGCCAGCAGAAGTCCCTGCTTAATTTTCAGTCGGTGCATGACCCAAATGAGAGGGGATTGATGTAGTAAAGTCATCTCTCATTTGTCTTCATTGGCGCTCACTCATATTCTTGGCAGCATAAATCAGATATCCAAGAACCATAGAGCCTTATAGCACAGAAGGAAGCCATTGGGCTGGATTTTCGGCTGGCTTGCGCCTCTGTTAGCACCCCGGAGGGGCGGTAAAGGATGTCTAAAGGTGTAATGCCGGGCGGCCAGCTTTTACCGCCTGGCTGGCAAATTTGGCTCAGGGTTTGCGACTGCACAAAAACTTACCCCTCGTCCTGAAGTTTCATTTAGATCATGACATCAATCGTCATGCAATGTTCCGCGAGCGCCCTGGTTGCAAATTTAGGTGCTAACGCCGCATTGAACTTCCACCCCAAGTGACGCCTGAAAAACCATGCCATGCCACGGTAGGCGCTATTTGCTGCATTTTTAAATTAAGGGAGGAGGATTCTAAATCAGAGGTCACATTGACTGCAATGTTTGCGCACAGCATGCTGCGTGAAGCTGAGACTTTAAAGCGGTAGATTTATCTGCCATTACAGTGTCCTTACAACTTCAGTGAAATAATTTAATGGGGGTATTACTAGTTCACCAGTGTATCCTGCTCCATGCTATTGCTAGGTGGTGTCAAGATAGAAGAAGGGCTCTTGGCCATGTTGGGCCATGGATGAGGAGAAGCCAAAGACGTCTGGGAAGGAGGGCTTAAGCCCCACGGGTTTACAGGCACCAACGCTCATACCTCCAGCTCTCTGAGGAGCAGTGTGTGAGAAGGCTGCGCTTCCGAAAGGAAGTGCTAACAGAGATATGCATCTCCTACAGGCAGACCTGCAGCTTTACAGTGGCAACAGGACTATGTTGCCTGTCGCAGTGAAGGTGACTGTGGCGCTGGGCTTCTATGCCTCCGGCTCCTTCCAGGCTGCAGCAGGGGACATCATCATCATCATAGGCAGTCCCTCGAAATCAAGGAAGACTTAATTCCACTCTAAAAATGAGTTCTCAGGTGACTGTACAGTCCAATACGGGAATTACAGTCTCTGTCACAGGTAGGACAGACAGTGGTTGAACGAAAAGGTGGGTGGGGAGTCTGGTTTGCCGCACGCTCCTTCCGCTGCCTGCGCTTGTTTTCTGCATGTTCTCGGTGATAAGACTCGAGGTGCTCAGCACCTTCCTGGATGTTCGTCCTCCACTTAGGGCGGTCTTTAGCCAGGGATTCCCAGGTGCCGGTGGGAATGTTGCACTTTATCAAGGAGGCTTTGAGGGTGCCCTTGTAGCGTTTCCTCTGCCCACCTGGGGCTCGCTTGACATGTAGAAGTTCCGAGTAGGGCGCTTGCTTTGGGAGTCTCGTGTCGGGCATGTGGACAATGTGACCCACCCAATGGAGCTGGTCGAGTGTGGTCAGTGCTTTGATGCTGGGGATGGGCCTGAGCGAGAACACTGATGTTGGTGCGTCTATCCTCCCAGTCCTACACCTTACCTTTCCTCTGTTACTGACCATAACAGCGTCCTCTTGGACACAATGCTACAATAAAAGCCACCCACAAAACAAACATTCTAAACCAAATTTATAAATCAAACCATCCAATATTATATACCAAAGTCAACTAATCGCCTTGTGCATTCCCTTTGTTCGGTCTGCTGTGTGCCTTTGCCTGGACTATTGCTCCTACACAGTGCTACCCCAGTGGCTGTATGGCTGGTGGAAGGATGCTGATTTTCAGTGGGTTAGACTGCAGATGGCCTTGCAGAACAACCTAGAAGGTCCAACTGTTGACTGCAGCAGCAGTCTGGGCTGGCTGGCTGACCGGCAACAACAAAGGCACTGGCGGAGTGGCAATAGTGGGAGTACAAATGCTGTCATCCAGAGCGAAAACAGCAGGTTCGTGCCCCATGGAGCCACTGGCACTCCCCTGGACCTCAGCAATCCTAGTCATCTGTTGGAGTAAAGGGTAACCACATCCTTGACTTCAGTCTGAAATTCCACTGCAGCACTTGGACTTTGGGTGACTTCTGCTTGTGCTGCAATGGAAACTGAGACATTGACCATCAGATGCTGCATCATGTTTGGTTCCATAGTGTGCTAATGGAGTTGCTCACCACGTCTATGCTGGAAAGAATGGACTTCAAGCTCTGCGCAAAGTCCTGTGCAACGTTGGTGCTGGACTCCTCCCTCAGGTATTCTGGCAAGCCTGCCAATGCACCAAGCATTTCATTGTGCAGACCCATCAGTGTTCTGTTGTAGGCCGTCCCATCAAAGTCCTCATATGAGTCTTCTGCAGCAGAACTTGTGTGCAAACTCGCCCACCGGTGAGCTGGCACCTGCGCTACCCTTGCCCCCACTCAGGCTGCAGCCCATTCGTGCCCAGTGACTCATCATTGCCTCTATGCTACCCTCTAAATTATGCACAGTCAGAATCTGAGCTGGTGGCCACGAGTGTGAAATTGAGTGACAGCACTGTGTCTTCAGCAACATTGCCTTCTTGCAATTCCTGCTCCTCCACCATTGCCTGGCCAGGCTCTGCAGTTCTTGGCTACCTGAAAGGAGATAGGCACAAGGGTAGGGTTGCAGTGAGGAGAGGGAGGGGGGGGGGGGGGAAGCAAGAGGTGTATGCTTACACCATCTACAGCTTTTAAATCAGGGAGATTGTGGGATGAGGGGGAAGTGGGATGTGAGAAAGCGGATTAGGTCTGAGGATTGTTTCAGCTTCACTGCTGGCCACAGGCTCAGCGATGGGCACTCCAATAATCTCCAGCACTGTCTCCTCCATGGGGGTAAGGTCATGCAGCTGCACCTGTAGCCCCTGCTGCCTCCAATTAAGAGCCACCTTTTCCTGCAAGACAGAGGGAAGCGTGTCAGTGAGTGTGGTGAATTACGGGAAAATGAGGAGAAATTATGCAGCCCTAAAGGTATCACTTAGATACTGTGGTGAAGTCCCATGTGATGCTTGACTGCAACCATCTTCTCCAATCCAACACCCCCAGCCTGTATTAAAGCAGTTTGAGCATCCATAGAAGAAGCACAGACTACCTCCTGGAAAACTGCTTTGGAGAACAGCAGAAAGGCACGACCCCTCCACTGTCTCTGATTTGTCACATTGCTTGTCCGACATCCAGTTTTGGATGAGCAGAAATTTCCTCCAACTAAACATTGGGAAGACGGAAACCATTGTCCTTGGTCCATCCCACTCCCTGGCAACTATCTGAGGCGGAACCAGACCGTTCGCAACCTTGGTGTCATATTTGACCCCGGGATGAACTTCTGACCACATATCCGCACCATCACTAAGACCTCCTATTTCCACCTCCGCAACATCATCCATCTCCGCCCTTACCTCAGCTCATCCGTGCCTTTGTCACCTCTAGAGTTGAGTATTCCAATGTTCGCCTCGCCAGCCTCCAACCTACATAAACTTGAGCTCATCCAAAACTCGGCTGTCCGTATCCTAACTCGCACCAAGTCCCGTTCACCCATCACCCCTGTGCTCGCTGACCTATATTGGCTCCCGGTACACCACTGCCTGAATCATAAGATTCTTATCTTTGTTTATCAAATTGCTCCATGGCCTTGCCTCTCCCTATCTCTGTAACCTCTTTGAGCCCTACAACTCTCTGAGATCTCTGCACTCCTCCAATTCTGGCCTCTTGTGCATCCCCAATTTTAATTGCTCCACCATTGGCAATTCCCTCTCTAAACCTCTCCACCTCTCTACCTCACTCTCCTCCTTTAAGATTCCCTTTAAAACCTATCTCTTTGACCAAGCTTTTGGTCATCTGTCCTAATATCTGCTTATATGTCTCCCAGTGTCAAACTTTGTTTGATAAGGATCCTGTGAAGCACCTTGGGCTGTTTTACTGTGCTAAAGTTGCTATGTAACTGCAATTGTTGAGTTTCTGGCTGAAGTTAAACTGAGGATGGGTTGCTTGGTTCTGAGAGATGCAGGGAAGACCAGCATACTATCAGTGACAAGAAGTGGCCAAGGTGGTCAATGCCAGCTGCATTACTTCATGCATGACAACTTAGTGCCAGAAAACGCTTAGCCTTGAAAGGAGAGCGGTTGGTTCGCAGTTGAGCTCTCACAAGGTTTTGTTCCTTTAATTGCTACCATTCGGTCTGCTTTCTCACAGATTAGTGACTTGCTCCAGTACTAGTGGTCTGAATGGGATGCATTCACAGGATGGTACTAGCTCGCAAGAAAACAGCAGAGGCTGTGGTCTCTCAGCTGCCCTCTCCAGTGCCTGCACATCTGGCTGAAAGGACACAGTCCAGGGAACTTAGAACTAGTCAGTCTGCCATGAGACGAAGGCTTCAGACCCAAGAGGCCATCCGACTGTCACAGCAGCTGGCTACCTCATGCACTCCTGACGCTTAGGTAGCTCCTGGGAGATATGAGAAATCCCACGTCACACACTGGCAACAAGAGGAAGCACAGTGGAAAGAAGGGATTACATTAATATTTTGGTTGAACTAAACTGTTCTTTTGAAAGTTTGAAAGTTAGTCTCATCTGGTGGAATGAGTGGGAACTATATAATTTGGAGTGCACTGATGCCCAGAGATCGTGATGTCATTCCCGTGCGCATCACCCCGGTAGCGCCCCGGACCTGAAATTGCCTTCTGCCACCTGCAGCAGCGCGGGCGAAAACACCGACAGCTGCGGGAGGTGTGCATCGGGCGGGCAGCCGCTTCGGAGGCAATGCCTAAAGGCGAGGTGGCCAAGATAAGCAAAAAAATAAACGCACCTTTTTTCTTCCAGCTTTCTTCACGGGTTCCTGCCCGCGATCGATCAGCTTGAGTGCCAGGCTGATCGCGTGGGATCGTGGCTGCCGACGTGATCCCAGTAAGTTGTTTTTATTTTGCAGCGCCTGCAGCAATGGCCCTTGCCTTTTAAGGAGTCTCTGAATGGGGCAGCACTGCTGAATTCACCGCCTCGCCGCTGCCGATTGCGCTCCAAGAAGGAAGTGGAACACAAACGGCAATTTTTTTAAAAGTTTAAAATCATTAGCGCCTGGCGCTAACTTTTCAAACTGTTAAAATTTAGCACCCCAAATGGGGTGATAGTGAATTTCTCCCCCAATGAGTTGGTGCTGCTGAAGAGAGAGGTCGAAAGCCTGCATGTGGCGGTGCATGGCACTGAGCATGGATGTCAAGGAGCGGCGAGAGCGGTGGTTCGAGGAATGCTGAACATCACGGAGATATCTGTAATCATGGGTGCATCCGAAGCACGAATCCATGTGGAATAAATTGGAGCCAGAACAATTACTGAGAAAGTGGAATCCTTTATTTCCAGCAATTCCCATTGATATTTCTTATGCTTGTATTTCCAGTTTTTCTTTTTATCTCCGGCGTTGTGATGCTGCACTGTGTGTGACACTACCCAATAGATTTAGAATTCTGATCCTTCAAGTTTTTTTTCATGTTGTAGTTTTTGATATAATGGTTGAAGCTTCGATCTGGCTGCAAAATGATATATCTGTCAGAAATGTTTGATGATTACTGCATAGAGAATTAATGCCATCTAAGTGATAGAATAAATGTCACCATGCAACTGCTGCTTTAACAGATAGCCTTGGTAAAACAGCACCAAAGATTTTATTTCATTTCATTCAAGCATTCACTTTTCAACTAACTCACTTTCCACCCTGTCAGTGTTCTGACAGACCCTTTCATTATCTGATTGTTATTTGCAGAGTGTTTTTGTGCAGTCGCTTCCCCAGCTAATGAATAAGTGGGAGCAGCAGTAAGATATTCCATACCTTCACTAATCGTGGCCTAGAAATCCGACCACACCTGATGCACATGATGCATGTGCCCGCTCACATGATCGCAGGGGCAACGGAAAATCGGTGCTGGAATCTCATTGTAATGAGATAAGTGTGCACCCAGCGCTGCTATTGGTTGTATGCCTATTTTGGGGTCTGGAAATCAGACATCACTGATGCCTCTTAAAAGAGGATATACAGTTTGCTTGCAGCCAGCAGGAAAGACTTGAACGTGGCAGATATGGCTGCAAGAGCTGCAGATAGGATACCCAGATTCTGTATTGCAGCTCTGATACAGCAGTAGGAGGGAAACCTTGCTTCTGCGGCTGGGTTGGGGGGGGGGGGGGGCGGAATGTACAAAGACGGTGGGAAGAGGTGGTTGAAGAGATGAAAGCAAGGAGCGTAACTCCCAGGACATGGCTGTCCCAGAGGCGCTAACGGGCCTTTCTGAGAATGGCAATTTTGGCCCCTGTGACTTTTACATCAACATGCACCCAACATCAATGCGAAAGTAGCAGTATAACTACAACCTTATGAGCCCCTTTTCAAAGGGTTGTGCTCCATGAAGCCACTGCCAATCTCTCTCAAGGTGGTGCCTCAGCAATCCTACTGATCTATTGGAGAAGAGATTGATGGACTGCTGTGAGACCCTGGTAACCCCTTTGAACAGTAGTATCTAGAGCCACGATGGCAACAGTCCGAGCTTACAAGGCCGCAGTCTGAGCTTCCACTGCAGCACTTGTTCCTTTGATGGAAGCTGTTTGTGCTGCAATGGAAGCTGTGACATTGGCTATCAGATGCTACAGGTGTGTTGATAGAGGTGACCTCCTGTTCCTTTTTGGAAAGGATGGGCTCCAAGCTCTGCGCTGAGCCCCATGCCAAGTTGGTGCTGGACTTTAAGGACTCCATGCCCTTTAACATTGACCACATGGGCCAAGCTTTCCATTGCGTCTAGCATTTGGTTATGTACACGCATCAGCCTTCTTCTGTAGCCTGGCCCATCAAAGTCCTCATCCGAGTCCTCTGGAGCAGAACAAGTCTATGACCTCGCCCTCTTGTGCTTTCCCCCACCCTGGCTCCTGCACAGTTGTGCCTGGTGTTTCATCATGTGCAGATCCCTCTATCCTAGCCTCTAAAATGCACAGAGTGTCAGTCTCTGAGCTGGTTGCTGCAAGAGTAAGATTGACTGGCAGTGTCTCCTCATCTTCACTGTCTTTCTCTACTGATTGGGAAGGCTGCGGTTTTTGGGTATGTGAAATGAAAAAGGGACAAGGGTTGAGAGTTGTGGTGAGGGGAGTCGAGAAGGTATGAAGCGCGTGCTGACACGATCTGCAGCTTGTAAATCAGATACGGGAGAAGTGAGACGTGAGAAGGAGGGTTAGTTATGCAGATACCCTCTTTATTGATCCCTACAGCCCCGCTGATGGCCACAGCCTCACTGATGCCCCTTCCCAGGATGGCTAGCACTGTCTCCTCCATGGGGGTTAAAACATGCGGGCGCGCTTGTCCTCCTTGAGTTCTTTGCTGCCTGCTGTTATGCAGGACTTTCTCCTGCAAGAAAGAGGGAAGCATTTCAGTGAGAGTCCTTTATGTTTGGGTGATGTGACTGTCATGGTTGAATAGCTGCCAGTGTGTGCGAGCTATGGGTTGTGGGTGCGAGCTCGCAACAGACCTAAGTGTGTGAGGGTGAGCTAAAGCCTATGAATTTTATGGTTGAGTACTGATTGATGGAGAGTGTTGGTAGGTGGGTGATGGGGGCATAGTGAATTGAGCAGTGGATGAGGCTAGTGGTGCAGTTGGTAGGATGTGCCATTTGCCGATGAACTCACAGACCTCGACAACTCGTGTCAGGTCATTAAATTTCTTCCTGCACAGCATCCATGTTCTCGGAGCAACATGACATTGACGTCCACCACTACTTTTTGCCCACTGCCTCCGGAGCATGTGTTTGGAGGACCTCCTGTCCCCCTGCAGATACAGGACATCTCTCCTTTTCACCTCTTCTACCAAGACCTCCAGTGCAATGTCTGAAAGCCTCAGTGCATGGTCGCTACCATGCTCAGCCATTGTTCAAGGTATCACAGCTGAGATTGCCTTTTGAAAAAACTCCCACCACTTCTAGCAGCTGCAAAGCACCTCCTCTTTAAGAGGTGCAGCCTGCCTTTAAGCAGCGCGAGCCACCTATGATCAATAGTCAATGAAGAATGCTGGCTGTACGCTCCAATTATATAAAGCAGCAAGCAGCACAAATTTACCACGCTGCCTGCAATGCAATGAATGAACACCGATTAATCACGAACAGCGATCCCCGCGCTCATTTTTGACGGTTAGCTAATTTCTTCCCCCTTGGATCCAAAGTCACCTGTTCATTCCAGACACTTACCGTGTCATGTCTCAAGTTACTGATATACTATAATCACAAAATGTTAGTTTCTGAAAGAAATAGATTTCTGGTGTGGCATTATGGATTAGATACTGGATTGAAATAATGACATTCGAGCTGCTGTACATAGTTTTAAGATGTTCTTTGCACTTTTTAATTTGCACTATGAGTAGGTAGAGGTTCTTAATCACCAGTCTCACTGATGATGTATTTTTTTTAACCACGCCGGGCCAGAAATTCAGATGCACCAGAAAGCTGGTACTCACCGCTGGAACTCTTGGTGCGTTGAGTAGATCCATTTTCAGGACTTTGAATTTTTTTGGCAAGTTGGCTGGCAAAAGTCCTTCCATTGTGGCCGTGACAGTGGGCCCTCCCCTTTAAGGGCAGCCACGCTGCCGGGCCGCACACAATCTTCAGAGGGTGCACCACAGAAAAACCTGCCGGGGGCACCGCGTGGCGGGGATAGACGGATTGAGCTGAAAGTGGAGAGATAAGTATTTATTTGATTTTAATTAGGCGGTGCCTCTAGTTGGGTGGGATGGGGTCCAGGCCAAAAAATCCCTGACCTGAATTTAGGTCGGGTCGGCCTGTTGACCCCAAGCGGCAGCCATTCGGTTTTTAAGAATGGCCGCCGCAAACAGGCATTAACGGGTCTCTTTGAGACCCTGAATTCCGGCCCTATCATGTCTCAAATCACTCATATACTGTATCCCAAAATGTTATCTTCTGAACGAAATAGATTTCTTTCAACAGATTTCAAAATCCGATGCTGAGAATTTAATGTCCATAAAAATATAAATTAAATGATATTTTCAGGGACATTGAAGAGACATGCTCACCTTGCACAGATTCTTGGTGCCATTACTCAATACAGCTTCAAACTTACTTTAACTGATGAGGGCTGTGGCATTTTAAACCTTGTTAAAAACACTGTGACCTAGACTTTCCTGTTTTAGGAAGGATATATTGGCCTTGGAGGGAGTGCTGCATAGAATTACCAGAATGATACCTGGACTCCGAGGGTTAAATTATGAGGAGAGATTACACAAACTAGGGTTGCATTCCCTCGAATTTAGAAGGTTAAGGGATGATTCGATCGAAGTTTTCAAGATATTAAGGGTAACAGATAGCGTAGATAGACTCCCTAACCAGTGGAAATAGTTTCACTGTAATAGTTAGAGTAAGACCTTTCAGGAGTGAAGTTAGGAAACACTTCTACCGCAAAGGGTTGTAGAGATTTGGAACTCTCTTCCGCAAACGGCAATTGATGCTCGGTCAATTGTTAATTTTAAATCTGAGATTGATAGATTTTTATTAACCAAAGTATTAAGGGATATGGGGCAAAAGCGGGTCTCTGGAGTTAGGTCTCAGATGGCGGAACAGGCTTGAGGGGCTAAATGGCCTACACGTGTTCCTATGTTTTAATAGTTCAGCAGATTTACAAATAGTAGCAAATATTTTTTATTTGGCATTTCAATTCATAATGAAATTAAACAGTTTGCGTTTTCTACTCAACATTAATGGCCTAGAATAATAGTTCCCATGGGCCTGCCAGAATCAAATTAAACAAATTAAACCAATAATCAGGAAACGAGACATCAGGAAAAATGCCTAATAACTCTTTCTACCTTCAAATAGAGCCATAGGCCCTGATATTTACTGGGGTGGGATTTCCAAGCCAGTGGGGGCGGCTGGGTGGTGGTCGCTTGGGCAGTTCTGGTCAGATTTCTCCGAATGCCATGTTGTTTTAACTCCACAGCATGTGTGTTGTTTTTTTTAATCAGGTTCCCCTGTCGATTGGGGAATGCTGCAGAAGGGGCTGCACCTCAGGAGCAGGTAGGTTTCCTACTCCTTGGTAGAATCAGCGAATTATACAGCACAGAAGGGGGCCATTTGGCCCATCATGTCTGTGCTAGCTCTTTAAAAGAGCTATTCAATAAGTTCCACCTCCATCCTCTTTGCCCATAGACCTGCATTTCCTTCCCCCTCAATATATATCCAATTCCCTTTTGAAAGTTACCACTGAATCTGCTTCCAACACCCATTCAAGGAGTACATTCCAGATCATAACAACTCACTGCGTAAAAAAACTCATTTTCCCTCTGGTACTTTTGCCAATTCCATTTTGCCAATTATCTTAAATCTGTGTCCTTGGATTACCAAAACCTCCTGCCAGTGGCAACAGATTCTCCCTATTGACTCTATTAGAACCCCTTATGGTTTTGAAGCCTGTAGAATTAAGGGGTAAGTGGCAGTATGGATATGGAATTGCTCAGTGACAGAAAGCAAAGGATGGTGGTGGACGGATGTTTTTCAGACTGGTAGATGGTTTGCAGTGGTGTCAATTGTTGATCCATCACTCTTTTCAGTGTTTAGAAACGACCTAGACTTTGGTGTAGGGAGCAGCATTATAAAGTTTGCAGATGATACGAAACTTGGCAACGTAGTAGTTAGTGAGGAGAATAGTTGTAGACTTCAGGATGACATAGACAGGATGGTGAAATGAGCAGAAGCATGACAGATGAAGTTCAATGTGGAGAAATGTGCAGTGATGCACTTTTGGGAGGACTGCTCATAGATCATAGATATTTACAGCACATGAGAAGGCCATTTAGCCTATCATGTCTGTGCCAACTGAAAAAGAGCTATCCAGCCTAATCCTACTTTCCAGTGCTTGGTCCGTAGCCTTGCAAGTTATGGCACTTCAAGTGCACATTCAATTACTTTTTAAATGTGGTGAGGGTTTCTAACTCTACCACCCTTTCAGGTAGTGAGTTCCAGACCACTACCACCTCCTGGGTGAAAACATTTCTCCTCAACTTCCCTCTAATCCTTCTACCAATTACTTTAAATCTATGCCCCCCTAGTTATTGACTGATCTGCTATCCACTCTATCTAGGCTCTATCATTTTATACACCTCAATTAAATCTTCCCTCAGCTTACTCTATTCCGTAGAAAACAACCCCGGCCAACCTTTCCTCATGGCTAAAAGTCTCCAGTCCTGGCAACATCCTCGTAAATCTCCTCTGTACCCTCTCTAGTGCAATCACATCTTTCCAGAACTGCTGCAATACTCTAGCTGTGGCGTAATTAGTATTTCATACAGTTCGAGCATAACCTATCTGATCTTATCTTCTCTGCCTCGGCTAATAACGAAAAGTGCTCATATGCCTTCTTTTAACCGCCTTATCTACCTGTCCTGCTACATTCAGGGATCTGTGGACATGCATTCAAATGTCCCTCTGTTCCGATACACTTCGCTGTATCCTACCATTTATTGTATATTCCCTTTTTTTGTCAGCCCCCACCGTCCCCCCCACCCCCCCCAATGCATTACCTCACATCTCTCTGGATGGAATTCCATTTGCCATTTTTCTGCTCACCTACCAGTCCATTGATATCTTCCTGCAGTCTGTAGCTATCTTCTTCACTATCAACCACACAGCCAATATTTGTATCATCTGTAAACTTCTTAATCATGACCCCTACATTGAAGTATAAATCATGGATATATACCACAAAAAGCAAAGGACCTAGTACTGAGCCCTGCGGAACCCCACTGGAAACAGCCTTCCAATCACAAATACACCCATCGACCATTACCCTTTGCTTCCTGCCGCTGAGTAACTGAATCACCCGCTTTACACTGTCGTCAAAGTCAAAATTACCCCCAATGAGTCCACGATGAGTCAACTGATTCTTACCAACTCATTTTGAAGTAGACCGTGAGCTGCCATTTTGCACAAACTGGTCCGTCTAACTTCAACAGACTTGTTGAATGGCTGTCACATTAACAAACAGCCTTTATCTCAATGGCTGCAGTGCATGGTTGTAAACAGAATTTTAAAATTCTGTCAACCTCCTTTGATTTAAAACACATTTATTTCCCAAGTCTTTTCTGAAGAAAGCATCTTAATCTTTTTCTACTATACAAAAATGCCAAATAATACTTCTTTATAATTTCTTACTTTTTAGACCAATTGTACTTACCAATTATTATTATTATTTAAATGGAGAAAAATTGCAAATTGCTGCAGTACAGCGGGACCTGGGGGTACTTGTGCATGCAGAGAGGATGTTTCCACTGATGGGGGAGACTAGAACTAGAGGGCATGATCTTAGAATAAGGAGCTGCCCATTTAAAACTGAGATGAGGAGAAATTTCTTCTCTCAGAGGGTTGTAAATCTGTGGAATTCGCTGCCTCAGAGAGCTGTGCAAGCTGGGACATTGAATAAATTTAAGACAGAAATAGACAGTTTCTTAACCAATAAGGGGATAAGGGACTATGGAGAGTGGGCGGGGAAATGGAGCTGAATCCATGACCGGATCAGCCATGATCATATTAAATGGCAGAGCAGGCTCGAGGGGCCATATGGCCTACTCCTGCTCCTATTTCTTATGTTCTTATGTTCTTATATTCAATGCATATTTCACATACAGTTTCAACTGGAAAGGGCCGACATCAGCACTGATTTTGAAATAATTGCTTCATAACGTGATTTCACTTTAATTACAAGGAAAAGAAAGCATCTGGTCAAAACGCTAACAACCTAAACCAAGTGCAATCAGAAATGATTTTATAGGGGTGGATTTTACAGGTCTTTTGTGCTTCATTTTCTGCCTCGGAGGGGCCAGTGGTGAGCTCTTCTGGGTGAGTGGTCAACCTCCAGCGCCCCACGGGGGTTTTTGGGGCCGGTTTCACGGTGGCGTGGAGCAACACCGCCCGAAAGAGCTTCGCCAGTGAGCAACGCCCCGGGTTGCGACACCAGCGTGCTTTTTGACTCCCACCCGACCTGGAGGCCCTGCAGCATGCCCCGCAGTGGGCAGTCTACCCTATACCGACTGCAGAGAGGTAAGTAATGTCCGCCTCAAAAAAGTGTGATTGCTTTTTTGTTTAATTTTTTTTGCGATTTATGTTGTGGTGGCGTGGGCTGTGTATTGTGAACATTTTTGTGAGTCTTTTTTCAGGTTTTCTTTTCTCCCCAGACCTCTCTCAGAGTGCTCCCGGGCCGGCTGTTTAGCTCGGGATTTTCCCATGCTCAGCCGGCCTAGCACTCTCAGAGAGGTGTACAACACCTCCCTTAGTGCTGCGCTCTAGACTCAGGACCCAGCTCCCCAATTTTGATGACTGAGGCGTAAACTGTTCCCGGACGCAAACTCTAACACTCCGCTTTACACTTTACACCCTGGAATCATCAAACCGAACATCCAGCCCATAGCTGCACTGTCAGAGGTGCCATCTTTCGGATGGGATGTTAAACCGAGGCCCCGTCTGCTCTCTCAGGTGGACATAAAAGATACCATGGCACTATTTTGAAGAACAGCAGGGGAGTTATCCCCATTGTTCCGGCCAATATTTATCCCTCAATCAACATCACTAAAATAAAACCAGATTATCTGGTTATTATCACAATGCTGTTTGTGGGAGCTTGCTGTGTGCAAATTGGCTGCCACATTTCCCACATTATCACTGTGATTACACTTCAGAAAGTAAAGCACTTTGGGATGTCTGGTGGTCGTGAAAGGCACTATATAAATGCAAGACTTTCTTTTCTCTTGTAATCAGTTGTAGTACTTTAGTACTTTGTGTTAAGTCATATCAATCATGTTACTATTTCCTAAATGACACACGTGGTGATAAAAGATTGGAACCAATTCAGACTCTATGCCAGACTTGATGTTGTGATACCAGAGTTAGGGAGCATCATAGTACGCTGTGACATGGTCAATGATCGACTTTGGCTCCTGGAGAGATATACTGGGAGCCAGGATTCTTCCTTCTCAGCTCCAGATATTCCTGCAAACCAACATCCAAATGCGCAGGCCGCTCCTGGCTAGACAGGCAGCAGGAAGTTTGCTGCAGAGCTGTGTGGGTTTAGCTGGTTAAACCCCAGTGCACAATTGATGGTCCGTAATCCTTGGAATTTATTAACCTGCACCAAAGCTCTCTGAATTTAGGTAGGATGTGCTATTAGAGAACTGTGTATTCATTCCATATTGAAAGTTAAAAATTGTACCTATGTGGATTTGTCAATTCTGACGAAAAGTCACAGACCTAAAACGTTAACTCTGTTTCCCTCCACAGATGCTGCCTGACCTGCTGAGATTTCCAGCATTTTCTGGTTTTGTCAATAGTTTGGTTTGGAGACTGTTAAGCATAATGATGGGCTTCTGCATGAGTCGGACACTTAACTGACCAAAACAATTATTTTCTAAAAATGTTAGAGATTTACAATCGCATTTTTGTATCTGTTTGAGTCTTCTAAATTAAATAACCCTAAAATTTCTGGGATTTGAAGGGTATATTGGCATCACAGTGGGAGTAGAGGGGCAGGAATTTGAGTCGGAACCCATTTCCAGCAGGTTTCCACTGCTGTGGGTGGTCATGATACATTCCAACCGAGATGGTACAGTTGCTTCTTCTGTCCGCCTCCTCCATTGTGTCGTAATTGTTGGAGGCTGGAGGCTGCTTCCCCCACAAGTTCCAACTAGTTCCAACAGTAGTACAGCTTGTAGTAAGTATTTGGTGTGCCTGGCCATAAGTGGGCCTTACAATGACATATCATAGAATCATAGAAACTTACAGCACAGAAGGAGGCCATTTCGCCCCATTGTGTCCATGCTGGCCAACAAGAGGCTATCCAGCCTAATCCCATTTTCCAGCTCTAGGTCCGTAATCCTGCAGGTTACAGCACTTCAGGTGCACATCCAAGTACTTTTTAAATGTGGTGAGGGTTTCTGCCTCTACCACCCTTTCAGGCAATGAGTTTCAGACCCCCACAACCCTCTGCGTGAAGAAATTTTCCCTCAAATCCCCTCTAAACCTTCTACCAATTACTTTAAATTTATGCCCCCTGTTTGTTGACCCTTGTGCTGAAGGAAATAGGCCCTTTCTATCCACTAGGTCCCTCATAATTTTATGTACCGCAATGAGATCTCCCCTCAGCCTCCTCTGTTCCAATAAAAACAAATCCAGCCTATCCAATCTGTCCTCATAGCTAAGATTCTCCACTCACGGCATCATCCTCACAAATCTCCTCTGTACCCTCTCCAGTACAAACACGTCCTTCCTGTAATGCGATGACCAGAACTGCATGCAGTACTCCAGCTGTGGCCTAACCAGTGTTTTATACAGTTCAAGCATAACCCTCCTGCTCTTGTATTCTATGCCTCAGCTAATAAAGGCATGCCTTCTTAACCACCTTATCTACCTGGCCTGCTACTTTCCGGGATCTGTGGACATGCACTCCAAGGTCCTTTTGTTCCTCTACACTTCTCAGTATCCTATCATTTAATGTGTATTCCCTTTCCTTGTTAACCCTCCCCAAATGCATTACCTCACACTTCTCTGGATTAAATTCCATTTGCCACTGTTCTGCCCACCTGACCAGTTGATTAATATCTTCTTGCAGACCGCAGCTTTCTTCTTCATTATCAACCACACAGCCGATTTTAGTATCATCTGCAAACTTCTTAATTATACCCCCTATATTCAAGTCTAGATCATTCATGTACATTACAAAAAGCAAGGGACCTAATACTGAGCCCTGCGGAACCCCACTGGAAATATCCTTCCAGTCACAAAAGCATTCATCAACCATTACGTTTGCTTCCTGCCTCTGAGCCAATTTTGGATCCCTCTTGCCACTTTGCACTGGATACCTTTGGGTCTTACTTTTGTAACCAGTCTGCCATGTGGGATCTTATCCAAAGCTTTGCTAAAATCCATATACTCTACATCATACGCTTTGACCTCATCGATCCTCCTGGTTACCTCCTCGAAAAATTTAGTCAAGTTAGTCAGACACAACCTTCCCTTAACAAATCCGTGCTGACTGTCCTTGATTAATCCATGCCTTTCTAAGTGAAGATTTATCCTGTCTTTCAGGATTTTTTCCAATTTTCTCACCACTGAGGTTCGGCTGACTGGTCTGTAATTACTCGGTCTATCCTGAATGGTGACAGATTAGTAAAAGGGGAGGTGCAACGAGACCTGGGTGTCATAGTACATCAGTCATTGAAAGTTGGCATACAGGTACAGCAGGCGGTGAAGAAGGCAAATGGCATGTTGGTCTTCATAGCGAGAGGATTTGTGTATAGGAGCAGGGAGGTCTTACTACAGTTGTACAGGGCCTTGGTGAGGCTAAACCTTGAATATTATGTACAGTTTTGGTCTCCTAATCTGAGGAAGGACATTCTTGCTATTGGGGGAGTGCAGCGAAGATTCACCAGACTGATTCCCGGGATGACAAGGCTGACATATGAAGAAAGACTGGATCGACTAGGCTTATATTCAATGGAATTTAGAAGAATGAGAGGGGATCTCATAGAAACATATAAAATTCTGACGGGATTGGACAGGTTCGATGCAGGAAGAATGTTCCCAATGTTGGGGAAGTCCAGAACCAGGGGTCAAAGTCTAAGGATAAGGGGTAAGCCATTTAGGACCGAGATGAGGAGAAACTTCTTCACTCAGAGAGTTGTGAGCATGTGGAATTCTCTACCACAGAAAGTTGTTGAGGCCAGTTTGTTAGATATATTCAAAAGGGAGTTAGATGTGGCCCCTGCAACTAAAGGGATCAAGGGGTATGGAGAGAAAGCAGGAATGGGGTACTGAAGTGCATGATCAGCCATGATCATATTGAATGGTGGTGCAGGCTCGAAGGGCCGAATGGCCTACTCCTGCACCTATTTTCTATGTTTCTATGTTTCTATCCCTTTCTCCCTTTTTAAACAAAGGTATCACATTAGCAGTCCTCCAGTCCTCTGGCACCACACCTGAAGCCAGAGAGGATTAGAAAATGATGGTCAAAGCCTCTGCTATTTCATCTTTTGCTTCACTTAACAGCCTGGGATATATTTCATCCAGGCCTGGGTACTTATCCACTTTCAAAGCTGCTAAACCCCTTCATACCTCCTCTCTCGCTATGTTTATTTCATCTAATATTTCGATAGTAGTGTCTGCATCGCCCCTCTCTTTTGTGAAAACAAATGCAAAGTATTCAATAAGAACCATACCCACATCTTCCGCCTCCATGCACAGATTACTGTCATGGTCTCTAATAGGCTCTACCGTTTCTTTAGTTAACTTCTTGCTCTTAATATATTTATAAAACATCTTTGGGTTTTCCTTAATTTTACCTGATTTGATATGCAACTGACAATCAATTAAAGAGAAACTGATTGCTGTTAGGATATCAGCAACGCATTGACAGAGCAGCAATCACTTAAACTTAGAAACATAGAAACATAGAAACATAGAAACATAGAAAACAGGAGTAGGCCATTCGGCCCTTCTAGCCTGCACCGCCATTCAATGAGTTCATGGCTGAACATTCAACTTCAGTACCCCATTCCTGCTTTCTCGCCATACCCCTTGATCCCCCTAGTAGTAAGGACCTCATCTAACTCCTTTTTGAATATATTTAGTGAATTGGCCTCAACAACTTTCTGTGGTAGAGAATTCCACAGGTTCACCACTCTCTGGGTGAAGAAGTTCCTCCGCATCTCGGTCCTAAATGGCTTACCCCTTATCCTTAGACTGTGACCTCTGGTTCTGGACTTCCCCAACATTGGGAACATTCTTCCTGCATCTAACCTGTCTAACCCCGTCAGAATTTTAAATGTTTCTATGAGGTCCCCTCTCATTCTTCTGAACTCCAGTGAATACAAGCCCAGTTGATCCAGTCTTTCTTGATAGGTCAGTCCCGCCATCCCGGGAATCAGTCTGATGAACCTTCGCTGCACTCCCTCAATAGCAAGAATGTCCTTCCTCAGGTTAGGAGACCAAAACTGTACACAATACTCCAGGTGTGGCCTCACCAATGCCCTGTACAACTGTAGCAACACCTCCCTGCCCCTGTACTCAAATCCCCTCGCTATGAAGGCCAACATGCCATTTGCTTTCTTAACCGCCTGCTGCACCTGCATGCCAACCTTCAATGACTGATGTACCATGACACCCAGGTCTCTTTGCACCTCCCCTTTTCCTAATCTGTCACCATTCAGATAATAGTCTGTCTCTCTGTTTTTACCACCAAAGTGGATAACCTCACATTTATCCACATTATACTTCATCTGCCATGCATTTGCCCACTCACCTAACCTATCCAAGTCGCTCTGCAGCCTCACAGCATCCTCCTCGCAGCTCACACTGCCACCCAACTTAGTGTCATCCGCAAATTTGGAGATACTACATTTAATCCCCTCATCTAAATCATTAATGTACAGTGTAAACAGCTGGGGCCCCAGCACAGAACCTTGCGGTACCCCACTAGTCACTGCCTGCCATTCTGAAAAGTACCCATTTACTCCTACTCTTTGCTTCCTGTCTGACAACCAGTTCTCAATCCATGTCAGTACACTACCCCCAATCCCATGTGCTCTAACTTTGCACATCAATCTCTTGTGTGGGACCTTGTCGAACGCCTTCTGAAAGTCCAAATATACCACATCAACTGGTTCTCCCTTGTCCACTCTACTGGAAACATCCTCAAAAAATTCCAGAAAATTTGTCAAGCATGATTTCCCTTTCACAAATCCATGCTGCCTTGGACCTATCATGTCACCTCTTTCCAAATGCACTGCTATGACATCCTTAATAATTGGTTCCATCATTTTACCCACTACCGATGTCAGGCTGACCGGTCTATAATTCCCTGTTTTCTCTCGCCCTCCTTTTTTAAAAAGTGGGGTTACATTGGCTACCCTCCACTCTATAGGAACTGATCCAGAGTCAATGGAATGTTGGAAAATGACTGTCAACGCATCCACTATTTCCAAGGCCACCTCCTTAAGTACTCTGGGATGCAGTCCATCAGGCCCTGGGGATTTATCGGCCTTCAATCCCATCAATTTCCCCAACACAATTTCCCGGCTAATAAGGATTTCCCTCAGTTCCTCCTCCTTACTAGACCCCCCGACCCCTTTTATAACCGGAAGGTTGTTCGTGTCCTCCTTCGTGAATACCGAACCAAAGTACTTGTTCAATTGGTCCGCCATTTCTTTGTTCCCCGTTATGACTTCCCCTGATTCTGACTGCAGGGGACCTACGTTTGTCTTTACTAACCTTTTTCTCTTTACATATCTATAGAAACTTTTGCAATCCGTCTTAATGTTCCCTGCAAGCTTCTTCTCATACTCCATTTTCCCTGCCCTAATCAAACCCTTTGTCCTCCTCTGCTGAGTTCTAAATTTCTCCCAGTCCCCAGGTTCGCTGCTATTTCTGGCCAATTTGTATGCCACTTCCTTGGCTTTAATATTATCCCTGATTTCCCTTGATAGCCACGGTTGAGCCACCTTCCCTTTTTTATTTTTATGCCAGACAGGAATGTACAATTGTTGTAGTTCATCCTTGGTGTGGGCCTGTTGCCTCCCCCCAGCCAACACCCGGGAGCGGCAAGATGCCGCTGTGCATTTCTGCAGGATCTGTAGGGTGAGTATCCCAGTGAGGCTATTGATAGCATGTGTCCCCTGCTAATATTCAAAATAGCTCATACCTGGCATTTGGAACAGGGGCAAGACAAAAAAGTACTTCCAGGATTTCACCTCAATATGTTTAATAGTTGGTCGGCTTTAACTTTGCCTTTTAAAAAACATGGGGTTGAAATTCGGTATCGCTCTGTTTGGGGGCGGTAGCCAAGGCAAGGCGGGACATACTGCGCCCGTGTGCAAGTCCCGCCCCCGGCCGCGAAATTCAGGGTACCACCCCGAGAGGAAGTGGAGTGCAATGTCGAGCTCGGGGGTGGGGCCAGGATGGTAAGCGCGAGAATTTTCCAGCGCTATGCGGCCTTTCCGTGTAGCACTGGCACGAGCACAGGAACCTCCAATTCCATTAAAGGGGAGGCTACGTTGCAAGCTCTGCAGTGGGATGAGGGGCCTCCGCTATGCCTCTGGGGACGCAGGGTGCCCTGGCCGCAGCCCGGCACAAAAGTGGAGTGCTGGGCTGCACCATCGCGCCACAGACCCCACGAAATATACAACGAAAGGCCGGACCGGTAAGTCAGCTATGCAAAAAAAAATGGCGGCGCGCACCTCCCCTTTACTTTTCATCCCGTAAAGGGAGTGCGGCTTGGTTCGTGACCTGCGAGGCTAACGCTGACATTGCCTGTGACAGCCTCACGGGGTGCTACCCAATTTCTGCTGCGAGGCGAAAACGGGTTGCAGCGCACGGCTTTGACATCATCGTCGCCGGCGCAGTGGCCTGTGGCTACCGGTGGGAGCGGGTCACTGCCAGTTCTGCGCGTCTGCTAACCCCTGCACAATCTTGCGAGAGCCGCTAGCGCCTCCCCATCCCCGCCTCCACGGGCGAGAAATCGTTTGCGCCCCATTAGCTCCTCTGGGCCCGATGGGCGAATTTCTCCCCCATAAGCCTTATTGCCCTGGCCCTACCTCAGACTCATGGGCACCAAGAATGTTTGTGGCTACTCTGCAGCCTACAGACACCTCCTCACCCATCCCCATACACATCCTCCCCCCCCTCCCCCCCCCCACTTCATATGCACTGTATGAGACATATACAAATTCTGCCTTCCGAAGGAAGCTCCAGAAATCCCAGGTTATGTATAAGGGACAATGACCCCAGCATAACGCTTCCTTCTGACCTTTGAACTACTTGCTTGGATGTAAGGTGAATACTGACACGGAATGGTTGGGCAAATAGCCTTTTTCTATCTATTTCTATTTCTATGTATTTCTATTTCCATGTATTTCCTGAGGATTGGGCATTCCCTGGGCAAAAGCCAACAAAGTCGGCCCCATTAGATGTTAAAGATGACGAGAGTCTATGCTTAGATCTTATTACAGTCAATGCAAATGAAATAATTCTAGCTTTTTTTGTTTTAGGTGAAATGTGCCGGAATTTTATTGATTTGGCTCCTGCCTCTGAGAGAAGTGAGTAACAAAACAGAACAGAGAATTCTATATTAAGTGGCCTAACCTTTTGACTGAAACTAGAAATTAACTCGATTTAAAGATGCTTAATGTTTCACACATCTCTATACATTCAACACTCCCTTTGAACAATACTATGTATGCATCAATTAAAGCTTGAAGTACTTGAAACAAATAATGTCAGTGACAAAAAATTAGTACTGAGACCCTGAAATTACGCTGTGAGGTATTACCATACAAACATTTAACACCTTTGACTGAAATTGTTCTTTCTGCCTTTTTTGTGGAGGCAGTAACCTTTTATTTTATGAGTTAAGTACGAAAGCAATTTCAGTTGAATACATTAGTTCATACACTTGTATCCCACAGTTTAAGTTCAGAGCCAAAGAATCTCATTGAAATCTGCAAGAACATTCTGTTCTTTCCGTATTTTGTGTATAGAAATCAAAGATCATGGGGTTAGATTTTACACTTTTGTGCAGATCACCCAAAAATGGGTGTTATTTCCAGCATGGGCGGTAAAAAGGGTTTTCAGATCGCCGGCTTGTCGTCCATTCTCAAAGCCCCTAGTCTCCATTTTTGAAATTGGGTGTTACCGCGAGCGATATAAAATGGGCGTTAGCGTTAGATCTCTCTGATCTTCTGCTGTAAAGTATCGCCATCCTTAGCAACTGCATGGCAATGTTTGATTCCCACGATTCAGGAGGTCAAGGGTCATCATGACATACGCATAAGAGGAGACAGAGAGAGAGGGAGTTGAGAGGGAGTGAAGGCATGTGTGAGTGTGGTGTGGCTGCTTTGGGAGGAAGGAGGGAAAGTTTCGAGCTTTATAGCAAATTGGGAAAAAAAAATGAGCTGTTACCAGCCAGATATTTACTCGAATTTGGTGCCTATAATGGAGGGAGAGGAGGGGGTGACACAGCACGCTGTGGAGACTGACGCTGGCGAGAGCAGTGAGCTGGGAGAGGAGCACATTGAAGACCGCAAAAGAGCGAGGAGGTTTTCCAATGAGGCAAATGCCTCCCTCCTGCAGGAGGTCGAGTTACGCTGGGATGATTTGACCCAGGGAGGGCGTGGGAAGCCCACCCCAAAGGCCTACCAGAAGATATGGGCCGAGATAGCGGAGGTGGTCTCGCCGGCGACCAATGAGGTGCGTGAGGGCAACCAATGCTGCAAGCGATGGAACGACCTTGTTGGATCAGCAAGAGTAAGTATTACATTTATTTACATGTACTTATATATTTATATAATTTGATTTGTAAGAGTCATGAGTGACTATAATCAGATGTGAGGTCTTTCACTTTTACCGGAATGTTGTACTCAAAGCCTGCGTTCATGGTGTACGTCTTTAGGTAAAGAATGATAATTATCATAATAATCATGATTACATCTGTCGGTTATGTGTTGTATCAATCTCTATGACAGTATCTAGCAATGATAACACGCAATGATCTCATTCCATGTCCTGTTAACTTTTACAGAAGAAGCTAGTGATGATTAGGTCTGCGCAGAAGCGAACGGGTGGGGGGTCACCAGTCACCAGCGACATCATTGACATTGAGTAGCGGGTGCTCACACTCGTGGGGAGGCAAACACGGACGGCCACGTAAGCAGCTGTAGACCCTGAAGTGATGCCACGTGAGTAAAGTATACACCATTTCGTGATCTAAAGTCAATTGATGCCACACCCACTCATAGCCGAACAATAACATATGATAGATGGTTTCTAAAATTGTCCTATAAATAATGCTGGCCTAATGAAAATCATTGCAATGCACAATGTGTTGATAGCCATGAAATGTGATGTCTGTGATGATTTTGATAGCGGTGATGCTTTTGGCGTGTATATGCTGTGTGTAGCACTGGATTCACCTTGTGATCCTAGCACCCCCTCCTCCTCTAATAACCTCTTTTGTGTTTTGCAGCTCAGCCAGCAGCGCGGCCCCAAGCAAGACCACAGAGGCCAGAAGGTGGGGACGCAGGGCCAGACCCGGTGGTCGATCCTACATCTGGTGTTGAGGAGCTCCGATTCTTGCCCGTCAATCCGCTGGGTCTGTTCTCTATGGATGAGAGCGCTGACTTCGAGGAACCTGCATCGCCAGATTCCAGAAGGCATTCCACCCCAAGGCCATCTAGTGCTCCTCCGCCCATTCCCGCCTTCACTCTGGAGTAACTGGGCCCAAGCATCTCGCCACAGGGCACCCCATTTGTCCCCAGGATGGCACCGACCCCGCGGAGGTTTGATGGACGTGGCAGGTCTGGTTCACGAGCGCCAGATGAGAGCGGAGTGATGGTTAAGTTGTCCAGGGGAACTGTCGACATTGGTGATCAGATCCTCAATGCATTGGAGGGCACATCCTGACAGCTGGCCACCATCTCCGGCACCATGACTGAGTACGTTCCGCGGATGGCAGAGGCCCTGGAGGCGATAGCCAGGAACACTGCTGGCACAGGCCTCCCAGTGGTCCCGGAGCACGGCACTCCACTCCTTGGTTCCACACCAGCAGTGCTAACGACACATGAGAGGCAGGACCAAGACCCTGCTTCTGGATCTGAGAATGTTCCCACCTCGGCACATCCTGCTCCTGTCCCATGCAACCACCGCCTCTGCCTTCATCCGCCCCAATGAGGAGCTCTTCAGTCAGACGGCGTGGAGTGAGGAGGGGAAGGGGTAAAGGTGGGGAGAAGAAGGGGAGGGGAGAAGGAAAGTGAGGTGCATGTCCGCAGGTGATGGCTGTGTTATGTCTCCATCAGTGTATGCAATTTGTTGCTGGTCCAGTTAAGTTAATGGTGACCCCTAGGATGTTGATGGTCGGGGCCACCGTGCTGCTCTCAGGTAGCCGCTCGCCATTCCTTTTAAGGCACCAACCTGCCATTTATTTTCCCACACAGATCGGGGCCACCATGCTGCTCCCAGGCCGCCAATCGCCGCTCCTTTTGAGGCTCCGACCTGCCGCTGATGTTCCCACGCAGGTCGGGGAGCATCGGAGGCAGGTCGGGACCTTGGAAGGAGCGGCGGCCTGGGAGCAGCGTGGCGGCATACCACTGCAGGGTACAGCGCGAGCCAGTCTGAGAGAACGACGGCTGTGAAGAGGGTGACTGGATTGGACGTCATCGTAACCCAGGTCGGTGATTGGCGTGTGGGCAGGTACAGCAGGAGCGGCAAGGTTGGGGCGAAGGAGCGGCGAGAGATTGCAGAGCGATGTGATAGGGGCCCAGGAGAGGCGTGAGTTCGGGGCCCAGAAGAGGCGTGAGTTCGGGGGCAGCACGGGCCAGCCCACACTGCGATATGTGTGCACACTAGGTCCGTGCAGCAGAGCTGGTCTCCAGTCATCTTGGTTAACCCTGCCACTGGACCAAGACCAAGCTCTGTCAAGCCCGTATGGTGGCTGACCACCCCACTTTAAAAAATCCAAGCACAGGCATCTTCTACCCTTCAATATACAGTTTTCAGACCTGGAATATTAAGGCCTTCATTGAAACACCTGTGAAAGCTGCGAGGAGGATGCTATGAGGCTGCAGAGTGACTTGGATAGGTTAGGTGAGTGGGCAAATGCATGGCAGATGAAGTATAATGTGGATAAATGTGTGGTTATCCACTTTGGTGGTAAAAACAGAGAGACAGACTATTATCTGAATGGTGACAGATTAGGAAAAGGGGAGTTGCAACGAGACCTGGGTGTCATGGTACATCAGTCATTGAAGGTTGGCATGCAGGTACAGCAGGCGGTTAAGAAAGCAAATGGCATGTTGGCCTTCATAGTGAGGGGATTTGAGTACAGGGGCAGGGAGGTGTTACTACAGTTGTACAGGGCCTTGGTGAGGCCATACCTGGAGTATTGTGTACAGTTTTGGTCTCCTAACCTGAGGAAGGACATTCTTGCTATTGAAGGAATGCAGTGAAGGTTCACCAGACTGATTCCCGGGATGGCGGGACTGACATATCAAGAAAGACTGGGTCAACTGGGCTTGTATTCACTGGAGTTCAGAAGAATGAGAGGGGACCTCATAGAAACTTTTAAAATTCTGACAGGTTTAGACAGGTTATTTGCAGGAAGAATGTTCCCAATGTTGGGGAAATCCAGAACCAGGAGTCATAGTCTAAGGATAAGGGGTAAGCCATTTAGGACCGAGATGAGGAGAAACTTCTTCACCCAGAGAGTGATGAACCTGTGGAATTCTCTACCACATGAAGTTGTTGAGGCCAATTCACTAAATATATTCAAAAAGGAGTTAGATGAAGTCCTTACTACTAGGGGGATCAAGGGGTTCTGGCGAGAAAGCAGGAATGGGGTACTGAAGTTGCATGTTCAGCCATGAACTCATTGAATGGCGGTGCAGGCTCGAAGGGCCGAATGGCCTACTCCTGCACCTATTTTCTATGTTTCTAAATCACTGAACTCATTCCCTTTTTGGAGTGGATGCAAGTCATCCTCGATTCGAGGGACCGCCTAAGAAGATGCAATTTGTTGTGATGTATGGGGGGAGGGGGCCACCCTTCTGCTTTGCATTTGTGTTCTCTGTTGCTGGACATGTTGGCCATTTGATTGATGTCAATGATCAAAAAAGTGGGGTGGTGGTGGGATGTTTTTGTCCGTGATACTTATGATTTCAGACCAATGGTTCATAAGCTTGTTGCGCATTGTCTCAGATAGCTGGACCGTTACACACTGGTGATTCCTTAACATGAAAGGGTAAAATTAAACTTAACTTGAATCAGTTTAAACTTTAACTAGCACCAAGGTGATTCCCACCATTGATGTCTGAGCTGCACACACACAGCAGTGTGTCAGCTTTGTAAATTACAGTAAAGTTCTTTCAGGCCAATTGCTCATTTATGAGCTCCTGACATAAGAATCTTGCACCACGGGCCCTTTCCTGTGGTCTGGAGGGGGGCGTGGGCATGGTTGCATAGTCAGCCTGATTGTCTGGCCCGAGGTCAGCATCCAGCCCCTTGTCCTCCTCGTCCTCTCTCTCCTGAGGTGGATCATCAGTCCCTTCTGGCAATTGTTGTCCCCTCCTGATAGCCAGGTTGTGCAGCATGGAGCACATGACCACGAATTGAGCAACTTGCTCAGGGTTGTATTGTAGCTCCCCTGAGTGCTCCAGGCATCTAAAGTGCTGCTAAGCACAGTAATTGTTTCTGGACCACATTGCGTGTGTCTCTGTGGCTCTCGTTGTATCGCCTCTTGGCCTCGGTGTGGGTGTCACGCAGGGGGCTCATCAGCCAGGTGGCTAGGCCATATCAGTTGTCACCAAGCATCCAGCATTATCCTTGTGGCTGACTGTTAAACATGTCAGAGACAGCGCTCTCACGCAGGATGTGGGCCTCATCGAAGCTGCCTGGACATTTGGCATTCACTGCCATTATTATTTGGTTGTGGGCAACAACTAGTTGGACCTTCAGGGAGTGAAATCCTTTTCTGTTGAGAAAAAGCTCTGGGTCCTGAGAAGGTGCCCGCATGGCGATGTGAGTACACTGCATTGCTCCATGCACCTTGGGGAACTTAACAATGCAGCAGAATGCTCCAGCCCTGTCAGTCTGAGCCTCCATGGTCGTGGGGAAGCTGATGTAGTCCATCGTACGTGTGTACAGGGCCTCTGTGACCTGTCTAATGCAGCAATGTGTGGTATGTTGAGACACAGGGGAAATGTCGAGCGCACAGATCCGAAAGGAACCGGACGTGTAGAATGACAGTGCCGCGTTGACCTTGACCTCGACGGACAGTGATGTCCTGAAGGTGATGGCGGGCTGCAGATCTGCCCTGATGAGCTCGCATATTTCAGTGATCACCACTTTGTGGAAGCGCAGTCTCCGAAGGCAGGTGTTCTCGGACGCATCGAGGTAAGACCTCTTCTCCCTGTAAATGCGGGGTGTGTATGGTCTGGACCTCCTCCTCATTCTGGCATGTCTTAGATTGGGCACATAATGATGTGCATTAAACGTTGTGCCATTTGCACTCTGCAGCATCTGCGTATTAATCGATGCAGGCTGAGAAATGACTGGCCCCATTCCAATGAAAGTATAATACCGATTGATCAGAGGAAATAATTTCCACACTAAAAGGCACCTACAGTAAAACCCAATCGTCCAAAGTCTGAAAAGATGTCCGTTGAGATGGTCACTTCATCTGACAAGAACTCCAGAGTCAATCCAAACTCCCTTGAAGTTGAAGCAGCCTTTTCAATGAAGCGACCTCCGACTTGAAAACTGGTGTCCACATCTCTGTGATTAGTTCAGAACAGTTCCACTTTTTCAGAGCGGTGTTTTGGGTGAGCGATATTGTGGGCGAGATGTGTACGAGGTGGTAAAAGTGTCGCTGGGCAATATACTGGGCGTTAGTTTTGGCAAATTTAATCTTTACAACAAAAAAAGGTGGGCGGTCAGTATTATTGAATCTCGGCGTTAATTCCGTGCGGAAAGTAATGCTGGGCGATATTATGGGCGTTGGTTTCGTCCATTCTGATGATTCCGCCCAAAAAAAGTGGGCGGGTGGTATTATTTTTACCCGCCGTTACGTACATGGTGAAAGTTAGGCTCAGCGATAAGTGTCCGAAAAATGGGCGTCAGTTTCCATTTTGTGGCTAAATGGGCGATATCTGGGCGTTACACCTAATTTCAGCGGTAAAATGGACGTTAAGTGGGTGGTATTCATGCAAAAATAATGGAAAATCTAGCCCCATATCACTTATGATATAGATACTGCAGTCCACTAGGGAAACCATCTCTGGTTTTGATATACAATCTTTGGTGTGGTCATTTCAAGACTTTTATGAAATGAAGACTATGCAAAAAAAATGTCTACCTTCCCAAAGGTGAATTATTAAAAAAAAGACTCAAATGTCCATTAGCCTGCAATGATACTCCTGCTTTAGAAACATAGAAACATAGAAAATAGGTGCAGGAGTAGGTCATTCGGCCCGTCGAGCCTGCACCAACATTCAATAAGATCATGGCTGATCATTCATCTCAGTACCCCTTTCCTGCTTTCTCTCCATACCACTTGATCCCTTTAGTCATAAGGGCCATATCTAACTCCCTCTTGAATATATCCAATGAACTGGCATCAACAACTCTCTGCGGCAGGTAATTCCACAGGTTAACAACTCCCTGAGTGAAGAAGTTTCTCCTCATCTCAGTCCTAAATGGCCTACCCCTTATCCTAAGACTGTGTCCCCTGGTTCTGGACTTCCCCAACATCGGGAACATTCTTCCCGCATCTAACCTGTCCCATCCCGACAGAATCCTATACGTTTCTATGAGATCCCCTCTCATCCTTCTAAACTCCAGTGTATGAAGGCCCAGTTGATCCAGTCTCTCCTCATATGTCAGTCCAGCCATCCCGGGAATCATTCTGGTGAACTTTGCTGCACTCCCTCAATAGCAAGAATGTCCTTCCTCAGATTAGGAGACCAAAACTGAACACAATATTTCAGGTGAGGCCTCACCAAGGCCCTGTACAATTGCAGTAAGACTTCCCTGCTCCTATACTCAAATCCCCTAGCTATGAAGGCCAACATGCCATTTGCCTTCTTCACCGCCTGCTGTACCTGCATGCCAACCTTTTCTGCAACTTTAGCAGATGTCCACCAGAAGGGCTGCAAATTAGGCTGGGTCATGGCGTAACATGGGAGTTCCCAAATAGCCTTATGGGGGCAGAGTTTTCGCACACCCAAACATGACCTTTGCTGTAAGGGGTCAGGACCGGTGTGAGGAGTGGGGACCTCCTATGTTGATCTGTCCCACTTTCCTGGCCCTCAAAGGAAACTGCATAGGGTCACCAAAAATACGTCAAAAATCCATGGAGGTGCAACCCACCTTAAATATCCAAATGGGTTCATCTGAGATCCCACCAAAGTTCACAGGGTCAGGAGGAGATCCAATAATTAACATGGCAATAGTGGGTACATGCACAACTAGGGGTACATCTAGAGTAACCATTTAGGAGGGCATGAGGGGCCTGGTCCTGCCCTGGAAACATCTAAAAGATGCCTGGAGTGACCTTCTCTGCAAGTATATCTGGGTTCTGTCCTAATTTGTGGCCCTTCCTAGTAAAGCAACTTTGATACAAAAACTGGAAATAGTTTTACATAAGAACATAAGAATTAGGAACAGGAGTAGGCCATCTAGCCCCTCGAGCCTGCTCCGCCATTCAAAAAGATCATGGCTTAGTTCCTTAGCATAGAGGTTTCAGTCTTTTAGCATTGTAAATCATAGTGCAAAAGTTATGATAGTGGAAGTTATTCTTCTTGTTTCCTAACCTAGTGAAGTTATTCTTGTACTGAAGTGATTACACAAGTGCCTATTATTGAGGTCATTTTCATCCTGAGTGGATCATTTCTGATGAGTTGCAATCTCCATTAGCAATTTGAGACCACAAGGAAAGACACAAGCCAATAGGCAATAGAGATAAAGATGAAAATGCTGCAGTGTGAGTACCTAATATCAGTCTAATCTGTTTTGGTGCTGTTTAACACTTTCAGTACTAAAGTTTATATAGGCCTTCAAATTTCACATGATACCAGATTTGCAGCAATGAGTTGGGACCTTCACCCGCTGATACTCTGCGATAATTTGCCAGGTCAGCTTATTTAGATATCCATTAGGTAGCAAAAATGAAGGCGCACAGAGGCAACCTTGCGACACGGGCAGGAAATTGATTGGGCGGTGGGAGATCGCGAGAATAAAGTGTATGCACTCTGATTGGTGGGATGGGATGAGTGGTGTTTCCCAGGTCTGCACTGGGGCCTCAGCTTTTCACCATATTCTTCAATGATATAGAAGAAGGAATAGAGAGTTGTATATCCAGGTTTGCAGACAATACTAGGTCGGGAAGAAGTCCACAGCAAATAGTTCAGACAGGAGCAGAAAAGGTACAAAGGGACATGAACAGATTGTGAGTGGTCATCCAATTTTGGATCCAAGAAAGACAAAACGGAGTATTTTCTAAATGGTGAGAAACTAGAAATTGTAGACGTGCAAAGCGAGCAGGAGGGTCAGTTACCAGAGGACAGAGATTTATGGTAATTGACAAAAGAGCCAGAGGGATGACGAGGATAAATTTATTTACGCAACGATTTGTTATGATTTGGAATGCATTACCTGAAAGGGTGGTGAAAGCAGATTCAATAGTAACTTTCAAACTTGAAGGTGAAAAAGATTGCATCATTATGGAGAAAGAGCAGGGCAGTGGGACTAATTGGACAGCGCTTTCAAAGAGCCAGCAATGGCCTCGTTCTGGGCTGTATGATTCTATATTTTATTATTCTATGTGTGATTTTGTCCCAATTTGCAACACTGTCTTCCACTGGCGTATCCGGACCAGTCGGCCAAAGAAGCGAGAAGGACATAGTAAAATACCACAAAAGAAGAGCGCCCACCTTCAGTCGGAATAACCTCCAAATCCTCCTCAAACAGATTCAGCAAAGGAAGGAGAGGCCGGTGGTTCTTCGTGGAAGGAAGCCGCAAAACAACGTATCCCGTGCCATGTAGAGGGAGCTAGCAGAACTGCAGAGCATTACTGCAAACGGATTAGTGGCTTGACCAGTGTAGACAACGTGGCACGCTGGCAATGTGGCATCCTAGGCACCAGCATTCCCTTCACTCTATAAAATGAAGAGCTACAATTAAATCTCTTCACACTTCACTCTGAGTAAAAGGGTACACTAACCTGGGATCTTACAGTATCGTCAAGATTTCCTTGGGATTTCTCCTGTAACTATTGGCAGAAGTTTGGTGGAAACCCCTTTTACGTGTATAAATAGGCTTTCCAATGAGCTTCTGCTGAAGTTGAGGTGGAGCAGGAAATCTCAGAGGAAATTCCCATCACATTTGCCGCCATCTCCCATAAAATATTTGTGTGCAACACTTTAAAATCCCTTCAAGCACTTTAACAGGTGGCACCGGATCTCTTATATTAGCTATCCAATGCTACCTGGGAGGTGGCCTTCAAATGATGGCCTTCATCTACTTCACATAATCCTAGTGCAGGGAAAATTTGTGCACGATGTTCGCGAGAGGCAGGACTCCGGGGTGGGGAGTGGGAGTGGGGGTCAGGGTGCATCCGCAACCTGAAAGAAGTCAGACCCTACGAAACCAAACTAAGAAACTTTGGGGAGGTACGAAGTAAATGGTGCCAAGTAAGTGGGTCACGTTAGCATGCTTGTGAAATAGCACAGAAGCTTCCACACTCTTCTCCCTTTTTCATCCCAATAGATTTATGCTGATCCATTCTTTGTTTGTTCCCTCGTTTTCTACACATCGATCACAGCAATTGGGGCAGAGGATGAAGAAGAAGTGAAAGGTGACGGGAATGAAAAGGAGGAAGTGCAAGAGCGAGGGGGCGTGGTTCTCATTGAGTGTGATGATGATAAGGAGGAGGATGTGAAGATCCAGACCATTAAGGACCGAGATTGTGACCCACGTGCCTTTATCACAACCTTCGCGAACTTTCCCACTGCATCTCTTGATTTTTCACTCTCACATGTTATCGCAAATATTTTCACCCAGGAGGAATTAAACAGTGTTAGTAAGGAGGCTTCACACAGCACAAAGAAACCAGAGGTTGTGCCACCTTCCCAGATAAGTAGGTCATGGGACCCACAATTCATAGATAATCAGCTAAAAAAAAGATACTCAAAGAACATTTACATACAGAGTCTGAGGTCAGTCTCCAAGACAATTGACAGGTGTGACTCTAGAGTACACAGCTCTGATTTGCAGGCAACATCAGGGAAGCTTTTGCTTCTTGGAAACATCAATGGAACATCTAGAGCAGACCCCTACCTAAGAAGCCTCCCAGGACGAGTCAGTGCCTTGTCCTCCACGGAAGCACAGACTGCAGTTCTAGTAATATGGTTAGTGGCTTCCAGGGACCCTGGGTCTGGGATGCAGACTGCTGTCTCTCAGTACTTTCAGGATCTGATCATAGAAGTTTACAGCATGGAAAGAGACCATTTCGGCCCATCGTGTCCGTGCCGGCCATCAAGAGGCTATCCAGCTTAATCCCACTTTCCAGCTCTAGGTTCATAGCCCTGCAGGTTACGGCACTTCAAGTGCACATCCAAGTACTTTTTAAATGTGGTGAGGGTTTCTGTCTCTGCCACTCTTTCAGGCAGTGAGTTCCAGACCCCCACAGCCCTCTGTGTGAAGAAATTTCCCCTCAAATCCCCTCTAAACCATCTACCAATTACTTTAAATTTATGCCCCCTGTTTGTTGACCCCTCTGCTAAGGAAAATAGGCCCTTTCTATCCATTCTATCTAGGCCCCTCATAATTTAATACACCTCAATAAGGTTTCCCATCAGCCTCCTCTGTTCCAAGGAAAACAAACTCAGCCTATCCAATCTGTCCTCATAGCTAAGATTCTCCACCAGCCAGCTATAGGTCAATAGGGACACAGATCCAGTACTCAGTAAAATAGTGATGGTTGTAATAGACCTATCTCAGCCTTTACAGCAGATGCCAGGCACCCACCTCCATAATAACAACACATAGAGGTATCCCATTGGGAATCCCATATTTGGTTTTCTAATACTCTCCCTGTGTTTGGGGACAAATTACCCCGGTGATTTCACACTCCCACAAGGAAGTAGAAGTAGGTCCAACACGGTCCAGGCTCAAAGCATAAAAACTGCAGCAATTAGCACTCAACCTTCCAGTGGTCTTGAAGCGCAAAGGCTCCTCACTTCTACCAGATCCCGGCAACAGGTGTGCTTTATATTTCTTGTTCTAAATTATTTGTAGTGAAATTCAGGACACCAGATTCACTGGCCTTCATTTGCATTTATTTAAATCAGGCGCATGGATCACAGGATCCAGGCAGATCGCAGGAAGGGTTAAATCACAGTCACGAATTTGGGGTATAGGTCTCATTTATCAGACGGAAATCCAGCAGAAACGGTTTCTGCCCCAATTAGCCTTCCTGTTAGGCCCTGGAGTTGCTGAAAACACTGTGGAATTCTGAGATCATATTGTTAAATATATTTAGTATAGAACGGGTGAAGTCTTCTCAGAAAATTAATTAAATTGACAAGATTTGTAAAGTATTGATTTCATTAAAAATGAGCTGCAATAAAGTTGTGGCAGCTTAGAGTAGTCAATATTGTATGTTTGTAGATTGTAATGGACTATATACTCAGGGCAACTGAAAATTAATTGTACAGGAAATTCTCAATGCTTCAAACTTGACTGATGAATGTTAATCAGTTCTCTAATTGTTATAGCTATTTATTTCATGACTATGACTTCAACAATAATGTATAGATAAATGAAAGCGAGCAAATGCAATTAGTTGTCAGGGCAGCCTGCTTCACAAATACAATGGTTTCAGACCATATTCAGTTGCTCCGTGTCTGTATTATTTTGTTTCTATATATATATATATATGTATGCTAAAAGTTTAACATGTTGTATATGGGTTGTGCAGTCAGAGCTGGCAGTTGCATGAAAAGGAGGAATAATAAGGGGCAGGAGCGTGCAATTAGATCAGGTAGGCTGATCGGTGACTGGACTGCTTTTGTGCTGTAACCTTCGCTGATTTTTTTGTCTACCACCTTTCTGGCATAATGAGCAATTCCACAGCAGCTGCCAATGTGCTGCCCACACACTTATCAAATGGGTAGCTTGAAGCACCAGCACTTTTATCTTTTTTACTACTGAATGGCAATACCAACATGACACAACTGCCCTATTTAACTCCACTCCTGCGTTTCCAAAAGGAGAGGGATAATTGATGGCAGCCATGTGTCCAACAGTCCAACATTCTTTTGCAATGCCACCACCAATTGATCCACCTTACTTCTGAACTCTGACTCATCGGGGCTACCTCCTCAAGCTTAGTACTTGCCTCCTTATTAACTTGTAGCTGTGATGTTGCCTGTAACGGTGGGTATAAAGGATGTATGGTGCTGTGAGGTGCCGTCTTGTCCGTGGCTATTGGCAGTGCAGTGAGGCTGCAGTGTTGCAGACCCGACATTTAACAAGTAAAAGAAAAATTACGGGTAGAAATTGCTCCTTGTTGCACTTGTTTCCAGTCTAAAAACAGAGAGAAAAAGGACCAATTTCAGCTGCAACGTCCCGCTCCCAATTTGCGCCTGCATTGTTGGTGCCGCTATATTGGTAAAGACAGTGTTACAAGCATCCCGGGTGGCTACCTAAAGGGGAGGGGAATCCTCGTTTGAGCATCCCATTGAAAGTCAAGGGGAGGTGGTTAGTCTTTCTCTGGTTGGAGATAGTCATTGCCTGGCACTTGTGTTGCAAGAATGTTGCTTGCCACTTATCAGCCCAAGCCTGAATGGTTTCCAGGTCTTGCTGCATGTGGGCACAGACTGCTTCCTTATCTGAGGAGTTGCGAATGGAACTGAACACTGTGCAATCATCAGCGAACATCCCACTTCTGACCTTATGATGGATGGAAGGTTACTGATGAAGCAGCTGAAGATAGTTGGGCCTAGGACACTGCCCTGAGGAACTTCTGCAGTGATGTCCTGGGACAGAGAAGATTGGCCTCCAACAACCACAGCCATCTTCTTTTGTGCTAGATATGACTCCAACCAATGGAGAATTTTCTCTCTGATTCCCATTGACTTCAATTTTACTAGGGCTCCTTGATGCCACACTCGGTCAAATGCTGCCTTGATGTCAAAGGCAGTTGCTCTCACCTCACCTCTGGAATTCAGCTATTTTGTCCATGTTTGGACCAAGACTGTCATGAGGTCTGGAGCCGAGTGGTCCCGGCGGATATGTGTCAAAGGCAGGGCGGATTGAGGACCTGCACACTATGAAGGCATCATGGCTTTTGCCAAGATATCGGGCACAAGCCTGCATTATTCACTGCCTGTGGACACACTCCATTCAAGGAGTGGAACCCTTCCTATTATGAAACATGGCTGGGTTGTGATCGGGAAAAAGCCAGGCAAAGTGTGAGCAGTCAATGAAACCTTGCACCTGGAGAAATCCAGCGATGCGGGGAAATCCGAGAGCTCTCTCCTCCTGATCAGCAGCCTCTATGGGGAAAGGGGTTATATTGCTCCCTCCTGGTAAACAGGGCATCGGTCACCTGTTTGTTGGCTGTATGGACAGCAAACTGACTGATGTTGCTGATGTCACCTGTTGCAGCCTGAATGAGCCTATGGCGCAGAAGTTGGGAGCCACCTTTAGCTTCTCAGCAACAGGCAGAGCTGTGTGTGCTTGGTGATTGGCTCCAATTCCTGCTGGAACAGGTGACAGGTTAGTGACTGTCAGCCTGCTGAAGCACAGCCTCCTCATACACTGCTCCTCTGATAGGTCGAGGTACGACATCCTGTTTGGGAAGGCTCACGCGTTGTAACGCCTCCTTGGTTCTTGCATCCTTCGCCGTCAGGTTTGACCTTCCGCGGGCCTTGGCTGCTGCTCTTGCCTCGATGATAATTTCAGCAACAATCCAATTGTTTCTGGCCCTCCTGCAGCCAGTGGAGTCAAACTGCAGCTGCAGCCCGAAATCAACAGTCCAACTGCTCTGTGCTCTGAACTAAAAACAGAAATTTCTGAAAATACTTAGCAGGTCAGGTGGCATCTGTGGCGAGAGAAACAGAGTTAATGTTTCAGATTGATGACTTTTCGTCTGAACTACTCCCAAAACACAGCCAAAAAAATGCTTTCAAAAATTTCCAGTGGCCAAAAACAACTTTCCAATGACTTACCTTAATAGACATGGGACTTGTGCTGTTTTCACCAGTTTCCCGAGTGTTGACCCCATTTTATTCTGAGCGGGTATAAGAAAGCACCCAGACACCAAGCTTGTAATGGGCATAATTCAAGCACAGGACCCATCTTAATATAATTTAATAAAAAAAAGGGATAAGGTCCTACGAGACGAATTTAAGGAGCTAGGAGTTAAATTAAAAAGTAGGACCTCAAAAGTAGTCATCTCGGGATTGCTACCAGTGCCACGTGCTAGTCAGAGTAGGAATCGCAGGATAGCGCAGATGAATACGTGGCTTGACAGTGGTGCAGCAGGGAGGGATTCAAATTCGTGGGGCATTGGAACAGGTTCTGGGGGAGGTGGGACCAGTACAAACCGGACAGTCTGCACTTGGGCAGGAACGGAACCAATGTCCTAGGGGGAGTGTTTGCTAGTGCTGTTGGTGAGGAGTTAAACTAATATGGCAGGGGGATGGGAACCAATACAGGGAGACAGAGGGAAACAAAAAGGAGACAAAAGCAAAAGACAGAAAAGAGTTGAGTAAAAGTGGAGGGCAGAGAAACCAAAGGCAAGAAACAAAAAGGGCCACTGAATATAAAGGGGCTGCAGGAGGGGTCAAAACTAAAAATCATGGTTTAAAAACTAGGATGAAAACACTACCTAAATGCACGCAGCATTAGAAATAAAGTAAATGAGTTGACGGCACAAATCATTACAAATGGGTATGATTTGGTGGCCATTACAGAGACATAGTTGCAAGGTGGCCAGGACTGGGAATTAAACGTACAGGGGTATCTGATGATTCGGAAAGATAGGCAGGAAGGGAAGGATGGTGGGGTAGCTCTGTTAATAAGGGATGATATCAGGGCAGTTGTGAGGGATGATATTGGCTCCAATGAACAAAATGTTGAATCATTGTGGGTGGAGATTAGAGATAGTAAGGGGAAAAAGTCACTGGTCGGCATAGTTTATAGGCCCCCAAATAATAACTTCATGGTGGGACGGGCAATAATCAAGGGAATAATGGAGGCATGTGAAAAAGGAACGGCAGTAGTTATGGCGGATTTTAACCTACATATCGATTGGTCAAATCAAATCGCAGGGGGTAGCCTGGAGGAGGAATTCATAGAAGCATACGGGATTGTTTCTTAGAACAGTATGTAACAGAGCCTACAAGGGAGCAAGCCATTTTGGATCTGGTCCTGTGTAACGAGACAGGAAAAATAAACGATCTCCTCGTAAAAGATCCTCACGGAATGAGTGATCACAATATGGTTGAATTTGTAATACAGATTGAGGATGAGGTAGTTGTGTCAGAAACGAGCGTACTATGCTTAAACAAAGGGGACTACAGTGGGATGAGGGCAGAGTTGGCTAAAGTAGACTGGAAACAAGGACTAAACGGTGGCACAATTGAGGAACAGTGGAGGACTTTTAAGGAGCTCTTTCATAATGCACAACAAAAATATATTCCAGTGAAAAAGAAGGGCGGCAAGAGAAGGGATAACCAGCCATGGATAACCAAGGGAATAAAGGAAAGTATCAAATCAAAGACCAATGCGTATAAGGTGGCCAAGGTTAGTGGGAAACTAGAGGATTGGGAAGATTTTAAGCAACAGCAAAGAATGACTAAAAAAGCAATAAAGAAAGGGAAAATAGATTACGAAGATAAACTTGCACAAATCATAAAAACAGATAGTAAAAGCTTTTACAGATATATAAAACGGAAAAGAGTGACTAAAGTAAATGTTGGTCCCTTAGAAGATGAAAAGGGGGATTTAATAATGGGAAATGTGGAAATGGCTGAGACCTTAAACAATTATTTTGCTTCCGTCTTCACAGTGGAAGACACAAAAACCATGCCAAAAATTTCTGGTCATAGGAATGTGGGAAGGGAGGACCTTGAGATGATCACTATCACTAGGGAGGTAGTGCTGGACAGACTAATGGGACTGAAGGTAGACAAGTCCCCTGGTCCTGATGAAATGCATCCCAGGGTATTAAAAAAGATGGCGGAAATTATAGCAGATGCATTTGTTATAATCTACCAAAATTCTCTGGACTCTGGGGAGGTACCAGCGGATTGGAGAGCAGCTAATGTAACGCCTCTGTTTAAAAAAGGGGGCAGGCAAAAGGCAGGTAACTATAGGCTGGTTAGTTTAACATCTGTAGTGGGGAAAATACTTGAAACTATCATTAAGACATCTGGATAGGAATAGTGCAATCAAGCAGACGCAGCATGGATTCATGAAAGGGAAATCATGTTTAACTAACTTACTGGAATTCTTTGAGGATATAACGAGCATGGTGGATAGAGGTGTACCGATGGATGTGGTGTATTTAGATTTCCAAAAGGCATTCGATAAGGTGCCACACAAAAGGTTACTGCAGAAGATAAAGGTACGCGGAGTCAGAGGAAATGTATTAGCATGGATAGAGAATTGGCTGGCGAACAGAAAATAGAGAGTCGGGATAAATGGATCCTTTTCCGGTTGGAAATCAGTGGTTAGTGGTGTGCCACAGGGATCAGTGCTGGGACCACAACTGTTTACAATATACATAGATGACCTAGAGGAGGGGACGGAGTGTAGTGCAACAAAATTTGCAGATGACACTAAGATTAGTGGGAAAGCGGGTTGTGTAGAGGACTCAGAGAAGCTGCAAGGAGATTTGGATAGGTTAAGCGAATGGGCTAAGGTTTGGCAGATGGAATACAATGTCGGAAAGTGTGAGGTCATCCACTTTGTGAAAAAAAACAGTAAAAGGGAATATTATTTGAATGGGGAGAAATTACAACATGCTGTGGTGCAGAGGGACCTGGGGGTCCTTGTGCATGAATCCCAAAAGGTTAGTTTGCAGGTGCAGCAGGTAATCAGGAAGGCGAATGGAATGTTGGCCTTCATTGCGAAAGGGATGGAGTACAAAAGCAGGGAGGTGTTGCTGCAACTGTATAAGGTATTGGTAAGGCCGCACCTGGAGTACTGCGTGCAGTTTTGGTCACCTTACTTAAGGAAGGATATACTAGCTTTGGAAGGGGTACAGAGACGATTCACTAGGCTGATTCCGGAGATGAGGGGGTTACCTTATGATGATAGATTGAGTAGTCTGGGTCTTTACTCCTTGGAGTTCAGAAGGATGAGGGGTGATCTTATAGAAACATTTAAAATCATGAAAGGGATAGACAAGATAGAGGCAGAGAGGTTGTTTCCATTGGTGGGGGAGACTAGAACTAGGGGGCACAGCCTCAAAATATGGAGGAGCCAATTTAAAACCGAGTTGAGAAAGAATTTCTTCTCCCAGAGGGTTGTGAATCTGTGGAATTCTCTGCCCAAGGAAGCAGTTGAGGCTAGCTCATTGAATGTTTTCAAGTCAAAGATAGATTTTTAAGCAATAAGGGAATTAAGGGTTACGGGGAGAGGGCGGGTAAGTGGAGCTGAGTCCACGACCAGATCAGCCATGATCTTATTGAATGGCGGAGCAGGCTCGAGGGGCTAGATGGCCTACTCCTGTTCCTAATTCTTATGTTCTTATGTTCTTATGTAATGAGGCCAGCATTCATTTCAGGCAGGAGGGATGCCTAAATGTAAAGACCTTACACAATATCACAAATCCAAACGAGGCACTTTTGAAGGACAAGGTCACTCCATGACCTGAATCTTTATTCACAGGACCAAGAAGTGATGACCCTGCGTGGGACCTCCCTTTATATACCTGGATGACCAGGTGAGGAGTGTCTCCCACAAGTTCACCCCCTGTGGTCAAGGTGTGCAGTTCTTACGTATATACAGTATTGCAGTGTTGTTGCATAAAGGTTTCATACATGGCACCTAATATCCAAAGCTGAATTTGCAATGAACTTTCTATCTATAGTGTCACTTTTGCATTGCTGTGAATTCTCAGTATATCTCTGGAGACCAGTTCTGATCTGACTCCAAAACATAGCAATTTGAGGTGCCTTTGAGAGAGCTTGAGCACAGTGCGTGGAGACAGAGCTGCGTGAATGCAATCAGAGTGGTTCGCATGCAGAGTGGAAGAATTTGGTGAGAGCAGGAATCAGAGATGAGGAAGGCGCTTGAGGCGTCTAACTGAAAAAGGAGGAGTGGAGTCACATAACCCAAGGACTCTCAGTTAATAGCCCTGAGAGCAGACATGCGGGAGAGCGAGAGGTGTGGCCAGAGATAAAGGTAGGCCCCAGACCTGCAGGAGAGCGAGAGGTGTGGTCGGAGATAAAGGTAGGCCCCAGAGTTTGGAGGGAGCGTGAGTGTCAGGGAGTGAGGTAAAAAGAATCCTAAAGTGACGTCAGCACAAGGGAAGGAGCTGATTGGTGAGTGGCTGGTGATTATTTTTTTTAAGTCTAGAATTTATTTCTGTTAAGTTCATCTATTAAATAGAGGCATGGCAGGGCATCTCAGTCACGTGGAATGTACATCTTGTGCCATGTGGGTATTCCAGGATGCTTCACATGTCCTGGGAAAACACATGTGCCGGACGTGTCATCAGCTGGAGGAGCTCAAGCTCCAGGTTTCGGAGCTTGAGCAGCAGCTGGCGTCACTGTGGTGCATCCATGAGGCTGAGAGCTACCTGGATAGCACGTTTCAGCAGGTGGTTACTATTGTGTTCCTAACATAGATGAGACTGCACACAGGGAGGTTAAAGTTAACAGTGACCTCAGTCTTTATTAAGACACTCCAGAGTGAGGAACAGCCCTTCGGGGCTGGCTTATATACAGTGCTCCCAAGGGATGCTGGGATCCCTTGGAACCTCAGGGAATGCACTCCCTGGTGGCGGAACATGGGAGTGCATGCTTTACAGATACACAACATCACTCCCCCCGCAAAGTCAAAGTGAAAACTATTTACAAGGTGAGGCAGTCGGGAGCCTTTCTTTCCCTGGTGGACCGCCTCGGTACAAATGTCTGTTCTGGTGTGTTGGCTGTGCCCTCGCTGGGCTGGCATGTTGTTGGCCCTGCAGGGCTGCTGGGTGAGCCTGGCCTTGCTGGGCTGTTGGGCGTGATGGGTTCGATTTCCTGGTCCGGGGTGGTGTCGTTGATCCTTTGGGTGTGTGTTGTGGGCTCGAAAAAGGTGGTGTCTGCTGTGGGTTGTTCAGGGCAGTCTGTGAACCGCAACCTCGTTTGGTCCAGGTGCTTTCTGCAAATTTGTCCATTGGCTAGTTTGCCTACAAACACCCTACTCCCTTCTTTAGCTATCACCGTGCCCGCGACCCACTTGGGACCATGTCCATAGTTTAGCACATACACTGGGTCATTCAGATCAATTTCCCGTGACATAGTGGCGTGACCATCGTTAGCACTTTGTTGCTGCCGCCTGCTCTCTACCTGATCATTCAGGTTGGTGTGAGCAGCCAGAGTCTGGTTTTAAGTGTCCTTTTCATGAGTAGCTGAGGCGGGGGTATCCCTGTGAGCGAGTGGGGTCTCATGTGGTATCTGAGCAGTACTCGGGACAGGCGGGTTTGGAGTGAGCCTTCTGTGACTCATTTAAGGCTCTGTTTGATTGTTTGTGCTGCCCGCTCTGCCTGCCCATTGGAGGCTGGTTTAAACGGGGCTGAGGTGACATGTTTGATCCCATTGCGGGTCATGAATTCTTTAAATTCGGCACTTGTGAAACATGGCCCGTTGTCACTGACCAGTATGTCAGGCAGGCCGTGGGTGGCAAACATAGCCCTCAGGCTTTCAATGGTGGTGGTGGCAGTGCTTCCCGACATTATTTCACATTCAATCCATTTTGAAAAAGCATCCACCACCACCAGGAACATTTTACCGAGAAACGGGCCCGCATAGTCGACATGGATCCTTGACCATGGTCTAGAGGGCCAGGACCACAAACTTAGTGGTGGCTCTCTGGGCGCGTTGCTCAACTGAGCACACACACTGCATTGCCATATACAGGACTCTAAATCAGAGTTGATACCGGGCCACCACACGTGGGATCTGGCTATCGCTTTCATCATTAATATACCCGGGTATGTGCTGTGCAGATTCGAAATAAACGTCTCCCTGCCCTTTTTGGGTAGCACTGCGTGGTTGTCCCACAACAGGCAGTCTACCTGAATGGACAGCCTGTCCTTTCGCCGCTGGAATGGCTTGATTAGCTTTTGCATTTCAGCGGGGATACTGGCCCAGCTCCCATGCAGCACACAGTTTTTTACTAGGGACAGCAGAGGAACTTGGCTGGTCCAAGTCCTAATCTGGCGGGCCGTGACAGGTAATTTATCATTTTCAAACACTTCCATGACCATCAACAAGTCTATGGGCTGCGCCACCATCAACAAGTCTGCGGGCTGCGCCACCATCAACAAGTTTGCAGGCTGCACCATTTCCGCCCCCGTGGTGGGCAATGGTAGCCAACTGAGAGCATCCGCACAGTTCTCGGTGCCTGGCCTGTGACAGATGGTATAGTTATACGCTGATAGCGCGAGTGCTCACCTTTGTATGCGGGCTGAGGCATTAGTATTTATCCCCTTGTTTTCAGCGAACAGGGATATGAGGGGCTTGTGATCGGTTTCCAGCTCAAATTTGAGGCCAAACAGGTACTGATGCATTTTCTTTACCCCAAACACACACGCTAATGCCTCTTTCTCAATCATGCTGTAGGTCCTCTCGGCCTTAGACAAGCTCCTGGAAGCATAAGCGACAGGTTGCAACTTCCCCGCAACGTTAGCTTGTTGTAATACACACCCGAGTCCGTACGACGATGCATCACATGCTAGCACAAGTCTTTTACACGGGTTATGCAATACAAGCAGCTTGTTGGAGCATAAAATGTTTCTGGCTTTCTCAAAAGCAATTACTTGTTTTTTTTCCCATACCCAGTTCTCACCTTTACGCAATAACACATGTAGGGGCTCTAAGAGGGTGCTTAACCCCGGTAGGCAGTTACCAAAATAGTTGAGGCGTCCCAGAAACGACCGCAGCTCCGTGACATTCTGTGGCCTGGGCGCGTTCCTGATAGCCTGTGTCTTGGCATCTGTGGGCCGAATGCCGTCCGCCGCGATCTTTCTCCCCAAAAACTCCACTTCTGTTGCCATGAAGACGCTGGAGGACCTCCTCCAGGTTTTGTGGGTGCTCGACGGTGTCCCGACCCGCGACCAATATGTCGCCCAGAAAAACCACTGTGCGCAGTACCAACTTGAGTAGGCTCTCCATGTTTCTCTGGAAGATCCTGCAGCCGACCGAATTCCAAACGGGCATCTGTTGTAGATGAACAGTCCCTTGTGCGTGTTGATGCAGGTGAGGCCCTTTGAAGGCTCCTCCAGCTCCTGCGTCATGTAGGCCGAAGTCAGGTCGAGCTTGGTGAATGTCTTGCCTCCTGCCAGCATCGCAAATAGCTCGTCTGCCTTAGGTAGCGGGTATTGGTCCTGTAGCGAGAAACGATTAATAGTTACTTTATAATTGCCGCAAATCCTGACCGCGCCATCACTTTTGAATACTGGAACAATCGGGCTGGCCCACTCACAGAATTCCACTGGGGAGATGATGCCCTCGCGTTGCAGCCTGTCCAGCTCGATTTCCATTCTCTCCCTCATAATGTGAGGTACCGCTCGCGCCTTGTGGTGAATGGGTCATGCCTCTGGGACCAAGTGGATCCGCACCTTCGCCCCAGAAAAGTTTCCAATGCCTGGCTCAAAAAGGGAAGGAAATTTGTTGAAAGCCTGGGTACATGAGGCCTCATCGACATGTGATAGCGCTCGGATGTCATCCCAGTTCCAGCGGATTTTGCCCAGCCAGCTCCTTCCAAGCAGTGTGGGACCATCGCCCGGGACAATCCAGAGAGGCAGTGCGTGCACCGTGCCCTCGTAGGTGACCTTGACCATGGCGCTGCCCAGGACAGTGATAAGCTCTTTGGTGTACGTTCTCAGTCTCGTGTGGATGGGGCTCAGGGTTGGTCTGAGTGCCTTGTTGCACCACAGTCTCTCAAACATCTTTTTACTCATGATGGATTGGCTAGCGCCAGTGTCTAGTTCCATGGCTACGTAAGCCATTCAATTTTAAATTTAGCATTATAGATGGACATTTCATCGAAAATGTGTGCAACCCGTGTACTTCAGCACCTACCTCCTCTCTCTGAGCTCGAAATTGCTTTGATCCACCATGGACCGATCTTCCTCTGTTACGTGGTGGTTAGCAGGTTTTGCAGAGCTTGCAGCTCGTCTGCAAGCTCGTTGGAGGTGCCCCATTGTTCCACAGCTCTTGCAAACATACCCTTTGAAGCGGCATGAATAGGCTGAATGGAAGCCTCCACAATGCCAACAAGGTGTGAATTGCCTTGCATTCATCCTTTGTTGCAGACTCTGAGTCATCTGGGTCACTTGAGGCCTGCTGGCAGTTGCAGACTCATGGGTTCTGCCCTGTACATTTCTGCTCACAAACACAGTTCCAGTTAATTTATGAATATTGCTAGCACTTGTGTGCTGAGAGATTTGTTTGGTGTTATCACTGGTGGACATAAACGCCTGTGCTATCGCAATGGTCTTACTGAGGGTTGGTGTCTCTACAGTCAAAAGTTTTCGTAGGATGGTGTCGTGGCCAATGCCCAGTACAAAAAACATCTCTGAGCATTTGCTCCAGGTAGCCATCAAACTCACATTATCCTGCAAGTCGCCTTAGCTCGGCGACGTAGCTCACCACTTCTTTACCTTAAGATCGCTGGCACGTGTAGAACCGATACCTCGCCATCAGCACACTCTCCCTTGAATTAAGATGCTCCCGAACCAGTATACACAGCTCCTCATACAACTTATCTGTGGGTTTCACCGGAGCCAGTAGATTCTTCATGAGGCTGTAGGACGGGGCCCCGCAGACCATGAGGAGGACCGCTCTCCTTTTTGCAGTGCTTCCTTCTCCGTCCAGCTCATTGGCTACAAAGTACTGATCTAGCCATTCGACATAGGCTTCCCAGTCCTCACCCTCTGAGAACTTCTCCAGGATGCCCACAGTTTGCTGCATCTTTGCGTTGGATTCGTATCCTCGTCGCCAGTTATTGTGTTCCTAACACAGATGAGACTGCACACAGGGAGGTTAAAGTAACAGTGACCTCAGTCTTTATTAGTGAGGAGTGAGGAACAGGCCTTAGGGGCTGGCTTATATACAGTGCTAGAATCCCTTGGGATTTCAGGGGAAGCACTCCTTGGTGGCGGAACATGGGCGTGCATGCTTTACAGATACACAACAGTTACCCCATAGTGTAAGAATGTGCAGGCAGAGAGAGAATAGGTGATCACCAGACAGACAAGGAAGACCAGGCATTTAGTGAGGAGTCCCTTGTGTGCCTCTCACTCTCTAACCGGTACTGGTGAGGGCAATGGTTCCTCTATGAGTACAGCCAGAGCCAAGCCCATGACACCATGGGTGACTCAGCTGTACAAGGAAAAGGAGGAAGAAGATTAGGAAAGCAATAGAGATAGGGGATTCAATATTTAGGGGAACAGACTAGCGTTTTTCCGGCCACAGACATGATTCCAGGATGGTATGATGCCTCCCTGGTGCCAGGGTCAAGGATGTCACTGAGCAGCTGCAGGATATTCTGAGGGTGGAAGGTGAACTCCCAGAGGTCGTGGTCCAAATCGCTATCAACGACATAGGTAGAAAGAGAGATGAAGTCCTGCAGGCAGATTTTAAAAGCTAGGAAAGAGATTAAAAAGCAGGATCTCAAAGGTAGCATTCTCTGGATTACTCCTGGTGCCACAAGCTATAGACTATGGAAACAGGAGGATAGAGCAGATGAATGCATGGCTAGAGAGATGGTGCAGGAGGGAGGGCTTTAGATTCCTGGGACATTGGGACCGGCTCTGGATGAGGTGGAACCTCTACAGGCCAGATGAGTTGCACCTCAACAGAGCCGGGACTAATATCCTCACGGAGGGGTTTGCTATTGCTGTTGGGGAGGGTTTAAATTAATTTGGCAGGGGGATGGATACCAGGACATAGCTCTAGAAAGGAGAAGCAAGGTGCACAAAGATTGGGGCCAGATGAAAAGAGAATACAAGAAGATCTAAGATAGGTTTACAGTGCATGTGTGTGAACGCACAAAATGTGGTAAATAAAGTTGGTGAGCTGCAGACGCAAATGGGAATATGATGTCATGGCGATAATGGAGTGCTGGCTCAAAAAAGAGCAGGATTGGGTACTAAATATTCCTGGTTATAGGTGTTCAGAAAAGATAGGGAAGGAAAGAAAGGAGGTCTAGTGGCAGCATTGATTAAGGAAAATGTTACAGTGCTGGAGAGGGAGGATGTCCTGGAGGGGTCAACAACAGAATGTAATGGTTAGAGATGCCATTACACTTCTAGGTATATTCTATAAGCCACCAACTAGTGAGCATTTTTTCAGGGAAATTATAGAGAGGTTCAAGAACTATAGAGTAGTGATAATGGGGGATTTCAACTATTGTAATATAGATTGGGATAGTAATAAGTGTAAAGGGCAGAGAGGGGAAGAAATTCTGAAGTGTCTTCAGGAGAATTTTCTGGCTTAACGAGGAAGAAGGCATTGCTGGATCTGGTTCTGGGATGGGTCAAGTGGAGCAAGTGTCAGTTGGAGAACATTTAGGGAACAGTGATCACAGGATCAGAAGGTTTAGATTAGCTATGGAAAACGACAGGGAGCAATTTGGAGTAAAAATACTTAATTGGACGCAGGCCTATTTCAGTGGGTTGAGAATGGATTTGGCCCGGGTAAATTGGAATCAAAGATTGGCAGGCAAAACTGTAATCGAACAATGGGCTGCCTTTAAAGAGGAGATGGTCCAGGTGCAGTTGAGGTACATTCTGACAAAGAGGAAAGGTAGGGCAACCAAAGTCATAGCTCCCTGGATGTCGAAAGAGATAGAGAGTAAGATGAAGCGGAAAAAGGGGGCGTATGACAGATGTCAGGTTGAGAATACAAGCGAGAATCAGGCTGAATATAAAAGTTCAGAAGGGAAGTGAAAAAGGAAATAAGAGGGGCAAAGCGAAAATAGATTGACAGCTAACATAAAAGGGAATCCAAAAGTTTTCTATAGACATATAAATAGTAATCGGGTAGTAAGAGTAGGGTGCGGCTGATTAGGGACCAAAAAGGAGACCTACACTTGGAGGCAGAGGGCATGGCTGAGGTAGTGAATGAGTACTTTCCAACTGTCTTTATCAAGAAATTGGATGCTGCCAAAGTCACAATGAAAGACGGATTATTAAGATACTGGATGGGATAAAAATTGATAAAGAGGAGGTACTAGAAAGGCTGTCTGTATTTAAAGTAGATAAGTAACCAGGACTGGATGGGATGCATCCTAGGATGAGGGAACTAAAGGTGGAAATTGTGGAAGTACTGGCCATAATCTTCCAACCCTCCTTAGATGCGGGGGTGTTGCCAGAGGACTGGAGAATTGCAAATGTTATACTTTTGGTCAAAAGAGGGTGTAAGGATAAATGCAGTAACTACAGGCCAGTCAATTTAACCTCGGTAATGTGGAAGCTTTTAGAAACGGTAATCCAAGACAAAATGAACAGTCACTTGGACAAGTATGGATTCATTAAGGAAAGCCAGCACGGATTTGTTAAAGGCAAATCATGTTTAACTAACATGATCGAGTTTTTTGATGAGGTAACAGAGAGGATTGATGAGGGCAATGCGGCTGACATCGTGTACATGGATTTCCAAAAGACCTTCGACAAAGTGCCGCATTATAGGCTTGCCAGCAAAGTTGAAGCTCATGGAATAAAATGGACAGTGGCAGCATGCATACAGAATTAGCTAACTGAAAGGAAACAGAGTAGTGGTGAATAGTTGTTTTTTGAACTGGAGGAAGGTATACAGTTGTGTTCCCCAGGGGTCAGTACTAAAACTATTGCTTTTCTTAATATTTATTAATGACTTATACTTGGGCATACAGGGCACAATTTCAGAATTTGATGTTGACACAAAACTTGGAAGTATAGTGAACAATGAGGAGGATTGTGATAGACTTCAGGAGGACATAGACAGACTGGTGGAATGGGCGGACATGTGGCAGATGAAATTTAAAGCAGGAAAGTGCAAAGTGATAAATGTTGGGAGGAAGAATGAGGAGAGGCAATATAAACTAAATGGTATGATTCTATGAACAGAGAGACCTGGGGGTATATGTACTTCAATCATTGAAGGTGGCAGGGTAAGTTGAGAAAGCGGTTAAAAAAGCATACGGGATCCTGGGCTTCATAAATAGAGGCATAAGGTACAAAAGCAAGGAAGTTATGAATATAAAACACTGGTCCAACTTCAACTGGAGTCTTGTGCCCAATTCTGGGCACCGCACTTTAGGAAGAATGTGAAGGACTTAGAGAGAATGCAGAAAAGATTTACAAGAATGGTTCCAGGGATGAGGGACTTCAGTTATGTGGATAGAATGGAGAAGCTGGGTTTGTTTTCCTTGCAACAGAGAAGGTTGAGAGGAGATTTGATAGGGGTGTTCAAAATTATGAGGGGTCTGGACAGAATAGATGGAGAGAAACTGTTCCCATTGGCGGAAGTTTCAAGGACACAGATTTAAGGTGATTGACAGAAGAACCAAAGGTGACATGAGGAAAACCTTTTTACGCAGCGAGTGGTTATAATCTGGATTGCATTGCCTGAGAGAGTAGTGGACATAAATTTAATCGTGACTTTTAAAAGGGAATTGTATAAGTACCTTTGCAGGGCTATGGGGAAAGGACGCGGGACTGGGACTAGCTGAAGTGCTCTTGCAGAGAGCAGGCAGAGACTCGATGGGCCGAATGGACTCCTTCTGTGCTGTAACCATTCTATGATTCTATGATTTTTTTGGTAAGTCTCATTGCTTTGTCTTGATACAGCATGGAGTATAACTATAGTGCAGTGCCAAGCCAGTTTCAAAGTACCTAAGTGTTTGTTGGACCTGCTGTACCATACGTAAACTGAAACAGGGGTTCGAAATTCACCATCCCCGAAGGGACAGCTACTGTGGAGTTTGGGCGGTCAATCAAAAAAATCGATGGGCCACCGCGGTTGGGTATTTTTCCCTCCCCGAGCCATATTCAGCTCGGGGAGGATTTCAGTGGTGTTCATTTCCACCGGAAATGGCACGGTGAAGCTGCTGTAAAGGTAACGTTCCTGATACGTCCTTACTATACAGTACAAATGTACACGAGGCCCAGACTTGAGAGAAGGTCACTCTGTGACCAGTCTTTTATTCCAGCACTGAAGTGATGAAGGTGGGTGGAGCTTTCCCTTTTATATCTGAAAGACCACGTTAGGAGTGTCTCCCACAAGTTCACCACCTAGTGGTCAATGTTCCCACAGTGTACAATGTAGGTCAGTTTATACATGGGTTCAATGACAGTTAAATACATGACATCACCTCCCCCCCAAAGTCTTATTGGGATCACAGGTTAAGTCTCTCTGATGGTTTATGCTCCCTTGTAGAGCGCCTGAGTTGGGGCTCCGGTTGTTGGGACTGTGGCCTGAGTGTCTGCTGTTTGCGGTGCCTCAGGACTGTCCGGACTGCCCACAGTGACTGGGCTCTCCTCCACTTGGTTCCGGTGTTCGGTCACCTGTGGAGGAGTAAACTCTACGTCGTGTTCTTCCTCTGCTTCTTCTATGGGATTGCTGAACCTCCTTTTTGTTTGATCCACGTGTTTGCAGCAGATTTGTCCATTGGTGAGTTTAACTACCAGAATCCTATTCCCCTCTTTGGCAATCACAGTGCCTGCGAGCCATTTAGGCCCTGCAGCGTAGTTGAGAACAAAGACAGGGTCATTGACATCAATACATCGCGCCCTCGCATTCCCGCCGTGGTAGTCACATTGTGACTGGCGCCTGCTCTCAACAATTTATTTCATGGTGGGGTGTATAAGGGATAACCTGGTTTTGAGCGTCCTTTTCATTAGCAGCTCTGCGGGTGGGACCCCTGTGAGCGAGTGTGGTCTGGATCTATTGGCCAGCAGGGGGCGTGATAAGCGGCTTTGTAGGGAACTCCCTTGGATTCTGAGCATCCCCTGTTTGATTATCTGCACTGCTCGTTCCGCCTGGTCATTTGAGACCGGCTTGAATGGTGCCGTTCTGACATGGTTGATACCATTTCCTGCCATGAATTCCTGGAATTCAATGCTTGTAAAGCACGCGCCATTGTCACTGACCAAGAAGTCAGGTCGACCATGGGCGGCGAACATTGCCCGTAGACTTTCTTCCGTGGCAGAGGATGTGATTGAATTGAGAATGTCACACTCGATCCAATTGGAGTAGGCGTCTACTACAACCAAAAACATTTTTCCCATGAAAGGACCTGCGTAGTCCACATGGATGCCTGACCATGGTTTGGCGGGCCAGGACCAGGAGCTAAGGGGGGCTTCCCTGTGCGCATTGCCCAGCTGGGCGCACGTGTTGCACCTGCGAACATAAAGTTCCAGGTCTGCATCTATCCCTGGCCACCAAACGTGTGACCTGGCAATTGCCTTCATCATGACAATGCCCGGGTGCTCATTGTGGAGTTGTCTGATGAACATCTCTCTGCCCATCTGGGGCATGACTACTCGGTTTCCCCATAGTAGGCAATCGGCCTGAATCGAGAGTTCATCCTTGAGCCTGTGAAATGGTTTGAATTCCTCAGGGCATGCCCCGTATGTAGCTGCCCAGTCCCCATTCAGGACACATTTCTTGACTAAAGACAATAGCGGGTCTCTATTTGTCCAGACTTTGATCTAACAGGCTGTCACGGGTGACACTTCACTTTGAAAGCTTCCACAGCCATGACCATCTCAGCACCATGCTCGGTTGCCCCCTTGGTGGTGGCTAGTGGGAGCCTGCTGAGTGCATCGGCGCAGTTTTCAGTGCCCGGTCTGTGCCAAATTGTATAGTCATAGGCAGCTAACGTGAGTGCCCACCTCTGTATGCGGGCCGATGCATTTGCATTTATGGCCTTGTTATCGGCCAAAAGGGACGTTAGGGGTTTGTGATCTGTCTTCAGCTCAAATTTCCTGCCGAACAGGTACTGGTGCATTTTTTTTACAGCATAAACACATGCAAGCGCTTCCTTTTCTACCATCCCATAGCCCCGTTCTGCCTGGGACAGACTTCTGGAGGCATAAGCTACCGGCTGTAACTAACCCTTGGCATTAACATGCTGCAACACACACCCGACCCCATAGGACAATGCGTCGCACGTTAAAACAAGTTTCATACATGGGTCATATAGCGTTAACAGATTGTTGGAGCATAACAAATTTCGTGCTCTATCAAAAGCCCTTTCCTGGCTGTCCCCCCAGACCCATTCGCGACCTTTGCGTAGAAGCACGTGGAGCGGCTCTAACAGCATGCTCAATTTGGGAAGAAAGTTACCAAAATAGCTCAGGAGCCCAAGGAACGAACGCAGCTCCATCGTGTTACGGGTTCTGGGTGCTCTCTGGATCGCTTCTGTTTTGGACGCAGTTGGTCTGATCCCGTTGGCTGCTACCCTCATCCCCAGAAATTTTACCTCTGGAGCTAAGAAGACGCACTTCGCCTTTTTCAGTCGCAGACCTATCCGGTCCAGTCTGCGTAGCACCTCCTCCAGGTTGTGGAGGTGTTCTTCAGTATCACAACCTGTGATGAGGATGTCATCTTGAAAAACCACTGTTCTTGGAATCGACCTGAAGAGGCTTTCCATATTGCGTTGAAAGATCGCGGCGGCCGAGCGAATCCCAAACGGACATCTGTTGTACTCAAACAACCCCTTGTGTGTCGTGATGGTGGTCAGCTTCTTCGACTTGCCAGCTCCTGGGTCATGTAAGCTGAGGTTAGGTCCAATTTTGAAAAAAGTTTGCCATTGGATAGCGTCGCGAAGAGGTCCTCCGCTCTCAGTAGCAGGCACTGGTCTTGGAGTGACACCCGATTGATGGTGGCATTGTAATCACCACATATCCTGACCGACCCATCCGCCTTGAGCACCGGCACAATCGGGTTCGCCCAGTCACTGAATTCAGCTGGCGAGATGATGCCTTCCCTCAGCAGGCGGTCCAATTCGCCTTCTATCTTTTCCCGCATCACGTACGGCAACGCTCTGGCCTTGTGGTGTACTGGCCTGGCGTCCGAGTTTATGTGAATCACTACCTTGGTTCCCATGAAAGTGCCAATGCCGGGTTGAAATAATGAGTCAAATTTGTCCAGGACCTGTGAGCATGATATTCCACAGAAGAAATTGCATTGACATCGCCCCATTTTCAGTTCATGACAGCCAGCCAACTCCTCCCCAGCAGTGCGGGACCGTCCCCCAGAACAATCCAAAGTGGCAACCTGTTCTCCAAATCTTTGTGGGTCACGACTACCGTGGCGCAGCCTAGCACCGGAATGATCTCCTTTATGTATGTCCGTAGCTGTGCATCAATTGGCAATAATTTTGGCCTCCTGGCCTTGGACGCCCACAACTTGTCGAACTGTTTGATACTCATCAGGGACTGGCTGGCCCCTGTGTCTAGCTCCATTGATACTGGGATGCCATTGAGGAGCACTTTCATCATTATCGGTGGCATCCTGGTGTATGAACTGTATATGTGCTCCACATGAACTCGCTGAACTTCAGCTTCCAGCGATTTCCCCCAGTGTCCATTTGGCCTCGTAGGGCTTACATCAGCCCTGTACTCCTCGTACATCAACCTGACTGCAGGCTTCCTGCACAAATGCGCCAAGTGACCGCTGACGTTGCAATTTCTGCAGGTGTATTGCTGATACCTGCAAGCTCTGACTGTGTGATTGCCTCCATACCTCCAACATGAGCCATTGTTGGAATCAAAAGGCCCATTACCAGTCGATCGTCTCTGACTGTGTAGCTGTTTTTAAGCACATCATTAACAGGCGTTGATGGCCCCATTGCTGGCCGCATTGTCCCTTGCGATGGCGTGAATCGCCGTTCAGCTGGCCATTGTCTCTGTTGAATTCCCCCTTTGGATTCGACTACATGCTCGGGCATGTCCGATTGCCCCTGTCTGCCTGGAGAACTGTGTGCCACGTTAACAATGTTGACTCCCTGTCCATTTGCTGCACTTAAACCAAGATTTTTGTCAAACATCATTCTGGTCTCTTCCTCCCCTGACATAAATGTCTGGGCCATCAAAGCCGCTGTTTCCAGGGTCAAGTCTTTGGTCTCGATCAGTTTCCTGAAAACCCCAGCGTGTCTGATGCCCTCAATAAAAAAGTCTCGCAGCATCTCCGCTCTGCATGCATCTGGGAACTTACATAGACTCGCAAGTCGCCAGAGATCTGCCACGAAGTCTGGAACGCTTTGCCCTTCTCGCCGCCGGTGCGTGTAAAACCGATGCCTCGCCATGTGCATGCTGCTCGCCGGTTTAAAGTGTTCCCCGATCAACTTACTGAGCTCATCAAAAGTCTTGTCCGCCGGCTTCTCTGGCACTAGAAGGTCCTTCATCAGGGAGTACGTCCTGGACCCACAAACCGTCAGGAGATGAGCCCTGCATTTTTCGGCCGAATCCTGTCCCAGCCATTCCTTAGTGACGAAGCTTTGCTGTAGTCTCTCAATAAAGTCGTCCCAATCATCACCAACACCGTACTCTCGTCTGTGCTGCTAGTGGCCCTGCTCGCGTGGTTTAAATCCCAGTTTCTTGTCGCCAATGATACGTCCTTACTATACAGTACAAATGCGCACGAGGCCCTTGCTTGAGAGAAGGTCACTCTGTGACCAGTCTTTTATTCCAGCACTGAAGTGATGAAGGTGGGTGGAGCTTCCCCTTTTATACCTGAAAGACCAGGTTAGGAGTGTCTCCCACAAGTTCACCACCTAGTGGTCAATGTTCTCACAGTGTACAACTTGGTCAGTTTTTACATAGGTTCAATGACAGTTAAATATATGACAGTTCCAGTGGTGAGCTCTGCAGCATGTGGGCCGCTGGAAAGGGACTACCACAGCGAAATTCACCGAGGAAAAGCTAGGACTTTTCCCGGCAGTGCCCCCGCGAGGTTTTCGATGCGGTGCTCGAACGCGACACCGCTGGGGCCCTTTGGTAGGTAAAAAGTTTTATTACTTATTCTTGTTTTTATTTCATTTTCCAGCATCCACAGTATTTATCTTTTGATATATTTTTATTAATTATTAGTATTTTTATTTCATTTTCCATGTCCGCAGTATTTAGCTTTTGATATAATTTTATTATTGTTTTGGCTCCATTAAACCTGCTGAGTGCTGCTCAGAGCTTTGCACATACCCCTGTACTTTTGTACAACTTTCAGGTCTGACTCTTTAGTGGCGACATGTGGGCTGCAGAGACCTGCTTGGCAGGGTTCACCCTGAGGATGGGAGGAGTGTTGGGAGGGCGACACCTGGTACACCTGGTCAGAAGCAGGGCGGCACGCAGGAGAAGGCGTTACCATCAGCACCGTGCAGACAGGCAGCGGGCAAGGGAGGCAGCAGCCGTGATTCATTCATTCTGCGCCAGACCAGTGTGCCCGCCATCTTCACTGGCCCGAATCAGGATTGCGGTTGGCTTAGTATTGCAGGAGGAGAATAGATTGAATTCAGTCAGTAGATTACTGCCACTGAGTTTTCTGTTATCCCCTGTCCACTTGGCTGCTTACTCCTCTGCAGAACCCTAGGACAGCGCCAGAGCATGCATACAATGATGCTCATTGTGCCACCAGGTGCATCATCGAGCAGTGCATAGGCATCCTTAAGCAGAGACTCCGGTGCCTGGACTGCTCTGGTGGCACCTTGCAGTACTCTCCTCAATGGGTCTCCATCACCATCGTGGTCTGCTGCATGCTGCACAACCTGGCCATCATGAAGGGACAGCCGCTGGAGGTCGAGCCAGCAGTACCACCTGAGGAGGAGGAGGATCCCCGTCACCCCAGAGCTAGGAGGTGTCGACCCATCGCCATCCTGGAAAGGTCGGGTGCAGACTGGCCAGCACCCTCCTGGGAGGGTGCATCCTCACATATATGGAGGTGCCTGACACCTCCCCTGCAATCTCCCTCCATGCATTATATATTGGTGGTCTGCCAGGTCTCCTCACGTCAGGAAACAGTATTCTTCTTCTGTCCTCCACACCGTCCATCAGTGTCTCCTGCTCCATATCAGTGAACCTGTTGGCTCTCCTTGCACCTCTTACACCAGCCATCCTTCCAACCTCCTTCCCCCCTCAGAGCCTTGCTGCAAACCCGGGCCTTTAGCTGGCTCATTAGAAACCCTTACCTGCATGCTGAATTTCTCAGTGGTGATAATACTCAAATTAAGACAGCTACACTGCTGAAAAATCCACTTTGGAAAGGTTCATTAGCGCTGGAACCCATTTGTTCACTTTTGGAGCTGAATATGGCGTAGCCCAGCCACAACATCTTTTTGGCGCTAATGGCCACAAAAAGATGGGGCGAGCACCAGCTTTCCAGTGGTACTGGATTTCGGGCCCAGAGGCTTTAAAAAAATATATTTAAAGGAAAAAAGACTTGCATTTATATAGCACCTTTCACGACCACTGGATGTCTCAAAGCACTTTACAGCCAATGAAGTACTTTTGAAGTGTAGTCACTTTTGTAATGTGGGAAATGCTGCAGCCAATATGCACACAGCAAGCTCCCACAAACTGCAATGTGATAATGACCAGATAATCTGTTTTTGTTATGTTGATTCAGGGATAAATATTGGCCAGGACACCTGGGACACCAATTCACTAAATATATTCAAAAAGGAGTTAGATGTAGTCCTTACTACTAGGGGGATCAAGGGGTATGTCGAGAAAGCAGGAATGGGGTACTGAAGTTGCATGTTCAGCCATGAACTCATTGAATGGCGGTGCAGGCTAGAAGGGCCGAATGGCCTACTCCTGCACCTATTTTCTATGTTTCTATATTGCCCCTGCTCTTCTTTGAAACAGTGTCATAAGATCTTTTACATCCACCTGAGAGTGCAGATGAGGCCTCAGTTTAATGTCTCATCCAAAAACAGCACCTCCGACAGCACAGCACTCCCTCAGCCTATATTTAGGTGCTCAATCCCTGGAGTGGGACTTGAAACCACCACTTTCTGACACAGAGGCGAGTCTGCTATACACTGAGCCACTGGCTGACACACAACATATTTAGAGAACATGAACTCTCCTTCACCCACCCTCTGGAAATATTCAAAATTTATTGTCCGGGAAAGGAGTTCTTCACATGTATGTTCTCATGGTAACAGGTGAGTGATTTTCATCGTATATAACATAACAGGGTTGATACGCCTAGACATTCAATGGTGCTACACTCATTTCACATGCATAAAACAGGTGCCAAAGCATCCAACATGGCCGAAGTCTGCAGTAAGTTTGAGCCAGAAGTCGCTGCCCACCATATTGGTGTAGGCATCAAATAATGCAACCAAATGCCAGTGTTTGGAACAGGAATTAGGCAGCTGCAGCTTGCCTGGTCTGCTGTAAATGAGGCTTGAGGCCACGAGCCTATGTGTTCCGGTGCAGGAATCAATCGAATTTCTTGACATCGGTGTTTGCAAGCTGCTCAGTGCACTTACTGGCCATAGACTGATCCGACAGTAAAACTGAAGCACTGGAACTTGCTTGATTGCTTCTTTCTTCATGTCACGTCTGCCAGTGTGCTCTTAATTCCACCATGTTTCAAGAAGACCTCATGTCCTTGACATGGCAGTCAATAATACTCTGATTTACCTTGACCTTGCCAATAATTCTGATACATTAATTGAGGTATGACAGAAGGGGGAAGCTGATTTATGTACATAATTTAATGTCGCTATTGCTGACTGTCCAGAAAGGAATTACAATTTGAAATTAAAACACAGAAAGTCCAGTTCAATGTAATTGGACAATTTGCAACAATGAAAAAGGTTCACATATGATTAAATTGAACTTCTTCACCCGGAGAGTGGTGAACCTGTGGAATTCTCTACCACAGAAAGTTGTTGAAGCCAATTCACTAAATATATTCAAAAAGGAGTTAGATGTAGTCCTTACTACTAGGGGGATCAAGGGGTATGGCGAGAAAGCAGGAATGGGGTACTGAAGTTGCATGTTCAGCCATGAACTCGTTGAATGACGGTGCAGGCTCGAAGGGCCAAATGGCCTACTCCTGGCACCTATTTTCTATGTTTCTATGTTTCTAAATAGGATATACAGCACAGAAACAGGCCATTCAGTCCAACCAGTCCATGCCGGCGTTTATGCTCCACTCGAGCCTCCACCTGTCTTTCCTCATCTAACTCTATCAGCATAACCCGCTATTCCCTTCTCCCTCTAGTCTCCCTTGACTCAACTAGAGAGTTCCATATTCTCACCACTCCCTGAGTAAAGAAGTTTCTTCTGAATTCCCTATTGGATTTCTTGGTGGATATCTTATATTGATGGCCCCTAGTTATGCTTTTCTGCACAAGTGGAAACACTCTCTGTATCTACTCTATCAAAACTTTCATAATTTTAAAGATCTCAATTAGGTCAACCCTCACTTTTTTTTCAAGCGAAAAGAGATCCAGCCTGTTCATCCTTTCCTGATAGGTATACCCTTGCAATTCTGGTATCATCCTTGTAAATCTTCTCCGCACCCCCTCTAGTGCCTCTATATCCTTTTAGTAATATGGCAACCTGAACTGTACGCAGTACTCCAAGTGCAGTCTAACCAAGTTTCTATACAAGTTTAGCATAACTTCACTACTTTTCAATTTTATCCCTGTAGAAATAAACCCTAGTGCCTGGTTTGCTTTTTTATGACCTTGTTAACTTGTGTCGCTACTTTTAGTGATTGGTGTATTTGTACTCCGAGATCTTTTGCTCTTCTACCCCACTCAAACCCGCACTCTCCAAGTAATAAGTGACCTCCTTATTCTTCCTACCAAAATGTAATACCTCACATTTACCTGTGTTGAATTTCATTTGCCAATCATATGCCCATTCTGCAAGTTAGTTAATGAATTCCTGTAATTTGTTGTAGTCCTCCTCAGTATTAACTATCCCAACCCCAATTTGGTATCATCCACAAAGTTAGAAATTGTGTTTTTGATTCCAAAGTCTAAATCGTTAATATAAATTGTAAACAACAGTGGTCCCAGCACTGATCCTTGTGGAACACCACTACCTATCTTCTGCCACTGTGAATAGTTACCCTTTACCCCACTCTCTGCTTTCTGTCTTGAAGCCAGCTGACTATCCATTCTACTACTTGTCCCCTGATTCCACATTCTTTGGCCTTATTCATTAGTTTATAATGTGGTACCTTATCAAAGGCCTTTTGAAAATCTAGATAAATCACATTGACTGCTTTACCCAGGGCTATTCTCTCGGTTACCTCTTCAAAAATTCAATAAGGTTGGTCAAGCAAGATTTTCCCTTTTGAAATCCATGCTGACTATTCATTATTATATTTTTGGCTTCTAGATGTTCTTCGATTTTCTCCTTTGGTAAGGATTCCATTATTTTCCTACCACCGGTGTTAAGCTGACTTGTCTATAGTTCCCTGCACATGTTCTATCTCCCTCCTTAATTTTAGGTATTATGTTAGCTACCCATCAGTTCTTTGGCACTACATCTTTTTCTAATGAATTATTAACTATGTGTAATAATGCCTCCACTATCTCTTCCCTAGATTCTTTTAAAACGTGCGGATGTAATCCTTCCGATCCAGTTTTTCTTTCTCTTTGCGTGTGATTAGTTTATTTAATATATCTCTTTATATTTTAAATACAGTTATTTCATTACTAATCTCATGATCCAATGTCATGTCCACCTGTTCTATCTTCCTGGTAAATACTGAGCAAAGTAACTATTTAATATTTTTGCCATCATTCTATCACTACCTGTAGTATTACCTTGTCCATCCCTTAGTGGCCCTTGTCCCATCCCAACCTTCCTTTTTTATCGATGTGCCTGTAAAATATTTTACTGTTTTGTTTTATAATTTATGATAATTTAATTTCATAGTTCCTCTTTGCCTTCCTAATTGTTTTTTTACTTTCTTTCCTACTTTCTTCGTATTTTCCCTTGTCGTGGTCTCCCCTGCTGTCCATGTATTTAATCTATGCCCCTTTCCTTACCCTCAATTGTTCCTTTATGGTTTTATTCATCCATGGTGTCTCATTAGTGTTTAGCTTGTTCTTGTTTTTTAGCAGAATATATTTTTGCTGGACTCTGTTTTAAATATTTCCCATTGCTGTTCTATGTCATTGTTTGCCAAAATATTGTTGTCCATTTTATTTTTGCAGTTTTTTTCCCAGCCCCTCAAAATCATCTTTTCTCCAATGTATTACCCTGGTCTTCATCATACTTATGTCCTCCTCAATTATTATTTTAAAGTATATTATATTATGATCACTATTGCCTAGGTGCTCCTACATTACAACAGTGACTATACTTCAAAAGTACTTCATTGGCTGTAAAGCACTTTATGACGTCCGGTGATCGTGAAAGGCGCTTTATGAATGCAAGTCTTTCTTTACTAATTTTACTTCACTTATCTGCTCTGGTTCATTCCCCATTACTAGATCCAAAAGTGAATCCTCCCTTGTTGGACTTTTAACATATTGAGTTAGAAAGGAGTCCTGTACACATTGTAGGAACTCCATTCCCTTATCCCCTTTACCTACCTCGTCTGTCCAATTAATATTGGGGTAGTTGAAATCTCCCATGATTATTATTCTATGTTTTTTACTCCTGTCCTTAATTTGTTTGCATATTTCTTGCTCCACCTCCCTTCCACTATTGGGTGGTCTGTAGACTACCGCTATTAGTGTGATTGATCCTTTAATATCTTTGCTCTCTATCCACATGGTTTCTATTTCTGTCTTGCTGATAACTGCAACACTTTTTTCTACTGCCATTATATTACCCCTAATAAACACAACTACTCCACTTCTTCCCTCTCAATTTTTTCTATATATGTTATACCCTGCAATGTTTAATTCCAAGTCCTTATTTTTCTGTAGCCATGTCTTCGTATACCCTACTATGTCTGGTTCCTTGCAATGCAAGATTGCCTCCAGCTTCCCTGTTTTATTATGGACACGGTGTACATTACTGTACAGACAGTTTAACTCATTTTTAAAAGCAGTTCTTTTCACTTTATTTTTAACCATCTTTTTACACTCCTGTTCTATAACTCCATTTAGTCCCTGGCCATCAATATCCTCCCTTATGCACGCCTTTCCTGTTTTGTATATATTTAGGATGCTTTCATTTCTTGTAGATCTCTCCCCCCTCCCCCGCCAGCCCCCCCCCCCCCCCCAACCAGTGACCTGGAACAGATAATTTAATATTTGAATCATTGGTTACTTTTACTATGACAATCTCTATAATGGATTTTTAAGAGGAAAAGTTATGATAGAAACACATCAAAACTCAATCATGAGTAACTTTGATCTAGCAGAAAAACCCAGCTGCATACGAATCACTGTATGACTGAAATTAAAAGAGCTTTAGTCTTTGATAACCTGCTGCTGTTTGACTTTCCTTATCGATTAATAATTTCTACATTTTAGGAAAAGAGATCTAAAATACTGTCATAACTGAAAACAATGGAACCAGAATGAGTGTCGATGTAAAACTATCTGAGCATTTTGGCACATAATGTGTACTAGTACTATCAGGTTTTAACTTGATCATTTGATGGATAACAGAATGATCAAGACCATAGACTAAGACAAAAATAAATCATTATCAATCCTGTAATGACAAATGTTTGATTTGCTCCCTGGGCCACTCTACAAATACAGTACAAAGATTGAATCACATTATATCACTTCTGTTTTGCTGATGGCCTCTCGGGCAATTCAAATGTATTGAAATGTATTTGTTACATGTTTTACTTCCTGGGAAGATTAAGCAGGTCTTTCCACTGCAATTCTATTGAGAAATTCTTTTTCACCTTCTTTAATTTTGTTAGTAATGGTTTTCATTATTGCCTTCAAAACATGCACTTTCATATTGCAATATCAAACAAAAGACTTTTATTGATTCTCCGGATGTGGGTGTCACTCGCAAGGCCAACATTTGTTACCCATGCTTAGAGTCCTCGGGAAGGCTGATAAACTCATAATAAAGGATGAAACTGAGTACTGTGAGCAATGAGTAAGTGTGACCTTAGCTCCTTTTAATTAGACTCTAGAGTGCAGGTACCACGTGGGTGACCTGCTTATATACAGTGCTCCCAAGGGATGCTGGGATCCCTTGGGACTCCAATGGGTAGGCCCTCTGGTGGTGGTGTGACACAGGTTGCCAAGGGTAAAATACATAATATTACTCCCTCGTAAAATCAATAGTACACTTATTTACAGGGTGAGACGATCTGTGGCTTTTCGCTCCCTTGTCGATCGTCTCGGTACAAATGCAGGTGTGGGTGAGTTGGTTAGTTCTTCACTGGGCTGCTGGGCAGCCAGCCTTGCCAGACTGCTGGGGATGGTGAGTTCGGCTTTGTGGTCAACCATGATGTCGGTTGCCACTTGTGTGTGTGTTGGGGGTCAAAGTTGGTGGTGTGTTCTTCGGGTTGTTCCAGCTGTTGGTGAACCGCAATTTGATTTGGTCCAAATGCTTTCTGCACATTAGTCCATTGGCCGATTTGAACTGAAACACCATACTCCCTTCTTTGGCTATGACCGTGCCAGTGAGCCATTTGGGACCATGTCCATAATTGAGTACAAACACAGGATCATTGATCTCAATATCGCGTGACAAATTTGCGCCATCATGGTACATACTTTGTTGATGCCGCCTGCCCTCTATGTGATCATGGAGATCAGGGTGGACAAGCGAGAGCTTTGTTTTGAGCGCCCTTTTCATGAGCAGCTTGGCTGGAGGAACCCCGGTGAGCAAGTGGGGTCTGGTACGGTAGCTGAGCAGAACTCGGGACAGTCGGGTCTGCAGGGAGCCTTCCGACACACATTTCAAACTTTGCTTGATGGTCTGAACTGTCCGTTCTGCTTGGCCGTTGGATGCGGGCTTGAACGGGGCAGATGTGACGTGCTTGATCCCATTGCAGGTCATGAATTCCTTGAATTCAGCACTGGTGAAACACGGCCCATTGTCGCTGACGACATCAGGCAGCCCATGCGTTGCGAACATGGCTCGTAGGCTTTCAATGGTGGCAGTGGACGTGCTTACAGACATTATTACTCATTCAATCCATTTTGAGTAAGCGTCCACGAAAACCAAGAACATTTTGGCTAGAAATGGGCCCGCATAGTCAACGTGGATCCTCGACCAAGGTTTGGAGGGCCATGACCACAAACTTAGTGGTGCTTCTCTGGCTGCATTACTCAGTTGAGAGCAAGTGTTGCACTGGCGCATGCATGACTCTAAATCTGAGTCGATGCCGGGCCACCACACATGGGATCTGGCTATGGCTTTCATCATTACAATGCCTGGGTGAGTGCTGTGTAGATCACGAATGAACGTTTCTCTGCCTTTCTTGGGTAAGACCACGTGATTACTCCACAAAAGACAGTCCGCCTGCAAGGACATTTCGTCTTTGCACCTGTGAAATGGCTTAATCGCCTCCTGCAACTCCGCTGGGATGCTGGACCAGCTCCCATGGAGGACACAGTTTTTTTTACCAGGGACAGTAAAGGATCCTGGCTGGTCCATGTCCTGATCTGGCGGGCCGTAACGGGTGACTTTTCGTTTTCAAGTGCATCCATCACCAAGAGCAAGTCTGCAGGCAGGCTGTGCCATTTCCACCCCGGTGGTGGGCAATGGTAGCCGACTGACAGCATCAGCGCAGTTCTCTGTGCCCGGTCTGTGGCGGATTACATAGTTGTATGCCGACAGCATGAACGCCCATCTTTGGATTCGAGCAGAGACATTGGTGTTAATCCCTTTGCTCTCTGAGAATTGCGATATGAGCGGCTTATGGTCAGTTTCAAGCTCAAATTTGAGGCCAAGCAAATACTAGTGCATTTTTTTCACCCCGTAAACGCACGCCAGAGCTTCTTTTTCACTCATGTTGTTGGCTCTTTCGGCCTTGGACAGACTCCTGGACGCATAGGCGACCGGTTGCACAATCCTCAATTCGTTAGCCTGTTGTAACACACACCCGACCCCGTATGACGATGCATCACAAGCTAGCACTAATCGTTTACATGGGTTATACAGAACTAGCAGTTTGTTTGAACACAACAGATTTCTGGCTTTCTCAAAGGCAGCCTCTTGTGAATTCCCCCATAACCAGTCATCTCCCTTGCGCAGTAGCACATGTAGGGGTTCTAGCAAGGTGCTTAACCCAGGTAGGAAATTACCAAAATAGTTGAGAAATCCCAAGAACGACCGCAACTCCGTCACATTTTGTGGTCTTGGCGCGTTCTTGATGGCCTCCACCTTGGTGTCGGTGGGTCTGATGCTGTCTGCTGCAATTCTTCTTCCCAAGAACTCGACCTCCGGCGCCAGGAAAGCACACTTTGAGTGTTTCAACCTGAGTCCCACGCGATCTAGCCGACTTAGAACCTCTTCCAGATTCTTCAAGTGTTCAATGGTGTCCCGACCTGTAACCAGTTTGTCGTCCTGGAACACCACGGTGCGAGGAACCGACTTAAGCAGGCTCTCCATGTTCCGTTGTAAAATTGCCGCGGCCGACCGAATTCCAAACGGGCATCTGTTATAGATGAACAGACCTTTGTGCGTGTTGATGTAGGTGAGGCCTTTCGAAGATTCCTCCAGCTCCTGCATCACGTAGGCCGAGGTCAGGTCCAACTTGGTGAACGTCTTCCCTCCAGCCAGGGTCGCAAATAGGTCGTCTGCCTTGGGTAGCGGGTACTGGTCCTGTAGTGAAACACGGTTAATCGTTACTTTATAGTCCCTACAAATTCTGACTGTGCCGTCACCTTTAAGTACCAGGACAATCGGACTGGCCCACTCGTTGAATTCCACTGGCGCGATGATGCCTTTTCGCTGCAGCCTGTCCAGCTCAATTTCCACTTTCTCTCGCATCATATACGGTACCGCCCGTGCCTTGTGGTGGATGGGTCGTGTACTAGGAACCAAATGGATCTGCACTTACGCCCCTGAGAAACTTCCAATGCCTGGCTTGAACAACAATGGAAATCTGCTCAGAACCTGGGCACATGAGGCGTCATCAACGGACGAAAGCGCTCGGATGTCGTCCCAGTTCCAGCGGATTTTTCCCAGCCAGCTTCTGCCGAACAGTGTGGGGCCATTCTCTGGCACGATCCATTACGGGAGTTCGTGCACTGCTCCATCATAGGAGACTTTGACTTCTGCACTGCTAATTACAGGAATCAGTTCTTTGGTGTAAGTTCTTAGCTTGAGAGCTTGAGGGCTGAGCTTGGGCCTGTGTGCCTTGTTGCTCCACAGCCTGTCGAAGGCCTTTTTGCTCATTATAGACTGACCAGTTCCATGGATATTGGAATTCCATTCAGTTCAACTTTTAACATTATTGGTGGACATTTCGTGGTGAAGGTGTGTACCCCGTACACTTCTGCCTCCTCGGTTCGAGTCTCTAGTTCAGCCTGATCCACCATGGATCGATCTTCCTCTGCAACATGGTGGTTTGCAGGGTTTGCAGGGTTTGCAACTCGCCTGCACATTCGCTGGAGGTGTCCCATTGTTCTGCAGCCATTGCACACATAGTGCTTGAAGCGGCATTGATGGGCTCGATGATCACCTCCACAGCTCCAACAAGATGTTAACTGCCTCGCATTAACGATTGATGACGGACTCTGGGTCATCTGAGGTCGTGCAGCAGCTGGCGTGTATGTTGTGCCTTGTATATTCCTGCTCAAAAACGACGTTACTTTGTGCACAGTACTGGCCGAAACCTCTTTATGCTGCGAAATTTGTTTCGTGTTATCGCTGGTGGACATAAATGCCTGAGCTATCGTTATGGCTTTGCTCAGATTCGGTGTTTCAACAGTCAATAGTTTTGCGAAGGATAACCTCATGGCCAATGCCAAGCATAAAAAAGTCTCTCAGCATTTGTTCTAGGAATCCATCAAATTTGCATTGTCCTGCGAGGCGCCTTAGTTCGGCAACGTAGCTCGCCACTTCCTGGCCCTCCGACCGTTGACACGTGTAGAACCGATACCTCGCCATCAAGACGCTTTTCTTAGGATTTAGGTGCTCCCGGACCAGCGTACACAATTCTTCATAGGATTTGGTTTGGTTGTTGGTTTTACGGGAGCTGTAAGATTCTTCATGAGACCATAGGTTATTGCCCCACAGATGGTAAGGAGGATCGCCCTTCATTTGGCAGCGTTCTCGTCCCCTTCCAGCTCGTTGTCCACAAAGTATTGGTCGAGTCTCTCCATGAAACCCTCCCAATCATCCCCTTCTGAGAACTTCTCCAGGATACCAACTGTTCTTTGCATTTTCACGCGGTTGTTTGTTATCTCGTCGCCAATTGATAAGCTCATAATAAAGGATGAAACTGAGTACTGTGAACAATGAGTAAGTGTGACCTCACTTCCTTTAACTAGACTCCAGAGTGCAGGTAACGCATGGGTGGCCTGCTTATATACAGTGCTCCCAAGGGATGCTGGAATCCCTTGGGACTCCAACAGATAGGCTCTCTGGTGAGGGTATGATACAGGTTGCCAAGGTTTAAATACATAATAAAGGTGATGGTGCGATTTTGGGCTAGATTTTCTACTTTTGTGCTTATCGCCCAAAAATGGGCATTATTTCCGGCGTGGGCGGTAAAAAGGGTTTTCAGATCGTCGGCTTTTCGCCCATTCTCAAAGCACCTAGTCTCCAATTTTGAAAATGACAGTTACCGCGAGCGATATGAAATGGGCGATAGCGTTAAAGTATTTTGACCTTCTGCCGTAAAGTATCGCCATCCTTAGCAATGGTATGGCATCGCTCGATTCCCATGATTCAGGAGGTCAAGGGTCATCATGACTTGCGCAGAAGAGGAGACAGAAAGAGAGGGAGCTCAGAGGGACTGAAGTCGTGTGTGGCTGTGCGTATGCTTGTTTAGCTGTTGTGGGAGGCACGAGGGAAATTCACCAGCACCAAGAACATAGTTGGCACCGAGTTTTTGTCCAACAAATAAGATATAACATGGAAGGGATGGTGGAGGACCTGGAGCTGGTAGCCAGGAACACTGATGGCAGAGGGCTCCCAGTGATCCCGGAGCGCGGCACTGCACCCCAAGTGCCGTACCCCCTTTGCCAACAACATATGAGATCCAGCAGCAACATCTTGCTTCTGGCTCAGAGCACATTCCCACCTTGAGACCGTCCTCTCCCGTATCCGTCCAAGCAGCGGTTCGGCCTTCATCCCACAAGCATTGCCTGAGGAGTTCCTCGGCCAGGCGACTTGGAGTCAGGAGGGGAAGGCGAAGGGGTAGAGGTAGGGAGGAGAAGCGGGGTGGGGGGGGGAGAAGGGTTGGTTTTTACAGAAATATTGATGCTTTCAGACAAATGTTCGGTTTAAATGTTTTTTATTTAACAAAACCTTGGCTCAGATAGCTGCACTGTTACACGCTGGTGATTCCTTAACATCAAAGGGTATAATGACACTTAACTTCAATAAACTTTAACTATCACCAAGGTGATGCCCACCATTGATGTATGACCTGCACACCCAGCAGTATGTCAGCCTTGTAAATAACACCAACGTTCTTCCAGGCAAAGTGATCATTGATGAGCTCCTGACATAAAACTCTTGCAGCTATCATATCACAACAGGCCCTTTCATGTGGGTCATGGCTTCAGCGTCAGCCTGATTGTCTGGGCTGATGTCAGCATCCGCCTCCTCACCCTCCTCTTCCTCTCTCTGGTGAGGTGGACTGTCAGACTCACCAGGCAGTTCTTGTCCCCTCCTGATAGCCAAGTTGTGCAGCATGGAGCACACCACCACGAATTGAGCTAACTGCTCAGGGTGGTATTGCAGCTCACCTCCTGAGTGGTCCAAGTATCTAAAGAACTGCTTCAGCACGCCTATTGTTTTCTCCACGATATTGCGAGTTGCTCTGTGGCTCTCATTTTATCACCTCTCGGCTTCAGTGGGTGTCACGCAGGGCGGTCATCAGCCAGGTGCCGAGGCCATATCCTTTGTCACCAAAGCATCCACCATTGACTTTGTGGCTGATTGTTGAACAAGTCAGATACAGTGCTCTCACGCAGGATGTGAGCATCATGGATGCTACTCGGAAATTGAGCATTCATTGCTAGTATAATTTGCTAGTGGTCGACAACCAGTTGGACATTCAGGGAGTGGAATCCTTGCGGTTCCTGAAAACCTCAGTATTCTGAAAAGGTGTCCGCATCGGGAGTCTATTGCTCCCTGCATCTTGGGGAAGTTTGCAATTCTGGAGAATCCTAGCGCCCTCTCCCTCTGTGCTTCCCTGGTCATAGGGAAGCTGATCAAGTCCTTTCTGCATGCGTACAGGGCTTCAGTGACCTGTCCAATGCAGCGGTGTGGCATGCTGAGAAAGTCCACAAATGTCACCAGCTGTGGCCTGAAAAGAACCCGAGGCGTAGAATGACAGTGCTGCAGTGACTTTGACCTTGACGGACAGTGCAGTACTGATGGTGCTGGCAGGCTGCAGATCTCACCTTATGAGCTGGCATGCCTCAGTGATAACCTTTTTGTGTAAGTGCAATCTCTGAAGGCAGGTGGTGACGGGCAAGTCGAGGTAAGAATGCTTCTCCCTGTACTTGCAGGGGGTGTAACGTCTGGTCCTCCTCATCAGTCTGGCCGTCTTACGTTGGGCTCATAATGCTGTGGAGCGTACCTTCGGCGCTCTCGAGTCTGCTGCATTTAATTGGTCATCAAGAGAGGGTGAGATAGGACAGGCCCCATTGCAATAGCTCTCTGATTTCCACCGCTTGATCACAAACAATGATTGTCCCGACGAAGACACCTATTAAATTCCAATCAGTCACAGTATGATCAAGATGTTTGTAGAGATGTTCACATCAACTCTAATGACCTCCAGAGTACATCCGAACACCCCCAAGGTTGAAGCACAGCAACCTTTTAACGGATATGACATGTGATTTAGAACACGGCGTCCATAACGTTGTGATTAGTTCCGGTTAGTTCCACTTTTTCTGGGCGTTTTTTTGGGTGAGCGATATCGTAGGCGATATGTGTGCGAGGTGGTGAAAGTGACGCTGGGTGATCTCATGGCTGCTAGTTTTGGTAAATATGCTCTTTACGAAAAAAAAAAGTGGGCGGGCGGTATTATTGAATCTCGGTGTTAAATCAGTGCGGAAATTAACGCTGGCCGATATTATGGACGTTGATTTCGCTCATTCTGATGATTCCGCCTAAAAAAGGTGGGTGGGCGCTATTATTTTTTCCCGGCGTTAAGCACATGGGGAAAGTAACGCTCGCCGATAAGTTTCCAAGAAATGCCCGTCAGTTTCCATTTTGTGGCTAAATGGGCAATATCTGGGCGTTATAGGTCATTTCAGCGGTAAAATGGGCGTTAAGTGGGCATTAAGCATGCAGCGCTTGTGGCAAAAATGCTCCCACAATGCTGTTCAGTAGGAAATTCCAGGAATTTGTCCCAGTGACCATGAAAGAATGGTGATATATGTCCATGTTAGGATGGTGTGTGACTTGGAGATGATGGTATTTCCATGTACCTGCTGCCCTTGTCCTTCAAGGTTTGGGGAGATGCTGTTGAGGAAGCCTTGGCAGGTTGCTGCAGTGAATTCTGTAGAAAGCACACAATGCAGCCACGGTACGCCGGTGGTGGATATTTGTAATTTTCTTATTTTGAATATTGAAGTGTAAAATTAGGAAAATATTGGCAAGTACAGAAAATTAATTTATATACAACAGTTGAAAAAAAAACAGGTGGGAGGAATTGCTCTGCTCACTGTGAGTAGCGACATTGAAAACAGAAAAATGGCCCTGAATTTCCATACGAGGTGTGCTGCTCTCCTGCTGGAACTTTGATCGCAATTTGGTGGCTAAACTCATCAGAAATAACATAAATGGCCATTTTTAGCTGTTGATGCTGTTTCTATGGGGGTTCCACCAATATCCCACTGGAGGTACTACAGAAGACCGTGACAATCCCTATGCAAATTCTGGGCTGAAGTTTTTAAAATGCATTTATGATGTCTCTGTGAATAGACACTAGAGCAGTTCTTTCCCCAATATCTAGGCATCTAAATTCCTGGGCTGTAGGAAAGCAGAAGTCAGCTTTTCAGTCTGTTCTGGAGCAGGAAATTGGGACGGGCCCTCAAGTCACGAGGTTCTTGCCCCTAAACCATTACAGCTGCAGGGTTACGGTCAGGTTGAACAAAAGCCCATTCTTTCAGTGTAACGTGAAGTTACGACATGATTCTGTGACCTCTGCCTTTCCATGCGGCCTCCTGATTGTACACCACTATACCACGGGCACAGTTGCCAGGAGCTGCTGATTGGGGTGGAAATGGTTAATTAAAGGGAAGCTGTTGAAGATGAGATCACTTTTCCAGACTATTGACAATTTTGGGGGATTGTCTGCAAGTAGCTATAAAATGATGGAATTGTTTTATTCAGGAAGCATTTGGAGGGGTTTGTACTAAAGGGGAATTCGCAATCAAGTATCTGAAAGCTGCAAATGGACTTCCCAATGGGAATATGATATACATATTGGAGGAAGAGGAGCAGCAGGAGGCAATAGGAGAAGTCGGATTGATCAGGTAGCACTAGAGGAGAAGCAACGCATCCCAGTGGCACCCAGTCAGCAGGATGTATCGACCCAGATGATCTTTCCTTAAATCTTTCTCATGAGCTGCGTCTCAGGAGGTTGTGCTTCAGTTCTGAAGCCTTGGATAATTATATTTGTTGCTGGAGCCAGAAGTGCAAACAAGGTCCACAAGAGGGACAGCTCTGACTATGACAGAGAAAGTGAACACATCTCTGAGCTTTTACACAACAAACTCATTGCAGGGGCCCACAAGGGACCTTTCCCAGATCAACCAATTTGTTGTACGTTCACGGATAAGGCAAATCACCAATGCTCCCTTTGCCGGTATAGCTAAGTTGATATATTTTTACAGTGGGCCCAGATAGATAACTGCGAGGGCAATAAACTTTTACAGAATCTCGGGATTCCTAAGGTTGTGGGCACAATTGATTGTACCCATGTGACATTGAGAGCTCCGAATATGATCTTCCATATATACTTCGACCACAAAAGCTTCCATTTCCTAAATATGCAGGTCATTTGCAATGATAGGCACGTCTTCCTGAATGGTAACTCAAAATATTCTGAGAGGCGTCCTGATTCTTTAATACTTCATCAATCCAATGTTCTAGTTCTATTTCAGCACCAGGGCAAAGGGCTGTATGTATGACTGCTGGGTGACAAACTATGCCCTCTGCTCCCATGTCTCATGAGGTAAACTACAATGAAGCACACAGTAAGACAAGAATTCACATTGAGCAAGCAATTGGGATGCTTAAAGGAAAGTTCCGGTACCTGGATAAGTCTGGGGCTGCCTACGGCATGCACCATGACACATTTGGTGAATTGAGGTAGCATATTGTGTGCTATATTACTTTGCTATCAGAAAAGGACTGATGGTGGATGTCCCGAATAATGCCAGAGAGGCCGATGACAAATCTGAATCAGATGCAGCTACACAGCTGAAATCCAAACTCATTTGGAACACCTTCACAGATTCACAGGCCAATTCTTTTCTGAGGTTATAGCCTATCAAAGAGTAGCCTCATCTCACCAACTTATCCATGATGTGGTGTAAGTGAATTACATCATATCATAATCATTAGCCTCAATATCTGCACAGCGCTCATTTCCCTTTGTCCTACAAGACAATTATGGAGTAAAATGTGGGAAAGCGTGAGGTTATCCATTTTGGCAGGACAAATAAAAAAGCAAATTATTATTTAAATGGAGAGAGATTACAAAATACTGCAATACAGAGGGACCTGGGGGTCCTTGTGCATGAAACACAAAAAGTTAGTATGCAGGTACAGCAAGTAATCAGGACGGCAAATGGAATGTTGGCCTTTATTACAAGGGGGATAGAATATAAAAGCAGAGACGTCCTGCTACAACTGTACAGGGTATTAGTGAGGCCACACTGGAGTACTGTGTACAGTTTTGGCCTCTGCATTTAAGGAAGGATATACTTGCATTGGAGGCTGTTCAGAGAAGGTTCACTAGGTTGATTCCTGAAATGAAGGGGTTGACTTATGAAGAAAGGTTAAGTAGGTTGGGCCTATACTCATCGGCGTTCAGAAGAATGAGAGGTGATCTTATTGAAACATATAAGATAATGAGAGGGCTCGACAAGGTAGATGCAGAGAGGATGTTTCCCCTCATGGGGGAATCTAGAACTAGGGAGCATAGTTTCAGAATAAGGGATCGTCCATTTAAAACTGAGATGAGGAGGAATTTCTTCTCTCAGAGGGTTGTAAATCTGTGGAATTGTCTGCCCCAGAGAGCTGTGGAGGATAGGTCGTTGAATATATTTAAGGTGTAAATAGACAGATTTTTGAACGTTAAGGGAGTGAAGGGTTATGGGGAGCGGGCAGGGAAGTGGAACTGAGTCCATGATCAGATCAGCCATGATCTTATTGAATGGCGGAGCAGGCTTGAGGGGTCAAATGGCCTACTCATGCTTCTATTTCTTATGTTGTTAACTAAATGCCGAGCAGCCAATACATCAATAATTTCTGTGAATTGTTACAATTATTTACAAAAACATTACTTGCTTTCTTCCCCAGTGACATTGCCTTTTCTCAGCCATATTCTCATGCATTGTTTAAGTGCCAGCTAAGAGCCTGGGATCTGAGATATAGACGGTTGCTCCAAACTAGTATGAGCACCTTGAGATGTGGATCACCCTTTTTTCGGGTTATCATTGAGGAGAAATTGGTTGACCACAAAAGTGGGTGTGGGGATCGCAGTACACAATTAATCCGAGCCCGTTCATTGCAAGCAGCACGTTAAATTGGTGCTACCTGTTCTTTTAACTGATTTCTGCATGCAGCCGGTGCTAACCGCACTGTTCATTGGCTGCACGCATCAACAGGGGGATCGATACTGTGAGTAGCTAGCGCTACTTAAAGACAACCTTACCTCTTAAAGGGGAGTTGCACTGTGGCTGCAAGAAGTGGTAGGAATTTTTCAAAAGATAATCTGGACTGTAATACTTTGAACAAAGGCTGAACATGCGAGAGAGCGAGCCCCAATATTTTCAGACAATGCACTGGAGGTCTTCATACAAGACGTGGTGAGAAGCAGAGACATCCTGGGCCTGAAATTCAGTACCACTGGAAAGCTGGTGCTTCCCCCACCTTTTTGTGGCCATTAGCGCCGAAATTTTTCCGTGGCTGGGCCATCCCATATTCAGCTTCAAAAGTGAACAAATGGGTTCCAGCGCTAATGAACTCTTTCAAAGTGGATTTTTCAGCAGTGTGGCCGTCTTAATTTGAGCGTTATCACCACTGAGAAATTCAGCATGCAGGTAAAAGGTTTCTAATGAACCAGCTGCTAAAGGCCAGGGTTTGCAGCAAGGCTTGAGGGGGGAAGGTGTTTGGAAGGTGGTTGGAAGGATGGTTGGTGTAAGAGGTGCAAGGGGTGCAAGGAGAGCCAACAGATTCACTGATATGGAGCTGGAGACACTGTGGAGGACAGAGGAAGAATTATGGGCCTGAAATCCCAGTGCTGGGCTTCCCACAGGCGCTCACCTGAAAATAAGAAAAATGATCCGCACCTACCTTTTGCTCCTGTGCCCTCCAGCATCCCGGTCAAAGGCCTCCTCTCCCCACGCATCGGAGTGTGTCCACATCTTGGAAAAACGGAGGGAGAAGCTGGGGTCACTGGACAATCAATGTAGGTACAGAATTCTCATTGATAATAATGGGAACTCTGTAAGTAAGAGCTCCCATTATTATCAATGAGAACCCCCCCAAACACAACATAAAAAATTTAAAAAAACACCTCACATATTTAACATTAAAGCTAATGAAATGTTATAGAAAACAAAATATTTTTTGCATTTTATTAAAGTAGTTTAATTAAGGTTTAAAGTAAACTTAACCTTAGCGCACAGGATTTTTAACATAAAAATGTGTTTTAAATTTTTATTTTTATGTGTTTTAAAACTCTTATGCTGGTAAAAGTAGGTTATGCGCCTGCTTTTACCAGGCGCAAGAGTTTTAAGAACATCCACAGGGCAAGAGTTGGGAAAATAGCCCAATCTCATCCGCGCGAATGTCCTGGCTGCAGCGATGTGGAAGAGATATCGTGACAGGTCGGAAAAGTCGTTTTTTGGCGCATGCGCATTGCACGCCGAAAACCAGCTTTTGCGGGGTCTCGCCGGGTCTGTACATATTCCATACGGACCCAGAGAGGCCGGAATTTCAGGGCCACTGTTTCCTGACGTGAGGAGACCTGGCAGACAGGCAGCACATAATGCATGGAGGGAGATTGCAGGGGAGGTGTCAGGCACCTCTATATATGTGAGGACGCACCCTCCCAGGAGGGTGCTGCCCAGTCGGCACCCGGCCCTTCTAGGCCCAGAGGTGTTCCAGGTCTGTGGTCCCAGACAACAACCACAGCAGCTGTCCCGGACACGCAGCCACAGGGGTGACAGTTGACATAATGTTAGGCAGTCACGTGTAACAGGTGTTATAGTGAGATGCACAGGGGTACAAGATAATTACAATGTTATTATATTGTTCTTTATGTTCTGTTTTTGTAGTGATTTTGATAATTGGATAAATCTTTATTTTTGGCACATATATCTAGCCAGGTGTTTCATTTGGGAGTGGGCAATTCTGCGTTAAGGCACTCATTGCGATGGCCATTGAAAGTGGGACCTGAAGGGTCATGTGTGGATGGGATTAATTGAAGCGAGCAGCTATGAGACGCAGCTGCACCTCCCTTCCAGGGTGGTGATGGGATGACACCTCCTAGCTCTGGGACGACGAGGATCCTCCTCCTCCTCCTCCTCAGGTGGTACTGCTGGCTCGACCTCCAGTGGCTGTCCCCTCATGGTGGCCAGGTTGTGCAGCATGCAGCAGACCACGACGAGTATGGAGACCCATTGAGCGGTCCAGGCACCGGAACCGCTGCTTAAGGATGCCTATGCACTGTTCGATGATGTACACGGTGACACAATTAATGTATGCATGCTCTGGCACTGTCCTGGGGTTCTGCAGTGGAGTGAGCAGCCAAGTGGACAGACGATATCCCTCGTCCCCAAGCAGCCAAACGCAATCCTGATTCGGGCCGGTGTAGAAGGCGGGCACACTGGTCTGGTGCAGTTGCCTGGGTACCTCGCATCAACTGCCAGGGTCCGACGCTGGTGGTCACACACGAGCTGCACGTTCCGCGCGTGGAAGCCTTGGCGGTTCACAAAGATCTCGGGGTGATGATGTGGCACCCTCAGCCAAACGTGTGTGCAGTCAATGGCACCCTGCATCCTCGGGAAGCCTGCCGTTCGGA